>NW_004955424.1:13979102-14021054 GCF_000276665.1 Chinchilla lanigera | reverse complement strand
ACGACCTTGCGCTTGCCAGGCAGGCGCTTTTGCCGCTGAGCTAAATCCCCAGCCCCATAAAATACTACCTGTTGTTCTTAAAATATTTCTCTATGAAATTATTTGAGACTGTTGATAGTTAAACCAGTTTTGACTACTGCTTTTGTAATTTAGGAAAATCAACGGGCTCTGTAAAATCTGTGGTAACTGTAGCTGCTAAAGGTAAAGCTATCAAAACAGGTAAGATTTTTGGGGAAGAAAAGTTTTACTAAGTTTAATTTTAATTCTGTGTTTGAAATTGTAAATATCATACTAAAAGCGGGCTTTGAATTGATAGAATAATTTTTAATGTCTAATAACATCGTGAATATTTCAGTAGATACTTCTTTGATATTTAAAACCTGGCCCATATAGGATTTTTGTTCATTGATACTTTCATCTTTGATAGTATTTGCCATTAAAGATACATTTTTGTACAGGTTTGTAAGTCATGGCTTACAGTTTTGGGACAGAGATGTAATCAGGCTGCCATGTAATTCTGTTGTATAAATGGTTTAATCTTTTTGTTACTTCATATTACCTTCCACAACACGTACAATTTCTCTGCTGTTTTTTACTTTTAAAAAGGTTGTTTCTTTCCACATTAGGAAATGAATTTTCTCTATTAAAAAACATAACACTATTTAAAATAAATGCAGCACTTTGAAACAAGCATGAGGCTGGGAATATAGTTGAGAGATATAGCGCCTGCCTGGCAAACGCAAGGTCCTGAGTTCAGCTCCTGGTACCAATAAAAAAGAAAGAAGCATGATCTTATGATATCTTTTTTTTGGTTTTTTTTTTTTGTTTTTTTGAGACAGGGTCTTGCTGTACAGTTCAAGCTGCCTGTGAACTAACTATATATCCCAGTTGGCCTCGAACTTAATGCAGTCCTCCTGCCTGAGCCTCCCAAGTGCTGGGATTATAGGCATGTGCCACCATGCCCGGCTTATAATATCTTTTCTAACAGAATGATTTCAAAGAATATTTCTAGAAATTATGAAATGTGACTTTTTGATTTTGTAATTATGTACTTCTGCCTCACAGAGGTAAACTTTATTCACTTAAGGACACCAACAAAACATATCTCAGGTTTGTTTTCAATATTATTAGTAAACAGTTGTAAATAGGAAAGAACAGCTTTTATAAGTTGAACAATTTACTAACACGTTAGTATGTAAGATGCTATGTGATTCAGCATACTCTTAATGGTTCAATTCTACTTTTAAAAGCAAAATCGACTGGAAAGAAGTCTCTTGAACTCAAAAAGGTTGGGAATGTCAAAAATAAAGACTCCAGTAAACCTGTAACTCTACCAGGTAAGCTTGAAGTGCTATCATTTAATGTTTTCTTTAGGACCTTTTGGTATTTTTTCAAAGTATTTTTTGAAAGTTTCCTTAGAAATTCTCAAGAGGATTGTTTTGCTTTTTTCAAAGAGAAGTTTCGTGTTAAATTTGACTTGTCATATCACCTCTAAGGACCCCTGAAATTGCAAACTAGTTTAAAATAAGTTCTTGTTTATATTTATTAGTTTAATCTCTACTAGTGTTTTTATAGACTATTAAAGCATACTATTTCATGCAGCAAACTCTGAAATAAAAACCAGTATGGAAGTCAAAGCCACTGAGAACAGTGCTAAAGAAACCGTTTCAGGTAGGCCAACAGAAATTTCATTTTGTCCTCTTATGTTTAAGGGTAGAAGGAAAACTAAACTTTAATAAAAGAGGTGATTTTGTACATTTTTGTGTACTGTTTAAATTTGTTTCATTCCTAAATCAAATCAAGTATTATGATTCAGATCTTTACTCGTTGAATATTCTGAAATTTTGCTCTCAAAATAAAACTGTTACTTAAAAGCCATTGTCAGGCTGGTAGTGTGGCTCAGTGATGGTGCCTGCCCAGCTTGAAGTCCTGGGTTTGATCCCCAGCACTGCAAGAAAAACAAAAGCCAGTGTAGTTATTTCCTGCTATTCTGTTGTCTCTTGTCAGTTTTATGCTTTTTTTTTTTTTTTGAGACAGTGTCTCACTCTATTTCAGGCTAGCCTTAAACTCATGGTAATCCTTCTGCCTCATTCTCCCAAGTGCGGGAATTACAGGCATGCATCACCATGCTTGGTTTAGTTGCATACATTTTTTATAGCTACTATTTAATTCATTATAGAATAAAGTTTATTTATTTTATATATGTTTATCAATAAACATACGTGCATGAATTTTAAATTAACTAACTTAATTTGTTTATTTTGATATTTAGAAGCTGCTTTGGAGGACAAAGAAACTGAGTCAATCAGCCAGGTCAGTGTTTTTGTTTTATTAATTGTTTTAAGGCTTAAAATTTTTTTTTGCAAAATACATTTTTTTAAATCAAACCTACAGTATTTGGCTTGTTGCAAGGTTCAAGTCATCTGTGGCTCTTTGAATGGGGGTTCAGTTAAAAAATCTTAAGACTATAGAGAAAGTCACTAGAATTCAGGATAGATTAAGTAAATAAAACTACGTGTTTCTGAAGATTATTTTCCCCTGACAGCACTTTAAGTCTAAATGGGTTTGGGGGCAGACAGAACTGATCAAATCAGAACTACCAGAATTTCTGGGGAAAAAACATTTGTTTCTTCCTAGTGACAAATGGGAGATACATGTTAATGTTTAGAATACTAATTTAGGGTTTTCTCTGGGGAGGAATTATTAATTTTGGAGGAGTGAATGGGGCTTCCTATTCTATATGAAAGCCAAGCCAGATGTTGTGGGGCATGCCTGTAACCCCAGCACTTGGGAGGCTGAGGCAGGAGGATCTTTGGGAATTGGAGACCAGCCTGGGCTACAAAGTGAGCTTAAGGCCAGCCTGAACTGCATAGCGAGACCCTATCTCAAAAAGACAAAAAAAAGGGCCAGGGATATAGCTCAGCGACACACCAGGCAAGTGCAAGGTCCTGAGTTCAATTCCTGGTACCAAAAAAAAGACATAAGTAGTTCACTTCATTGTTTCCTTGTGGTTATATCTGTTATTAAAAGAGTATATTGTCTTATGTATATTGTACTGATTTAGATTTTTAGATCACTCAGGTGCTAAGCATAAGTTCATTTTTGTCTAATAAATTCTTCTCAACTTTTATTAAGTAGTATGTCTTTTATTTTTAGGAAAAGTGTTTTGCAACACAATATAGCACGGTAGAGTCCCATGAACCACTTAAGAAGGAACCATTTATGAATGCATTTGACTGAGTGCTAATTTAAATGACTTTCAAATTGTTTATGAAAATGATAAGCCACCCCCCCCAAAAGTAAAAAATTGGCAGGTTTACTATACCACCTCTTTAGGATTTTTCCTAGTATCCACAAAAGGAAAAAATGGCTTGGGAGAGTCATCTTGGAAAATAAAATAGATGTGAGAGAAGGGGTGGCAGAAAAGAAAGTACAGATTGTGGAGTAAGGATTCTGAAGAGATTAGATGAGTTATTTTATATTTCCTAAAAGTGATTTTTTTTTATATTTGGAACTGATTTGGAATTTGAGGAATATAATCAGCACAAGATAAAGAAATGGAACAAAACCAAAAAGGGTTGTAGTGAGAGATAGGTATGTTTTTAAGAAAAAGTTGAAGCCAGGTGTGGTGGTGCATGCCTGTAATCCCAGCACTCTGGAGGCTGAGGCAGGAGGATTGCCAAGAGTTGAAAGCCAGCATGGGCTGCAAAGTGAGCTCGAGACTAGCCTGAACTGCATAGTGAGACCCTGCTCAAAAAGATTGAAAGAGAGAGAGAGAGAGAGAGAGAGAGAGAGAGAGAGTTGGAAAACAGATCTCTAGTAGATGACAGATGGCATAACTGCAGCTACTATGTTTTAAAGATACAGATTTGCATATTTAAGAGGTGGTATTTTTATTGAGGTTCAAACCAGCCTCCTGTATTGATACGATTTTCCTTATTAGTAAATGGAATTTAAGTGATAATATGATACCAAGTATAAATCTAGGTATATACAAGTACAGGTAAGGCAAGTTTTAATAATGATTTCTTAATTTCTTTTGAAGGAAACAGAGGAAGTGTGTGTGATACTTATTTCTAATTTGCCTAATAAAGGATATTCTGCAGAAGAAATTTATAATTTAGCAAAACCATTTGGTGGTTTAAAGGATGTTTTGATTTTATCATCTCATAAAAAGGTAAGAGTTGAAAATAGCTTTCATATTATCTATAAGCAGCACATTATGAAAATGAACTGCACAAAATGAGGAAGGATTTAAAAGCAGCATTTCAAAGTAAGTAAAGTGTTCTAAGGAATTTTTAAAATGTAAAACTCAAATATCATTTATTTTAGTTTTGTTTTTATCAGGCTTAGTTTAATGATGAGAAGGAATGATTTATACTATGTCAGTTTTGCTAATATTTTAGTTTATTAGAAAATGTTTCATATCTTAAATGTTTAATAAAATTATTTAATGACTTGTAAGATTTTACACTGTATCATTCTTCTAGTAATATTTCTCATTCTTTGTCCTATTTTACCAGTGATACTTAAATGGGCAGTAGCCACTTAAACTAATGATGTTGGCAGGACACAGAACAAAACTTAGGTTTATTTGTATGCTTTAATTTTTCTGTGTGTGTTGCTTTTGTAATTTTAAAACCACACACTAAAATTTACTGTTAATAAACATGTGGAATGTATTTCATAGGATGAGAGATTTCAGTAAGGAAGTATTAGAAATGATACCACTACAAGTGGGAAGAAGTGTAAACAGCTGAACTTCATGACAGTTACATATTTCAGCTGATTTTTAAAAAGTAGATTATCTTTTCTGTTTAAAGACAATAAAAAGCTAGGCGTGGTGGTATATGCCTGTAATCCCAGCACTCAGGAGGCTGAAGCAGGAGGATCTTTGCAAGTTTAAGAGCACCCTGGGCTACAAAGTGAGCTCAAGGCCTGCTTGAACTGCATAGCGAGACCCTGTCTCAAAAAGACAAAAAAAAAAAAAAAAAAAAAAAAAAAAAGGATGAAATAGAAAGGGATGCTTTTTTTCTTTTTTTGAGACGGGGTCTCACTATATAGTGCAAACTGGCCTTGAACTCCCTTATGTAGTTCAAGCTGGCCTGGTACTCACAGCTGATCCTCCTGTCTCAGTCTTCCGAGTGCTCTCTACCTGACTAAGGAATGCATTTTTAAATAGGGTTTTTAAACGTGACAATACGTTAAAATGGGGGAAGGAATGACTCAGGTGTTTAAAACAATAGAAATTGTTAACTTTATGTCATGTACCTAATAGTGTATGTATAAATAGGTTAAATAAGTATAAAATCTGAATAAGTTAAAATTCTTTGTCTGCATGGTTTTGATTAGAGCTGAGTGGACTTATTAAATACTTACAGAGCTAATCTTTTCTGGTGCAAAATACGTAGTTCAGCTATAGAAGTCCCCCTTATTAATGAAAATTACATTCCAAGAACCAAGAAGATACCTCAAACTGCAGGTGGTGCTGAACCTTGTATTTACTCCTTAGTTTTTCTGGTACATATGTGTACAAAGTTAATGTATTTTCCTTTATAACTAAGCACTTATGCCTGTGGCTCTAACTTTTGTTGCATTATTTCTTTATCCTTCATAGTTTCATGGATATAAGATTTGTTTTTACTGTAGATCTTGGAGATCTGAGCAAGGCACATTTCTTTATTATATAGAAAACTAACCTTTTCATTTTAACTGCTTTATGGCTTCTCTTTAGCACATATGAATTGCCAGTATCACTGCTGTTATACTTTGGGGCCAAACTAAGTAAGAGTTTCTGGAATACATATACTACACTAAACAATCAGATAACAAGTGGCTATTAAGTGATTATTAAATAGGCTGATAACATGGGGACTATGGATAAAGGGTTCTTTCACATCCCAGGCAGAACAAAGCAGGACTAGAGACTTAATCATACCACTCAGAATGGCATGCAATTTAAAACTTAGGAATTGTTTACTTAAATATCTATGAAATTAAACATAAAGCAAGATGGAAATTTAAAATTTGAAAAATATGTAAAGTGGGAAATAGTGTTGATGTCCACATAATATATATTGCAACATACTAAAAGTTCACCAAATTGGAAAACATGATTTGTTAAAAAACTAGACTTACCATACTTGCAACTATATGTAAATACATAGATTTCTACCATGTTATCAAATGTATGGAAGAATGATCAACCTGTTTGATTATACAAGTATGAAAATTCAAAACTTCATGGAATCATTATATGATAGCTGGCATTTTATACCTGTGAAAAAAGACAAAACAAAAAATGACTTGAAATGTTGAGGGTCAGATAGCATGTAAAAGTCTGACCCTTTGTATTAGATATCTTTAATCCTCTATTTGTGTATGTGTGTGTGTGTGTGTGTGTATATATATATATATATATATATATATATGGAGGGTTATCATGTTACATCTATAAAAAAACTTGATATTGCACCATTTTTGACTCTTTCCTTCATTTTATCTATCATTAAATTTATTTACTTTGGGGTAAAAAAAATAAAAATCTTTTTACTCAAGAAATACTCATAAAATATCTGCTACATACTAGCCACTGCTGTGATACTAAGAATGCAGTACATAAGATGAGACCTTTCTTAACATCAGTTACTAGAATGTCTTTTGTTTCTCGTTTAGTATTTTGTATTTCTCTTTTAGAGATCATGAGTTTAGTCATTCCTCATTTCATTTTTATGGTTGTAGTATTCTTAATCTATGGGTCTGACTTTTCTGAGGGCACTTACTGTTTTATCTTAAAATTTTTTTTACTAAGTTAAGCCATTTGACTCCAAAGTATTCAAAGAAAATAAATCATTTAAAATTTTTTTGATACTTTTTATTTTAAAAGGCATTTATAGAAATAAATAGAAAATCTGCAGAGTCTATGGTCAAATTTTATACCTGCTTCCCAATATTCATGGATGGAAATCAACTCTCCGTAAGTGTGGCTCCTGAAAACATGAATATAAAAGACGAGGTAAATCATAGATTTGTACCATCATTTTACTAGATCTTGAGTTATTTTCAGATTTATTTTACTCTGTTGTTGTCTGGTTTTCTTCTTTGGGTCACAAGTTTTTTCTGACACTAAGAAGTCTTTCCAATAATCACTCAATCCCCTGTTTAAGAGTTACTTTCGTATTGAGTGTATCCTATCCCTTATGTGTGTTGAGCTGGAAAAAAGTTGAAACCTATCTGAAAATAGGGCTCTTCTTTTTTTTTTCGTCACTAATCTTACTGTCATCCCAACAGGAATCTTGAAGGTTATCTTTAATTTTTTTCCTCATTTCTCATATTTGATCCCTGACTAGATCTATTTTAAGTTTGTAAAATTTATTTTTTCTTCCTTATCCCAAGCATCATTGCTTAATCTCTTAGAAACTGTCAGAGCCGATATGGTGCATGACTGTAATCCCAGCACATGGGAGGCTGAGGCTGGAGGATTGAAAGTAACTGCCCAGCTTGAGCAGTTCATTTAGTGTCTTATATCCTCTCTTAAAATAAGAAACAGTAAAAGGATTGGGTATGTAGCTCAGTACAAAGGCCCTGGGTTCAATCCCAGGGGTACACATCTCACACACACACCCACACACACACACCCACACACACCCCACACCACACTCACACACACACACACACCCCACACCACTCTCACACACACACACACCCCACACCATCACTCACACACACACCCATACCACACCACACCACTCACACACACACACACACACACCACACCACTCTCACACACACACACACCCCACACCATCACTCACACACACACACCCATACCACACCACACCACACCCCCCTGCCAACTTTTCTGGACCACCAAAATTAATTGTTGATTGGGATTTCTACCTTCAATTTTGTCTTCCTCAAGTCCTTTTTCCAAGCCGTAAGTGTGATAGGAAGTTGAAATCTATTCACATTCAGGTAATCTATTCAAATTCAGCTTTCATCTGATGTAAAAGTCCTTCAGTGTCTCTGTGGCCTATAATGACATATAGGCTCTCTAGAGGAAAGTAGAGGTACAAATCATTTGGAAAACATTTCATTGAGAATTTGATACAATTGGTGGACTATTTTATACATGTTCAGTAGTCAGTAGTATTATTAGTTACCCTTTGCCAGCTTTGTTTTCTTTTCTCATGCTGATTTTGGCCTCTTATAATTCAAAAGCAACACATGACTATACACTAAATATCCTATACAATGTTACCTTTTGGTGTTTTTGTTTTTTCTGTCTTTTTGAGACAGGGTTTAATTATGCACTTTAGGCTTGCCTTGAACTCACTTTGAGGCCCAGGCTGTACTCAAATTCGTAGCAATCCTCCTGCCTCAGCCTTCCAAGTGCTGGGAATTAGAGGCATGCGCTACCACACCTGGCCACCCTATACCATATTTTATTTATCTTCATTTTAGTTATTTCCTTTTCCCTGCTTTGCTAGGTTAAATTTTACTTGAATTCTTTTATGTCTGAATTAAATCTCTTCTCCTTAAATGTGGAATCAAGTGTCATCCCTAAATAACACTGCCTCATCAATCTTTAATGAATTTATGGGAATAGGGAAAATTAAGGATTATGTGGCTGTGGTGAGACTTCAGTATTCAGTAAGTTTTTCAGGAGGAGGAAAACATTTTTTGGAAGGAATAGAAGTTTTGCTGTCTCATTTTATGAACTACTGAGCAATATATATTTGTACACATTATATTGCAAATCTTGACTAAGCATGAATGAAAAACATGTTGCACCTTCAATTTTCTGTTTTGGCTTTTTAGGAAGATCTGTTTACAACTTTGATTAAAGAAAATGACCCAGAGGTGAGTTTTGCATTTGCATGTTTTTATTTGTTAAATTCATAGAACATTGGTTATTTACCTTTTAAGAACTAAGGAAAACTTCAGTAGTAATTTTAAGATACTGAGGCATTGGAGATGTCAGAGCGGTCTTCTTGGTAAAAATAAGAAAAGGTTATCCTAGTCCTGGTTACAAATTTTTTTCTATATTCTGGAATACATAATTAGTGGCTAAATAGATTAGTGCTCTGTCTGAGGTTGTTTTAAGTAGACATTTAGATAGTAGAATTATTGTACCTCCCATTTTAGTATATTGTTTTACTGATTATTCAAATCTAATATCTAAAATTGAGACCTACTATTGGGCTGAGGATGTGTCACAGTAGCAGAGTGCTTGTCTAGCATGAGGAGGAGAGGGGGGCATAGAATGCTTCAATCCAGAAGCTGAATTAAAAGTTGAAGACTTGAGAATACAGGGTTTGGTTATGTACTGTCTACAGAACAGTTAAATTAGGAAGGAAGAGAGTCCACACCATCTATATCAGCATAGTCATATTTTCTTAATCTTGGGAGATCTCATCTGGGTAATAATTTAATTATTGTTTGTGTTTTATAGTTTAATGCTCTAGCTGTCATTTTCTTTCCTATGCTATCTCTTAAAAAATATAGGCAAATACAGATAAAATTTATAGTAGGTTTGTACATCTTGATAATTTACCAGAAGATGGACTTCAGTGTGTACTTTGTGTTGGACTTCAGTTTGGAAAAGTGGACCACCATGTATTCATGAACAATAAAAACAAGGTAATAAATTCCTTCCTAATTTAACTGTTTTATAGACAGTACATAACCAAACCTTGTATTCTTAAAGTCTTCAATTTTTAATTCAGCTTCTGGATTGAAGCATCTACAAATGTTACTCAGTTGTTTGGCAGAATTATAGATAGTACTTTTCTTTTGGATAGGGAAAAGCAAGATAATTTCTTTTGGATAGGGAAAAGAAAGAAGATGTGATCTCTGGGTTCAGAGCTCTTCCCTGTGTTCAGAGGTCTTGGTTTTTAAGGAAAAATAAGACTCACAAAAGGAAAATGGGAATGTAGTGCAACAGCAGACAGAAACACTGAAATGACACCCAGGATTTGGAGTCAGATTTATTTACATTGATGGGCACTGATTGGGATCATTCCCAAAATATCGGGCCCTGATCTCTGGTGGTCTAGGGCTTATATGAGATAAGTAAGCAGGAAGTACAGAGGCAGAATGGCTTGTCTGTTGGGGATTGGTTTATACAATGTGCATCACAGTGACCAGCCATTTCTAAGAGACAGAAGCAACCAGAACTAGAACAGGACTCTTACCTGGGAAGTTAAGAAACTGAAGTATACCGGCTGGGGGTGTGGGGGCATTTTTTGCTACAGTAGTACAAAAAGCAGTATCTTACAGGGAAATATAGACTTGAATTCATTTGGTTCTGACCTTAGCTACCTCTTTATCTTGGGCCAGATAAACACTGATTTGTTATTACCACATTTTTAAAAGTTCTTCTAGCCTTAAAATATTGTTTATTTATGTGGAAAGAGGCTTCACTTTGTGAAAGTAAGAACACAAATTGTTCCTTTACTTACATTTTTATGATTTCTGTTTTTAACGTATATTTCAATTGTATGCCCATGAAAATTAGATTTTGTTTAAAAATTTACTTAGGAAGCAGGGTTTAATATCAAAGTTGACAGTACTTACCATATAAAAATGATTGATTTTTATAAGGTAAGCAATGATTGAATACTAATTTTTTTTAGATATGTTCTCAATTGATAAATAGAGCATAGTTAACATTATAGAGATTGGATGATCTAGGATGGAAGGTAGGACACACATAATGTGTAGAATTTTGAAGCTTTGCTTTAAACACCCGTATTCTTCTATTTGTAAAAAATAAATGAAGCTAGGCATGGTGGTACATGCCTGTAATCCCATCATTCTGGGCGACTGAGGCAGGAGAATTGCAAGTTTTTGGATCCAACATGGCAGTTTATCAAGACAGTGTCGCAAGATAAAAAGTAAGAGTTGTGGATGTAGCTTACTGCAAAGGCCCTGGGTTCAGTCATCACTACAGAAAACAAAACAGAACAGAACAGTTGTCCTTTTCAGATTTGCCTTTGCTGTGCAACCTTCTAAGGATTGCATTCTTTTGTTGACCTTAAAATAAGAATTAACCATATTCTTATAATCAGGTATCTGAAGCCTGAAAGAAAAATACATGGAAATTCTTTAAAATTAAAAAAAAAATTGCAGTAAAATACACAGATTTTATCCTTACAACACATGCATTTATTTTTTTAACCATGTTTAAATATCAGTTTGGTGGTATTAAACACATTCACATTGTGTAACTGTCACCACCATCCATTTCCAGAACTTTATCCAGCTTCTCAAACGGAAGCTTAGCTACTTGTCCATTAAATAATAACTCTTCATTCTTCTTCCCCATTGCCCATCAACCACAGTCCTATTTTCTGTTTCTGCTATTAGGAATGCTTTAGGCATCTCATTTATGTGTTACTACACTTGCTCTTTCATGACTGGCTTATTTCACTTACTGTGCCTTCCATGTTCATTCATGTTGTAAAGTGTCAGAATTTCCTTTATTTTTGAAACTGAACAGTATTCTACTGTAAGTATATACCATATTTTAAAAATCTGCTCACCCGCTATGGACAGTTAGGTTTCTTCTAACTTTTGACTGTTGTGAATAATACTTCTGTGAACATGGATGTGTAAATGTTTGAATCCCTGCTCTCAATTCTTTTGTGTATATACTAAAAAATAGATTTGTTAGGTCAGTAGTAATTTTGCCTTTAATTTTTTAGGGAACTATTCACACTTTTTTTTTTATATTCTCCACAGGCAATTCTTCAGTTAGAAAGCCCTGAATCTGCTCAGTCAATGTACAACTTTCTGAAACAAAATCCACAAAATATAGGTGACCATGTATTGACCTGCAGTTTGTCTTCAAAGATCAATTCATCGGAGGTAAGATACTTTTTTGGATTAGCTTTTATCTTTTATAAATGTAAAGAAAGCATAGGTCATTTTCCCAAAGCTCAAAAAGTATGTTCTCAATGCAATTTTAAGAATTTTTCTCAGGTAGTAATTTGGTTTTGTGTTTAGATGTTCTTTCTGTTGAAAATCTGTTTTTTAAATGTTGCAGTTTTCAGGGTTATGCAGTGGTGTAAATTTGTCCAAGTGAAAATAAATCAAGGTAATTTTGAAAAATATAACATGTATTTTGATACTTACTGACCTGAGTAGAATGGCTCCTTATATGTTTCATAATTGTCTCTGGAATCTAAAGGTTGCTTTAAATTTATTATTATTTTCTCCTGGGAGAAAGAGGTTTGTTGGTTTTAAATTATGAGAATTTGTTTTATAAGAAATCAGATTTTGTAGGCTTTTGATTTGCCATAGAGTATATAGCAATATATGAACAAAAGTTTATGAGGAGTTCACCTGTGAAAAAATTAAATTCAAACTGAAATGTTTTCTCATAGCAGGAGGTGAGTAATAGGGCATTGAATTTGTTAGCAATATGTTTATTAATTGTCACCCAATCTTGCACTTGCTGTAAAAACCAGAAAATTTCTGTTATTTAAACTCAAAGTATTATATATAAAATTATATACTTCATATATATCTGAAATGGCAGGTGGTAAAAAGTGATGTGAAGACATAAATCAAGATAAAATGATGTGACAGTGATAGGGGGATATATATATATATATATATATATATATATATGTATATAAACCCATTTATGCTGAAGGTTGCAGTTTTTTAAAATTTTTCCATAACATTTGTATTTTGCCTGGAAAAAGTCAAAGAGCAACTTTTTTTTAAAATTCTTTTTTTTTCGTTTTTTTTTTGGTTTTTCTCCGGTACCGGGAACCAAACTCACTACCTTGGGCTTGCCAGGCAGGCGCTTTTGCCGCTGAGCTAAATCCCCAGCCCGTCAAAGAGCAACTTAAAGAGAAAAATTTGTGTTGTGTTCCATTGTTATGTGTCATTCCAAAAATGGGACCCTAGGCATAAAAGGATTGAGAATAGTACAGCTCCTCAGGGAAAGAGTTTCGAATCCTAAAAGAAGAGATCAACTCCACGAATATATGAAGAAAAAGGCTTTTCGACAGAGACATAATTGAGGACTCAGGAATTTCTGAGGATCAGTATGCCTAGTTCAGTGAAGAAGGTTTTGGTCTTTGTTTGGGACTCATTTTTGTATTTTGCTTAGTTAGACCTGTCAGGTTTTTTTTTTTTTTAATCTGAAGATTAGTGTTTCTTTACCTGAGGAACTTTACTCATTTCTTCTCTTAAAGTTGTTTTTCTAGAAATAAAAGCTCTACTGATGTTGTAGATGCTTTATTTTATTAAAATTTTCTGAGGACATTATAGAGCTTTTTGTTTCCTAAAAGCTCTTCAATTGTGTGAAATGCGTTTCTTCAGTCAGTTTTATATGTTGATCTTGATCACTCCTGTGCATTTTTCTCTTTTGTCTTATGAATTAGGAAGCAAGTAGCTAATATTAGGTGCCTATTACAGATTTTCTCCACTGTTTTAATAGCGGTTTTTTCCTCTACAAGCCTCTCCACTGATTGGAAAGACTATAAATACTACCTGTGGAATGGGGCGTAACAGCTCTTGTCTTTAATTTCTGCTATAGCATTAGGATGTATCTTCCTGTTAGATACTCTAGTATTCAACATCTGCAGTAGGAATCCTTTCTAGGCACATTATCTAATTTCTTTAAAGTACTATTCTGTTTTAAGTCTGAAAATGCTTTTTCTAAAAAGACAGTTTCAACAGAGAAAACATGATTCCCACAGAAAAGGGCCTCCTTTTGAGTATAATAAGCCCTAAAGGGTGGACATTTTTACCATTTTGTTCACCAGTAGGTCCCTGGGACAGTGCCTAGGACAGTGCTTGATACACAGGTACTTTTAATTTCTGCTTCCTTTTTGGACCCCAGAATACTGGTTTTTTGATATTTCAGATTTTTTAAAAAATTTTTTTATTTCATTGGTACATTATAGATATACTTAATGGTGATATTCATCATAGGGAGTTTGTATCTGTACATGATATATCTTGCCAAATGTGTTTTAAAAGATTGCTGTTCATTACTTTTAGAAGTTTTGAGTGGGACACTTTTTAGTCTTTCTTGTAAGTAAAAATCTTTTAAAATGATTCCATAAGGAATACATTGATCTTTCGGGTTAGTGACTTTCATTCTAAACAAGAGATAATATTTCCAGGCTTTTAAAGTTAAAACTCTGGAAATATTTTTATCATTAATTGCTGTATATTGTTTATTTCATATAACCTAACAGTGATCTTTAAGAGAAAAACACTTGAGAGTTACATGGACACTGAAGCTAAGTGCTCTGATATATTTTTACAGTGTATTTTTTTGTGTTTTGTTTTAGTTTATATTTTAACTGAAAACATTGCATTATGGGTTAAATATTTTAAACTTTCAATAGCTTCTAATAACTTTTAGAATAACTCCTACTAATGTGGATTATATTACAGGTTCAAATGGAGGAAGAACCAGAATTAATAAGAGAAAGGTATGTTACTTTAAGTTTGCTGACAGTTTTGTATAGTGTTTAAATGATTGAATTTTATTTCTGTATTTTACTGTAATTATCCTTATGTAGCAGTTCTTCATATATTTTTTTATGTATATACAAGCTTGTGACTTTGGGAGGGATGTTCTGTTTTACCTTTTTCAGTTATGTATTTATTTGGAGAAACTATATTTTAAATATACAAGTAAATTCCATAATCAGTATTAAATATTCTCTTAGATTTTTTTGATTCCAAAGTAGTGAAATCACAGTAGTAAAATTTTAACCTTAGGTTTTATTAGATTAAATAAAAGTACAATTTTGAGTGTATATTGTGGTACATTTTAAAATAGCAAGGGTTGGAAGAAGGTGTGTTTGTTAAGAAAAAATGTATTATTTTATATTTTTACGGCATGAAATCTTTTTCAGAGTCTATAAACTAGGGGCTCAGAAACATTTTGAGCAAATGTGGTACATCCTTTGCTTGTTCTTATGCTGATGGATAGATACCCTTTTTGTTGCCACCTTCTTCATACCAATTAATAATCTACCTTTTACTGTTTTTATTCAGAATTAGTGACTTAGAATATTTGCTTTCCCTCCTATGTACTGATTACAGATATTTGTTAATCCATGTTATAAGAAGAAACAAATTTGAAGCAACAGTTTGTTTTTAGATATAGAAAATGTTCATTTCATTTGGTACCCAATTTTTTTTTTTTTTTCGGTCTTTTTGAGACAGGGTTTTGCCATGCAGTTCAGGCTGGCCTTAAATTCACTTTGTAGCCCAGTCTGCCCTTGAACTCACAGCAATCCTTCTGCCTCAGCTTTCCTATTGCTGGGATTATAGTGTGCACCACCACACCCTGCCTGATACTAATTTTAAGGACAGAATGTTATTTAGGTTTTTCTTCTGAGTAGTTTTTACAGAATTAACATGTTCTAGATGATATAGATGATTTTGAGTACATTGATATTGTTAACTTTTAAGCAGTGGTTTTGCTCTATGTGTCAGGATAAACTTTTTTTTTTTCTAAATTTTATGTCATCAAACCAATTACATTCATAATCACAAGGGGACTTAATAAATAAAAATGCTACATATATTGGTATGTGGTTTGGCCACAATACAAGTACCTCTTTGGAGGGTCAGTAAATAACCTCTCCCAAAAGTTCATTTTATTTGACAAAGTCTCTTAGAAGTCTGCAAGTAAATCTGTTGTCTATAAGCATAGCAGTGGTCAATGTCTTTCTTTCATTGTTTAGACTTACCTTTTAAAGTTGCATATTGTTTTAATGAACTTCCAAGTAGTTATCTAGTCTCATAAAATTAACTTTAAAATTCTAGCACTAATAACTTTTTTGCTTTTTGTTTTTTTTGTGGGTTTGGGGGGCATTTTTTGATACAGGGTCTTTACTATGTAGCGCAGGCTGGCTTGAACTCGATTATGTAGCCCAGGTGGGCCTCAAGCTTGCAGCGATCCTACTGCCTCATCCTCCCAAGTGCTGGGATTACAGTCATGTGCCACCATGCCTGGCATTAATAACATCTTAATTCCCATTTTGCTCTCAGCTTTTTCTAACTTACATTTCATCAGGGAAAAAGATGTGGGATATGGCAAGTACATAAACTGATGCTGAGAAAATGCTAGTGTTCGTTGTTTTTTAAAAATACTTGTAGTTGCCAGTTCATCATATGATACTTTTGCTTATAATTAATGTAAAGTATTTAAATAGATATCCTGTTTAGATGACCTCCACATTCCTAATTTAATAACAATACACATGAGACCTGTACTCATCACCCCATGCAAACAGTATCATGTGGTTAAGACACCCAATAAATATGCTGGATAAAATTTCTCAAATTCATTAATACTGAGAAGTATCCAGTGGTCCTCGGAAATAAACACTAATCTTCCCTATTGTGTAACTGCAGTCTACAATTTCTTGGAATGTGGGTCTAAGTGGTGTTAATCTTTATTCTCAGTAAGCTTTTATTGTATGCCTTTTCTGAAGGCTGTGAAATTGTGGTATTGTGAGGGTGTTGGGGTGGGATAAGGGAATAGGAAATTATATAACCTGTGTTCTGAATGCTTCTTTGGAATCCATATTTCATGTTTGATCTTTGAAAAGACAGGTTCTTTTAATGTTGCTGTTAATGGTCATTTATTTGGCATCTCAGACTGATTTTCCAAGCTAAATTGATCAATATTGAGGCTTTCTCCCATATTAGCCAGAAAACAGGTACTAATTTTCAGGAAATAGTGTCTGTGAAGAAAGCACTATAATCTTTTGAAAGATCTCACAAGCACAAATATGGAATTAAACTATTTTTCTAAACATCTGTGTTCTCTGCTTCAAGTGTGCAACTGCATAATGATTCATTTTGTATAAAAGATAAAAACTTTTTATTGACAAACTTTAAATTTGGTAAAATATCCTTGAGCCAGGTATCAAGATAATGTATATTTTTATCCTTCTAGCTAGCCCTACTAATAAATGTTTTATGTAGCTGTTATTTGTAGTCTAGGGCAATACAAAGTTCATTAATAAGGTAAGAGTTTGAGTTTATTTAATTGGAAATGAGTCTTATAATTTAAAAAGAAAAGCTTACATTCTGAGAAGTAATATCCACATAATGCATAACTACCATAATTACGAGTGTCACAACTGTGTCATATTTGTGCTTGACCACAAATTTTGAGTATTCTTAAGAATTTGGAACATTTAAAATCACCCATTGCTATTTTTAATATGAGGTATGAATTATTTCAAATAATAGCATTTTCAGCATAAAAAGGGTAGCTTATACACTACATAGACCACATTGATTAAGGTATGTGGTCCCTGGCTGTTCTGCATAAATTCCTGAGACTGTTTGCTTTGCAACTTTTGAACACAGATGTTTCTCTGATCTGGTAGGGAAATGTTCTCCTTTACAAATATAATCATCCTTTGGGGAGAACCAGTATATTGGCTCAATTAACTAGACTTTGATAGAATAGCACTACTTTCAGACTTGTGAAATAACCTTTCAGGACATAGGTACTTAGCATTTAGGCGTTAACTAAAGGGCACATGTCCATCCTTGGAGAAGCATGTCAAAAGGAATGATCCATCCTCTTCCTCCTTGAAAAAGAGAATACTTTTTTTATTGTGAGGTATTAATATGACTACATTCTGGTGTTTTTCTCCAACTTGCTGCCTTCAGTGTAATTGTGTGAATGTATTTATTAAACTTTAATATGGGTTTGTAGCATGTTGGCCATTGTTTTCAGAACCTGTGATGCTTCTTGTTAATCCAGGATATTCTCTAACCTGTGGAATACTATATAAAAGTAGTTTATTGTGTTGCTGCCTCAGTGAAAGTAATAGAATTGTTAAATCACACTTTTATTTACTGCAGATTTGGGACAGCCATGAGATAAGATATAGTACAAATACTTAAGACATGCATTTTCTCCATTTTTTTTTTTTTGAATAATTGGAAATTTATTATTCTTGGTAACTGGGAAGGTTTCTTTGTAACATGTCTTTTCTTATAATGTAGCCAGATACGAATGAGAGACTATATTCATGTTAAGGTGGTTCTATCAGTTTCACGTTTAACTTTAAATCTTCAACACAGTTATTTAAAGGATACTTCCAAAGTGGAAAAAATTTTAAGTATTTTCATTTACTAATGTAGTAAGTACAATTCTTGGGAGATTGAAAGCAAATCTATTTCACATGTTCCTACAACCCCCCATCCTGAGAGAGTAAGATAGCATTCCTACTAGCAATACCAGTGTTTCTGTTCATGAGCTTTCTTTGTAGAACTCTATATATACTACTTAAGTTACCCCCCTTGGGAGGATAGAACCTCTAATAATAATTTTAGATGTTTTATTTATTTGACCTTCTGGTGTCAGATAAAAACTTGACACGGGCAGAAAAATATTGACTATAACTTACATGAGTAAAAGGAACAAACAGTAGTAGTCACATTTTGCCACTATTTCCTTTGAATTAAAGAAAAGTCTTCAATAAAATGAAAGATCTCTTAAATTTTTACATTGTTTACATATTAACATCAAAACATCTTAACCACTTTAGTGCTGACTGGCTGGATTTCCCAGTGCTTATTACTAATGCATCAGGAAGTCTTTACAATTGGCGTTAACAAGATTATTTATAATGGTTGAATTCTCATCATAGTTTGATTTTTGTTTGTTTTTGTTTGTGTTCTTTTTGTTTGTTTGAATACTTTTAGCCCTGGCTTGAAAAACAATCCAGTTGATGAAAGTGAGGTGCAAACAGCAGCTGGTAGTCCCTCTGTTAAACCTAGTAAGGTTGAAGAAGAAACTACTCCCAGTATTCAGACAGAAACTTTGGTACAGCAGGAAGAGTCTTGCGAAGAAGAACCTGAAAGAGTACTTTGTAATCCTGACTTTGGTATTGAAACATTGGAAGTTGAAACTCAAGGAGAGGAGGTCAACTTAGAACTCCCTCTTGTTGCATCCACTCCAGCCAGTATTGAATTATTTACTGAAAATATAGAGGAGTCTGCTTTAAATCAGCAGGTATATACCAGTGGCTTTGAGAAGGAAGATGCAGAAGTTATGAACCCTGAAACAGAATTATCAACATCTGGCACTGCATTTGTCGAAGAAAGAAACATCAAAGGAATTCTAGAAGAACCTCCATCTGAGGCAGAAGATTTCTTTTCTGGAATTACACAGTCTGTGGTAGAAGCTGTAGCTGAAGTGAACAGACATGAAACTGTTTCAGAAATAGTGCCATCTGCTTGTGTTGCCACCACAGTACCAGGTGACACTGGGGATGAAAAGGTAGTAAGCAAAAAGGATATTTCTGAAAAAAGTAACATGGATGAAAAGGAAGAAAATGAATTTAATACAAAGGAAGCCAGAGTGGATCTACAAATAGGAACAGAGAAGACCGAAAAGAATGAAGCTAGAATGATTGCAGAAAAATTGGAAAAGATTATGGCAGCAGTAAAAGAAAAATCTGCAGAAAGTGTAATCAAGGCATACCCAGGTAAAGGAATGGGTCAGACCAATAAGCCTGATGAAATTGGTAAAACTAGTATGCTGGCTGGATCAAATGTATCTAGTAGTAAATCAAGCACCAAAGCTACTACAGTTCCTTCTAAGGGAAAAGCGACAGCTCTGAAAACTGAAAATCAGAAAAGTTTTCTAAAATCTGTGCCTAGAGATCAAATAAATGTGGAAAAGAAGCTTTCAACCAAGGAATTTGGTCTACTTAAAAGTGCCAGATCAGGCTTGGCAGAAGGCAGCAGTAAATTCAAATCCACACAGAGTGGTGTTACCAGAGGAAGCAGTGGAAAGATCTCAGCCCTGCAAGGCAAGGATTCTAAATTGGATTACAAGGACATAACAAAACAGTCTCAGGAAACTGAGGCTAGACCTTCCATCATGAAACGGGATGACAGCAACAATAAGGTGAGGAGAGTAGAAGAATGGCTCAGTGTGTCTTTGAAGTACTTAGCTCTGCTGCTGTAGCTATGAAGTAGGAGATGTAATCTTGTCTCATAACTGTCATCTCCTCACTCTACCTCCCGTCCCAGTTACTGTTTCCCTTTCTTAAACAACTACTGATCTAAGCCAGTTGACATTTAGAATATCAAGCTTGAAGTTTCTAATTTATTAACAGGTTTGGTTAAAAAAAAAAAGACTGTTACAAAGATAAAAATTGGTCAGAAATAAAACTATGTGGTTTAACAAAAGTCTGTAGTGAATCTTCTAAGGTGATTTAGCTTTCTCTTTCTGAATGGAATACCCATTTCCTCTTTTAAATTGAAGCTTTCTTAAGCAGGTCACTGCCCAGCTTAGATATTGTGGATATAAGATAAGATCTGTAAGACTGAATTTAACTACAACTTTTGGAGGCTGTGCCTGTACTGTTGAATGACTGTTGAGTTACTTTTGTTAACTTGTTTATAATATTTGCATAATTGACTGTATATGGACGTTTGCTGTTTAAGTGTTCCCCCTTCACTTTACCCTTTGCCTTTCCCTCTTCCCATCCACCCTGTCCATCACCACACCACCCCACCCCACCCCCTGTCCATTTTTAGAACATTAATAACCCTTTTGTAAATCGATTTTCTGTATCTCTTTCTTAATATTTCAGGCTTTGACCGGGCAAAACACTAAAAATTCTAAAAGTACCACTGGTAGAAGTTGCAAATCTAAAGAGGTAAAAAATAGTGTTTATACATCCTTCATTTCTTTCCTTCCATAGCAGAATTCATCTGTCTTACCTCATGTGTACCTTATAATAGTTAATACAAATATTTATAGATATTAAAGATATTTATAGATAATAAAGAACAGGAATGACATACTTTACTTTTGACCCTACCTAATCTTAGCATTAATTCACTTTTTTATCTTGAGGTAAGATGAATAGTTTGTTATTATATGTACCACCAGTTGATCATCAGTAGCATAAGGAGCCATGCTGGGAATTTTTTTTCTTTAATGTGGGCACAATTTTTCACATTAGTTACTTTTTTAAAATGTTATTGTATAAGCTGTTAAAGTCTTAGTAATGATTTTTTCATAATAGCTTCCTCAGGATCTAAACTTAATATCTTAGTATTATATACGTTAAATATATATTATAAAACTGATCAATGGAACAATTTAGCTGTTTGCTTTCTATCTATATTTGAGATGCTATGTTAGATATTAACATATAGAACAATATATTCTTTATATTAATTGTTTAACAGATGCTCTAAATGTGGTATTTTTATGCCATTATGTTTTAAAAGTTACTCCTGGGAAATAATTAGAATTTTATTGAAATGGTGTAAATATGGAATTAGATTGATATTGTTAGGATTACCTTTGGCACTTACTTTGTGAACTATAGCTAATTTACTGGTGGACCCTTTAAGAAGTAATCCTGATTTTAAATTTTCCAACAGGAACCACTATTTTCATTTAATTTGGATGAATTTGTTACTGTGGATGAGGTCATAGAAGAAGTAAATCCTTCTCAAGCCAAGCAGAATCCATTAAAGGGAAAAAGGAAAGAAACTCTAAAAAATAATCCTCCTTCTGAACTGAACTTAAAGAAGAAAAAGGGGAAAACTTCTGCCTCTCATAGTGTTGAGGGGGAATTATCTTTTGTAACATTGGATGAGATTGGGGAAGAGGAAGACGCAGATACACAAGCCCTAGTTACTGTGGATGAAGTCATTGATGAAGAAGAACTAAATATGGAAGAAATGGTAAAGAATTCAAATTCACTTCTTACATTAGATGAATTAATTGACCATGATGATTCCATTTCCCACAGTGAACCAAAAGATGTTACTGTTCTGTCAGTGGCTGAAGAACAAGATCTTCTGAAGCAAGAACGCTTGGTAACTGTGGATGAAATTGGAGAAGTAGAAGAGCTACCTTTAAATGAGTCAGCAAACATAACCTTTGCCACTTTAAATGATAAGGGAGATGAAGGAAATACTGTCAGGGATTCCATTGGGTTCATTTCTTCTCAGATGCCTGAAGACGCTTCTACTTTAGTTACTGTAGATGAAATACAGGATGACGGTTGTGATTTACATTTAGTGACTTTGGATGAAGTAACTGAAGAGGATGAAGACTCTCTGGCTGATTTTAATAACCTTAAAGAGGAACTCAATTTTGTTACTGTTGATGAAGTTGGAGAGGAGGAAGATGGAGATGATTTAAAAGTTGAGTTAGCACAAAGCAAAAATGACCATCCTACAGATAAAAAGGGAGATAGAAAGAAGAAAGCCGTGGGCACAAAGAAGACAAAACTGGAAACCTTGTCCCAAGTGGGTCTAGTAAATGAGAATGTTGTGGAAGAAGATTTGAAAACTACGATTGAAAGACATTTAGCAGGTAGATACTTGGAAGTGGTAGTTTTCCTGTTTTATGAGGGAATTAATTTTAAAATGTATTTTGGCATTAGCAATAATTGTTCCCTGTATTGATACTACATAAACCAAAAAGTAAGCCAGGTACAATGGGCACACACTTCTAATCTCAACAACTCGAGTAAGGTGAGAAGATCATGAGTTTGAGGCTAGCCTGGACAAAAGAGCAAGATCCTGTGTCAAAACAAACAGAAATCCCTAAGACAGGTAGTTATGGCCAGTATTTTACAGAAATGTGTACAAACTTCACATATTTCTCTTAGTCATAGAGAACCAGTGACAACTAGAGAACAAGCTAATGTAGTAAAATTCAAATTAGGGTGCAAGTAGTATATTTATATTGTGAGGAAAACACATCTTTTGATGAACAGAAGGATGTTTATACCATACTGTCCTCCAGGTTTTGCCTAAATTTAGGACTTAGTACAACACATACAGGTACTATTTTATTTTAATATTTTAATGATAAAGAGTAATAGAGCATTCACTTGTAGAACTGGAAGGAGATAAAATTAATTTCTTTTTAAAATTCTTGAAGGATTTAGTGCAAACAAGAATAATAAGAAGGAGGTCCCACAGGTTTATGAAATAAATTAGATTAATACGGATATTCCCCTTGAAAAAAAAATTTGTTGGAACAGGATAGATGGGAACATGGGAAAATATTTAACTAAATTGAATATTTTTAATAGAATTCTATTTTATATTAGAAATGTTTCCTCAAGCTTGGATATTGTTTCCAAAAAATAAGTTACTTGAAATTCTTAGACAATTTTAATTACTGTTGCTACAACAATAAATTAGACTTTCTGTTTTAAAGGTAAAACAGCAGTGAAAAAGAGTTAGATTGGGGAAAACATCACTCTTAGAAAAAGCTGTTGCAACAGAACTAGTAAAAGGCAAAGAAGCCTTCCAAATTAGTGCCGGTAAAGCAAGATTGTTGGGTGGAGAGAGAGTTATACAATATGAGTGATGGTAGAAATTTAAAAGATTACCACCCGGAAAGAAAAGTACAAAAACAGTGAAGTGTAGAGAAGGAAGGGAAAAGGCAGGCTTGTAGTTACTAGATCCAGGTAAGATGTTTATCTTAGTAATTCAGAGAAGTGAAGGAACATTGATATTAGAATGAGAAGTATTTGTGGAAAAGAGCCACAAAAGGTTACTTTAACTATGTTGCAGAATCAGATAGAAATGCTTTATTAACTATTATTTGTGGATGCTTGCAAGATGGCAGCCACTGAATTAAACTAAATGTCTGAATAGCATTAATTTAAGTTGAAATAAAGAACACAGCCTATCAAGGGAGAATACTTAATTCACTCAGTAAATAAATATTTGTCATTGTGTCCATTATATTGGATACTGTCTATAGTAAAGTGATATAAAGGATAGAATTAAAGATGAGCAGACAGTTCCTGATCTGAGAAATTCATTGATTTGAAGAAGTAAAGCAAAAAATCATCTACCAGCATGACTTAAACAACATTATAAAGGTATCCCTTTTACCATTCTTGTGGTAGCATCTTCCATGTTTTCTTGCTTTGCAATTCTTTTGTCTCTTAGAAAAAAACTATTATTCTGTCCGAGAATCTCAGCTGGGCCCTCAGTGCTGCCCCACAATATATTAGAAATCCTTTCTTTCCTGCTTCCTACCTAAGTGTAACATCAGCCTTTTACTTCTGCGTCACCTAAGCAGAGCCTCACAGGATAATCTTTCATTTCTGTTTACCAGAGCAAATGAAGAATCTCCTGTCTGCCAATTTTAGTTTTACCTCTTCTGTTAGCTTTCCATGAGATCTGAGAGAAAAAATTTAAAAGGAGAAAAGGTTTATTTTGGCTTACATTTTCAGAGACTTCAATCCGTGGTAACTTGGCTTGGTCATTTCTGGGCCTTTGGTGAGGCGGTGTGTCATACCGAAAGGGCATGAAGGAGCAAAGCTGCTTACCTTGTGGCAGCTGGAAGCAGAGAGAACTAGAAGGGCCTGGGGACAGGCCTAAGGGGCACTCCACTAATGACCTCCTCCTTCCACCTAGGCCCTGCTTCCTAAGTTTCCACCCCCATGTCCCCTAAAGGCCATCAGTTATGATTCCATCAGTGGATTCAAAAACTGATATTGTAGCTTTTGTGATTCAATTACCTTCCAAGGCCCCACCTCTGAACACTGCTGTGTTGGGGACCAAGCCTTTAACAGATGAGCTTTTGTAGGGTATTTCAGATCCAAACTTTAACACCTTCTTTAACTTCTTACACATAAACTTTGGCCAAGTCTTTGTCTGGAATCCCTCTAGTTCTACAGCAAAGCATCTAGAAGGAACCTGTTTTTATGTCTTTTTCCCATTATTTCCAATTAAACTGGATATATTTTGGCTTTAGTATATTGCTGAAGTTGATGAATCACTTTGAGTTCTGGTCAAACTGGAATTTTTTTTGGAGAGGGGGGGAGTACTGGAGAGTGAACCCAGGACCTTTACACTGTTGCCCCTCCTTTATTTTGAGACAAGATCTCATTAAGCTTCTCAGACAGGAGTTCAAACTTGTGATCCTCCTGCCTCAGCCTCCTGACTGTTGAGATTGTAGCCATAAGCCACCATGCCTGACGTCAGCCTTGATTTTTAAAGTGATTTTTCCTTTTAATTTTCAGTTTTCTGCATCATTTCATACTATTGATCTGTTTTTGAGACTTTCCTATAATCAAGTTGATATTCCTTCTTTTTTTTTAATAACCAATCTTTGATAACAAGTTATAGTTAGTGGTTTAGTAATATGACCAATATGTCTTGGCATGATTTCATGAGGGTTTTGGTGTTTTTTTGGTCAAAAATTTCTGTCATGATAGGGCAACTTCAACACCAGCTTGCTTGGAACTGCCGCATCTCAATTGAGTATTTCCATTAAGGAGTGATACGCATGACAAAAAGACCTAGCTTAAAAATCTATTTTCCATACGCTTTTAAACTGGTGTGAAAATGTAAATGATTTGTTTTAATCATGATATAATTTTTATATTATATATTTTATACTACATTGTGGTAAATGTGCCTTTGGAGTAGCAGAAACAGGTATGTTTGAGAAAGTTTATTACTCTTGGGGAAAAAGTAAATGGCTAGGGCTGGGGATTTAGCTCAGCGGCACAGTTCCTGCCTGGCAAGCGCGAGGTCGTGAGTTTGATTCCCGGTACTGGAAAAAAAACAAAAAAAGAAAAAAAAGTAAATGGCTATTAGAAAGAGACAGGAGACCAGGAAACTGAATGGTTTAATCGAGAAGTCAGGAAAAGGGAGACAGCTCCAAACTCTGTAGGATTTGATGACCAGTAAAACGTGAAGAACAAGTCATCATAACTTCAGAGTTCCTAGCCATCCCCTTAGATTGTTTAAAGAGGAGCTCAGATGTGTGGAGGGAGCTCTGAACTTGAAGTTACAAATCTTGGTTCAAGTTTCTGTAACTCACTAGCTATCCAACCTTAGTCTTATCAGGTTATTACAGTATCTCTCTTGAGTTTATTTTCTCTGAAGAAATGGGGATAATGATATGACATGCCTAGTTAGGGTTAGAGCTAAATGAATTATTTATATGTAATAAGAATTTTGTAAATACTGTGCAACAATAAGCTGTTTTAGCTACTGGGGAAAACCAAAATGCTTCAAACAAGTTTTCATTTTTGTCTGCCCCCAGAATTACAGACTCTGCTAACACTGAATGAGTACTTGTTACTCTCTTTGCTGGACTTTTAATACTCAAAATTTTATTTGTGATTTTATCATGGGCTATTAGTTACGCTGTTTTTTAGGTTGGAAGGGCATCAGAATTACACTCTACTGATGTCCCTTTTACCTTATCTCCTCAACCCAGTACCTTGCAAACACAAGTTAGATTAACTATAGAACTTGGTTCCTTCTAGAACTATATATAAGTAAAAATTTCTGTAACTTTAGCTCTTTATCCCTAAATCTATTAACAGATTTGCGTTTTTTTCATATATCAAAGATTCTTTGAGAATGGCTTGTGAAGGGTAGTTAGGTGCAAGTAACCAAGGAAAATTTCCTTTAAATTTTAAATTAGTCTTTAAGGATAGGGATTACCCTGTGCTAACTTCACAAAGCCTGTAAATCTGTTCTGAATTCCTTTCTTTTTTCCTTGAAAAATTAGTTGATGAAGAATCTGAATTAAAGGATTTAGAACCAGATCGAAAACGCAAGAAGATTGAAGACTCTTCTTCAGGCAAATCAGTGACACCTGATGTCCCTGAAGGTAAAGTAAAAGTGGCATTTTCCCCTTATCCCTACGAAATATTGAGAACCATAGTAGTAGTTGTGTTCTTTAGAGGAACAGTTGAGTATTCCTTGCTTGGTATTTCTGAAGACAGCTTAACTGGGCTATTTTTCACCTGGCAAGAATATTTCTATTGCTTTTTGAAGTCTAAGATAGTTCTCTTCTTTCATTTCTGGTACTTACTTTGTTTCTCTGATGAGAGTTGAATTATAGTTGCCCAGGCAGAAACTCCAGTTAAGGAGACCATGCTGAAAAGCTTAGCTAGCAGACTGTTCATGACCAGCTGAGGAGAACCTTACTTGTTCAGTCAGCATATTCGACAAGCAGACATAAGCATATACAGTGCTTAGTATGTTTGTCATGTTTGATAAAACTATTGATAAAACAATTAATAATAATTAATGCTAATAATAATAATGATTTTTCTTCCTTTTCCTCCACCTTTCTCTTTTGGTCTCCTAGATTTAGATTTTCTTGTACCGAAGGCTGGATTCTTTTGTCCAATTTGCTCCCTCTTCTACTCAGGTGAAAAAGCAATGACAAATCACTGCAAGAGTACACGTCATAAACAAAATACAGAGGTAATTTTTTAAAGTTCCTAACTCATAAAGATCTTCAAATACTGTTGTTATAATTCAGCTAATTGAGTAACTGCCTAAAATGTGCATTTTCCCCCTTTATGAGTACTTTTGAGTGTGTATGCCGGTTTTATTCCTAAATCCACAATCCTGTTTTCTCCTTCACTGAAGTGTACCAATGATTTCTGTTCCTTCCTCGTCTTACTTGAACAATGGAACTTGCCAGAGCAGATTTTCAGATCAGTAGTCTCATATGATATTCTAAAGTGATGAGTAGGGGCTGGGGATTTAGCTCAGCGGCAAAAGCGTCTGCCTGGCAAGCGCAAGGTCGTGAGTTCGGTTCCTGGTACCAGAGAAAAACCAAAAAAAATAAAAAAATAAAGTGATGAGTAACTGCATACTCTAAATGTCCCCTTACAAAGTCATATATTTGTTAACATACTAAAATTTCTGAAATACCTAATCAGAAGAATCCCATTAAATGTGCTAAGCTGAATTTATTCACACTTTTTAAAATTAATTTAATTAATTTAATTAGTGGATGGCTACTATTAATTTTGTGATTTAATCACAAAACCCTCTTTTTTAAATTGTATAGCTGCTTAGGAAGAACCACTATAGATAATCATCACTAGCTACAGTTGAAATTCTGATTTCTCTTGTATGTTTGGGGTTGTTTTAGAGACCCTGTCTATTGAATTTGGTAGATAGTATCATTGCTTGCTTGCTTGTGTGCTTGCTTATTTGTTTGTTTGTTTGGTTTTATGGTACTAGGGATTGAACTCAGGGCTTAATGCATGCTAGACAAGCACTGTACCACTGAGCTACATCCCCAGCCCCATTTTTTTCATTGCATTTTTAAAGATGGCAACACAGATGGGCATGATGGTACATGCCTGAAATCTCACCACTTGGGAAGCTGAGGTAGGGGAATTGCTTTGAGTTTGAGGCTAGCCTGAACTATATAGTGAGATCTTGCCTTAAAAAAAAAAAAAATAAATAAAATAAAATAAAAATGAGGTCACAGACTTGAGGTTCTGTATTTAAACCCAAGGTTACATAGCTAGTTAGTGATAGATCTACATTTTTTTCCTCCCTTTTGTACTGGGGGTTGAACTCACAGCCTTGCAAATGGCTCTGCAAGTGCTCTCCCACTGAGCTACATCTACAGGGTTGTAGATGTAAGTCCCAGACTTATTATGGAACCAAAGAGCCCTACCTTATCTGATTTTTCTACTCTGAACTCAGTTTTTAATTACTATATTCTGATTTCTGTCTTTGTTTTACTTTTTATACAGAGGCCCCTTGCTGCATTTGCACCTTCATGTTGCTGTTCTTTTGCCCTCCTCTATTTCCACTATCATGGTCAGTTCTTCCTCATGGTTCTCAACTAATATATTTGTTCCACAAAAAGGACTTTGCTTAAGGACCCAGCTAGTAAAACTCCGTTTTAACCCCTGCCCCCCAAAACCTCAATTACTTTGTTGTATTTTTTCTATTTTATTTATTTATTTTTGTGTGTTTGAGACAGGGTCTCGTTATGCAGTTCAAGCTGGCCTTGAGCTCACTTTGTTTTTTTTTTTTGGTTTTTGTTTTTTGTTTTTTTAATGGTACCAGGAATCAAACTCACAACCTTGTGATTGCCAGGCAGGCGCTGTGCTGCTGAGCTAAATCCCCAGCCCCATTGAACTCAATTTGTAGCATAGGCTGGTCTCAAACTCGTAGCAATCCTCCTGCTTTTCAGCTTCCTGAATGCTGGGATTACAAGCAGGCGCCACCACGCCTGCCTGTTGTAATTTTAGAGCTTACTTTTACCCAAAAGTTTTATTTTTATTGTTTCCTTTTTATTGTTTCTCTTCTTTCATTAGAATATAAGCTCAATGGTGCAAGGTGCCTTATCTATCCTGCTGACCACTGAATCCTCAAGCACTAAGCATAATGCTTGGTGTATTATAAAATATCAGAAGACTGATAAATGAAAGGAAGGAATCTTAATATAAGGGACTGTGTTTCTAATCTTTATTTTGTAATATTAGCCTCTTGTAAATTGTAAGTATAACAAAATATATTAGATAGGTTTGCACATATAGCAAAATAGTATCTAATACATGTTTCTTATTGCAAATTGCTTTGCACAGAAGTTCATGGCCAAGCAAAGAAAGGAAAAGGAGCAGAATGAGGCTGAAGAAAGAAGCTCTAGGTGATTGCGGGAAAGGGCAAAGAATTCATTAGGGTCCAGTTGATTTGTGTATTTTTCTTATCATTTAATTTGTAATTTTTTGTTTCAGAAGCAAATATTCATGTTGTACAAATTTCTGATTGCCCTTGATGTAGAAAGACTAATGGGAAAAATATGATGGGTTTGATTTTTATATCAAATCATCAGGCATGGAGAAATATCTTTTAGAAGTGTTAAAAATAAATGTTCCTACTGTATATTTAAAATACCATGTTGTGTTTGTGACTTACTTAAGATTTGATTGCCTATGATTGCAGACAAGATTCTTCTGTACAGCTCCTGTGATTTGGGATGTTTGGAAGTTTTGAACATTGCTCAAGTCATAGTATGACAATATCATACTGTTTCAGCCACCTGTATTATAGGTCATAGATTTCCTAAGATGCCTAGTTTTTCTGGATAAAATCATGTTTGACCCAGGTATGTTTTGAGTAAAACTTTGCTTGTTTTTCAATTTTTAATTTTATGTTTGTGTCTTGGGTACTAAAGATTGAACTGAGGGCTTTCGCACAGACTGCATCCTCAGCGCCCCACCCCCCTTTTTTGTGTGTGTTTTGAGACAGGATCTCAAAGGTTAGGCTCAAACTTGTATCCTCCTGCTTCAGCCTCTCAGAGACCTGGGATCACAGTTGTCCAACACCACACCTGGCTTTACATTGCTTGATTTTTAAATGGGTTCAGAAGGTGCTTTTTCTGCTTGTGTTAATACCTACTATGTCTGCCAGTAGCCGTTTAAATCAGCACCTAATAAGGCACTTAGTATTGGCTTTCATCTACAGAGCAGCCTTAACTTCCTATGAACCATCAGTGGTTCTTCTTAAACTCTTTGAATTATGATTTAACACGTTTGTAAGAAATTTAAAGGTACCAAGATAATCCAGTGGATGGCTACTAGGTACTGGACATAGCCATATGTCTGCTGATTTGTGAATTTAGTGTCTGATTCATCAGCACTTCAAAGATTAGCATGTACCAGTTAATAATAGAAAGATAGTGAACGAAAGGAAACAACAATAAAACAACTTTTTAAAAACTTCTACTTCCATCGAGGCACAGGAGTTGCCTCACAGCAGGAGGATGGTTGCAAGTTCAAGACCAGTGTGGGCTACAAAGTGAGCTCAAGGCCAGCCTGAACCGCACAGCAAGACCCTGTCTCAAAAAGGCAAAAAAAGAGTTGCCTCACAGTGAACAAGAAGTAGAATGAAAAGTTAGGCATGGTGGTGCACACCTGTAATCCCACTACTCAGAAGGAGGCAGGATGGTTGCAAGCTGTAGCCCAGCTAGGGCTACATAGCAAGTTGAAGGCTAGCCTAGAGGACATAGCAAGACCCTGTCTCAAAAAAGCAGTAGAGTAGTGAAGTGGAGATAAGAAACCATCCGCTGTTTGTTAGTGCCTGTCACATTCACTGTATCCTCAATTCAGGCTTAGCCACAGCCTAGGCAACGTTACAAAATACTACATGCCACAAACCAGGAAGTAGAATGGTAAGAGGGATGATTGGCATGTGAATGCCAAATGTCTGTTGGAATTAAAACTATATATAAGTAAGTGAGGTCATGGGAGAGAGAAGAACTTTTAAAAGGCTGGAAAAACAAGTTACCACAAACCAAAGAACCACCAGAGTGAGAAACTGACCCTGCTTCTGAAACTTTTGTAACCCGGGATGTTATAAACATCTTTAATCTTATGTGGATCAACTTTGGAGTTTAATCTGAAGAACCTAACTGAGAAACTCTTATTTCCTACTAATATAAATATATTATGGAGGGTATGTGCTAGTTTATCTTTTGGAATTGGGATTTTAAATTAGATAAAAGGAACTGCTAAAATGTAAAATTGGCCGAGGTGTTTTGTTTCCTCCTAGTGACTGATACTGATAGTTAATTATGAATTGTAAATGTTATTTCTCTGGGTTTTTTGTATCTAATGCTGGTAATTTTTATCATGGGACTTCAAATATAAAAAATTTCCTGTGAGGTTTTCTTAAAAATCACACATTCTTTGCATATAATTTTTGAATTGTTATTTACCTTTTCAGAAAACCTTGAAATACTTCGCTTTATACATAAAGAATACATGTTTATAGTAGTTTCTGCTTATTAATGGAGTTGGGGTGTATAATTTGGATTGGAGCCTACTTTCAAAAGTTTTGTTTGGTTTCTGTTTTTTGAGACAGGATCTTGCTTTGTAGTTTATAATGGCCTTGAATTCAGTAAGTAGCCTGGCCTGGCCTTGAACTTGTGGCAGTCCTCCTACCTCAGCCAACCAAGTGATGGCATTATAGGCATGCACCACATCATGCCCAGCTAAAAGTTCTATTATTTCATTAGACAACAAAGCAAAAGTATATAGCATTTATCTAGACCTGTAAAAGTTTTTAGATTTTTATTACCCTTTTTATTATAGAATGCTATGGGAATTAGCCTCTCCAAAACTGTTACTTTATAATTACTTTTTTAAGAAATGATGGGAGAGTCAGGTTTCTAAAACTTCAGTTTTCATATTATTTGTGGAAAATATTAAAAGAACAGGATAATTTATCTTAGGTTTCCTCATATACTAATTACAATTACTGTCAGACATGGTGGTGCATGTCTGCAACCAGTACCCTGGGAGTTCCGAGTCAAAAGGATTGAAGGTGTAGCTCAATGTGAAGGCCCTATGTTCAGTTTCCAGTAACACAAACAAAGCAATAAAATTTTACCCACTCAAGCCCAATAAACACACAGTTTTACTACCAACTATCATGTGGTAAAGTAAATCTGAGCATGTTATTTTTCCTGTAAATGTTCCATTGCATATTTCTAAAAGGTATAGGTTCTTCTTAATATAGCCAGTATCATTTAAAATATTCTTTAGTTAATCAAAACTCCACATTAGATTTTCAACTTTTTAAAAACTATGTCTCAATCCAGATCCAAATAAGATCCATTGGCTGATGGATACTTTAAATTGCATAGGTCTGTACAGGTATGTAAGTTTTTAATCCTTCTTGTAATTTATTTCATAAAGAAACTCAGTGCTTGGTTTTGCAAGGCAGTGCTACTCAGAATGTGGTCTTTGGATCTGGAGCTTAGTGGTAGAGCACTTGCCTAGCAAGCATGAGACCCTGTGTTCCATCCCTAGCACAGGGGAGAAAAAATGTGACTTTCAAATGCAGTGTCAGTGTATAAACTGTTACTAGTTGTCTTAGTTACTTTCTTGTTGTTACTGAGATAGAATACTTGACACAAGGTTTATTTTGGCTCCCAGTTTGTAGAGGATTTAGTCCTTAGTTGGCTGGCTCTGAGAGACATGACAGAGGAGAAAAACAGTTCCTGGTGTGGCAGGCAGAAGGCAGCAAGCAGCAGCAGTAGAGGTGAGCCTGCTTTCCATTGTATCCCATACAGGCCACAAATCTTTTGGGTAGAGCCACCCACATGGGGTGGGGGAGGGGTGCTTGTGTCTTGAGTAAATCTATTCAGTCACACCCAGAACTGTGCTAATTCCGGTCAGTGGACCAATTTAGTACCACACACCCTGATCCCAGTATCATGCACCCCAGATCCATCCAGCTCCAGCAAGCCCCACCTAAGAGCACATGCAGCTTTGCAGGGACATCTAGATATAAGCCATAATACGAGTCTCCTATAAGTACAGAAATTGAGTGTTTAGAAACATTTTATGGTGATTTTATGTTTTTCAGACTTTAGAATCTAATAATGAGAAAATGGCTGGGTGTGTTTTATGAAGGGATTTTGTTTCATTTTTATGTATTGTTTAAGTGTTAGTCTACAATTAACTGAAAACTAAGGAGAAGAAACTGATAGGCACTTAGTTTGAGACGCACTACAGCCCTGTAGTAACTTTGTTCTTTGCTCTCTATATACTGTGGTTTATATGTGGGTAGTTGAATATAGAGTTTATTGGAATTTGGCCCTTTTTATTTTGTTTCTACAAGACTTCTTCAGGCAGTGGTACTGTTTTCCTGGTCAAGAGGCACAAAATACCTGGTTGTTTTCTGTGTAATTTTACTACCAGCTCATGCTTAGTTTTGATTCATTTATTAATCAAAAAATAGTGACTTTAATTTTATTCCTTGTTCATGCGTAAGTCGAAGTATTTCTCTGAAGAGATATTTCTCATCGGCTATTTGTTTATTCAGTGGTACAGTTATGTAAGAAAGAAATGATAAATGTTGGATAGTTTTCTTTTGCCAGTTTTTTCAGAATGAGTTGTTAGAATGAGTTAACATTGATAAATTCTTTCTAAAAATATATTAATATGAACTCATAAATTTTAATACCTAATGTTTCAAAATGCAGCATCAGCCTTATTGATGGCCCATTTATCTCATTTATTTGACTCCTCCTTCCTTATATCACGACACTACTAGTTTGCATAGCTTCCTTACTATCTGCATATCAGAGCTGTTTCAGAAACACTTTCTGCCTCAGACCTGAAGTCAGCCATTTCTCTTAAAAAAAAATGGTGGATAATTACGGCTGTTTATTGCTTTTGATTTAGTCATTGCTTTTCAGTAGATGGCATTTGAAAATACATGTTGTTTTTTAAGATAAAATGTATCATTCCCATGTTGGTACTTCTGGTTCAAATTGAGGATTTAAGGGTTTTGATTTACCTTTTCTATATTAAATCTAGATCTTCCTTATATCAAGAATTCCAATTATTGAGCTCGGTGTAGTGGCTGAGACCAGAGGTCACTGTGTGTTCAAGGCCAACCTAGGCTACAAAGCAAGACCCTGTCTCAAAAAAAAGGGGTGGGGGCTATCTAGCAAGCTGGAAGCCCTGGGTTTGGTTATCAGCATCCAAAAAAAAAAAAAAAAAAAAAATTTCAATTCTCACTGACCTTAAAGTGAAGAAAATAAGCTATCATAAATTTGCTTAGCTTTATCTCATTTTATATATCACAGAAAGACAGTACCAAGACTCCAACCAACAATGTGATTATTGAAAACAGTTCAGAAGATTTAAATTGTTTTGTTTTGTCCTTAGGGTACTTCATTTAAGGATATACATTCAAATTTTCTATTTCTTTTAGAAAATTCTTTTAAGGGGCTGGGGATTTAGCTCAGCGGCAAAGCGCCTGCCTGGCAAGCACAAGGTCGTGAGTTCGGTTCCCAGTACCGGAGAAAAACCAAAAAAAAAAAGAAAAGAAAAGAAAATTCTTTTAGTACTACTACCATGTGATTCACATTAAGGTTTATTTTTAGGGATTATGTTTTTAAATTGTGTGTTGTTTAGAGTCAGACTTACAAATCAAAGTGTGTTTGGTTTTTTACTCGATTATATATTGCCTCCCTAGGTAATTTTGTTAACTTTGTGATATTCTTTTAAAAAGCAGATTTACATAATTAGGGTTATCTGTTTTCGTGTCTTATGCCTCCTGACCAACTGAAAGAGGAAGCAGTGACAATAAGAACAGTTTAAAGCTAGATGAAAACCAAGAAATACCTTAACATGTATAAATGTAGGAAATGAGATGCTGAAACTTTAATTATAGGTTACACACTGAAGGAATTAGAAGTTCTGTGAGCTGAAAAAAAATCTTATTTGTAAGGTTTTTGTTTTTAAAGTGTTTTTTTTTTTTTTTAAGGGGATTATTAAAAAAAATAGCAAAATACCAACAACATAGACAAAAATAAAGCAAAGCAAAAACAATACAAGTGATACGGGGTTTCACAACAGAATGATAGGAATTAACAGTGGTTGTCATATTAGGTATTGTTACCAACAAGGTTACTCAGATTACCAGATGTAAGAATGTAAGATTGATCAAACCATTAAAGAGAATTTTTAAAAATCCATTAGAAACGATAGAGTTTCACTAGACGAGGTGGTAGGAATTCACCAGTGGTTGTTTTATAAAGGGTAATTTTTATAAGAATGCTTTTAAAGATTTAAGAGGAAAAATGGGGAAAGGTAACCCTATTCTTTTACCAGAGAGGGTGGAGAAGAGTATGGTACTATGATCCCTTATACTTTTTTCTTCTCTGACATCTATAAATCGTCTTCAGCAAGTTACTATACAGTGTTGTATATAGGGTTCTGAGGTTGGTGCTGAACCTAAGGTATATAGGTGTATGCATGTGTATAAACATAAGTATATAAATCATATTGTTATCCTCTAAAGGGCTTTCATGAGAACATGAGCACAAAAACACACTTGATAATGTAGTGCATGTCAAATGCTTACTGAGTGGTATAGACGGAGTTCACCTCTTAGTTCCATAGGGAAGTAAAATAAATGACATTTGAAGGGTGGAAAGGTTAGAGAGTAAAATGGAATTAATACTGTTGTACATTTTTAATTAGCTCATGAAATGGTATAGTAACTCAAGGCAGATGGTAATAATGTTCTGTATTTTAAAAAATGAGCACTGCAGTGAATGGTATCTAATTGATATTTATAAACATTCTGCACAGTGGCAAATTTTACATTTTAGTACCCATAGAAAATATACTAAAACCTTAAAACCTGGACCATATAACAAATCTTAACGCATTTAAATCATATAAAATATGTCTTCTGGACATAATGGAGTCAAACTAGAAATCAGTAACAGAGTAACAACAGGAAAATCACCAGACACTTGAAAATTAATATTTATAAATAATCCATGGGTTGTAGAGAAATTCTCATAGCAGATTTTTTAAAATACATAGAATTGAATGAAAATGAGTAGCAAACAAAACTCTGGAATGCAGCTGAAGTGCATAGAAGTGCATAGAAGGAAATTTATTGCACAAAGTGCTTAAATTATACAAGAAGAAAGATCTCAAATTAGTTCCTGCCTCAAGAAACTAAGAGTGCAAGGATGATCAAAATATACAGTTAATGCTTAAATTTTAAAAGGTTACAGTAAAAGATACCCTTAATCACCCTCAGAATACTCCCCCTTGATTTGAGCACACTTCTCCTGTTCTTATTGCCACTTTCTGAAGCAGCTATGGAAGTCCTGTTTTGTGTCTGTGTATGACCAAAAGTACAGTGAATGCTCCTGCTGAGGGCCATAAAACAGAAAGGCATCCTCATAGAAACATAATCGTGTGTCCTGGATTCACAGGTGCTGGCACCGTGTGGTTTCTGCCTCTTCCTCAAAGTCCAAGTGACCCTAAAAGGTAAACGTTTATTAATTAACAACATTGAGGCATCCATAACTAAATGTTTAGTTGTTGTACAACTAAAGACCCACCAAAGACAAGAACAGTGGGATAAGTGTGTTCAAACCAGAGGGAGTTTACTACGTCTTTTACTGTAATGTTCAGTTTTTGTTAATACTTTCAAAATTTAAACATGCACTGTATTGTTCTAATCCCCCCCTTGTACAGCAAGCTAAACCTAAAGCAAGCAGAGAAAAGAAAATGATAAAGAGCAGAAGTTAGTGAAAATGAATAAAACAAAAATGAGTCCTTTAAAAAACAGTAAGATTTATAAACCCTCTAGCAAGGTTTGACTGACAGGAGAAAACACCAGTATTAGGCATGACTAATTCAGCAACTTGAAGGAAACAGACAAATTCCTCAAGAATCACAATCACTTAGTGCCTGGGACTAATAGCAAAGATAATGAAGTAATGAAAACATTTTTGAAAAAGATATTTCTGATTCCTGGTAGTTTCACTGGAAAATCGTATCCGACACCTACAGAAATGATTTTATATAGTCTCTTACAGGAACTAGAAGAAATTTATGAATATTTTAAATTTGCAAGGCTGGTTCAGTATCAAAATCAGTATAATCTACCATATTAGTAATCTAAAAACCATATGATCATAAAGCATTCAGAAAAAAAAACAAAATACAACACCTATTCATATAAAACTTAGTACACTAAATATAGAGGAACTTTCTTAATCTTATAGAGGACTGTGTTAGCTTTATGATACTACAATGAAATAGCTGAGGCAACTAAGTAAAGATGTACTTCCATTTTTGAGGTTAAGAGGCATCATACCTGCATTAACTTAGTTCCACTGAAGCTGGTAGGTGGTGGTACATCATGGCAGAGTGTCTGTAGGAGCAAAAATGGACACATCCTAAACCAGAGCACAGAAAAAAGAGGCCGGCAGGGTCCTCCAGTCTCATTCAGGGCATGCCTCCAATGACAAAAGGATCTCCCACTAGGCCCTGCCTTCCAAAATTCCCACTACCTCCCTATAGTGCCTCCTTGCAGACCAAGCCTTCACTCATGGACCTTTTGGGGACCTAGACCAATATCCAAACCATAGCAAGGCTCTACCAAGAAAAATGGTCAAATTGCATCATACTTAATGCTGAAAGTCACCTGCCCCTCTAAGGTGAGGGACAGTGCAAGGAAGTGCACTGTCACCACTGCTGTGCCATATAGTACTGGAAGTTCAGGCTATTGCAAGTTCTAGGCAAGAACAGTAAAAAGCATGCAGATTTAGAAAGGGTAAAATGAAGTTGTTTGCAGTTGACATGATTACCTACTTCAAAAGCCTACAACAAAATTAGACTAACTTCAGTAAGTTTGCAGGATATAGAATCAACTGACCTGCCATGCATGGTGGCACACACCTGTAATCCCAGCACTCAGGAGGGGCTGAGGTAGGAGGGTCATTGCGAGTTTGAGATCAGGCTGGGCTACAAAGAGCTCAAGGCCAGCTGAACTGCATAGCAAGACCCTATCTCAAAAAAAGACAAAGAATCAGCAGACGTCAATTATATTTGCTGTATTATAGCAGACCAAAATAAAATTTAAAGTACAGCAGTTAAAAAAAAATAAGTACACCATTTACAGTCGCACCCAAAGAAACTCACTAGGTTTAACTGCACCAAAACATTTACAAGATCTGTGTGATAAAAAGTATAAAATGCTCAGAGAAAGCCCCAGATAAATGGAGTGATTTATCATGTTTCCTTGGTTGAAAGGGTGAACATCATATAGTGGTCTTCCTGCATTTTTTATGTATAATGCAATTCCTGTAAAAGTCCTAGCAAGTTTTTTGTAGATAAGATTATTCTAAAGTTTATTTGGAAATGGAAAGGCATTAGAATAACCAAAATAATTTTGAAAAGGAATAGTCAATTTGAAGGAGTCATTTTCAGTAGGCAAAAAACATAGATTGATGACCTGTTCTATTCCGATTCTCAATGGATTGAATGATGCCCACACACTGGGGAGGAGAGTTGTCTTTCTACTTATCTGATGCCAATCTTTTCTACAGATACCCTCACAGACACTGAAAATAATGTTTACCTATTTGAGCATCATTTAGCCTAGTCAAATTGACAGATACACTTAACCATCACTGTGTTTGTATGTGTACGTGCATGCTTTTCTTCATCTTTTCTAGCAACTTCTCATCCTCTGAAATAAGTTCAAAAGGAAGACTGTACATAGACTATTAGAGATATGCTCTTGGAGCTCTACTTCAAAGAGAGATGGGTGTATCAGTTCTTACTAGACAAACAAGTTTAATGCAAGATAACTAAATATATAAAGATTTACAAGAGAGGCTTACAGTGGCCCACCACAGAGTCAGGTGTCGAAGAGTACAAAAGGGTTGTCCATGCACTGGAAATCTGAAGGATCCAGTCACAGGTCACAGGCCTGGAGTTCAGTGTCATGTCTTATATGAGTCTGTGTCAGGGGACAGAGGGTCTCAGCATCCAACATGAAGACTGGAGCTCCTCTGAAGAAACAGCAGTGAGCCTTGTTTCCCTTTTATTGCGTTCAGGTGGCAAGCCTGTTGATTGGTGCCATTTACACTCAGGGTGGGTGTTCTGTCTTCAGTAAATCCCTTCAGCCACACCCAGAACTATGCTGAACCAGTTTAGTTGGGTGTTTCGTACTCAGGTTGACACAATCAGTTAACAGGGGGTGTTGGGAGTTTCAGACCAGAGGCCTCTACTCCCCTCCATTTTCAGCATACTTCGGTTATATTAGGAGCCATGCCAGAACAGATAGTAACAGCTTCTGTTTGTCAGGAATTTACTATGTGTTTATTGCAGATTTTTGGGAAGAGCCTTTCATGGGTAATGGAAACCCTCTGATACCACCATTAGGGCTTCTTACGGGAAGCAGATGAAATGAACAGCATGCCACCAGGGTCTGCTGAAGCTTCATGGGGATCTGTAGCCTTTTCAGAAGACACAGCATACAAATCATGTAGTGTTTTTCTATCTCTTTGGTTAGAAATCTTGTGTGTGGCCTCTCGTTTTCTAATGGAAAATGGTACCAAATGTGTTCATGGTATCAAATGTGTTCAAATCGGTGTTGGAGAACTGGAAATCCCACTCACCTACTCAAGGTCCATTTTTGCCCTGAAATAGTGGTAAAAGTGGTATGAACACCCACCATTCTCAGCAGTAGTTTGGCTGTGTTGTGAAAGAATTGTATTAGTTTCTGGTGGCTGCTCTAATAATTGTCACAGCCTGTTTGACTTAAAATGACTCCATTCTCTCACATTATACAAGACAAAAACTCAAAACTAAAACGGTACAGATAATCCTAACTACGTAAGAGGCTGACTCATAGGATCATATGTTCAAGGCCAGCCTGGACAACTTAGTAAGACCCTGTCTCAGAGCAGCTAGGCATGTAGCTCAGTGGTACAGTGTATCCCCAGTACTGCAAAAGTAAATGTACATGTGTATTTATGTATATACACACAGAGCCACACACCCTACAGAAGTTTTGGAGGGAATCAGTTTGTTGCCTTTTCTAGCTGCTGGTGGCTGTATTTCTTGGCTTATGGCTGAACCTTTGCCTCTGTATTCACGTTGCTTTCTTTGTGTACACCTGTCTAATCTCCTGCCTCTTATATAGGTATGAGATTGTGTTTATGGCCTTTAGGATAATTCAGGAAAACAATTGATTCATAATTTACACATCTTTTGCCATATTGAGCAACATTGACAGGTTCTGAGGGTTAAGCAGTGATAAATCTTCACTGAAGTGTTTTCTTCCTGCCTGCTACACTTGACTATGGGAAGTGGACATCCTCTGTTGTCAGCTCCCAATAGTCAAGCAGGGTAAGCACACCCCATAACCCTGGACATTCCATACAACTGCAGAATCCTACTTTGAACTGAGAGCAGCAGGAACAAAGGACATCTTTGCATTTAATAGAAAATGGGAAATAAAATATTTTTGACAAACTTTAGTCCTGATGTGCTATAATATTTTTACCTTCTATAATAAAAAGGAAAAATCCTATCTAGGCCAGGAAGATGGGCACCCCTAAGTTTGAGTACCCCTACAGTAGTACTTTACATACATTTTATTCTCCTTCACCACAAACTGAAGAAGGACTCAGAGAAAATTATCAATGATCATATGCCAAATGGGACCTAACATGGTTACTGTATCCATCAGAGTTTACTAGAGAAACAGAAATAACACAAGGTATACAAATGTACAACAGATTACAAGTTTGGCTTACAGTGGTCAGCCAGAGTTGGATGAGGAAGTGTGCAGAGAGTGTCTGCATGCTGGAGATTGAAGAGTCCAGTCCAAGGTCTGGAGCTCACTGCAGTGTCTGTGCAAGTCTGTATCAGAAGGCTGATGGGTCTGTGACAGAATGCTGAAGAGTCTACAATGAAGGCCAAAGAGTCCTAGGGGGAAGCCAGACAGTCTGCACCAGAAGCCAGGAGATGACCACTAAGCTGAAGGCAAAGATGAACTCCTCGGGAGAATCAGCCATCAGTCTTTTCTCATTTTCCTTTCATTGTATGCATCCTACCTACCCTGAGAGAGGGTGGTCCTTTATACCCACACCATCTCCTTGCCCTCCTCTTGCACAGGCTCAAGATGAATCCAAAGACAAGACCCTGGCTCCCTGCTGAGTCGCATAGTTAACCTTCTTAACTTCTCAAATTGACACAATGAACAACATCCTAGAGCAGGAAGGGCATGTCCTTCTCAACCCAGAATGTAGAATTGCTGAGTTATTTAGTTAAGCTTTTAGACTGTGTTGGTTTGTGGCTTATTCTGCAAGGGCAACAATAATATAATACAGGAAACATTTTATATGATTATTTATAGCAGTCACCCAAACAACGATACACAAAAGAGTGCAGGAAATTTGTCCACTCAACGTAGACCAAGAATCCAGCTGAGGGCCTCAATCCCACAATAATGTCCTACATGAGTCCAACTTAAGACCTAGAGTTCGTAACAATGCTTCCCACAAATCTAACCAGAAGCTCAGAGCCCGCAACAATATCTCATGCAGTATGAAGGATCTGTACTAGCAGGCTGAGGGATCTGCACTGGAGTCGGGAAGTAATGCTCAGAAGAACCAGAGCTCCCTTGAAAGGTACCACAGCCATCCTCAGCAACAGTGAGGTCCCAGGCTCCTCCAATGATCAAGATGGCTGAGTTCCCATTAGGAAAGCCAATACAGCAAGCTCCTCTAGGAGACCGGCAGTGCACCAGTCTTCCCCCTCTGGGGCTAGGAAGCAATGCTCAAAGTGAGGACCAGAGCTCCCCCAAAGT
>NW_004955424.1:13971093-13978825 GCF_000276665.1 Chinchilla lanigera | reverse complement strand
TAGGTCTTCTCCAGTTCTGCCTCTTATGCTGCAGGCAACAGTCCCCAGGTGGGCCTCCCATACCCAGCACCACACTTACTCAGTTCAGCTGGGGGTTATAAGTTGACCACCAGTTATCAATCCACTACATAGATTCCTCAAGTTGACACAATGTATCAACCATAACAGTCCACCCCTTGTCAACTTGGCAACCAGAGACATTTCTTTAAACCAGTTTCCAGATACAAAGACATGTTTATAATTACACCTAACATGTTATAACTATTCTGCATACAAAGGTAAGTGCACTCACCAGAATAGAAGGTCAGTTTTCCTTGGATGATGCTTATTCTTACCACTTCACAACTTAAACATAATACAGCTTAACAATCCTTAAGAACCAGTATTAAATCTATCAACATTATATTACATCAGAATCATATTAGGGGAGAAATAGTACAATTACAATCCTCTTTTCTGTAGCTGATCACAGGGTCGTAGCTGGTTATTTAGAACTACCTTCTTCCACTACCCATTCTGTATTCCCTTGACCTTCAGCAAGCACTTCAGCAGGTCTTAGTTCTTTCCCTGGTGTGGTGAACCATACTTCATTCCTGAAGGCTTTGGGCCATTTGTCATTGTGCCTATATTAGGTTGTCGTAGTTTCCCTTTGATTTTAATAACAGGGCATGGGAACACTAAGAGGAGCCCTAAGGGTTCTCCTGCACTCCACATATACTTTTCCTTTCCTCCATTGTGGAGTAGTAGTCCAATTTCCCCTTAATAGTCTGAGTCAGTCATCCCTGACAACACTGTGACCCCTTTTTCAGCTTGTTTCCTCAGAGGCATGAGGAAACCAAAATGACCAGGGGGAAATCTGAGCTTCCAGTTTAATGGTATTGTGCTTCCTGGTACAAGCCTTACCCCCTCTGGAACTAAGACCTCTAAGTCAGCAGAACATAAGGTTGTGGGGACAGGAAGCAAAAATTTTGCTAGTAGATCACTAGGAGTAATGGTGAGTGGTGCCACTCCTACTTCCACCCCTTCATTCTTGGACCCACGAATCCTGGCTATGGGAGACACAGTGCCATATAGTGGATGCTGATTCAAAGCATATACAACCTTTTGAAGTACCTTACCCCAGCCCTGCAAGCTATTGCCACCTAGCTGGTGCCTTAACTGTGTCTTTAAATGACCATTCCACCTTTCTATCAATCCAGCCACTTTTGGATGGTAAGGAACATGGTAACACCAGTGAATACAATGAGCATGAGCCCACTGCCTTACTTCTTTAGCTGCAAAATGTGTTCCTTGGTCAGAGGCAATGCTATGTGGAATTTCATGACAGTGGATAAGGCATTCTGTAAGTCAGCAGATGGTAGTTTTGGCAGATGCAGTACATACAGCAAAGGTAAGTCCATATCCAGAATCCAGAGAGGACAAATCCATGTCCTCACTGTCTATGCCAGTGAATACAAAGTACAGTCCCAGTAATCAACCTGCCACCAGTTCGCAGGTTGATCACCCCGGGGAATGGTGCCATCTTGGGGACTCAGTGTTGGTCTCTGCTGCGGGTATATTGGGCATTCAGCAGTGGCTATAGCCAAATCAGCCATGGTGAGTGGGAGTCCATGTTGCTTAGCCCATTCATAACCACCATACCTGCCATGATGGCCACCCTGTTCATGAGCCTACTGGGCAATGACAGGAGTGACTGAAGAAGGTTGGCCACTATCCATAGAATGGGTCATCTTATCTACTTGATTATTAAAGTCCTCTTTGGCTGATGTCACCTCTTGTTGAGCATTTACATGGGAAACAATTATTTTTACATCCTCTGTACACATGGAGGGGTTTACCCACATACTTCTTCCCCAAATATCTTTGTCACTAACTTTCCAGTTATGTTCTTTCCAAGTTCCTGACCAGCCAGCCAGACTGTTGGCTATGGACTGTGAATCAGTATATAGTTGCACATCTGGCCATTTCTCCTGCCAGGCAAAATGTACTACCAAGTGCACTGCCCAAAGTTCTGCCCACTGTAATGATTTCCCTGTCCTTCAAGGATGTCCCAGAAAGGGGCTGTAATGCTGCAGCTGTCCACTTGCATGTGATGCCTGTATAGCGTGCAGAGCCATCCATAAACCAGGCCCTAGCCTTCTCTTCCACTGACAGCTTATCATATAGTACACTCCACAAGACCATAGGTGCATGCTAGGAAACTGAAGAAAGTAAGGCTCAGAGAAAATTATCAATGATCATATGCCAAATGGGACCTAACATGGTTACCATCTGTCCTTGCTCCCTTCTGCTAGTACACCCCAACCTGCCGAATTCTTCTGTCTAAGAGTACAGATCATGTGGTCCTGGAAGATGTGAGCTCATAGAAGCAAAAAATTTATTGACCTTGATTCAGATTCATTTTTCCTTAAATTGCTTAAATTGGGAAGAGTTCTACTTGTTTATTTTCTTTGCCAAAGGAGAGACCTAACTAATGCCTGGGAGAGTTTAGGAATTTAGGAGCTGAACAAATTCAACCAGTAAGTTTGGGTAAATCTATGTAAATCCCTGGATTGTGACAGGGATGACTTATTAAAACAGTAAAGATAGAAATCACAAGGGAAAGAACCAAAGAATTTGACCATATTGTAACAGAAGATTCTTCCCCTTCCCTCCCACCAGTATACTTCAGTTTGTTAGTTGCCCAGGCAATAGTCCTGTTCCAGTTCTGGTTGCTTCTGTCTCTTGGAAACAGCTGGTCACTGTGAGGCACAGCTGGTCACTATGATGCACATTGTATAAACCAATCCCCAATTTATAAGTCATTCTTCCTGTGTACTTCCTGCTTGCTTATTCCATATAAGCCCTACACCGCCAGAGATCGGGACCTGATATTTTGGGAATGATCCCAATCAGTGCCCATCAATGTAAATACATCTGCCTCCAAATCCTGGGTGTTGTTTTGGTGTCTCTGCTTGCTGTTGCAATATAAAGATGATTTCTGCATGGCAGCCAGACCACTTACAGAGTAGAATAGGGGGACTCCCTGTTAGTGTCTCCAGCTGAGGTCTTCTGACAGGACTTGGGGCTCAGAAAATGATGGCCCAAAGTGAAGCCCTCAAACTAGAAATTCTCTTCGCCAAGTGAAGTCATAGAAGCCAGAACTCCTTTTTCAAAGCCAACCATGAAATCTAGAAATACCAGTTTAATCTTCCTTGCTTCTGTCTTTAACCATAAAGACATTCTCTGGCCTACTTTGTCTGATAGATCATAAGACCCCATTTCAGAAAAGGTTTTGTGCCATAACCAGGAGGAAGGAATATTATACAGAGGCCATGTTCTAACCTCTATTGATGAACTAATCCATTGATGAGTTCATAGCTCACTGAGATTTTTTGGGGTGGGGTTTAATTGGATAAAGCTGATCACTGGGGGTGTCTTAGTTACTTTTTTCTCATTGCTGAGACAAAATACCTGACAATCAAAGTTAAAAGAGAAGAGATTTATTTAGCTTACAGTTTGTGGAGGTGTTAGTCCATAATCTCAAGGCAGTTCATAAGCAACATGGCAGAGGGGTAACAGTTCATGGTGGGTAGAAGAGAGCAAAATCAACAAGCAAAGGAGAGAAGGGAAAATATTGTCTCATATGCAGGCTACTCTCCCTAGGGTGAGTGTAGCACTTACACCCTTAAGCCCATCATTGGCCCATGAATCAATCACAAACTCTTCATGCAGCTACCTCCAGAAAAGCCCCATCTAAAAGTTCATGAGGCTTTGAGGGCACATCTAGACATAAACCATAACATTCTTCCCCTGGCCCCCCAAAAGAATTTAGTCTATCTCTAAGAGTTGCCAAAATCCTAACAGTTTCAGCATTGCTGAAAAGTACAAGTCCCAAGTCTCTGCTGAGATTTAAAGCAAACTCTTAGCAGTGAGCCCCTGTACAAATGAAAAGAAAATAGAACACTTCCAACATTCAGTGGCACAAGATAGACATTTCCATTCCAAAAGTTACAAACAGGGATACAAAGGAATGGCACCAAATCGAGTCCAAAATCTAGCAGGGCAAACATTAAGTCCTGTAGTTCCATGTGCAGCACCTAAGGCATCGTGTGGCAAGATGTGAACTCCAAAGGGCTTGGGTGGATCCTCCCCAAAGGCACTTCCAGTGGTGGCAGTTGTAGCTCCCATGGCTTCTCTCTTGGGCCCTCCTTGTCATTCCCCTTAGCAGATCCATGTTTCCAGCTTCTCCAAGCTTCTGGAGTCTCCACTACACATTTGGCTTCACACTCACAGCTTCATATACTGTCCTCTCGGGGCACACTGCCTGGTCTCCCAGGCCTTTTTCTGAAATCCACGTGGAAGCTGTCCTGACCCCACAACTCTTATATTCTGCATGTGCCTAAAACCAGCACTATGTGGATGATGCCAAGATCTGCTGCTAGCTGGAGCAGTAGCCAGCTACTGTAGGGGACGAGTGCCTGGATCACTGAGTACTCTGAATCCAATACTGAGAAACAAATTCTGTAGGCTGCCACCATTCTGCAACATAGTGCAGCCAAGGCCATTCTGGAACATGGTGCTCTGGGGCTTCTTCTCAAAGCAGTCATTCACTTTTGCAATTCTGAGGCTGCAAAGGATGGAGTCCTGATGCTTCTTGTGATGCCCTCAGACCATCTTTTCTATTCTGTTCCTTCTCAGCAATCAAAATCTCCTCTGCTCTATCTTTGCAGCCCATAGTTTTACTGGAGATTCCTTTCTGGCCAAACTCACAATGTTTTAAATCATTCTGCTGGGCTCTTTGCTCTTGATTCTTGACATAAATCTAGCTAAAAGCCCTCATCTCAATATTAGACTGCCTTGAAATTTTTTCTGCCAGATTAATTAGTCTGCCGCCTTTAATCGCAGTCTTGGACAATGTCTTTGGACACAAGCAAAATCCAGACAAACTTTCTGACAAGACATAATAATACACATCATCTAGAGTCTAGCAGCTAATGCAGTCCTTCTTCCTAGCATAAACCTCTCAAGCCTAATCTTTAATGGCAGGATTTCTATCAGCTTGTTGATCTTCTGTACTCTGACCAGAATCTCCCATACAGTACATCTTAAGGCATTCCAGCTCTACTGTTTCAGCCAGCATCTCTGAACCTTTCTTAATTCTTTCCCTTCCAACAAGCCACTTCCAAAGACTGTTGAACCACATGGTCAGATAATGTCACAGCAACAACCCCACTCTTGGCACTAAATTCTGTCTTAGTTACTTTTCTCTTGAGCTGAGACAAAATACCTGACAATCAAAGTTAAAGGAGGAAATGTTTACTTAGCTCACAGTTTGTAGAGGTTTCAGTCCATAATCTCTTAGCTCCAAGGCAGTCCATAATGGACATAGCAGAAGGGAAAGAGTTCATGGTGGGTGGAAGATAGCAAAATGAACAAGCAAGGAAGGGAAGGAACAAAACTCTTTCTGTCCCTTATATGCAGGCTACCTGCCCTAGGGTGGGTGTAGCAGTCACATCCTTAATCCCAGCTCTGGCCCATGAATCAGTCACAAACTCTACATTTAGCTACCTCCAGAAAAACCCCATCTAAAAAGTGAATGAGGCTTTGGGGGGACATCTAGACACAAACCATAACAGGTGGATGTATTTTTGAGGGGTGTTTGTCCCCAGCCCCTTCCTCTCTGGCTTCCTTTCCTCTCTCTCTGCTTCCTGGCTATCAAGTATGAGCAGCTTTCCTTTGCCATAGCCACAGACCTAAAAACAATGGAGAAGCAAACCATGGACTGAAACTGTGCCAGTTTTCTTAGGTATTTTGTCACAGTGACGAAAGTCTGACTACTACACTTATACCATATTTGTAAGCAGACTAGCACTTCTTAGATCCAAATTTACCTGTGCCATAGTGCAGGTTGATGTTACTTTATGTCTCTGGATGGAGCCAAATTGTACTGCTTAAAAATGAAATTCAGGCTTTCCTTTCATACTATTGCAATGAAATTTTACTCTTTACTTGGTACCCTTCTCTAAAACTTAAATATGCCAACTGCCTGTCACATGCATGATTCCTATAAATATTGGTAAATGAATGAATGCATCAACCAATCACTTTGTCCAAGCCAAAGTTGTTTTATCCAGCAACAAGATGGCCAAGTTCTGTGAAAGAGACTCAGTTACTTCACATGGTCTGAAGAGTGGCCCTCCTTGATCCTTCTTTCCAGCTTTGCCTTACTTTGCTCATCCCCATTTTTACAGGCTTTGTCCAAGTCCCCGTCATTGCTCACCTTGACGTTGCTGTAGCTTCTAACTCACATCTCTTCTGGCCCTTTGCACTTCTCCAAAAGACTGCTAGAGGGAGCTTTTGAGAAGCAGATGGGATCCAGCCACAGACTGGGTTAAACCTGCTTTAGTCAGTTTCCCACAAGCCCTGCAGGATTTCAGTTTACCTCTTTCGTCCCACCACTCCCTAATCTATACTCCAATCACTGTGTCTGGTCTTCCTCCACTCCTTCCAGGGCCTTGTCACTTCTTCCAGGGACATTCTCTTTCTCTGTGCCCACTTCAGTCTTGTCCTGCAAATCTCTAAAGGACCTTTACATGCCATATCTAATAGCTCATTGTCTGGGAATTGGTTAGAGGAGAGCTCCCTGCTCTCTGCTCTCATGCTCCCCCATTTTCTGAGCTGTTATAATGAAATACTGCAGCCTAGCTGACTTAAATAAGAGAAATTACTTTCTTACCATTTGGAAGTCTGAGATCAATGTATTGATAGGCAGGTATGGTTTCTTCTAAGGCTTCTCTCCTTGGCTTACAGATGGTTACCTTCTTGCTGTGTCTTCAGATGGCTTTTTCTGTGTGTCCTTACATCTGTGGTTTATCTCTGTGTGTCCATATAAGGACACTAGTCAAATTGGATTAGGGCCTACTCTAATGGCCTCATTTTAACTTAATCACTTCTTTAAAGACCTTATCTCCAAATACAATCACATGCCAAGGTACTGGGGTCTAAGTTTTCAACATATACATCTTGAGGGGACATAAGTTAGCCCATAACAGGGACCATACCACTTATGCTCACCCTTGCATCCCTGTCACTCACAATAGAGCCTGGCTTGTCATAGAATTTGATACTTGATCAAATTTCAACCCCCTTTTTACTCTCCTCACCACCATATATTGAACTAGAGGCAAATAAAAGGAAGAGGCATAGACTGCTTCAGAGGATCAAAGTTACCACAGGAAATGTTTTCTATTCTGATCTTGAAATTATAGACCTTTGGAGGAATTGTGCTAGAATCTCCAAATGGGGCAAAATGGGCTCCCCTGTCAATAGCTGGCCTTTCCTGCCCTATATGTGTCTGCTGCCTCCATGGGCTGCTCTGAAAAAAGTTTTGCCATCCAACTGGCTCTCTTTAGAAGGTGAGTCACAGGCTGCTGGGGGTGTGAATCTACACAGCTCCCGGAAAGTAGTTTAGCAACAGGTTCTAGAACCTAAAAAAAGTCATGTCCTGTAACCTTATAATTCCAAGGCTAGGATTCTAATATGAGGCACCTTGTAGTAGAAGGGAGCTCAACATGAGCACATATACCAGTTTTAATTACTTTTAAAAAAATTTCTCACTATTATAATAGAATCTGGGAAAAGCCTAAAATTGGGGAGAGTAACAGAGAAAGCTTTGGGAATCTAATACATTTATATGACTGCAATTATGTAGCAATTGAAAAAAGTTTTAGTGGTGAAAAAAAAAAAAAAA
>NW_004955424.1:13939460-13970941 GCF_000276665.1 Chinchilla lanigera | reverse complement strand
GCCCTGGGTTCCATCCCCAGCACTGGAGGCGGGGGTGGGGGGGGCGGGGGTGAGGGGCAGGTTGTGAAGCTTGTGTCCTCTGAACTCAAATACAAAAACAATACTGTAATTTACATGCATTCAGACAGAAAAATCTGGATTGGTAAATATTCAAATGTCAATTTTTTTTCTAAGAACCAGATTTATTTCTTCACTCTCTTTGTGTTAAAATTAGCATGTGTTACTTTTACTACCAGAAAAGAGAAGGTAAAGTCAGTGGAGCTGCTCCTCAACGAAATTCTAAGCTCCTAGGGAACGCACCAGAGCTGCGCCTGTACTCCAGCTCTTCCCCGGTCCGGCTCTCCGGTCCTGCCCGGGGCGGGTGGTAAAGCTGCCTTCTGGAGAGAGAATTATTGAATCCCTGCGTCAGGACCCGCTAGGCGCAGCCCTCAGCTGGAAGTGGAAGGTCAGGAAAGGGGCCGAGCATTCCTGCAGTCCGGGAGCTGGATCTGGAATACGCTGGGTTTCTAGAGTCGTGGTCCAGCCCCCGGGCCATCGCGGCCGCCGCCCAGTCGGCTGTTCCACCGCCAGGTGCAAAGTGCCGTGTCATTGGAAAAGCCCGCGGCCGGCCTCAGCATTAGATTACATCTCTATGGAGCCCAAGTAGGTCTGCGGGGGTGGAAAATGAGCAGAAGCCCCTGTTCTTGCAACGCCCGCTTCCCGGAGTTGAGCGCAGCCAGGGGCGGGGACCGAGCCTAGGCCCTTGGAGCAGCCCGGGCTGGTCTATTCCCCTTTAAGAGCAGCAAGCAGCTCTGAGCCGGGAGCCAAAGAGCCCTCTCCGGGGAGGAGACCCACGAGCTGCGCCTCGGTTCCCGGGGTCCCTTCCCAGTCCTCTGCTCCCGGGCACACCGGGCCCCACGCGCGCCAGTCATGCTGAGGGTCTTTATCCTCTATGCCGAGAATGTCCACACCCCGGACACCGACATCAGCGATGCCTACTGCTCCGCTGCGTTTGCAGGTAGGAGGGGCCAGAGACCCCGATGGGGGTCGGGGTGGGGACTCAGCGGCTGTCTACCCTGGAGAGCACCTGAAGGTGGGAGACCAGACAGCCGGGACCAGTCAGATGAGGGTCGAGTGTATCTGCAAAGATACACATTCTCAGGAGGAGTGACTCAGAGGGACACTGAGGCTGTGCCGGAGAGAGCTCTTTTCCAGGGCCCGGAAGCTGAGCTCCGGGAGGCACAGTGGTAGGTCAGGAAAGTGGGATCAGCGTCTCTTTTCTTTCTGCCTTGTGGGCGCTAGAGCTCTGAGCTGTAAGGCACCCCTGCTCTCCCCGGAAGGCCTGGTCCCAGGCCTATTTATAACCCAGTTCTTCCCACGCGGCCTGCTCTGGCTGCTATCTTCAGTCCTTGCTTATTACCAGAAGCTGGGCTGGCAGGCTGGCCGGCACTGGGGGTGGAGGAGTGCCTTCCAACCTCGGGGATCCTACCCTCACTTTGGGCTTAGGGTGGGGGAAATTTAGCTGCTGGGCACACGTGTCACCAGCACCAACATTTAGGGACTTCTCTGCTCCCCACCCCACCTGACTGGGTGGTATTTGGTCTCCATCACTGCATTGAGCCACATAAGCAAGGCAGCCGGCTTTCTCATCAGACTGAGACCTCCACAAGAACCTATTCACAGGGGCTGTACCTGGACTTTTCCTCCAGGAAGTGAGATCTAGGTCCTGTCTGCTTCCCTTACGGTCAAGCTAGCGCTGAGGTCTACACAGCTGGGTTTCAGCCGTGGAGCCATAGTGGGGGAGATTTTGAGGCTGCCGCGACGCTGTGTTTTCTGTGGGCCCCCATTACATGCCACACCTCATTTTCCAGGAAGTCTTACCTCTGGTCTACCATCAGGCACTCCTTGGCCATCCAGCACAGACCTTCCCTTTCAGTTTTACCAGCTCTGGGGTTCACCTGTTCCCTGATACCATGTGTACATCTGCTCCCAGACATGTGCACCCTGGAGCCTGTGGGATATTGGCCATGCTCTGAGAACACAAGCTTGGGTCCACCACAGCACACACACGTGTTGTATTAGGTGCACCCACTGCTGGGTGTGGGATTCCAGGCTTCTGTCTTTGTCTTTGTTGGACCAAGGTGGGATCTGGAGGAGCTGCTGAATGAGGCCATTGTATAAAAAGCGTTGTGCGCTGGGGGAGCCTGGGAAGGGCCTCTTGCTTTACCTTGTTCCTAACATGCAGCTTTGACTTGTTTTCTACCAGTTTCCCACAGTAGCCTCAGGAAATGAGATTTATCAAGGTGTTTCCAGCAGGGAGGACAAGGGTGTTTTCATGTTTCCTCTCTACATCCTCGTGTCTGGGCAGACCAGGCCAGTGGCCTGGCTTTGCTGCCTGGCTGCAGGCTCTGCACTGCATGTTCCCCACTCCAGGGGGCACCATTCATACTTTACAGTGGCTGAGGGGAGGGAGGATGTTATTGCCAGGGAGGGAAGACAGGCACCTGGTGTGTTAAGCAGCTGCCTCCTGGTCCAAGGCACATCCCCATTCACAGTCCCCCAAGTGGAGTGCTGAACAGCCTTTGTGAATCGCACCGACCACAGCCGTGCAGTGCACAATGCACATTCATCCTCAGCACTCTGCCCTCTAGGGCTTTGTCTCCTCTGGCGTCTACTCCGCCTGACCAGATTTCTCTCTGCCTTCCCTGACCACAGACCCTCCAACCATATAGTCAGTACACCCACCTCCTACCTGCCCTCTCCCATCCCTGGCCAGACTCTGAACTCTAGCAGGAGAGAGGAAAGAATGAATAATGAATGGGAAGCACTTCTGAACCCACAGGAAGTACTGCTGGGGTGGGACTTTTCTCCCATCATTATTTTAGCCCCAAAGGTCTGTCTGAGAAGCAGCCTCCTCCCATCCCCCATCCTTAGAGCCCAGAGCTCACCGTAGAGAAAAGGAAGTACATTGTCTGTGTCCATAGTGATCCCCTGAGCCTGGGAAGGAGACCGGCTGGACTTGACTCTGGCCATCGATGTCACCACCAGGCAGTGAAGAGTGGAGACCTTCCCCTTCGCAGTCCCTGGCCACATTCTACCCCCTGCATTAGCCAAGCTCCTAACACATGTCCAAATTTGGCCTCCCCAAAGTGTTCGGGCCTGCTTGCCTTCCTTCTTGCAGCCAGGGCCAGGCTGATGAATGATTACACAGAAAGCTGTGTTCTGGGAGACACAGATGAAAGCAAAGCACCTTTGTGGGGAGGCTTCCCTCACCAGCTGGTCTGGATCTGGCTTCCTGGACACTCTGGAGTTTGTCCCATAAAATCCCTTCTTTGGCTACATGATTATGCCATCCTATAGTGTTACCTTATTCCTCCTCTATGCAAGCACTAAATTCCTTTCATGCTCACAGCAGCTGTGTGAGAACAAAGGACGTGAATATCATCCTCCTTTACAGATGAGGATTTGGGCCAGAGACTCCCAGGGGCCTGGCCAAGGTCACACAGTGGCCAGAGCACTCCTTCCCACCCCCATCCCATCAGTGACTTCTGTTGTTCTCAGGATCCTTGGCTCATGCACTAGAAAGCACGTTGGAATGCATACCATGTGCTGCCCACACCCAGGGGACGCAGTCCTGAGCCAGCATAGCGAGGCTTGAGCTGCAGTACCCAGCATGGGATTGAGTCAAAGCAGGCCTGTGGGGAGCAGTGTCAGACAAATGACTAAACGATGGAGGATCCTGGTTTGTAAAATATGTCTTCATCACAAGGAGAGCACATAGATATTCACTAAGCACAAGCAACATGCAGTTCTCAGATATTGTATCTTTAAAATCCCACAACAGTCCTATGAAAGAGATCTATTTGTCTGACACCATGCTTGTTATGTGCCAGACACTCTTCTAAATAGAACATTTAGCATGGACCTATATCATGGTCCAGTTAATATCAGCACCAGTCACTTTTAACATCATGTAATGCTCCTAGCAAGGATATATGGCAACAACTATCCTCACTCCCACGTTACAGATAAGAAAACTGAGGCACAAAGAGGTTAAGTAACTTTTATGAGATTACATATACATGGTAAATTGTGGAAATAGATTCAAGCCATAGCTTTTTTTGTTCGTTTTTGTTTGTTTTTCTTCCAGTACCAGGAATTGAACTCCCAACCTTGCGCTTGCCAGGCAGGCACTGTGCCACTGAGCTAAATCCCCAGCCCCCTGATTCAAGCCATAGCAATCTGTCTCCAGAGTCTTCCCATGTGTAGTCTACTTTACACTCTGTTTTTAGGTGTGATTTACCAGAGACAAGCAGTAAAATGTGGAAAGGCAGGATTTGAACCCAGGTCTAAGCTTAGACAGGGAAGCCTGATCTCAGCCTACATGTTGACTTCTCACATTCTGCTGTATCCTGTATGTTGTTTTCATTGCCGTTTATCAGCCACAGACATCCATAGCCCTTGCTCTCTGGGCTTGAGGATGCTTTCTCATCTCAGAGGGTCTACCCCTACCCCTCTGCCATCACTCTCTTTGTGTCTAATGGGACCAGTCAGACACCAGCAGGTCCTTCTAGCCAGCCCACAGCCTCTGACAGGCCTGTGGTAGCTTCTTAGGCTCTGATAAGCTGAGGCTCATGTGATGGGGCATGGGCACTCAGGTGAGCAGCCTTTAGTGGGTGTGGTGGGCACTTTGGGACCGCTGGGAAGCTGACAAAGCAACTGTGGACCTCAGGTTTAGCTGGTCCAGTATGAAATAACATTGAAAGCAGGACTCAGGAGTACAGACAGATGTCAGCCTTGGTCACCATCCAATGGCATGAGAATATCAAACAGAAAGAAGAATGGTAACTGATATTATTTGCTCTGGACCCTTACTGCTTGGAATCTTGAATTTGATGCCACCTTGTCACTTTCCAGCTGTGTTTCTTTGGGCAAGTCATTTAACCACTCTGTGACTCAGTTTTCTCACCTGTAAAGTATTAATTTACAACACCTCTTTTGGAGGAATGATTCTGAAGAGTTTGCTAGTTCTGATAGAGCACTTTGAAATAAAGCCTGACACTCAATACATGTTAACTATAATTATGTTATCATACATATATTTTAAAATAATTATTATAATTAATGTGTATTGTACATAGTACAAGGAAATCATTATTGCCAGGCATAGTGGCTCATACCCATAATCCCCGTGTCTTCTCAGTTACCTGGGAAGCTGAGTAGCTTCCCAAGTTTGAGGCCAGCCTGCGGAACTTAACGAGATCCTGTCACAAAGGGAAATAAAAAGAGATGGGAGTATTGTTCAGTGGTAAAGTGCTTGTCTAGCATGTGCAGGCCCTGGATTCAATCCCCAATACCTTGTGAAAAAGAAAGACACAAAACCATTGCACACATCCAAGGAGCCTTTCAGTATCTTTTTGGCCTGGTCAGTTCCATCATCAGCACTGTTTGTCCTTCTGTTGTCCTGCAGGCTGGGCACAATCAGCTGAGTGGTTGGCAGCTGTCCCACCTGCCTGCAGGGACCTTGGCCCTGTCTCCTTTGGCTGCCCTTCCAAAAGCAGTCTCTTCAGCTGAAGACATTTGTCTTCTTGCCTGATGGCTTGCCGTGGCCCTCACTGTGGTGCTATGCATTTCTTGGGACATATATCCTCTGGGTTCTCCTCAGAGCCTGTAAACCTTCTCAAGCCAAACCCACTCTCTTCCTCACTACCTGTATGCTAGTTTCTTTCCAATTTGTTCATCCACAGGAAATGCCAGCTGGAAGAGTGCTGACCTCTGTCCCATACCTACTTTCTAGGGGACCTGATGCAGAGAGATAGTGTTTCAATCCTCCCAACACCTCTGGGAAGTGTCATCTTCTTGCTTTTACAGAAGCCTAAACAGTCTGAAGGTTTGAGTTGTATGCCTCAGGTCACACTGCAAGGAAGATGTGGGCTGGCCTAGAAGCCCAGGATCATTTCCTCCATGGGAAGGTTTCCCCTCCCCTCCCCCCCGAAGTCACATAATCCTGGCTTAGCTGAAATCAGCACTGAAAGCCTTTCATACTCTCAGTGGTCACCTACAGGTGCTCTGTCAGTTTTGGCTGGGTGGGTTAGTATATCCATGGGCCACTCATCCTTAAATGAATGTGAGGGGGGAGGGAAGAAGGATGCATCGAATCATTCATATTTCTGGAGAGTTTTGACATTGATGTGCCTTGAAGGAATCCTGTGAATGTGTATACAATGTTCCTCTCAAGGGCAATGGCCTTGAACAGAAAGTTCAGGTCTGTTTGCTTCATGGACACCCTGTATTTAGCTTTTTGGAAAAATCAAAGCACTAGGCAATATCAGGAGAATGTGCTCAGGGTTAAATGGTCCAACTCTAATCCTCCTTAATGGTTAGAGAGAGAGACAGAGAGACAGAGAGTCAGAGAGGCCGGAGGGAGGGAGAGAGGGCCACAAATAGGTGGCACAGAGAACATAAATCATAAACCCTGGGAGCCTGGCAGGTGGTACAGCTATGATTAGACTAGAGGGAAAACTCTATGTGTCTATTGGGTAAGGGGGTGCTAAGTGTGACCCCCACCCCTCCCCAACTCCATGGAGCGATTCCAGACAATCAGTTTTGGGCAGAGATTTGGGGCTCATGTGCCAGATTCTCTGATGTTTCAAGAGATCTGTAATTATGCATCTGTAATTATGAAACTCTAATGTTTCATTAAGGTATAACTTTGTTATAAAATATTGTTTTTAGGCTGGTGTCTGGGGGAGCACCAGTGACAACCTCTGATGTACACTGTTTAAGTCAATGTCCTTTCCAGTGAGTGTATCAGCCAGCGTCTATCATTAATTACACTCCTGGGGGAGAGGGAGGACTTTAATCCCCTTTCCTCCTGTCTTAGTTACTTCCTTTTTCCTGAGACAAAATACCTGATACCCACAAGTTAAAGATGGAAAAGTTTACTTCAGTTCAGTTTGTAGAGGTTTCAGTCCATAGTTGGCTGGCACCGAGGCAAGATGGCATGGCAAAGTGGCACTGCAGAGGAGAAATAGTTCATGTTATGGCAAGCAGAAAATAGCAGCAGCTGTGAGCCTCCCTTTCCCTTTTTATTCCATTCAGGCTACAAACCTATTAGTTGTTGCCTGTCGCACCCAGAATCTTCTGTCTTCAGTAAATCCACTCAGTCACATCCAGAACTATGCTAATCCAGTTATGTACCCATGATCCAATCACTCCTAAAAACCCCACCATCAGGTTTTGGGGGATGTTTTAGATATAAATCATAATACCTCTTATCTCTATCAACCCTAAAACATTGTGATAAATGTGAAATCTAAGTAAAAACTGGGCTTGCTATACAAATTTGGCCTCAAAATAGGTCCCATTGCTGTCCAACTATACCTCCTAACCTGGCCCTGTCACCTTTCTAGTGGGGCTGGAGTAGTCTGGGTTGCTAGGAACTGTCCTCACCTATAACCTTGAGTGGGATGCAGACCTAGTTGTTTATAACAGAGACTTAACTAATGCTGGTATAAACATGATGGTCTCACTCCCCTAATTAACTGAGGTGTAGGAAGTATTGGCTGGTAAGATTCTAATCCATCAGACTGTTCAGGATCCCAGATCCTCCTGCCTTGTTGCTCAGGCTTTCTTGGGACACACGGTCTAAGATGTTACGTGATGGCTCACTGCCATGATTCACATTCCTGCCAGAGGGAAAAGGAGTCTGGAAGATGTGCCCTTTCTCTCTTAGGACACAAACAGATAGTTACAAATATCCCTCCTGCTCATATCCCATGAGTCAACATTTGGTTTCATGGCCACAACTAGCTGCAGGAAAGGCTGGGAAATGTAGTTTTTCTATTTGGGTGGCCATGTGGCAGTTACAATGCTATGCAAAATATTTAGGGAAGAAGAGGAGAACAGATATAGGGAGACAAGTCCTGACAGAAGTCCTCTAGGGCCAAAACCCTGTTGAGTTCCAAGGCCTATTTGAGTCTGCAGCAGCCAGACCAGGAAGTTGGAGGTTGGGATGGGAAAGAGGCCTCAGGATGTATCCACACTTTGGGTCACAAGCTGTTGCTTTTTGATTTGGAAAAGAAGTATGTGGAGCCCCTATTCCTTGGACACAAGCCAGTGGTTTGTTACAGTCCTTTGGAATGTTTCTCTGGAAATATTAGATATACCCCATAGATTTCCTGTGCTGACTCTGATGGATTAGAGTAGGGGTAAGGGTAGGGTGTGCTGTAGTGATGCACATAGGGAGCAAATATAACAAAGAAAAAAGAACAAGTTTCACAATACCTGAAACTCCCCCTAGAGGGCAATACAGCCCCTTTGAGAACCACTGGGTTGGGACTCATTCCCAGAGCCACAGTACCCTTCACTACACCAACTCCACGCCAAACCTGCACTAGAAATAAACACACTACTTGCCTGGGTTACTAAGGCAACCTTGGTCTCTCCCCTCATTCACTGGTCCACAATCTAGCTAGACATTAAACAGGTAATTGTGCAAATCTACATTCCTTAGAACTGTGACGAGCCATAGGAAGGAAAAATACTGCCATGTAGTTATTTGTCAGAGTGACCCAATGTAGACAGGAAGGTCAGGGGCTACTTCCCTGGGGAAGTGATATTTGACCTGAGGTCCCAGGGATCAATGGGAGTAACTCTGAAAAGAAAGCAGGAAGGGAACTGCAAATAGAGGGGATAGCCAAGCTGACCTCAGAGGGGACAGGAGTTTAGCATGGTGTAGAAACTGAGAATTCCCTGGAGCTGGAGCTCAGGGCACAGGGTGCAGAATGGTTTCCCTATCAGTCTAGGAGGGGAATTGGGGCTTTATTCCAAGATCTGGTCACTGCCCTGATCATATCGTTGTGTTTTGTTTCTGATGGTAGTTTTGTAAGGTTACCTGGTTGTAATGTGGATAATGAGCGGTGTTGCCAGGGTGACTGTGAGATGGCCAGTTAGGAGGTACACGTGGTAATAGACCAGGTGGGAGACGATGGTGGTAGGTGGAATTTGGAAGCTATAGTCCCTGGGTGGTACCGAAGTTATTGGTGTCAGGGACGGCAATTTAGGCTGCAAGTAACTGAAACTTTTTACTCAAAGAAACTTAACTGATAAATTGTCATTAAGTGATTGACTCACCTAATTCCCTTTCTTAGTCACTTTCCTTGTTGTTGGGACAAAATATCCAACACCCACAAGTTAGAGGAAGCTATTTGTCCATATTCAGCAGACTTAAAGAGAGAAACCCCACAGAGGAAGGGCCTGGGTGGAGGAAAACTGTTCATTTCATGGTGGCTGTGAAGCAGAGAGAGAAGGGAGGGACCTGACAGGGAGATACACTCTACCAGTCACACCTCCTCTCCTGGCCAGGCCCCACCTCCTAATATCACTTTTAATTTTAATGTCCCCATGATTCCATCACCCTTCAGAATCTCCACCTATGATCACAGGAAGCTTTGAGGGGACAGTCAGATATAAACCATAATATTTTTCTGTGGCCCCCCCAAGACTCATGTGCATTTCTTTATGTGAAATGCATTTAGTCCATCTCTATGAGTTGTGAAAACCCTAACAATTCCAGCATTGCTGAAAAGTCCAAGTCCAAAGTCTCCTCTGAGTAAACTCTTAGCTGTAAGCCCCTGTTAAAAAAAAAAAAAAAAAAAGTTAAAAACTGTTGACATACAATAGCACAGGGTAAACATTCCCATTCCGAAGGGAATAATAGAGAATAGAAAGGAATGGGGGATAGAAAAGAATGTGATCAAAGCAATGCCGAAACCTTGAAGAGCACACATTAAATCCAATAGCTCTAAATCTCGCAGCACCTGTGGCAAGTTTCAGTGGGCTATTTGTGGTAAGATGTAAACTTCAAATGACTTGGGCTTCCCTGCCTCTATAGAACTACCAGTCATTATAGTGCCCAGGGCCTTTCTCTTGGGCTGGCTTTGGTCACTACCTGCAGCTTTCCTCAGACATTCCATATTCCTGACTTCAACTTTCTTAGGTCTCCACTGTCCTTTCAGTTTCACTGTCACACTTCATACACTGCCCTCTGTGGAGCACATGGTCTGGCCTCCCAGGTTTTCTTTCGAAACCTTGGTGGAAGTCTCTGATCCTATTATTCTTGCATTTTGCACTCCCACAAAGGCAGCACTATGTGGATGATGTCCCCGTGTGCTGCTGTCTCCAACAGTGATCAGGTCCTTTTGCTTTACATCTGCCAAGGCCTATGCCTGCCTGTATAGCTGAGCACTGGTAGCCTAATCTCCAGTTCCTGGGGAATGAATTTCCTAAGCAGCCCTTCCCCAGCTGCATGCCCTGTGGCTGTTTTCTCGAAGCAGTCTTTCACTGTTATACTCTGAGGCTTGCACAAAGTGGTATCTTATTGATTTTTGAGAAAACTTCAAGCCGTCTTTTCTGCTTTAAAATAGTTGGCTTCTGTTTATTTATTTATTTATTTATTTATTAGTTGGCTTCTTTTTAATGCTAATCTTTTTAGTAACCAAGCTTTCCTCTGTTTCATTTTTGCACCTTCTCCTCCCACCCCCATCTTACTATGTAGTTCAGGCTGGACTTACACTCAGTATGTAGCCCAGGTTGGCCTTGAGCTCAGACTCATGACAGTCCTCTTGCTTCAAGCCAGTGGCAGGAGACAGGTTCAGACAGATAGAGTAAGGATGACCCTGGAGCTGGAGCTGGATATCTGAACAGCTGGGGTATGCTGGCAAGGAGGAAGGGCCCTCCATGTTGGGGTGAGCCAAGTGTCCATCACATCTTGAGGGCAGGTAAAGGGGACAGAGTTAGGGGGAGGAGAGGTCAGGCAGTTTAAGAAGGCTCTGAGAAGGGGATAGCTTCAATTCTTCTCTTCTTCCTTTCCATCCACTGCTATGTCCCACCCCCATGGGAGTTGCTAGCTTTTTTTATAGGGCCTCCCTAAGAATACTTCCTGCCATGCCTTTAGGTGTGGTTGCTGTCATCTGATGCCCTGATAGTAAGCATCCTGAAGGCAGGGATATGACTTATTCCCAGGGCTTAACACAGCTTTACCAAGTTGGAGGTGACTGCTGGTGGGCATGTGATTCGTTTGTTCTTGGAGTCAACCATTTAAACAATATTTATGGAGAACCTACTTCATGCCAGGCATTGCTCCAAGTGCTGAGGAAACAGCAGTAAACAAAGCAGATGTTCTAATGGGGAAGAGGGTAAAGAAATAAGATTCATCTATTACCTAGTGACTGGTGCAAAAATTAAGCAGGAAAGAGCTTGAGGACCAAGGGAGGTCTCATCTGAGTAGATACCTGAAGGAAAGGAAGGGGTGGTTATTACAGTCAGCAGGAATGGCTAACAAAATCCTCGTTGGGCACCGACTTGACATATCTCAGGAGCTACCAGGCTAACAGGCTTGAAGAAGGGTGGCAGGAGAGAAGGCCAGTGAAGTCCTGCAGGGCTTTGAACGTCACTTAAGGATTTTGGATTTTGTTCTGAGTGATGTGGAAACTATCAAAGGACTTTTAGTGGAGGAGTGACACCAGGCAATGCTGACAGGGTACAGAATAGACTAGTTGGGAGGGCAAGGGCAGGAGCAAGAGATGCTGAGGGAGTCTCTTGCGATGATTCAGGCAGGTGACAGTGGCTTCAACTGAAGGGATTCCAATGGAGATGGTGACAGGTGGCGGGATTTTAGATTTTTATTTTATTTTATTTTATTTTATTTATTTTATTTGGTCTTTTTGAGTCAGTATCTCGCCATGCAGTTCAGGCTGCCCTGGAGCTCACTTTTTAGCCCCGGCTGGTCTCGAACTCACAACGATCCTCCTGCCTCATCCTCCTGAGTGCTGGGATTACAGGCGTGCACCACCACGCCCAGCTAGATTTTTTTAAAAAAACTTTTTTTTTTTTTACCTTTCTGAATATTTTTTAAAAGTGCAACATAAAAGTTGCGGTTTTGGTGATAACTGCGCAGGCGTGAAGAGGGCGGTCTTTTCCGAAGACCCGGCACGATGGCGGAAGTGGAGCAGAAGAAGCAGCTAACCTTCCACAAGTTTACCTACCGCGGCGTGGACTCTACCAGCTGCTGGACATGTCCTACGAACGGCTGGCGTAGCTGTACAGCGCACAGCAGCAGGGGCGACAGAACGGTGACCTGCGTCGGAAGCAGCACCTGCTGCTGGAGCGCCTGCGCAAGGCCAGAATGGAGGCACCATGCATGGGGAAGCCCGAGATGGTGAAGACACACCTTTGGGACATGATCATCCTGCTCGAGATGCTGGGCAGCATGGTGGTCGTGTACAATGACAAGACCTTCAACCAGGTGGAGATCAAGCCTGAGATCATCGGCCACTACCTGGGCAAGTTCTCTATCACCTACAAGTCTGTGAAGCATGGCCGGCCTGGCGTTGGTGCCACTCACTCTTCACACTTCATCCCCCGCAAGTAGCCACCTGGCCAGTAAAGCCACCACTACCCCACCCCCCCAGCCCAAGAAAAAAGAATTTGCAGTTTTGGTTCCATGATAGGGTTGAAAGCACGATTGAGTGGTTCAAGAGAGGTAAGAAGAAAAACAGTGGAGACAGAAATATGAACAGCCTTTTCAAAGAGTTCTGTAAAGACAGCAATGTAGCTGGAGGTGTAGCTCAATAACTGCATACCCTCAAAGCCATGGGACTGATCCGCAGGGCATGTATCTGTGTACACACACACACACACACACACACACACACACACACACACACACGAGCTCCGGAGCTGGGTGTGATGGGTGGTACATTGCTGAAATCCCAGCACTTGGTAGGCTGAGAATTCCAGGCCAGCCTGGGCTCCATAGCCAGACCCTGTCTCAATCGAGATGGGAAGGCAGTTGAAGGGGCAAAAGTTTGTTTTTTGTTTTTGTTTTGATGGTCCTGGGGATTGATTGAACCCAGGACCCAATGTGTGCTAGCAAGTGTTCTACTACTGAGCTACATCCCTACTACTTTTTATTTTTTGTTTTTGAGACAAGGTCTTGCTAAGATGCCCAGGCTGGCCTTGAACCTGTGGTGCTCCTACCTCAGCTTCCTAAATAGTTGGAATTACAGGTGTGTACCACTACTCCCGGAAATAGGGTGCTTTATTAAGAGCAGTAGTGGAATGATTCAGTAGACAAAGAAAACTGGGTGATGGGGGAGGTTGACAGAGCCTTGTCACTGAATGGAATTATTCCCAAGTCCGCTGTGTTAGTTCATTCATAAAAATAGAGAAAGCAAAGATCTCAGGGTCAGATGCCCATGAGGGTTAGAAGGATACCCTGGGAGCCCGAGGATGTTCTCTGTCCAGTAAATAGGAACCAGGCTGAGAGTGGGTGCAGACAGGGGTATTGTAGGTTTGGGGAGAGAGGAGAGTGTTAGTAGTGTTCTAGAACCAGAGACTGAGGAGACCAAGGAAACAGTACGATAACCGGCAGGAGTAAAGATCCACTGGAATGAGGGGTCATGATGATCAAGCACTGCCCTGAGCAGCTGTTTCTCTCCTACACATTTGCCTGTTAGGGTACGGGTGTAAAATAGGCAAAGCAGATTCCTTGAATTTATGATTTATTCTTGTGCAAATGTCTCTCCCAAAATAAGAGAGGAGAAAGACAGCCCAGAGTCTGTGCCACAGAGTGACGCTAATAATTACTGCAGTTGAGTTTAGGCTGAAAAAGGAGGCTAGGTCTTGAGGACTTGGGAGGTGAGAGGAGATATGGCGCAGTCCGGTGCTCGTGCGGGAGTGCAGGGACTCGAGGTGAGACGCTCATGAGCTGCCGAAGAACCCGACGGTCTCAAACGTCTCCTAAGAAGCGCGGCCGCTCGGAAGCAGGTTCGCGGAAGCTCAAGCCTTGGAACTGTAGTAGAAAAACCAATATCAAACCAAATGGAAACAAATAAACAAAAACAACCAAATGGAAAACTCTTTGCACAGAAAAGTTAGAAGGCAACTTTTGTTACGCTAGTGGGCCGGGAAACCCAAAGGCTCAGATCACCACCCGGTAGTGTAAAAAAAAGTTGTCTTCGGGCCGGGCCTGGCAAGCGTAAGGTCCGGAGTTCAATTCCCGATACAAAAAAAAAAAAAGTTTCCTTCTAACTCCTCGGGGCAAAGAGTCTATTGGTTTTTCTGCTACAGGATCACACCTGCCCAAGGCTTCCCAGCAGTCGGGACGTCCGTCGCTAGGGCCAGCTGCGGTAGAGAGAACCAGCAGCTCCCGGCTCCCCAGCAGCGGGAACCGGCGGGTGCGAGGGCGAGCGCGCCCGGGCCGGAGCTCGGGACCGAGCCTGCAGGTCCCGCGGAGACGCGGGCATCTCTGCCGCTCATCCCCCTTCTCCCGCCTGCACCCATTCCTCCTTCCCACCCTTTCACCGAGCGTTCCCGCGGCGCGGCCCGGCCCGCCAAGTCCGGGGAGCCTTGGGCTCGGGCGGAGCGGGAGGAGCGGCGTCGCGTCGGAGCTCGGCTGCCACACTGTGCGCCCTGCACCGGCTCCGTTTCCGTACCCGGCCGGGGCGGGGACCCTCGGAGTAAGGGACCAGCGGCCCCACAGGCACGCGTCCGAGCCCCGCCCCGCCCGCCACGGGCAGGGCGGACCCGGGCAGGGGCCAGGAGGGAGGACCCGCCCAGCGGGTGTCCGGTGTCCTCTGCGTTGGCTCCCACCGCGGGTGGGCCGCTAATCCGCGCTCGCCTGCTCGCTCGCTGAGTGCCCGGGCCAGGTGCTCCCGCTCTCGCCCTGCTCTGTCGCTGCGCCTCCGGGCGCCGGAGACGGCCGCCGAGCCATGTTGTGCTGCCTGCTGGTGAGGGCCAGCAACCTGCCCAATGTGAAGAAAGACCGGCGCAGCGATCCTGTCGCCAGCCTGACTTTCCGAGGTGAGAGCCCCGGGGCGCCACGCGACTCTCCGCAGGCACCGCCTGGTCTGTGCCCCTCCTTGGGTGCCAACCCCGGTCGAGGCCCCAGTTTCTTCCTTTGTCAGCAGGGTCCAACCCTGGAACTGACAAGGCTGAAACAGAGCAGAGCACAGTATAGGACACAGGGCTTGGAAGTTTTGGGACGTTCAAGGTGCTGTTAATATGTCCCTCATTACTTCCTAGGCGATATCCAGAAGGAATAAAATCCAAGCTCTTACCGAGCAGTGGGCATAAAGCTGGGTTGGAAGTTGGGTGTAGAAGGTAGCGAGGAATCAGGGCCACTTAACTGGGCGCTAAGACATCATGCTTTGAAAATTGTGTCATTCATTCATTCATTCATTCATCCATCCATCCATCCGTCCATTTTCTTCATTGAACCCTGGCCACACTGAATCCACCTATCTTCAACCAGGAGGAAGAGGAACAGAAATAGGATGGATACGGCCTTCTGAGGAATTTTGAGAGAGATCAAGGGTGTTTTTCCAAATTCTAGGAGTTAAGTGCCTGTATGTAGTGTCCCTTAGGAAGGGCCTCCTCCCCGCCAGGCGTCTCCACCCACCCCCTACACTTCAGGCAGGGATTCCCACGGGAAGGGGTGTCTCAGGAGGGGAAAGGGAAGAGGAAAGATCTGTCAAATTGAGAAAAGGAACAATAGCTGTGAGTCAGGACCCCAGTTCTGCCGAAAAAGATAAATAAAGAGAGGAGGACGTTTTCCTCTTTGCTAGGAGCCATACTTTCTGAAATTGAAAACACATGCATATCACAAAAGATGATCCAGTGTAGAGGGGACAATGGAAGGGCTTTTCATGAAGTTTGAAAATAGCAGGGGTACCAAGGGTGCATGCAGCTCCCCATAATAATGATAGATGAACGGCACCATTTCTCAGAGTTCTAGGTATAGGGATTTTTTTGTTTGTTTTTTGAGACAGTCTTGCCATGTAACTCAGGCTGGCTTTTAACTCACTGTGTAGCCCAAGCTGGCCTTGAACATGCAGCAATCCTCCTGTCTCAGCCTCCCAAGTGCTGGGATTATAGGTGTGCGCCACCACACTCGGCTTTAGGTGTAGTTTTTATTCTTATAATGGGGCAATTTACGTGTATTCCTCTTAAAAACTGTGCTTTGGAACCTTTTAGATAATATTGTCATTTTCGTTGGTCAGTGACATGTCTGGGTGTTGACTATGTAAGAGCAACTTCAAGGTGAGGTCCTTAGTTCTCCCTCTCCATCACAGGCTGCCTAGGCCTTCGCTGGTACGAACTAGGGGGGAGGGCTGGGTAGCTCAGGGGTAGAGCACTTACCTAGCATGTAGGAAGCTGCAGGTTCAAACCCAACACTGCCCCCAAAAAAAAAATTGTGGGGGTTCACCATTGTAAAAAAAATAAATCCCCTGAGGACACAGGGGCCACATCAACTGAGGACTTTCAGATGCTCTGAAACTCCTTTGTGTCTGTTCATAGCTCTTTGCCTGGTCCAGAAGCAGTCCTGTGGTGGCTACTGCTGTTTTGCAGATGAGGAAATGGAAAGTTACATGATGTGTTCTGGGGTCAGGGAAGGGAGCTTCAACCCTTGGAGTGGGCCCTGCCCTTCATTAGGCAGATTTCCAAATCTGTTCAACTCCTCTTGGTTATTGCCCTGGCCAGGTATCCTGAACCCATGTACCTGCTGTCTTCCACACACCTGTCTTCCCTACCCTTTAGAAAGCCTTACTATTTTTTTGCACTGATGAGCCTCCAGGAAAATTCAGATACAATAGAATGTAGTTTCCCCAACCATTCAAAGTCTGTGTTTCAAAGCCAGGCTTCATTACCACCTTCTGTATGAAGCCAGGCTCTGCTGGCCTGCGCTCAGTACTCAGCTCCACACTTAGGATGCCAGGACTCCTTGCAGACTGTGAAGTGTCTTGTTTATCCATTGGCACACCCTGGTGTGGAGCACAAGCAGGCGAGGCTTTGTGCTTTTTCTGGCCCAGCCTCTAGCCATCCTCCAGATGTGCCAGATACCTCGCTCTGTCTGGTTGTGACCCTCATACTTCACTCTGCCCGAGAATCACTTGGAGAGTATGTTTGAAAAACAGACTCCTGGGTTCTACCTGAGAGCATCTTATCTGGCGAGTCTGGAAAGTTAAAGAATCAATATTTGATACATACTGGATATGGGCTATTTTGGAATCACACCTTGAGAAAAAGTGGTTGGAGATGCTGGGACAGGTGAACCTAAGGTGCTTTCCTACGGGGCAGTCACAATAGAGTTTGGGGCTGAGTTGATGCTAAGGGAGCGGTAGCCGCTAGAATCAGACTCAAGACTTACAAAGCACCCAGGCACAGGGCCTCTATCCTGGACTGCACCAGAATGGTGTGGAGAGCTTCAAGAAAGCCCATTGCCAGCCTCCCTGCTCCCTACACTCTTTGTTTTTTGTTTTTTTTTTTCTCGTTTTTTTTTTTTTCCCCCGTACTGGGCATCGAACTCACGACCTTGCGCTTGCCAGGCAGGTGCTGTGCTGCTGAACTAAATCCCCAGCCCATACTCTTGAAGCTAAGTCTGTCTGAGTGCAGCCAAGGTATAGGTGTTTGTGATAGAACTCTGAGTGTTTTGGAAGGCACAGCAGGGCTAGCAGCCATCCCAAGAGAAACCACCTTGTGCTGTGTGCTTGGTTCCAACATATAGCTTGAGATGTACAAGAGACAATCAACATATACTGTGAATGTTTGAAAAACTTTATTACAATAAAAGACGTAGTGCCATCAATCCCTTTCAAAATACTCCCTATTGCTTCAAACACATGTATCCCATAATTCTTACCACTTTCTGAAGCCATTCTGGAAATCTTCTTCCGTGAGTGTTTTTATGAGGTGTGATAAAAAATACGGTGGGTGCTGCTGTGTGCCAAGTACCATCTAGTGGAAAGACCAGCCCTTAAGAATATTACAGTGTATCTGCACTTACTTTTTAAAACCAGATCTGGTACCGTTAGGCTTCTGCTTCTTCCCTGAGATCAAAATGACCATAAAAGGTAAATGTTTTGAATTGACTCAGAACATGCAGATATCCACGACAGAGCGACTAAAGACACCCATGAAAGAGGACTTCCAGAACTGCTTCAGAACATGGCGAGAATGTGTAATAAGTGTGTTCAAAGCCACAGGGAGTATTTTGAGGGGGATTAATGGCCATGTGTCTTTTATTGTAACAAATTTTTAAAAATTTAAGTACATATCATAGTTTTTGGTCATACCTCATCTGGGCTGGGCTGGGTCTGGGCTGGGCTCACTTTCCTAGCAGTTGTTCCCTGAGCATTCCAGTCTCAGATGTAATTTCAGGACCTGCCTCCCAAAATAGACTGTGAGCTCTGAGAGGCTGGCCTCTGAGCGTGCTTTCTGTCTTCCCTGTTAGGGACCTTAGGGGAGAGGCTATTAATGAATACTGGTTATACCTTTGTTCTTATAATAATTAATTAGTTGTCTAAACGTGCCTGGAGTAACTGGGCTGCAGCAAATAGTTTTAACTGCTCATCTGTGTGAATGAGGAGCTTCATGTCCTACAGCATTTGGTAATCTGTGCCTCTCTTCCTCCCTGACCATTTTCCATTCCTGTAATACAATTATTTATATCCCCGTATTCATACATTTTGTTCATTGAGCAACTATTTGAGTACCTACTATGTACCCGGGGCTGTTCTAAGTGGCAGGGATGCATCCAAGGACAAAACTTGGTCCCTGCTGCTTTGGAGCTCAGTGTTTTACTTCCTTGAAAGCCAGATCTGTTGTGTTCCTGCCTGCTCAATTTCCATTTTGCTTCCCCAGGCTCCCAGGGGGAAGAATCTAGGAGTTGTAACTCACTTTCTCTCTCCTTCATCCCTCAATCTTCTCTCCTCCCCATCTCTCCATCCTCTTCCTCCTCCTGCCCTGCTTCTCCCGCCTGTCTCCTAGCAGAAACCTGGAGATCATATAGTATTATCTCTCCTTGGGGAACATTCCTACCTCACCTGTCAGGGTAGGTGGAATGTAGGGGCTTTGGCCTCTCTGAGCTGGATTTAATGTTAGAAGTAATTTGATACACTGCAAATAGCTTTCTGTTTTCTTTTTATAAATATAACATGTACTCACTGTAAGAAATGACAAATTATAAAAAGACAGGAGGCCAAAATTATATAGATCCCAAATCCTGCCACTTGAATTAACAATTACATATACATATATTACTCCAAGATATTTTTTCCTTTAAAAGGAAGCCACCTTATAAAATTTAACACACAAGTAAGGTACATAAGACAGATAGAAATTTTTTTTTGTATGTGTGGTGCTGGGGATTGAACCTAGGGCCTTGGACATGCAAGGCAAGAGCTCTACTACAAAGCCACATCCCCAATCTAGTACATACGACAGAAACATGATTTAACACAGTGGTTTTCCACTAGGGGCGATTTTGTTCCTTGGGTAGAACAAACCCACAGCATTCACCATGAAGATTTATTTGGCCCAGAATATTGATTGTGCCAAGATGGAAAAATCCTGCTTGAATGACTACAGTGTGAAGGGAGCCCCAAGAGCGCATCTCCCACATCAAGGGACCTTGCTCTCCCTGTCCTCCACTAGGATTTTTCTTTTTTTTTTCCTCTGGTACCGGGAACCAAACTCACGACCTTGCGCTTGCCAGGCAGGCGCTTTGCCACTGAGCTAAATCCCCAGCCCCCTCCACTAGAATTACCTAAACCCTTTGCGTTCTTCTCTAAAGGTGATCCCATCCCAGATTTTTCTCACAAACATTTGCATATTTTTATTTTTACTAAAAAATAAACAAGGGATATTTTCTTTTTTTTTCTTTTTTTTTTTTTTTCCCGGTACCGGGAACCGAACTCAGGACCTTGCGCATGCCAGGCAGGCGCTTTTGCCGCTGAGCCAAATCCCCAGCCCCATCAAGGAATATTTTCTATCAGGATATAATTCATGTAACTTTTAAAGATGTCTATGGAGTCTTTTATTCTATGGATGTGCCAAGGGAAATACTTGCCACTTGATTGATGAATATTTAGATTGTATCACTTTTTATATTTATATCCAATTCTTAGATTATACTGTTACTGTTAGAAGATCCTGGTGACTAGATCTTTATTTGCTTTGGGCAAGTATCAGAAATGGAATTTCTATGTCAGAAGTTACATATATATTTAAGATTTTGCTACATTTCTCAAATTGTTCTTCTAAAAGTCTATACTAATTCTTTTCTCCTATCAGCCAAGCATAGGAACTTATTTTCTTAAAATCATACAAGTCTTTAACAGTTTCTTACTATTCAAATAGTGTTCATGAGCTGGGCATGGTGGCACATGCCTGCAATCCTAGTACTCAGGAGGCTGAGGCAGGAGGATTGCTGCAAGTTCAAGGCCAACCTGGGCTACACAGTGAGTTCAAGGTCAGCCTGAATTCCATAGGGAGACTCTGCCTAAAAAAACCAAAACCAAACCAAAACAAACAAACCAAATAGTGTTCATGATATTTCAACATTACTTATTAGCATTCATTTCTTACTAAATTGCTTCTTCATTTGCTCATTTTTGAGGAGTGTTTCTCTTCTTAATTAGTGGCAAGTGCTTTTTACATACAATGTTAAGAATATTAACATTTTTGTCATTTCCAGTGTCTTCCTCCATTAAGTCAGTTTCTTTAACTGACAAATAAGAACTGAAAAGAAATATACCTCCCAGCTCTGACTGACCTTTGAGTTTAAAGACCACCCCTCTCCTGCATTCCTCTGTGGCCAGTATGTCCACTGCCCATTGTCCTTCTCAGCCTCTTCTTTCCTGGACGGCGTGGCTCCAGCTGGGGTTTAAGCAGATGAGAGTGGGAGCGGGTACGCGAGGGAGAGAAGAGCTGTGCTCTGCTGGTGATGTGGAGGTTAGTAGCTGTCTAGGTCTTGAGGTGCACTGGGTCAGGTCCCCAGATGGGGTGATAGAACGTACCTACCCTTTTCGTTAGGGGCGTCTGTGCCAAGAAGCGAAGCAGGAGCCAGGCCTGTCTTCTCTGCTTTCACTTGCTGCTGCCTTCTGGTGGTCCACTGATGCTTGAATTTCTGTCACTTTCTTTGTCTTGTGGGTGTTCTAATGAGGGTGGCAGCAGAGTGTCCTGCACAGAGCAAGCCCTCAGTACTTTTTGTGGGATAAAGGAAAGGCTACCTGGAGGCTGCCTGCAGGGTCTGAAGACCCCCAGAACATCCAAGCATGTGTCCTGTCACCTGGGGCCAGAGCCCCCGGCCCCCAAATCCCACCTCCTGCCCTGGTCCAAATATGCCTGTCTTCCCTCCTGCCCTCCACTCCCTCTCTAGGCGGGTGCTGGCAGCCACTCATATGCTGTCAGTCAGAGCCTTGAAGTCCCCCTCCGCTCCTCCCCTTCGCCCCTCCCCACCCGGATACTGGCCAGAAGACCCAGGCCTACCGCCCGTGTCCTGTGTCCATTTCCTACCTGACTTTTAAAAAACTGTGGTAAGACACACAGCACATAAAACCTATCTTCTCAACCATGTTCAAGTATGCACTTCAGTGGTACTGTATTAAATTTGTTATGGGGCTGGGGGTGCAGCTCAGTGGTACAGCAAGTACACATAAAGCTTTGGGTTCCGTCCTCGGTACGCAGACAAACTGCTCAAAACCAAACCCCAAACCACACAAAACAGACAAAAACCACATTTACCCTGTTGCACAATCATTGCCGACATCCATCCCCAGAACATCCATTAAACGTTAACCCTCTGTCTCTGCTCTCCCCACCGCCGCCCTACTTTGTCTCTGTGATTTTGAGTCCTCCCAGTGTCTCTTGTAAGAGGAATCACACAATATGTGTCTTTTTGTGACTGGCTGAATCAATCAGTCTGGAGAAGCACCCCAGGACTTTGACACACTTCTGACAGCTGCGGGCTGGACCCCAGTTCTACAGAGAAGTCTGGGGAGAGGGTGCAGTCCCTTCCCTCTGTCCCCAGCATGAGCTGGGAGCTCTCCAGTCTGTTGAGTGACACACTTAAGGCCACTCTCAAGGTGAAAATTAATTACAAAGGACGGGACAAGTCTACATCTACAATGAGGGTGGAGCCACTAACTCCTTTGTGATTAGCCTTCGTGCCTTCCCTTTGCTTGTCCTGTGTAAATCATGTGATTTGCTGGCTGTAGTACGCATCAGTGACCCCTACTTAATGTTATCCAGAGGACCCCAGAGTTAGGCCTTCTGACCAGGACTCACTGAAATCTCACCATGGGATTTTGTTTTCCTCATCTTCGGAGAAGACAGGAAGTAGGAAATGGCTAAAAGATGCTTCACCCAGTGCCTGACACCTATATCACTCAATTGTGCTAGCCGGAAGCTCCAGGAAATGAGTTTCTGAGCAGACACTTCAAGAGAGGCTACAGAGAGGATTGTCGGTGTTACTCCTGTTAGTCACAGGAAGCTGGTCTGTGATAGGGCAGGGGAAGTGCTTGCCTCTCAGTTCTTAGCTTGCCTCTCAGGTCTCCTGAAAATCTTATGTAGGAGACATTCTTATTATTATCAATTTGCTGCCAGGGGCGCCATGCCTAGGAAGGCCATAAGCTCTCCCAAGAGCGCATGGGATAGCTATTACTGAAAGACTCCAAAGCCAAGTGCTCACTTCAGTGAGAGCCACAGCAGCGTGGCCCACAAGAGGGTTCACAGTGGCCCCCGAGGGCAGGCGTGCACCAGCATCAGAAGGTAACGCATACCCCTTCCAGGACCCCCACCCATCTTCTATCCACTGGCACAGAGCCATACCACTAAGGAAGGCATATGGCAGTTCCCATACGCTTCTGGTGAGGAGGAGAACTTGCAGCCAACTTGGGAAAGAAAAAGGCTCTTCATTCTGCACCCATGTACTGGACACCTTGCTAGGTACTAGGGCTATTAACACAAGTGAGCCCAGGATAAATGGCCTGGGGGTGCCAGTGTGGAGGCACACTGTTCTGCTATGCGTGGCATGTGGTCCCAGCTGGCTTAGGAAGCACCAAAGAGAACAGTCGATCCTGGGAGAGTCAAGGGAGGCTTACCAGAGAGACAGCTGTGCTGGGTATTGAAGAGTCAGTAGGAGTTCACTGGAATTCATTGGCCGCATTGCAGTGGGAAAGGGAGGGAAAGTGAATTCACATCTAATTAGGCTGCCAGGCACCTCGTACATGCTATTTTGTGGAATTTTCACAGTGCCTTCTGGAGGTATTTTTACAATATGACCTTACAAATGAGGAAACTGAGGCAGGAGTCTTAAATGAATTTCCCAGGACTCTTTTGGCAGGTCAGAAGGGTCAAAGTTACCTTCATAAGGACACTAAGGGCTATTTTTCTTTTTCACTGTATTGGCCTTTGCACTGCTGGCCACGTAGCTCGGTAGGTACCTTGACACCAATCAAGCCCTTGGCAACAAAACATAGCAGCTATATTTTTTAATGGCATGTACTCACAGTTTTTAAAAAACTAATATCATATAACAATGGCCTTGATGATGCAGAAAAATTGTTGCTTTTAATCCTCTAGTACATGCATGTGTAATATTCTGTAAAATGAATTGGGAATGAGCACAAAATATTTCTACTGTACACTGAAGAATGGGGGTTTCCCAAAGTAAAAGCACTTGCATAACTGCTTGGGTTACAAGCTGAACTAGCCACTGGTTGGTTGGTTGTTCTTTTCATGAAATTCTATTTTACTGGAAGAATGACTGACAAACTATGGTTATTCAGACATGAGCATTTGGCAGATCTTTTTCTTTCCCTTTCTTCCTCTTTCCCTCCTTTCTTTCTTTCTTTCTTTCTTTCTTTCTTTCTTTTTTTTTTTTTTTTTTTTTTGTGGTATTAAGGATCAAGTCCAGAGCCTGGTGCATGATAAGCAAGTGCTATACCCTCAACCTTAAGTATTTTCTTGAAAATGAACAAGTGAGCCTACCATTTCAAGGACATAGCTAACATTTATCATTTGTTTCTTTTGAGAAAAAAGTTGGAATTCTAGAAAACTTATGTCTTTCAGCTTCTCAGATTATTGACTTTCTTTGTGAAACTGATGGTGATATTAATGGATGTGATTTTTTTAGTAAGAAAATATTTCAGTATTTGAAAATCTACCTAACTCATTGAGTAAAAACTTTCCAATTGACCCATATATTGCACATGTTACAGAATCATGAATGGGTAAAAGGTCCATTGAAAGTACAAGACAGAATAAGCAATTTCCATCATTGATCTAGATTTCACAGGTAGCTTATCTTTAAGAAGTTTAAGAATTACTACTTAATGAGTTTTAATGTGGTTTCAAAGGATATTCACAATTACCCAAAAGTTCATTAACACATGCACCTCTTTCAAATGACATATGTGGTTGGACTTTCTTCATGGATAGCAACCAAAATGAGACATGTCAATAGACTGAATGCAGAAGTAAATACAATAATTTAGCCAAGCATTAAAGAGATTTGCAAAAATGGAAGGCAGCGTTACTTTTTTTCTTTTTCCTTTGTTTTGAAAGTTAAGGTTTTTTTTTCAAATAGAAATATATCACTTATGTTAATATGTATTGGGCTTCTTGTTATTACTGTATTTATTTATTTATTTAGTCTTTTTGAGACAGGGTTTCACTATGCAATTCAGGCTGGCCTTGAACTCACTCTTTTTGTCATCCAGGCTGATCTCAAACTGTCTGTGATCCTCCTGCCTCAGCCTCCTTGCGTGCTGGGATTACAGGAGTGTGCCTCTAAGCCTGGCCTTCTTGTCATTATTTTAAATTAATTACTAAATTAATATTTAAAAGGCCTCAGTTTTAGTTTCTAATGTGGAACAATTTGATAGACACAAGCCACCTAAATAAAAGCTCCTTAAGTGCACAATTGTGAAGAGTGATATCCTGGGACCTAAATATTGGAGGAATACTCCCTCCGGAATCACAGAAAAGGAGCAATCCACAGTGACCTGGATCATTCCAAAGTGCACCATCTTTCCTAGCCCCTGATCTTTAACCAGGAGGAAGGGGGTGGGGGCTCACCCTCTCCCACCGAGGGAGGTTTATCAGAGTCTCTAGAGGAATGCAAGCAAGCTGAACAACTGCTTTCAAGATAATGGCCTGAGAATCTACCAAGTCCTCCTCACTTCTCATCTCCTCCAAACCCTTCCAGACCCTTTCCCCATGTTCTTGACCCCTTTCTGCTTCCTTTCCTCACTTTCCCTGCTCTGAACCTGGTAGGTAGGGGGTGACCTCACAGGAGGCTGCGCTCATCAGGCTGAATAAACACCAACAATGCTCCACTTTGAAGGAGTTGGTGCTCCTGGAGATGTTTTCCGGAGATTTCAGGATGTTCCCGGGGCAGGCAATACTCTCGGAAAGCGGAGCAGTCTTGATGAAACCAAGGGCTTTTCACTGAGACTCTCACAAGTAATGTTCTGTGTCTGAATAAACACTTTCCATTGTCTGTTAAGCATCCAGGTATCTGTTGCTTTTTTTTTTTTTTTGGTGGTGGTTTGGGACAGGGTCTCACTATGCAGTTCAGGCTGGCCTTGAGCTCACTTTGTAGCCCAGCCTGGTCTCGAACTTGCAATGATCCTTCTGCCTCAGCCTCCCGAGTGCTGGAATTACAGGCGTGTGCCGCCACGCCCGGCCCAGGCATCTGTTCCTGATGCTTATGATAAAAGCCAACATGTTTAGCTTATTCTGTGCCCCTCTTAAAGCAAAGTGCTGCAGAACGAAGCTTCATTAGATTCCCTCTCCTTCTCTGGACTCTCAGTAGCTTTTTCTTTTTTTTTGTCTGTGGGTTCATGTAAGATGTGTCCATATCTCACTGGACTTAGAGACTTTCCTCACTCTGATCCTGTCATGGGTGACACCTTGAGGAGGAGGGAGGCTGCAGTTCTGTCCAAACTTACTCTTTCTTTCTCTTTTCTCTCTTCCTTCCCTTTCTTTCTGATTACTCAGAAAGAAATGTACTTGCTGGGTCCAGCAGTAGACCAAGGGCTGCAACCCAGAGCCATGCCCCCTCTCCGCCTCCACCCCAGATCCTTCATGAGGAGCTCCCCACTCCAAGTTACAGACCCAGGCACTAGGAGAGCTCCCAGCGCATCTTCCTTACCGCATTTCCTTCTGGCTCATCGGCCCCACAGCACTGGGCGCAGATATCTACCCTTTCACACACAGATCTGACCTCTGGAACCCTGTGGGTCAGGGCTCAGCCATTACAGCCTAAATTCTCCTTGTTTGCCGAAAGGTTCTGCATTCCCTCAGGCAGGCAGAGCTGGCTCAGGGCAGTTTGCTTCATTCAAAACTCCTTCAAGGCCTTGGAAGGGAGAGGAGTTTTGTTTTCAAGGAGGTAAAAGTCCCATACCATAAAATTCACCATTTGAACTATTTAGTAGTGAACAATTTAGGTGAGTTTTAGGTTGTAATTTTGCACGACTAATGTCACAGTCTAATTCCAGAATCTGATTTCTGAAAAGAAATTCTATACCCGTTAATCAGTCAATCACTCTGCATTCCTACCCTCTCCTACTCCTCCCTTGGAAATCATGAATCTGTTTGCTGTCTTCACGGATTTGTCTGTTCCAGACATTTTCTATAAGTGGAATCATATAGTATGTAAAGGTGAATGTTTTCAAAAAGAAAAATAATTTCTAGGGAAGACTGTTCATTTTTAGAATGAGAACATTTATAATTTAAAAAGTTTATTTAAAGAGTCAGAATTGACAACAAAAACTCATTAAGAAGTGTTTTCTTGGAAAACCATCCTTCTGATGAGGCTGCTGTTGGTGGTCCCAAGGGTGAGAGAGAGAAGTCGTGTGGTTGACTTTGGGCTTTCCTTGGGGGTTTCTCAGAGAATCTCTTGGTTTTGTAGGAATTCTTTTGGTGGCTGAGCCAAACTGTCAGTCTCAGCAGCCAAACCTAACTGGGTGGAGGGTGTAGGGGGGATGCATCTCTCCACTGTCCTTCTTGTGTCTCTGCAGGGGTGAAGAAGAGAACCAAAGTCATCAAGAACAGCGTGAACCCCGTGTGGAATGAGGTATGTGGGTCTTTCACTGCCTTTTCTCTCTCTGCTGCCTCTGTCACTGCTGACACGTTGGTGGAGGTTGTGGCTTTTTCAGTGGCGTCTTCCTGGAGGGGAGGGCTGGTGGCCCACAGTGCAAACGAACTCCTTCTGGTCCTAGGGACTCGGGAGGTGGGTTGTAAATGGAGACTGCCCTGTGGCGTGGGAGGGGCATGGAGACCAGTGAGATGTCTCTCCCTACTCCCAAGTGGAGGATTTGGAGGGACTCCCTTGCCTGCCTTACCCCCTCACACAGGCTGTTCTCTCTGCCTAAAGCTTACCTCCCCCGCACCCCCAGCTAACCAGGTCCTCCAACGGCTCCCACTGGCCTTTGGCCCCTCACTCAGCTCTCTGCATATCTGGGTCTCATGTGGTCCTTCAGGAGCCCTGGCTGCTTTATGGGGACAGATCAGGATGCACAGAGGAGCCTTTACTCTGAGGAGCATTTCGGGACCTCTGGAGGGCCCTACCTGATGTGGCACTAACTCACACTGTCCACCAGGGGCCTGGCTTCTGGACGAGGACAATGATCTTGCTCCCTGAGGACCCTACAGTCACCTGGCTTTTTCCAGCTGTAGTTTTCACTTAGCTTCCTAGAGGAAGATTGGAATTGGCTTGGCGGAGGGGCATGAGAGTGTGACCTCCACTGCTGTTACTTTCAACTCTTTCTCTCTCTCTTTTTTTTTTTTTTCTTTGGTCTTTTTGAGATAGGGTCTCGCTGTGCAGTTCAGGCAGGCCTTGAGCTCACTTTGTAGCCCAGGCTGGTCTCGAACTTGCAACAATTCTCCTACCTCAGCCTCCCGAGTGCTGGGATTGCAGGCGTGCACCACCGCGCCTGGCTTGTTGCTTTCAACTCTCACTGGCAGCTCCAAAGTCTAGAACTCTGGTGTTCATTCATCTTCCACCCACCCATCCACTCCCTCACCCTCGAGAGTCACTCACCTGCTCGGTGCCCTGGGCCACAGGGGCAAACCAGAGAGGCTCTTCCTCTGGGCCATAGGTTAAGATCCCATTTCTCCTTTTCTTTCAGGGTTTTGAGTGGGATCTCAAGGGCATCCCTCTGGACCAGGGATCTGAGCTTCATGTGGTGGTCAAAGACCATGAGACGATGGGAAGGAACAGGTGAGGGGGTTCAGGGGTGGATGGTCCAGGGCTTGAAGATACAGGTAGGCCCTGGTGGATTCAGACTGCAGAATCTGGCCAAGAGAGCTGGTGTTTTGGGGGCTGCCTTTCCTGAGCCAGGGGGCATGGTCCTCAGTAGATGCTGGGAAGAAACTGTAGCCTCAGGAACCGAATGTAGGTACAACTGAGAACTGCCCAGCTGCCAGGGCTAGAATCAGGTGTGGCAGAGTTTATACGGGCAGCATGTGTCCCAGAGAAAAAGGCACCTGGCCTTCCGCTCCAGCCCAGAGGCTCTGGGGCGGGGCTCCCTGATAGGCTCCCTCTCTGCCCAGGGTGGTGAGGGCAGTGGCACACTCCAGGAGGCGGGCAGACAGGCAAGCAGGCAGAACTGCAGCCAGCACAGCGCTGTTGAAGAGGGAGCCGTGTGGAAGAAGTGGGAACCGAGGTGAGATTTATGATTTAGAAGTCAGAGCAGTCATAATGCTAACACAGCCTGAAATCTCTCTTGTTGGGGTTTCTGTGGAGAGGGTTTCCAGGTGAGGAGGGGGACTAGAGGAGCCAAGTCATGGTGGAACAAGCAGTTGCCTTCTAGGTAGGTGATGGATGGCTTCTCTGGCCAATGAGGTCCTGAACCTTGTATGTTGCTGACAGGGACGGGCAAGACCAACCCAGCTTGTAGACTGGCTGGTGGTCCCATTTGTTGGTGGTGGGTGTGAGTAGACTGGGAGATGCAACTGGTGAGCCTGCAGAGTGACAGGCTTTGTCGGGGTATGGGGTTCCGTGGTTCCTGGTGGGCAGGACAGGGCTCTGCTGCGTTAGGTGCAAGCAGGGGTGTGGGTTTATGTGTCCAGTGCTACTTACAGACATTGAGGTCCAGCGATCAGGTGTGGGCTTACTGTATTTGTGACCCAGCTCACAAGGGACCCTTTGTTTGGGAACTGGGGCAGCTAGTATCTGAGGCCTGCAGGCTTGGCTCATTTACCCTGAGGGTGGAGGGGGAGAAAGAGGAGGGTTCAGGAATCTGGGGAGGGTCTCAGGCTACCAAACACCTAGAAAATTTGAGATCTTACATGCTTGGAAGAAAAATTCAACTGCTACCATCTTTTTGTGGCTGTGTTTACAGTGGGTGCAGGGTATGGTGTTGGTAGGGATGACGAGGACGTTTTCACTGGGCCCTCTGAAGGAAGGACTGCAAGGTCTGGGGCCCAGACCTGCTGCTTGGGCCTCCTCTGCCGGAGGCATCTTGGGCCTATCTCACCCAGCTCTGAAGCTCAGCAGCCCCCACTGCACAGGGACTGGGGCTGCAGTAAGTTCAGGCTGAGCTGCCTTCCTGTGCAGATGCTTTGGGGAAGACCAGGCAGCCTCTTTTAGCCTGAACGGTGGACCAGCAGGTCAGGGAGGGAGCAACTCTGGACACTGGGGAGTCTGAAAGGCTTCCTGGAGGAGGATACTCACACTGACTGATGGGCAGGGGTATGCTTTGCAGAGCTAAAAGGGGGTGGGTATTCAGTGTGGAAGTTGCACAGACTCAAGTCTTACTGGTGGGGGCTGGGGATTTAGCTCAGTGGCACAGTGCCTGTGTGGCAAGTGCAAGGTTGTGAGTTCAATTCCTGGTACTGGAGAAAAACCAAAACCAAAAAAAAAAAAAAGGTCCTACTGGTGGACTCGGTCTCCTGTGCAGCCCTGAGAGAGGGGAGCACTGGGGGCAGATTGGGAAGGGGTCCTCAATGTCAGGCTGCCCATAACAATAGCAAAACCCACAGGTGATGCTTACAGAAAGCTGAGCCAAATGCCTGGCCCTGTGCTGAGCCTCACACTCTAGCTCTTTTTGCATGAGTTAGGTCCTACTGTACAATTGCCATCACTATGGATGGGGAAACTGAGGATCTAGAGATAAGGGAATTCTCTCAAACGCTAGTGGCAGTGGAACAGTGGTGGAGGGGCAGGTCTTTGGGACATGCTTATGATCCCTGAGCCCCTGCTCCTCTCAAGTGCCTCTGGGAAACCCCACAAAGTTACTGGGTCCTTCTGGAGAGTTTGGTTCCCTGCTATTGCTGGAGTTGAGAGAGTTTAGTGAGGCGGAGGCAGACAGTCTGGTTACTGCAGGGCGCGTGGAGGAAATGCATATTTTATTTTTGTTATCATACTCAGCATTTTTGCAGGCCTGGTGGAGAGTTTCTGAGACCACAAGGTCAGCAGAAAAGAAGGGGCTGTAAACATATTTCTTGACTTTGGCCATGTGTAGCCCTGAGCTAATGTCATCCTGCAAGTCCAGCCTGACTACTGCCTCTGCTACAGTAGCCCAGGGCCGCACACAGGCTGTTCTGGCTCTGTGGTCATATGTCACATGGAGGAGGATGGGTGCCCCGAACCTTGGGGCCCTCTCACTGGGTGTCCTCTAACTCCTGGGGGCAGCAGCCAGCTCCCTGAAAACCAGTTCCCCACATGATGAGGTCACTGCAGGCGCATTTTCTAGAAATCAATTCCTCAAATATCAATTTGCAAATGGTTAATTTACTAAACAATTTACCAGAACCTTCTTTCCTATAACTACTTGGATGTTTTTTATTTTTCCATTTATCTTACTTTTGTATTTCCAGCTATTAAGATTGTAATTAAACTAAGTGGAATTGTAAATGTACATTCATAAATATCTGCAGAATATCAGAGGCTGCCCAAACTGCACTGTTCCAAGAGGAAATGATGGGAGCACATGGGGTCTCCTGCTTTGACAGCAGGGGTGACCTATGTAGACCAGAGGGAGGCACAGGGTACCTGCAAGGGTATCCCACGATTAGATCAGAGAATACTTCCACTGTTATCAAAAGTGGAAAGGAATCAAAGCAAGCTCAAAAGCACTGAAAATTCTAAGATTGTGAAAACAATAACTGTCACAGCAAGTAACAACAGCAGCCATGTGACAGTTTAGATTTTGAAAGAAAAAGTTCAAGGAATTCAACTCAATGAACATTTTGCATTGAATGCCTGCTCCTTGCCCTCGAGTCATCACGCCGGCCAGGGAATGACGGTGGCTGCTGTCACCCAGCTGTTCTCAGTCCTTCTGTGGTTTCGGTGAGGTTGCAGTGGGTTTTCCTGCAGCCACCCCTTCATTTCTGGGGTTTCTGAGCATGTCTTTTGTGAGCTCACTGAGTGTCCTCTGTGGGCCCTCTTCAGAGCAGGTGCTCAGCGCTCCAGCCAGTTCTTCCACCGTCTCCCTCGGTCCAGCCCTGCTCCCTCTTCCAGACCTCCAGCCTCTGCTTCCTCCATCTGCATCTAGAATTCGACTTAAGGTCTCCCTCATTTTGTGCAGCGTCTCTGCACTTCTGTCCACAAGTCTTCTGCTTTGCTCCTTTTCTTTCTTGACTCCTCATCCTCTTTTCATTCATTCTCTCCGTCTCCTCTCCCTCTACTGTCCCTACTTCTCCTCTCC
>NW_004955424.1:13936545-13939360 GCF_000276665.1 Chinchilla lanigera | reverse complement strand
ACTGGCAGCTTTTGGGTGTTTTTATTAGATCAGACTGGTCTGGTGGCCTTCAGTGGGATCTTGGAAAGCCATCCACTCATCCACTCATCCACTCATCCACTCATCCACCCATCTACCTATCTACCCATCCATCCATCCATCCATCCATCCATCCATCCATCCATCCACCCATCCATCCATCCACCCAGCGACCCACCCACCCCTCCATGTCTCAAGATTGGGACCTCAATCTGGGAACTGCCTTGGGGATGCTCAGTACTCCACCCACCCATGTACCTATGAGTGGAGCAGCCCTAAGACCGAGGGACCCCAGAGTCAATTTCTGGGGATGGATTAGCTTTGTGCGGACAAAATTAAGTTTCAAATGCCTGTAAAAGGAAGCTTTGTCCTAGAGATGGAAGACACTCAGGCCAACCCAGTGCCAGAACCTGGACTCCTGTTCTGGGCGTCAGTGGACAGCTTCCCTTATATTATTGTAGGCTGTTCAGAGGGATCTGGAGGGGAGGTGACCCTGGTCCCTGTCCAGATCTTTGGCACCTGGCACGTTCAGCCCGGATGTGCTGGTTTCACTGGTCTGTGGAGGGCTGCACGGCTTCACCTGCTCCCCAGGTTGAGTGTTTCCACTTTGTAGCTGGGCTGAGAGCTCCTGATCCTGGACTCCAGACCAGGCTGCCCCACTGAACTTCCTGAGATGATAGACATCTGGTGTTTGAGTGGGCAAGAGTGATTAAGGAGCCCAATCTTAATGTTTATTTAACTTCAGTGACTTAAATTTAAATAACTCTCTAGAGTTACTGGCTACTGTATCAGACAGGGCAGCTCTAGATTTTAAGAACAGTGTTCCAATTCTGGCTATCTGTTACAATGACCTAGGAGCTTAGAAAATATCAGTGACTGAGCTCTACACCAAGTGAATTCAACAAGAAATCCTCCAATGCCTGCAGGTGTCCGCGCTTTTGGGATCTGCCGAGTGTGTTCTCCACCTTGCAGGTGGGTGCCAGGTGGAGAACACATAGTTTTACAGCAGTTTGGCCTTGGGCAAAGGAGCCACTCTCAGTTTTTCCATGGATTCACTAAGGATTAAATATAAATGGTCACTCTTGTACTTGTTTAGATATGTAACTATTGGTGAAATAGTCACCACAAAATGATGAGAATAAATAAGGCAATAAGGACTAAATCAAATAAACTGAATATAAAGAAATAATACATAATTATTTAATAAAGTAAAAAAATACAAATTGTAAAAATAAAGTGAAACGATACATGGTAAAATTGTTCAGGAAATGAAAACCAAACAGTAATATTTGATAAAATTTGATATGGGAAAAACAAAATAAAAAAAACTAAACCGAAGTCAGTGTTGAGGTTTTTTTTGTGTTTGTTTTGTGATGCTGGAAATGAACTGAACTCAGTTCCTTACACTGAGCTACATTCCCAGCCCTTTTTATTTTTTATTTTGAGCCAGCTTCCTGCTAATTCACTAAGTTGCCCAAGCACAACTCTAACTTGTGATCTTCCTGTCTCAGCCTTCTGAGTGCTGAGATTATACAGACATGTGCCACTGCACCCAGGTGTAATAGGAAATTTAAACAGAAAATAATTGTTCCCAGTGAAAATAACTTTGGTAAAATGAGATGGTAAAAAATAAAAGAAGAAACAGTTTAACTGCACTATATAGAAAATGTACCAACACATCAAACTAGCTTTTTCTGGAAAATGTCTTCCCAGTGGAGTTTAATTAATTTAGTTTTATTTTTTATTTAAATGTTCAGTAAATGTAAACATAGAAGAAGTCAGGCACAGTGATGCATGCTTGTAGGAAGCTGACAGGAGGATCGCAAGTTCAAGCCCAGCCTGGGCAATTTAGTGACTTAGTGAGAACTTGTCTCAAGATAACAAATTTAAAAAAGGACTGGAGATCCAGCTTATCTAGTGAATGCCCTGGGTTCAATCCCCAGTACCATCAAAACAAAAAGCAAATAAACACAACAAAATAAGAATGGAAAAATAAAATCTCTTTGGAATCACCCCAAATAACAGGGTTAAAATGATGCTCATCTTGACCTTAGTAACTCACTAGCCCCAGGCCAATCAGGGTAGGAGGGGCAGATTCAACACAGAAACATATAGAGCACCAAGGAAATGAGAATGTTCCAAATACTCTGCAAGACATACTATTATTATTATTTAAATTCCTTGTTTATTTGAAATACAAACCTAACTAAGTACCTCATATTTATCTAGCAATTCTACCAGCCCACCATCGTGACTGCCCCCCTTGCTTTAATCAAGTGGCAAATCGGTTTAGTTTTTTTTATTTTAATCAAGATACCCCGCAGGAGAAGTCCTGGACTTTCACCAAGACTCAGAGGCACATGATTGCCTTCAATGAAGCTTTCCCTGAGGTGTTCCAGCACCATTTTCCATGCAAAAGTAGGCTCAGTATGATCACTTACTGCCTTTTAATGACTAATAAGTCTGTGAAATGGGCTGCTGGGGGACCTTTTTACCTGCACACAGACACTCTTCTTTCCCCTTCCTCGTGGTCATCAGTTGTGACTCCTGCACCTGGCTGGAGGCCCAGCAGGCAGCTCAGAACCTCTCCCAACACAGATGGGCCTTCACTTCCTTCCTCCTTCAGCTGCTCTTCCTCTCACACCCACATCGGGCTGGAGGACTTGGTCTTGTGGGATGAGTGGAAAGAAGAAGAGGTAGGATCTAGTTCCAACATCTGTGTGGCCTTTGGCAGGTCATCTAAGTTCTCTGAGTGTCTTAGTTACTTTTCTCTCATTGCTGAGACAAAATACCTGAT
>NW_004955424.1:13766227-13936400 GCF_000276665.1 Chinchilla lanigera | reverse complement strand
CTCTTTCCCTCCCTTACATTGTATGCAAACTACCCGCCCCAGGGCAGGTGTAGCACTCACATCCATAATTCCAACATTAGACCATGAATCAAATCATAAACTCTAGAAACCCACTCTACAACTGTATGAGGCTTTCGGGGGACATCCAGACACAAACCATAACACTGAGCTTCTGTTGCTTCCATTCTTCAGAGCATCAACTCCAGTGCAAAAGCATAGTTAAAGAACCTGCAAGAAAGGGGCGCTATGTGTATGTTAGGTCTGCTTGGTGTATCTCTTTTACTTGACCCCCCTTTCTGCCTCCTGCTGCCTAATTGCTTCACCTCCCGATGCTCCAGTCCTCTCCCCTCAAAGGCGGCTCTCAGCCAGCTACAGTTTGTAAAAGGACTAAGTCATACTAATTCATAACTGGCAGCCAGGGCTTACTGTTCTGCTCTTGGAATTTGGGGCATGCTGCTTTACAGTCCAGGTTCTGCTTAGACACAAAAGAGAAGTACCCAAGGCTAGCATCTGGGCACTGCAATAGGCTGTGAAGGGTGTCTCTGGATGGTGGGTCTTCATCCCAGAGATGGCTATCTCCTGGAGTAGACCTGAGTGTCCCCATTTAGGAGGTGAGGGTGACGGAGTGCCTCCTGTGACAGGGAGCTTAACGTGTGGAGGCAATGTGGGGATTTCTAGGAAGGAGCTGAACATGTGCCCTAAGATTGCACACGAGATGACAGAGATGCCTTGGGGAGGGGTTTAGCCAGTTGTTGCTTGTCACTCATACCTGGAGTGTGCTGATGTGATTGACGGTTCTGTCCTCAGAGAACCAGGTAGACCAGATACCCCAGGCTGTCCAGGGCCTGGCTGATGGCATGAGAATGAGGGTTGCTTGCTTAGCAATCCCACTGTCAGCAGTGAGTCCCTGGCACAGTCTGTAACCTGGACCCCTGAGAACATCTAAATAAGGTAATGTGCATATGCCAAATGCTTACTCAGGGCGTGGAGCATTAAAGGCATTCAGGTTATGGGGGCTTTTGGTAGCAGCAGAATGCACAGAGATGGACATACATAAACCATGCAAGTGTATGAATATTATCCACTAGTGTGCGGACATGTAACAGTTCCTGAGTGTGCCCCAACATGTTGACACATACTATGCAAAAAACTTTAAAAACCCTACAAAAGTAAACAAAAATTAAGTAAACATCATTCTTAAAAAATTATGAAGGAAAAAATGCAGCTACTGCCCCATCGCACCCATCCATTTCTTCCCTTCCCTCCAGAGAGTGTCTATGGCTAACAACTTGGTGGACATCTTTCTCAACTTTTCTTAATCATGTGCAAGCATCTCTTTATACCTGTTTGAGCATTTGCTTCTATAAAGATGGAATTATGCTATACACATTGGATTGCATTTCCTCATTTCATCAGTTTCTCTTTCCCAGGTCAATATATCACCTGACAATTTGTCCACCTCGGTTCAGTGGCTGTGTGGCATTCCAGTCTGGGTGCACTTAATTTATCCCACCAGCCCTATTGACTGGTGGTCAGTTTCCCTCCAATTTCCTGCTCTCAAAAGATCATCCGATGAACAATTTTGTCCAAGAGTTTTTATGGTCTACTAATTTTTTTTTAGGATAAGTCTTTAGATTGAATGATGTAAATATATACAATTTTTGTGGATTCCGCCAAATTACTTTTCAAAAATGTCTAAATTAATATCCACCAACAGTGTAAAGAAGTGCTGCCAATTTTTTATTTTCGGTAATGTGATGGGGAAAAAAGGTATTTTGTGTTCTCTTGATTTACCTCTAAAGTTGACCATCTTTTCATATACTTGTTGCCCATATATAGTTCTTGTTCTGGAATTACCTACCATTGTATTTTGAGCTGTTTGTCTTTTTCTTGTTAATTTATAGTGATTTCATTTATTTAGGAATTTTTCTATCTTCTTTTTGCTGTGCCATGGAGTTAACCCAGGGGCATTCTACCGCTGATCTACATCCCCAGCCCTTTTTATTTTTATTTTGAGACCAGGTCTTGCTAAGTTGCCCAGGCTGGCCTTGAACTTGTGAATTTCCTGCTTCAGCCTCCTCAGTACCTGAGACTGCAGGTGTGCACCACCCTGTCTGAACATTTGGGATTTTTATCATAAATATTAACACTTGGTCCACGAGGGGGATATTTTTCTTTGCCCATCAGTTGCTCTGTGGTAGTGTATCATCACACAAGAAAGAACACTCACCCAGATGTGCTTATGCACAGACGTTCCAAAAGGCAGAGCGGTAGTTTGCTGTTGCTAAATTGGGATGAAGAGGCCTGAGTCATGAGTTCAGTCTCTGATTTTACCAAGCTGATTTACTGGCTCCCTTTTCTGGAATGCATGGGAGGCTGTTTGTGGAGGGAATATTTACAGTTCACTATTCCATTGTTCTCAGTAGGCTCGAAAGCATTAGCCATATCCTTATTTTCAAGGATTTTTATAACTATATTATGCCCTGGATTCAATCCAGGACGTCCGTAGATTTTAGAATAATTTTTCTTTTGTCTTTCTCTGGACTGAAATGGAAAACTATTCAGAGTTACTCTTGGGCAGCCCCTGGGGAATCAGATGCTGGAAGGAAGGCTGCCAGAGGCCAGGCAAGCTCTGTGTGTGTGTGCGCGCGTGCGCGTGTGTGTGCGCGTATACATGCGTAATGTCCTGCTGCCCCTCATGTCCTACCCCTCACTGCCCGGCACATACAGCTCACAGGTATTTCCTCCCAAAGTACAGAAGTCCCCCTGCAGTGTGTGTACGTCTTGGCCCTCAGAGGCTCTCTTGACTTTCCTGTCCTGCCTGACTGCTAAGGGCAAAAGGCAGCTGGATCAGGGAGTAGAGCTGTAATGTATATGTTTTACACTGACATGTCCTTTTCTTAGTTTCCAAGAATGAGAAACTGACATGTGGCGACCCTTCTGGTACATTAAAAACTCATTTCAAATTAAAGAAAGTTGCAAAAATAGGAAATCCATGTAGCTTTGCTTAGATATCCTTATTGTAAGCGTTTCACTTGTTTATAGTTTCTCCTCTCTCCCTTCTTCCTTCTTCCCCCTTTTTTCTCTCTCTCCCATTTGAGAGTAAATTATATTGGTTTTTTTTGAGAGTAAATTATATTCTCAATTTACACCTAAATACTTCAGTTGTTCCTGGTCCATTCTGACCCCCACCCTCAGGGGGTTTCAACCTAGGCCCTTGTGCATGCTAGGGAGGCACTCTACCACTGAGTCACATCCTTAACTCTTCTTAAAACAAGTTTTTATTTTAAGGCAGGATTTTGCTAAGTTGCCTAGGCTGGTCTTGAACTGACAATACTCCTGCCTCAGCTTCCCAAGAGCTGGGATTATAGGTGTGTGCGACTGCAGTGCATACTTCTTTAGAATAGGGTTATTCTTTTACATAACCATAGTACAGTTATTAACCCCAGTAAATTTAACATGAGTAAACTTGATTTATCTAATCAACTTTTCATATTCCAATCCTGTTGTTATGATTTACATGTTGATGCCTCCCGAAGCCTCATGTGCTACAGGAGAACTTTTGAAAGGTGATTGAATCGTGGGGATGCTGTGGCTCGATGTGGTTTCAGGAGGTCGGAAGAAGTGGGTCACTGGGGGTGTGATCTGGAGGGCTTACCTCCCCTCGTAGTTTCTCTTTCCTTTCTCTGCTGGACCACTATGACTTTAGCAGCTTTTCTTTGTAGCAGGCCCTTTTGCTGTGCCACTTCTGGCTTGGAGACAGCGGACCATAAACTCTAATTGTGAGCCAAAATAAACCTTTGTTCCTTAAAGTTGTGTGTATCAGGTGTTTGTCCTAGCAGTGAGAAACTGACTAAGATGGATTTTGGTACAAAAAAAGTAGGGCTATTGCTGTGATGCTGCCTGGCCATGTGGTACAGAAACCTTTGGGATTGTGTCCAGGGTTGAAATAGGGAAGATTTGAAGATACGGGCTGGAGAGTCCTAGAATGCTGTAAGCCAAGTTTGATGGTAGATTTTGGTTAGCGCTCAGAAGGCCAGAACGCTGATAGCCATGCGAATGGTGAAGATAGGCTCAGGAGATTTCAGTTGGGACCAAGGACTCCATGGGCAGTTGGATTCCAGGCCATGTGTGTTATGCTCTGGCAGGAAATTAGTCTGCATTTTGCTCATGTCATGAGACTTTGTTGGAGACTGTGATTCAGAGCAGCATGCTAATTAATCTGGCATAGGAAATTTCCAGGCAGTCCAGTACTGCAGCTGTGGCATGGGTATTGGTGGCATCTTCTAGCCATATCTACTATGAGAAACTAGAGGAAGTTTCCTGTGGATGTGACTTGGTGTCTTGGTTACTTTACTCACAACTGAGACAAAATACCAGTATCCAAAGTGAAAGGAGGAAAGGTTTATTTAGCTCACAGTTTATAGAGGTTTCAGTCCATAATTAGCTGGCTGCAAGGCAAGGTGGCACATGGCAGAGGGTTCACAGTTCATGGTGGCTGAAACAGCAAAAGCAACAAGAGTGGAGCCAATTTATAATGGCCAGCGACTTTCTGCCCCTTATATTTTATCCAAACTGCTGGGATTAGAACGTGCCAAACCAATCAGTGGACTGATTAGTAATCACTCACCCTTAATCCGAGCATCACAAGCTCTGGATTCAGCCACCTCTGAAAAAGCTCTATGACTGCATGAGGCCTTCGAGGGGACATCTAAACACAAACCATAACACTTGGTAAGGTGTCTTTCCCTCCCGAAGTCCTCTTTTCTTTCTCTGCTTACTGAGTGCCGCGAAGAGATCAGCCTTCCTCTGCAGGCGGCCCTTCCTCCTGCTGCTTCTGCCCTGAAGTCAGCTGACTATGGACTGAGACCTCTAAAGCACATGAGCCGAAAGTAAACCTCTCTTCCTGTAAGTTGGAGGTGTCAGGTAGTTTTGTCCCAGTGACAGAAAAGTGACTAAGCCACCTGTCAACTGCTCAAAAATATGTTTTAAAAAGCAATCCCCCTCCTCCTTTCCCCAGCTAGCAGGATCCAATCCAGTGTCCTATATTGAATGGTGTCATATGTCCATAGCCTTTTTTAATCTGAAAATTTCCCACCAGATTTGTTTTTTATGACAGTTTACATGTTTGAATAATCTAATACCTCTACTCTTTTTAAAAGGTAGGATGTTGCCCATTTGGAGTTTGTCTAATATTTTCTTCTAATTAGATTTGTGGTTACAGTTGGCTGTTAACTTCCCGGCCAGAATGCTGCCTGGGATATGTGTCCATCTCAGAATCTGGAGGCATCTGATGTTCCTCCTTGGGGATGTCAATTCTAATCATCTGGTCAAGGTGTGGTGTGATTTTTTTCAACTGTACATTTGCTGTTCATTCTTCCCCTTGAAGTCTAGGAGATATTTTAAGACCAGGCAAATAGCCTGATCCGCATCAAAATGTGCCTCTATATTCAGGAGCTGTGGATGGTTCTTGCCCTATCCAGTCTACACCAGGACAGTTGTGAGCTGATTTCCTATCTCTAGAACTCAGTCCACCAGTGCCAGTCTGGGCTGAGTGGTTTCCTCCCCATGCTGTCGTCATCACAACGGAGCTGGTGTAATCCCACGCCATTGCACTCTTTCCTACCCTGCGGCCATAGTGGACTTTGGCCACCCAGCCCTCTCCTTGAGCTCACTCCTATTGAAAGACCTCTGGGTCATCAGGTTAGCTGTCTCATGTCCTCCATCTATGAAGGATGGTTCTGGGGTGAGATAGAAGCCTGTTCTGGGGTGCATTATTTTATCAGGAAGTCTTTTCTTCTTCTGGGGTACTGTTTTTCTCTGAAACGTTGAGGTTCTTATTTGTATTCTACTATTAGGAGTGACCAAGAATGAATCTGACCTCTTACACATGACAGCACTGAGGTCATGATCCAGTGTGATCCTCAAAGTCAGATGCTGAGGTGACAATGTGCAGAGGAAGACAGAAAGAGGGAGAGCAGGATGGGGAGGAAGGGAACCAGCCTTTACCAAGCCCTGTCTATGCTCTCCCACGCATGTGCAGCGATAGATCTGTGGACTGAAATTTTGCCAGAACCCTCTAAAGTATGCATGATTGCCTTGAAGGCATTGGGGAGGTAGTCTTGGGACCTACAGCGGTGCCTGGCTCGTGCTAACTACATGTTTCCCAAGTGAGAAAGAGTCAGGAAGGTCTTGTAACTTGTGCCCAGCTACCGAGGTATCACGTGACAGATTAGGTGTCCAGTCCAGGTAGGATGACTTGACAGCTCCTATTCTTAATCACTGAGTGGTAAATGTTGGGTTTATTCTTGAAAGGTGCTTCAGGAACAGCATTTTAAAGGTGTTGCCATAGACTGAAAGGTACATCTTGAGAGTGCTGGGCTTGTATATGTGTCTTTGTAGGTTTGGCCTCCTGAAAGGTACATCTTGAGAGTGCTGGGCTTGTATATGTGTCTTTGTAGGTTTGGCCTCCTGGAGTGTGCCTGGAGCTGTGTGTCCTGCCAGACTTCTTGGGCTCTTTTCCTTTGAGGTACTTGGGGGAGGAGGCTTTGCCAGTCTAAGCTGCACCCACTTTCCCCAACTTTCTACTCCAGCTGGCTGCCACGCCCTTCATTCTTTGGCCCTCAGCAGCCGCACTGCATGGACAAGGCCCCAGGTAACGGAGGGGGCCTCCCACCACCACAGGTGCAGAGCCCACTTTCAGTGGGAGGTTGGCTGCAGTAGGGGTCCTCAGCCATCTCCCCAGGGTTGCCTCTGTTTGACCCACTGGCTTCTCTGTCATCTCAGCCAGCTGCCATGCTGCCAGGCCTGCACCCACATGGAATGCTTCTGTTGCATTTCTCCCCGTCTCTTAGGGCCCAGCCTTCAAGACTACCTCTGAAAACTCCAAGTACTAATCCTGTGTAGTGTAGGCTGCCAGACCTCTCAACTCCTCTTCCTGTGAGAGATTTCTTTTTTGTCTTTTTGAGATAGGGACTCACTATGCAGTTCAGGCTGGTCTTGAACTCACTTTGTAGCCCAGGCTGGCCTCTCGCCAGATGTAAAGGAAGGGTCAGAAACAGTATTTTTTTTTGTTTTGTTTTTTTTCTCTGGTACCGGGAACCGAACTCACGACCTTGCGCTTGCCAGGCAGGTGCTTTTGCCGCTGAGCTAAATCCCCAGCCCCTAGAAACAGTATTTTTTGATTGATCATGCCACTGTGCAAATAAAAGTTTGGGAAGCGTCTCCTGACTGGTCCTGAGAACAGCGTCAGATTCACATGAAGGACTGAGAATGTTGCTCTGTTTAGTCCTGGGTCCAGAGCTCAAGTGCCAGAAGCCTAGCAGCATTTTGAGTCCAGTGTTCTGCATGTCTTCTCTTTTTAGGAAACATCCTTTTATTTTTATTTTTATTTTTTTTTGTGTGTGCAGGGATTCGAACTCAGGACCCTGCACTTGCCAGGCAGGCACTGTGTGGCTGAGCTATATCCCTGGCCCTTTAGGAAACATCTTGCTCAGTGGGTTAGCCATGGGTTTTTTATGACCCTTGATGCATTCTGCCTGGTTGGTTGTTTAGTTTGTCCCAGCTCTAATCTCCTACCTCCCAGGTGTGGTGAGGCCAGTAAGTAGATCAGGATATGACTACCATGGAAAAGATGGTGTGTTACTGCAGTTCCCAAGCGGAGTGGACATGCTAATAATCTTAGTGAAAAAACAAATCCGCTGAGCTCACCTTCCTATAGATAAAGCAAAGCAAGGACTTTTCATTTCTTTTATGATGCATTCACAGGGCTCTGAGGCCCTGAGGTTCAGCATGGGGTTCAAATCAAAACCTTTCACACTTTGTTATATGTGCAAAATAGACAAGATAAACATCTTTTCAAGCCACAACTTCGTTGACCAAGTGGTAGACTGAACTTATAACACTAATTGCCTATAGGCTTGGTATCCACTGGAGTGCTTAGTGTCTGCAAAGTGCTGGGCACTGTATTGAGTAGGTGACCATTTTAGTAGGAGAGCAGCTATTAGAACGGAAGTCCCATGAGGCCAGAGACTGTTTTGTTGTGCTAAATGATTATTTGATAAAAGAGTATATACTAAGATTATTAATATTTTTATGTTATGGTTTACATTTCATTTTAATTTGGTGAAGTCTTTAAGGAATTAGGAAAGCAAACTATTTTTAAAAGAAAATTCTTCCCTGTCCCCTTTGTCCAGCATCTGCTCAGTTCATGGGGTATCTTGTGATATATGTCTACAATGTGTTGCAGCAAATTCAAGATGGCTAGCATTAACATCTCCTTAAACATTAAACACCTTTGTGATTAACATGTAATAACTGTACATGAATAGTATGTTCTGATGGAATCAGAGAAATTAGCATTTTGAGCTCCTAATAATTACTTTGTTTTGTTTGAAGCCTTCAAGCTCCTCTCTTCCAGTTATTCATAAAATATATAGCAGGTTATTGTCCCCCCCTCCCCACTGTGCTGTGGAATACAAGCATTTATTCCTCCTACCCGTGTTTGGATACCAGTTATCCAAACCTACAAGTGCCCTCCCTCCCCTCCCCTCCCCAGCCTCTAGCAATCACTATTATATCTTCCCATTGACATTAAAAAAAAATTGACATGAAAGAGGATATGCAGAATTTGCCCATGTCTGACATAATGTCTTCTAGTTTCATGCATTTTGCTGCAAATGATAGGATATCATTCTTTTATGGCAGAATAATATTTCACTGTGTATATATGCCATGTTTTCTTTATCTGTTCATCCATGGATGAGTGCCCAAGTTGATTTCATATCTTAGCTATTGTGAATAGGTAGCAATAAACATAGGTGTGCAGATAACCCTTTGAGAGGCTGATATTATTTCCTTTGTGTATGTACCTTGAAATGGAATACTTAGATCATAGAGTTTAGTTTCGTGAGGAAACTCTGTACTGTTCTCCATAGTGGCTGTACTAATTTATATCCCTGCTGGTCTTAGTTTCTTATGAATCATTGCAAAGTTCTTAATGATTAATCGTCAATAGAGATTCTGACTTCCTTGTTTTTCATGCAGTGCGTAGCATATTATTACTTTTGTTGTTTGTTTTTTCACCTAACAATGTGTCTTGAAGATTTTCCATATAAGTTCATGGTGAACTGTCCTATTATTTTTATTGGTGTATCAGTGTGCTATATACTCTGTTGTATCAATGTGCTATACATGTCTTGTGTGATGAACATTTGGGGTTTTCCTTGTATTTGTTCATACAAACAATGTAATAAGCCCCTGTGTTTTAAATAAATTTACCTGGCCACCTTAATTCCTGCCCTCCCACATGCTGTTTAATGCTGAGATTTGAAGGCCATTGTCTTATTTTTCTCCCTGTCCTGAAAGGTCAGCAGCACTACTGGATGAGGAATTGGGAACTGGTTCTTTTTTCATGGGGGAAAATTGTGTGCCCTGTGGATCCTAAGCTGCTCTCCCTCTTCAACTCTGATCCTGACTTTCTTTGGGATGGCAGCAGCTTTGTCAGCCCCCACACTTTTCTTGCTCCCACATTCCAGGGGCACCAGAATGCAGCAGAGCCAAGAGAGATGCCCAGGTCGCAGAGGAGGCTGGGAAGGCCAGCGGCATTTTTCTACCAGTAGGCTGCAGAAGGAGAGGTCAGGGCCCACGGGGTCCTCACTGTCAGGGCTCTGCACATACTCTGTGCTGCTTTTAGGTCCTTCTTTGCCTCATTGAACTCCCATTGAGTGCAGTTGGGTGCCTGCTGGGCCTCTGCTTGGTACCCACTGAACATGTGGCATCCCTGATGTGCAGAAGGCCCTGGCCTCAAAGTCTGTGCCTCAGTCTTCATCTCTAGACAGAATAGGTCAGGGCCCTTTTGGTCTGAGATCAGCTGAGTAAGGGCACTGAGGGCTTTATTCTCTATATTTGGTGAGATCAAATAGGATGGACAAACAGTGGTTTTCAAGTACTCTATGCCCAAGCCTTGAGCCCTTCCCTCCTCCCCAGAAAGCCCCTCCTGTGCACTCCCTGCCTCTGTCTGTGAGCAGTGCTGCTCCATGCCTGTTAGTGGGACACTCTGTGTCTCCCTGATTGGGCTTTGGGACAGGCAGACTGAAGCCTTTTGTCCTAGGGGACTGGGGGCTGCTGCAGTCACTTGGTACCACTGAGGGACTGGCCACAGGATCTTGGCAGGGGTGGGTGTTGGAGGGTGTATTTCATGGCCCAGAATGAGGTCTCAGACAGGAAATAACAAGCGGTCAATTCTGACCTGGTCTCTGGGGCAGCCCGGAGGTGCCTGGGCTGGCAGGGGTGGGGTGGGTGCTTCCTTCTGCATTTCCTCCCATTGTTCTCTGCCTTGCTTCCGGGAATTCTCTTGGGACTGGGCTGGGTGTGCTGGGCTGCCAGCTAGGGAGGCCGAGGACACTGGCTTTGCTCTAGGCCTCTGTCCTGGGTTCCCAAGCTGGAGCTCCAGCCACTATGTACAGCTATCTGCTCAACCAGGCCTGGTGCCTGTCTCCCCTGCTCTTGTTGCTGGCGCTGGCCTCCCTGGCCTCAAGGTTAGAAGCCTCAGAGCTGTGATACTGCCCAGGGAATCTGGAGAGAGGTCTAGGGCTGACTGCTCCATCCACCTGCTTGAATGAGTCACCCAGATCCGCTGCCTTCATTTACCCATGAAGGCCAGGGTGACTAATTTCTGGACCATGCACTCATGGTCCTCCATACCTACTCTCTGGTCTTTTTGACATTGCCTGGGGGTCCTGAGGATGCTTGTCAGCATCTTCGTCTGTAGGATAAAAACTCCGAGGACTTCTGCTGAGTAACTTATGGTGCAAAGCCCACTCCATGCTTCCGGGGAATACAGTACAAAACACATCCTAGAAAATATGACTTATTGTGAGGAGTCTTAGGACCCTGGGATGAACATTAGTAAGGACCCTCCCTTTAGCTCCTCCCCTTTTTAAAGAAATGTGAGGGAAATTGACCTTGAACACGTGTCATATTATTGTCTTCCTAGCAAGGGAAACTGCAAGGGACTCAGACTATGCCTACACCAAGAGGTATAGAAATACATGAATTTTATTGTTGAGAAGCTTATACAGGTGGCCCCCTTTAAATTTTTGTGTATGTAGTAAAATATGCATAACAAAATCTAGCATTTAATTAAATGTACAGTTCAGTGGCATTAATTTGAACATATTGAGCAGCAGAGGCCACCAGGCTTGGGTAAAGGCAACATGGCATGGAATCTACTGTGCCTCGGTTCAGGCAGAGAGCACCGTAAGACCTTCTGCCCCAAATAAAGAGAAGTGTGTCCCTTTTATAGTGATGGAGAGAGGGCAGCGGACATTAGGAGGGAAGATCCCAGTGAACATCTGTGGTTAAAGTTTTCTGGCAAGCTTGCATCGCCTTGGGCAGAGTCCTTTGAAGTGTCCTTTGTAAATTTGGGGGTGTCTCCAGATGTCCCCAGGAGCTGCAAACTTCCTTGTCCTATCTTACTTCCTTCTCTGTGCTTGCGGATGACAGCCTCAGTGCTGAGCTGCGTTCCCTGCAGAGAGCAGTGCCTCTTCTGGCCAGCAGGCTGGGCCAGGTTGGAGACTTACATTAATGTTGTGCAGGCATCATTCCATCCATCTCCAGAATTTTTTCATCTTTTTTTGTTGTTGTTTATTTGTTTTGGGACAGGGTCTCACTATGTGGTTCAGGTTGGCCTTGAACTCACTATGCAGCCCAGGCTGGCCTTGAACTCATGGCGATCCTCCTGCCTCAGCTTCCTGAGTGTTGGGATTACGGGAGTGTGCCATCACGCTGGGCCCATCTTCTAAACTGAAAATCTGTACCCGTTAAACAGTAACACCTCATTGCCCTTTCCCCCATGCCTCAGGAACACCGTTCTACTTCCTGTGTACATGAATGTGACAGCTCTAGGTTCCTCATATGAGTGGAATCATACAATATTTATCTCTCTGTGTTTAGCTTATTTCACCTAACCTAAGGTCTCCAAGGTTAACCCCATTGTAGCATGTGTCAGAATTTCCTTCCTTTCAAAGACCGAGTACTATTCCATTGTATGCAGCATTACAAAATGTTTATCCATCTGTCCATTCAACCTGGGTTGCTTCTACCTTTCGCTATTGTGAATAATGCTACAAACATTGGTATGCAAACATCTGAGTACCTGATTTCAATTCTTCTCGATATATCTATTTATCTATATAATTTCTTTATGCACTGAGGTATATCCTTAGCCTTTAATTTTTTTTTTTTTTTTAATTTGGAGACAGGGTCTAACTAAATGGCCCAAGCAGGGATAAAACTTGGAATCTTCCTGCCTCAGCCCCCCAGAGTTCTGGGATTATGGGCATGTACCACACCACTCGGCTGTAACTTTTTAAAGGATCTGCCATACTGTTTCCTATGGCAGCTGCCCTGTTTCCCATTCCCACTGGCAGTGCACAAGATTCCAGTTTATCAGTATCTTAGCCAGTACCTGTTATTCTGTCTCTTTAGAGTAGTCATCCTAATGGATATCAAGTGGCATCTCCTTGTGGGTAGCAAGTTTTCAAAGTCAGCTAATTAGGTTGAGATTGTGGTTTTACTTCATAGGGTCATAAAACCTGTATTCAAATCAGTTGATACAGAGACCAGAGAAAGGATTATCCCAGATGCCAGGTTTGGTTCATCTTGGGTGGGTGGGGAAGCAAGCAATGAGGCATACCTGTGGCTGTTGATCAGGCTTATGAGGCTTCAGGGCCTGGAGTCCTGTGCAGGATGGGCCTGGTCCCCAGGGGAGCAAGCAGAGCCAGATGCTGACAGCACCTGATGAGCTCTAGCTGTGCAGGCCCCTTGCTGCCACGGGTGTCCTGCGGTCACCGCAGAGGCACAGAGTACATGGTGTGCTCACTCTTCAGCTCAGGGAACCCAACCTACTCCTCAGTATTCCTGGAAGGGCCCCGTGGCGGCCATTGTGCTAGACTCCCCCACTCTTTGTCTAGAGCCCGTTGGTGAGAAGTGTGCCCTCAGCTGTGAGTGCTGTTGACCATCCTGGGCCTTGGGGTGGGGGCTGTCTCCCCAGCCCTAGTGTCCTGTGTTTCATTCATAATCACTACAGCTGAGTCCTGGGAAGCCATTGCTGATAGTGCCTGTGGATGTGGGTTATAGGAACTGCTGAGGCTCAGGAGCAGTGCAAGTTGTCTTAGTTACTTTTCTCATTGCTGAGACCACATATCCAACACCCAAAGGAAAAGGAGGGGAGGTTTACTTAGCTCAGTTTGTGTAGAGGTTTTGGTCCATAATCAGCTGGCTCCAAGGCAGGGTAGCTTGGCAGAGGGGCATCAGGAGAACAAGTTCATGGCAAGCAGAGGAGAGCAAAAGCAGTCAGGCAAAGGACCTTAACAGCGTCTTTCTGCCTTTTTTATCTTATCCAGGCTACTTAGGGTGGGTAGCCTGCTTATACCCTCAATCCTAGTACCCTGGAGTGTAGCATCGCACCATGAATCAACTCCAGCCTCACACACTCAAGATCCAGCTACTTCTGACAAAGCCCCACATGAGGCTTTGGGGGACACTTACACTCCAGCCACAAGCTCTTGCAGCTGAGGAGTCAGGGAGGGCCTCAGAGGTGGGGAAGAAAGAGGCCAAGGTTGACCTTAGGGAATAGTAGGTGTCTTTCAGCCCTCTTTATGTCCAGGTGTTTCCCAGGGGCCTGGCTTTCCAAGATGGTGCCTGGTGGTGACTGGGGTGGTGGAGATCTGGAAGGGCCCCAGGTGCCTGGTGGTCTCTGCAGCTCAGCTTTGTCTTTGTCATGGTGGTGGTAAGGGCTCTGGTGGGAGAAGAAGCAGGGCACATGAAGCTAGTTTGCTACATTTGACTTCTCTATCCTCTCAGGTTCCTGGGGGAAGCCAAGGTCCCACTCCGGGAGGTCCTTGCTACCCCCAGTCTGTCAGCCAGCTTCAATGCCCCTCTGCTGGACACCAAACAGCAGCCCACTGGGGTAAGTACCCATTGCCCCCTGCATTCAGCCAGCTTCAGGTCTGAGACCTTGCCTGGTGCCCCTCAACCCTGGCCTGGACTTTCTGACCCTAAAGATATGTCGAAGTCTGGCTTCCAGAAGCTAAGCCTGATGCTCCCTGGCCAGAACTCAGGGTACAGGAGGGGTAGTGGGCCAGAAGGGTAGGAAGTTGTGGCCCACTGCAGGGCTCAAGTCAGCTGTACTTCATTAGATCATGGCCTGCCTCTTGGTCTTGCCCTGACCACCTGGCTGCCTCATCGCCCCAATTTTTCAGTCAGCCTTGGCTATCACTTCCACAGTCTCTCTGTAGGACTTCCCTTCCTCACTGCCCAGCCCCATTCTCTCGAATGGGAACATCTGAGTCATCAGGGTCACAGATTACAAAGGGAGGGAGATAGACCGCCCTCTTCTGTCCACTAGGACCTGTCAGACCCTCTTCCTTTTCCTCCATTGTCTTTCCTGCCCCTCTCCCAGCCTTCCCAAGTCCAAGCAGTCAATTCCCAGCTCTCATGTCTGGCCTTCTGTTATTTTTAGTGAGCTAAATATACCCTGCAAGGCTCTTTCTTACTGGGCACTAGAATTCCTGACCTTCTCCCTGGTTCTTCCCCACCTCCCAGGAGGCACTGGGGGAACTACTGACCCGGAAATACTTCCTCCCAGCAAGGCCTGGGAAGGTCTAGTCCTGAGTGCTCTCAGAAAGGTTGAGTGTGTTTGTGAGGTAAGGGTGAGAGGAGGTGGGGCCTTGACTGGTTGCGTGAGTCACTGAGAGGCCACTCCGGGCCACGTGGAATGGAGCCACACTGGGCACAAAGACCTGAGGAAAGGGAGCATCTTGGGTCACTATGACTAGTTATCCACTGCAAATGGGGACTTGACCCAGGAGTGCTTCTCCAAATTCTCAGGATAGAAGGGACTCAAATGGGCTCCTGGTCTGCTGACCTCCTGATGCTGGAATGTGACCCCAAGCAGTCTTAGGACATGGATGGCTGGGTCATTTCCTTGAAAGTGAATTGTCACTTCCCATAAGAATCCCTTCCTACCCCAGACGGTGCTCACTGGTAGAACATTCTAGTTGAGCACCCTCTCATCCTTCCTTCAAGCTGCCTGTAGTTAGGCGGACTCTAAGGACTCCTGAAATTTCCCCTTCAGGGGCTCCTATCAGAGGCTCCTAAAACACCCTGGAGGAATCATGGGCATCAAGTCAGCTGCAGAGAAAAGGCTCCTGGAGTCTGCCTTGCTTGGTGCTTTTCTGTCACACTTCAGGCTGGGATCTTAAAGGCTGCAACATGGTTTCTTTTCTGCTGAGACACTGACCTCCTTCCACTCCAGTCCTAGTGCCTATAACACTGGTGTTTCCTGCCTGTCTTGGTTATTTTTCTCTCGTTGCTGAGACAAAATACCCGATGCCCAAAATTATGGAACGAAAGGTTTATTTAGCTCATAGTTTGTGGAGGTTTCAGTCCATACTTGGCTGGCTCCAAGGCAGAGTGGTGCATGTCAGAGGGCAACAGTTCATGGCAGAGGATAACGGTTTATGGCAGAGGACAATAGTTCATGACGGAGGAAAATAGCAAAAGCAGCAAGAGTAAAAAGGGGAGTGGAGCAAGCCTCTTTCCCTCCCTTACATTGTACACAGGCTCCCTGCTCCAGGGCGGGTGTAGCACTCACAGCCATAATCCCAGCATTGGACCATGGATCAATCACAAACTCTAGAAGCTTGTCCCATGACTGCATGAGGCTTTGGGGGGACATCCAGACACAAGCCATGACACTGCACAGGCTCCCCTCTAAGCTCAAAGTCTCACCCAGCCCTGAGCTTCCCGAACCTCCCTCCTGTTCATGGGGCTGAGCCAGGTTGGCACTTATGCATCAGTTTGTTCCCTCTTGCACCTACACTCTGGGTTTCACACTCACCAGCTGGGAGCTGCTGCCTTCTCTTCCCTGGCTGTCTGCAGAGACTGACAGTCCTTCCTGTGTCTCCAGGAGTGGTGCATGAGAACCAGGAGGTGGCAGATGGGAAAGAAGGGCCAAATCCTGTTCAGTGAGCCTCCCAGTTGAGAGGGTCCTCACCTATGCAGATGGCCCAAGGCCAGCATCTAATACCTGTGACAGTACTGACATCAGAGCGCAGCACCAGATGGGTCATAAGAGCCTCTCAGCTGGAGCTTTCTGTTGGGACGAAGGCTGTTTGTGCTCCAATGGGAAGCAAAGGCCTAGGGCTGTGCTCAGAAGGGACAGCAAGACAAGAGAAGCTGAGGGTACTCACTAGCTACTTACAGGGCCCTATTTCTGGGCTGGGTCCGTTGAGCAGAGCATTCTAGGCACTTCCATTTAGTGGTAGCTCATATGGCCTCCAGGGACCAGAGGAACCCGCTGAGGAAGGGTAGGAGTGAAGACAGGGCCTGGGACGGACAGAGGAGCAGGAAGGGTAGGGAGACACTAGGAGGTCCTGCAGGCTGAGCTTTGGGCTCTTCATACCTGCTACTTAGTGTTCTCCTCCAAGTCCGCCAGGCATGGCATTTGGGGCTACTGGTTAGAGGTCAAAGCTACCCAGACAGCTTTTGAATTGATGGAGAATATGCTACCCCTGACCCCTCCTGGACCTCAGGCCAGGAGGGGTGCTGGGCACACATGTAGGAAAGAACGTATGCAGTGTGATTGAAATTTAAAAGAGGTTATTACAGTAGAAGACACACTGCCATTCACTGCCCTCAAAATACTCCCCCTTACTTTCAAAATACTTATCATTCTGGCCACTTTCTGAAGCAGTTTTGGAAGTCCTCTTTTGTATCGTACAAGTTGTGATAAAAAAAATGCAGAGTATGCCACTGCTGAGTGCCATCCAGTGGAAACGCATGCTTGTAAAAGCATTGTGTTGTGTCCTCACCCACCTTATTCACTGAATTTGGCACTTTGCAGCTTCTGGTTCTTTCCCAAAGTCAAAACGACCCTGAAAGGTAAACATTTTAAATAAATTCAGGATGTTGAGACAGCCATGACAGCACAACTGAAGGGAGACTCTTATGAAAGAGGACTTCCAGAGCTCCTTCAGAAAGTGGCAAGAACGATGGGCTAAGGGTTTTTGAAGCGTGTGGGAATAGTTTGAGGGTGATTACTGTAATGAATTTTAAAAATTTAAACATGTACCGTACTTTTTTATGCTATCTGGTACAAATGCATTTTAAGAACAGTTCAGTAAAGTTAAGGAAAAATGATGAAGAAAACTTTAGCCTTGACAGACAGCATCACATCAGGAAAGGAAGCCCACTGGGTCACAAGCGCACATGACCTCTGCGGTGATGGTGGTGGTGGTGTGAGGGGCACGGTGAGTTGGGAACAGGGACAAGAAGAGGGCAGACAGTGCTCTGTCTGGTGAATCACTGACTTTCAGGTGTGGTCCAAGGATTCTGGTAACCAATGCTTATTGGTTCAGAGCCCGACCTTACTCTGCAGTGGCCTCTGGATATTTTCTGAGGGAAAGGTGGAGTGGGCCAAGGCATAGAGAGGACTTGCCTGTACACCACACGAGGTGTGTGTGGGGAGGTGGGCCTGGGCCGGTCTAAGATCTGGTTTGAAGAATTCCACATTGGAAAGCTGTGGCCCAGGAGGTAAGCAGCAGGTAGTAAGGAGGAACACGTAACCTGGGCCTGGCCACATAACCTGCGGGCGGCCAAGGGCCTGGGAGGAGCTGGCAGGTGGCTTCCTGTTTCTGCCTTTGTTTTCCTAAACCCTCTTAGCCTGGGGGCCATTCAGAAACCTCCTGCATTCTGCTGATATTATTGGCTGTGGACTTGGGTGACTGCCGTTAGCCCTGCTCCCAGGAATTGTGTTTTGGTGGACACATGATTGACTGGCAATGGCCTCAAATCCTCAAATGTTGTCTGCAGACCCGAGGAACTGGGTTGCTGGTGGGGTACCTTCATGTGGAGGGCCCTGAAGAGTGTCCCACAGGAGACTCTGGGCCAAGGTCATGTGATCTGGGAGACCATAGGGCTTGTATCTCACATGAAGAAAATCTCAGCTCTGCTTGTCCAGTGAAGGGCACAAGAGATGAGTTTAATACTATGTGAGGAAGGGTCTTGGCCCTGGATGGGCACCAGACATGCCCTCTTCCCCTTTAGATCCTAGTAAAGCTAGAGGCCTCCAGGATTAAATAGCCTTGTTGCTAAAGTGTGGTCCCCAGAGGCTGACTCCTGCTGGCAAGATCGGTTCTAGATCCTGGGTTCCAGGTCCTTTAAAAGTCCCCGTGGATTCTTTTTTTCATTTTCTGTTTTGTTTTTTTGAGACAGGGTCTCTCTGTATAGTTCAAGCTGCCCCTGAACTAACTGTATAGTTTAGGCTGGCCTCAAACTTGTGGCAACCCTCCTGCCTCAGCTTGCTGAGTGCTGGGATTACAGGTGTGCACCACCATGCCTGGCTATCCCTTTGGATTCTTGCTGGACCTTAGAGAAGATGGACCTTGATTTGGGCTAGAAGACTCATTCAGATTCTTGGAGTCCCAGCATGTCACCATTTCTTCAGGGGTTGAAGGGCAGCTGTCAGTGTGGAATATCTGGTGCCTAGGAAACAGCAAGGGCTACCTGGCGGGTCTGCAGATTCTAGGGCTGCCGCTCCTTTCTGCTTCTGGCAGAGGGCTGCTCCTGAGCCCCAGGCCATGGGCGGAGTGGTGACATTCCCAAAAACCCGCTCTGTAGAGGTGGTGCTGAGGGAGGGTGGGTGGGGCAAGCCCGGGGAGACCTGAAGGGCTGCTCTCCTGGGGAATCTGCTCCCGGTGTCACGGTTCCAAGGGCAGCCAGGATGTGTCCCTCTCAAATTTTTGCCTAATTCACATTGTCTCAGGCTTTACCACCTCTGCTCTCCTGACCCTTTTCCCCTGATACGTTTTCTTGGCTTTCTAACATGCTCTATGACTTATGCGCTCAGGGTTTATTGCCTGTCTCTGTTGAGACATCAGTTCCATGGGCCTTTGCTTTGTTGGTGGGAGTACCCAGTAGCTTGAACAGTGTTTGGCCCCCAGCAGATTCTTTATCTGGGGGTTTGCAAAGAGAATGAGTAAGTGAATTCGTGAAGGGCTGGGTTGGTCCAGACAGGTCAGGCAGGGCCTCCAGGCTCTGTCCTTCAGATGTAGACCTAAGCTGGGCTCAGCTGAGAAACACGCACCAAGCCTGGCCTCGGGCGTTGCATGCTCAGAAGAACCTGGGCTGGGTTGAGTTCTCTCCCATTGCCATCGTGAAATTCTCAGTAATTTTTGAATAAGAAGGTTCTTATTTTCATTTTGCACTATACTTGCAAAAGATGTGCTGCTCCTGACTTGGACTACTCCTTGAGGGCGTGGGAGTAGGTAAGGTTTTATTTGTCTTGCTGAGTGAGGTTCCTGTGGTTAAGGCAGAAGCAGATTTCTCAGACTTTTGAAAGCTTTTTTCGGGTCTTTTTGAGACAGGGTCTCGCTGTGCAGTTCAGGCTGGCCTTGAGCTCACTTTGTAGCCCGGGCTGGTCTTGAACTCGCAATGAATGCTTCTCCTGCCTCAGCCTCCTGAGTGCTGGGATTACAGGCGTGCTTTACCACACCTGGCCTTGAAACCTTTATTTTGAAATAATTTGAGATTTAGAGAAAAATTATAAAGGATTATTCTAAGAATATTCTGTTTTAAATCATCTGAGACTAAGGTGCCAACCTGCTGCTCATCATTCTGAACTTTAGTGTATATTTCTCTCTCTAATTAAGGATTTTCTTCCACACAGCCATGGGACAACCTTCAAAATGAGGAAGACAGCACTGATATATCACTTCCCCTAATTCACAGATCCCCTTTTGAGGCTTATCGGTTCTTTTCTTTTTGTCATTCTAGGGATTGAACCCAGAGAATGTTGAGCTCCCCCCCTACCCCTTTTTCATTTTCTTATTTTGAAGTAGGGTCTTGTGAAATTGTCCAGACTGACCTTGAACTTGCAATCTTCCTGCCTCGGCCTTCCGCATAGTTGGGATGACAGGCGTGTACCACCATGCCTGGCTTATCTTTTTTTTCTTTTTTTTTGGACAGCGTGATTCATAGCAAAAAGATCTAATCAGAGATCCTACGTTGGGTTTAGTTGTTCTGTCTCTTTAGTGTTCTTCCATCTTAGACAATTCCTCAGGCCTTTGACTTTTATGACTTAATAGTCTTTTTTTTTTTTTTTTTTGGCTTTTTTCTGGTACTGGGAATCGAACTCACGACCTTGCGCTTGCCAGGCAAGCACTATGCCGCTGAGCTAAATCCCCAGCCCCAGACCTAATAGTCTTGACGTTTTAGAGGTCTGTGGGCCAGTTATTTCACTGAATGCCCTTTGGTTTGGGTTTGCCTGATGTTGCCTTGTGCACGGGTTGAAGTCGTGCATCTTTGTGTGAACAGAAATGATGCTGTGTTGCTTCCATCGCACCTTAGCAAGGGGTGTGACTTTACTTCCTCACTGCCTGTCACCCTCGATCATGTGGTGAAGCCAGCATTTGCTGTATTTCTCACAAATCGCCCATCTACCCCACTTTCTAATAAGAAAAATTTTGTGGGGAAGCACTTTGTGCCATTCTAAGTACCCTGTTTCTTGGCTGTATAAGGAAGGTGCTGTTGCAATCATAACTCCTTTTTACCCTTAGGGTTTTGTTTTTGTTTTGCTTTAAAAATTTTTTTTTTTTTTTTGTGCTCCTGGGGTTCATTGTTGTTTGTTGGCTGAATTATCGTGTTTGGATAGTTACTAAGTGGCGCTATTCTAAATCAGTTATTCTCCTTCATTAATCAGTTGGCATTCCACTGTAAGGGAAAGCTTTCTCCTCATATTTATTTCATTATGGATTCATGTATTTCTATTTTATTCAGTGGTTTAATCTGTTATTATCATTATTGATTTTCATTTTTTTTGGTCTTTTTTTGAGACAGGGTCTTGCTGTGCAATTCAGACTGGCCTTGAGCTCACTTTGTAGTCCAGGCTGGTCTCAAACTCGAAAGGATTCTCCTGCCTCAGCCTCCCAAGTGCTGGGATTACAGGCGTGCACCACCACACCCGTCTTTTTCATGTTTATTGTTTTTTTTTTTTTTTTTTTTTTTTTTCTTCCGGGTACTGGGAATCGAACTCATGACCTCGTGCTTGCCAGGCAGGCACTGTGCTGCTGAGCTAAATCCCCAGCCCCTCTTTCATGTTTAAATTGATCCGGATTTGGCCCTCGGAAGCTCCTGAAAACTGAGTTCTGTGTCCTTTTAACATATTTTTGTCACTATGCATGTCCTTGTGTTGTAGAAGAAAAAGATGGTTCAGGCTCATTTTGGACCTTCCCTCACCTAACACTGAAATTGGTCGTTTTTGCAAAAAGATCACTAGCTTTTTGATGAAGTGGAGGGAAGTCTCACCCCTAGGAGAGTTGTTAAACACAGGTGCCCAGGCCCACTCAGGCCCTCTGAAGCGGCCTCTCTAGGGGCCGAGCGTGGATCCAGGCGAGATCCTTTCCGTTCCAAGGGCTGCAGGAACTGAGGCGCGGGAGCTGGATGCTCACTTGGCGACCCCTGGTGGTGGTTCATGAACCTGCAGGGCCAGCTATGGCCGTGCTGAGCCCCTTCTCCCTCAGGTCCGGCCCTCCACCAGCCTGGCTGTTCCTCCCCAGAACTTGGTCTACACGGTGCAGAGGCTGAGGGTCCTTCAGCCTCTTCGGCTTCAGGGCAGGGTTTGTCCCAAGAGTCCCTGGACATCCCGAATATTACTCCGGAGGGATGTTCAGCGCTCTGTGCTACAGCCACAGAGTTATGCAGTAAACATTTGCAAAAGTTTTTCTCAATCCTGGAGCAATGCTTAGTTTCTAAGGAGAAGAAAAGCATTTTTATACAGTAGAGCTATCATGATTTATTTTAAAATATCGGAAGAATTATATCGTATGTGAAGAGCTGGAGGGGTAAATTGTTAGGGACAAATTTTTTTTTCCTTTGAATTATGTTTCTGTAAGGTTTTCATGCTTCCAAAACTTTCTTTTCTTCTTTCTTCATTTCCTCCACCCCCTTTTTTTTGCAGTACTGGGAACTGAACCCAGGATCTCCTTAACTCACTAAGTTTCCCAGGCAGGGCTTGAATTATTGATCCTCCTGCCTCAGTCTTCCAGAGTGTCGAGATTATGGTGTGTGCTATATCCAGCTTTTCTTTTTTTTTTTTTCATCTTTTTGAGACAGGGTCTCGCTATGTAGTTCAGGCTGGCCTTGAGCCTACTTTATAGCCCAGGCTGGTCTCGAACTTGCAACAATCCTCCTGCCTCAGCTTCCCGAGTGCTGGGATTACAGGCATGTGCCACCATGTCCGGCTATCCAGCTTTTCTTAAATAGAGTGTTACTTGGATTAAGACCCAAGGTTGTCTGGAAGCTTGCCAGGCTTGTGGCACCAGGAGAGGCTCTGCCAGGCCCCTGCAGGCCTGGGGCTTGAGGCTGGAGGCTTGCCGAGGTCCCTGTGAGCAGTGCAGGTGTCCTGTTCAGGTGGGAGCCTAGGCAGCTTCCCATCCCTGTGAGTCACACCACTCATCACTGTCCTCCTGGCTGAGAATGTGGTGGGCCAGGGGTGCTTCTAGGGAGCAGAGGCGCAGCCAAGTGATGGGCACCTGAGCCCCTCTCAGAGCTGGCTGGGCCCAAGCAGAGCTGAGCAAAGCTGAGCTGGCCGCGGAGAAGGAGGGCAGGTCCTCAGCAAAGCAAAGTGGCTGAGGAGATGCGTTCCTGAGACTTCAGAAATCCTGCAGGAGAGGTTGGGTCTCTGATTGCCATTTAATCCTCCCTTGGCCCTAGGGAGATGGTACTATTGCAATTACAACCCCTTTTACAGATAAAGAAACTGAGGCATATGGAGGTCACAGATCTCACCAAAGGTCACTTAGCTCCTGGATGGTGGAAACTGACCGCAGATTCTGTACTTAGCCATTGGACTATGCACATGGGTCTCTGGACCTTTGTCAGAACCGTGTTCTGTGAGGAGAGATGAGGGAAACAGGAGGGGTGCTGAGGAGCAGTGGTCTGGGGCCAGCGCACTAACCTGATGCCCACGCCATCTCTTCCAGGCCTCGCTTGTCCTGCAGGTGTCCTACACGCCGCTTCCCGGAGCCGTGCCCATGTTCCCCTCCCCCGCTTCTCTGGAGCCCTCCCCGACACTGCCTGAACTGGACGTCGTGGCTGGTGAGAGGCCCACCCTCAGCGTGGCAGGACCCGCAGCAAGGCTGGCATGTTCCCTGAGCTGGGGCTGGGGCTGGGACTGCGTGAGGCCTGCTCCCAGCCTTCACTGCCTTCTCCGGGCTAGGGGTGCCCTGGTTTGGCTGGTGGTGTTGGGGTATCCTGTGAGGGCTGCTCCCAGCCCCTGTCCCCAGCCAAGCCCCCTGTACTGCACAGCCCCAAGAGGGGTGTGGCAGGATGGCATTTGTCCCAGAGCCTCATGTTCCTTGCCCTGGCACCCCACAGGCTTTTAGTGATGCGACAGAAAGAGCTTACTGAAAGAGCTCTGGGCTAAATCAGAGGACAGGCTTGCCCTGGACACTAAGTAGCTGTGTGATTTTGGGCTCCTCATTCTCCCCTCTGGGCCTACAGATTATCATGTGTGAAATGAGCAGACTGAGTTAGTCAAGTCTTGTGCCTGCGTCAGCTCTCCCCCGCGGGGCCTGTCAGCCGAGGACCCAGGCTGGGGAGGGGGAGCGGGTGCCAGGGATGGCCTGGCATAGCCTCTGTGGGATCTAGCTGGGGTGCATGGGCCAATGAGCATTTGCCCATGGGCGAGATTCTAGAGTTTCTCCCACCAGGAGGGGGCTAGAAACAACACAATCTGAGAACCCCGAGCAGCCCTACGGTGTGCCCTGTGCCAGCCTCGGAGGCCCGCTTGGTGTGGCCCTGAGGAAAGAGGCAAAGCAGCCGTCTTGTTAGGGTTCAGTCGTGTCTGAGTTTAGAGGCGGGAGCTCAGTCTGGACGGGGTCACCTGGAGCGCCCCCGGCTGGACTGGAGCTGGGGAAGAAGGTGGGGCCGTTCCTGGTGGTGGAAGGCCCCCAGTGCTCTGGGCCCACACTAAGGCGGAGTGACAGAACAGCCAGGGCCACCTCCCAGCCCTGCAGAAAGGTGGGAGGAGAGTCAGTCCCTACAGACGCTGCAGCTCTTTCTGAGCTCTGTTCCAGGCGGGGGAAACGGGGTTGGGGTTGGGGTTGGGGGTGCAGCAGGTGGGCTTCCCTCACCCCAGGTCCCTCCCGCCCCTCCCCCGGGGACTGTGCCCTGCCCATACACCAGGTGGGGGACAGAGCCGGGCAGAGACTTGGTCGCTGCTCAGTGACAGCACCGTGGACACGAGATACTCTGGAAAGAAGTGGCTGGCCCCCACTGGTGAGACACGGGCCAGGCCGCCCCGTCCCAGACCTTACCACCTGTAACCGTCTCACCCACCACCACTGTCGGCCCACTGGCGTGGGACGAGGTGGCCCAGAGGGCTCATCCTGCAGGGCCGGGGCTGGGGAGGTCAGGGCCATTCTCTCTTCCTCCTGTGGACTAACTGGACTGACTGGCTTCACACTTCAGCTGCCGGAGGCTGCTCTTTCTGGCTCATCCATCATGGCTCACGATAGGGAAGGGAGAAGGGGGCTGGGGGGCTGGGTCCTGGTGCGCATGCTCCTTGGGTCCTCCCTCTGCCGCGCTGGGCCCCAAGGGCAGGGTTAGAGGGACTCGATCCTCACTGGGGCCCTGTCCTCGCAGACACAGGAGGAGAAGAAGACACCGAGGACCAGGGGCTCACAGGAGATGAGGCAGAGCCGTTCCTGGATCCCACTGGTGTGCCTGGCCCGGGGGCTCCCACCACCCCCAGGAAGCCACCTTCCCATCCTCCTCCCTACCACCCTGGGAGCAAAAGAAAGAGAAGCACACCCCCACCCCGAAAGCTGCTGTCGGACAAGCCGCAGGACTTCCAGGTGACCGAGCACAGCCTCCTCCGTTAGCCCATCCGTAGCTGCTAGAGCCAGGCACCTGGTCTTTTTGTTCAACCTTAGGGAAAATGTGCCTGCATCCCTAGGGCCGGCCTAGTGGAAACCCGTCCTTTCTCTGGGTTCTGAACAGCTTCTGAATGGGGACTTTGTGACTTGGTCTCAGAAGAAGCCTCTGCTCAATCCCAATGTTTTGCTCTTAAAAAGAAAAAGTCCCTGCAGATCGAAAGTATCTCTGCATCTCTTACCCTGTGCTCCCAGTGTCCATATTATTACTGTTCTCTGCTGTTTACCGTGGGGTCTGTGTCCGAGGCAGTGTCACCAGGTCACCAGGTTCTCCTTAGTAATGCAGAATCTCTGGCCCACCACAGACCTGTGGAAGGGGATCTGCATTGTAACAAGCCCCCTAAATCAATCTTGGGGTCTGCTTAGCATGTTTCTCCTCTTGTATCTACACCCCTGCTTATAACCATGCGTTTCTCTAGAGCGATGTAGGACCTGAATTTGTTCAAGCTCTTCACAGAATGTAACTATTAATACTAACCTCTTGACACATTTTTATCCAAAATCCACCCCATTTTTCTTACGTTTTAATTTTGATCTTTTGGTTATTCTACAGATGCTTCCATTTTGATGTAATTGCACTTAGTGATACTGAACTCTTCAGAACTACCTTTAAAGTTAAAGACAGGAGGGGGCTGGGGATTTAGCTCAGCGGCAAAGCGCCTGCCTGGCAAGCGCAAGGTCGTGAGTTTGGTTCCCGGTACCGGAGAAAAAAAAAAAAAAAGTTAAAGACAGGAAACTTCAATCTATTTATTAAGTGCAACAAATCATAAAACTATATTTCAGTTTTAAATCATGGCAAGTTAAGCGAAGGTTTCAGTTATAAGCGTTATGTTTACCTCAGAGACAGATTTCTAGCTCCCATAATATTATTCCCAGGACATGGTTTTATTGCATTTTTCTCTTTAAAAAAGCAATATATGGTTTATTGTAGAAAAACTGGAAAACACAACAATGTGAAGAGAATAAAAATTGCCCACCCATTGGGCATGGCGGTGCACCCCTGTCACCCCAGCATTCTGGGAGGCTGAGGCAGAAAGACTGCAAGTGTGAGCCCTGCCCCTACAACGTAGTGAGTTACCAAGACCTTATCTTAAAATAAAAACAAAAAAAGGCTGTAGGTTAGTGTGAAGCCCGTGGGTCCAAACTCCAGTACTGGAAGACACACACCCTCACTCAGCCTCCTATTGTTATTAATAATATAATGTTCCACAGTGTAATTTTTTTTCTTTTTTTTTTGAGAAAAGGTCTTGCTATAGCCCAGGCTGGCCTAGAACGCATGATCCTTGTGCTTCAGCCTCTTGAGTGCTGGGATTATGGGTGTGCACCACCATGTCCAGTTTAAAAATTTGTAATTATTACGTTTTCAGTACATAATGCTTACACTCATAGCATGCTATTTTTTTTTAAATAAGAAATTGGTCAACAAATATAGTTCACTAGAAAGTAGAACCAGTAAACATCTTTTTTTTCCGTGAAGATTATTTTAATGTTTTTAAATTCCAGATTCTCAGTTATTTGACCTAATGCTTAGAAGCACAAATGTTCTTGACATTTTTATTTACTTTAAAGTTCACTGGTGAAAATTCTTACTTTACATCTCAGAACGTAAGAAAACACTGCATCTAATAATATAAGGAATAGGGGCTGGAGATACGGTTCAGGGCGAGCCCTTGCCTGGTTTAGCCTGCGTGAGGACCTGGATTTTGATCCCCAGCACTGAAAAGAAAGAGTAGTATTTATGGGATACTTCACTGTGTAAATTTGACCTCTGAGGGAATGTCAGTGAAGAATTTTCAAGCCTCTTTAAAATGTCAGTGTCGTCCCGTCTCAGATGGGGCTTGTGCTGAATGAAGTGTGCAGAGCTGCGGGCGCTGGATCCACACACCCCTGGAGTTTAATGCAGGTGGCTTCCTCAGGGTAGCCTGACAGCTTTTCTGTGGCACTGTGGAGTTTTATAGGTACAAGGGACCCAGGTAGTAAAATACGTTCTTATAATAACCTTTCTAGTGCTTTTTAAATTGTTGTCCCCAAAGCCAGCAGCGAGATGGTCCCTGAGATTTCTGACTCCTGGGTGGGATGCTGGGTGGTCCCTCGTTCCTGCTACCCAGCCTCTTTTCCATTCTTCCTACTTCTGGCTTTCAGATCCGAGTCCAGGTGATCGAGGGGCGCCAGCTGCCGGGGGTGAACATCAAGCCTGTAGTCAAGGTCACAGCTGCTGGACAGACCAAGCGGACTCGGATCCACAAGGGAAACAGTCCTCTCTTTAACGAGGTGGGAGACCCTGAATGTTAGGGCCAGAACCTCGGAAGGCCTTCCGGGCTGGGGGCCTGGTCATTTGGAGCGTTTGCATTTGGAGCTGACTTTGGCTTGGGAGGTGTGCGCGCCAGTCTCCTGCTGCATCCTCGTCATCCCATAGGGCTGTGCCTGCGATGACAACCTCTGTGAGCTCAGGGTGGAGCAGCCCAGGCTGTGTCAAATCCCCAGAGCTCGGCACTGAGCTGAGCTCACTATTTTCTGTGCGAACTCGACCTCCAGGCCTGACGGACTGTGGGTAGTGATTACCCCACTGCCTGGCCCGGGGGGCCACAGGCACTGACTCGTCTCCCTTTCTTTCTGGACCAACAGACTCTTTTCTTCAACCTGTTCGACTCTCCTTCAGAGCTGTTTGATGAGCCCATTTTTATCACGGTATGTCTCAGCAACCAAGTGTTCTCCACGGGATATGTGTACACACACACGTGTGTGTGTGTGTGTGTGTGTGTGTGTGTGTGATAGGGAGCTATGTTAAGGTCTGGCACCTAGATTATGCAGACAACTCCCTGTCCAGTTCTGCTGGCTACAGACATGCTATAGCAGCGTAGCCGAAGGTGGAAGCCCCTCAGCTACTCAGTGTCCCCGAGTACCTCAGGTGGGGTCCTTAACCCCTTCATGTAGTGTCTACTTTTGGTCAAGGTTTTCTGTCTCTGGGCCTCAGCTTTCTCCCATCAGCGCCCAGAGCACGATGTGGTTTAAGTGGTGAAAAGTGTGAGTGCGAGGCTGTCTGGACTCCATTCCTGCCTCTGCCGTGTGTGGGTGTGTGATTCTCTACATGTCCTGTTATCTCGGTGTGCCTCTGTCCTTTCCTCTGAGCATGAAACATTGCTTAGAACAGTCTCTGGAATAGAGTAAGTATCTCTTGTTGGCTGTTCTTATTTGGGATGGAAGAGCTGTTGGATTGGACCCTGCTGGGCGTGTTTCACTGGTGAAATGAGTTTTCAATGATCTTATTCTGCAGGTGGTGGACTCCCGTTCCCTCAGGACAGACGCCCTCATCGGGGAGTTCCGGGTAATCGCTCACTTGCTCTGAGAGCAGTCAGGTTGCACTTCTCTGTGCTCCGGGAGGCTCTGTGGATGGTGCACAGGGGCTGGCATTCCAGCGATCCTGTGTACCTTGATCTGTGCTGGGAAATGTAATTTCAACCCCTCCCCCTAAAAAACGCTTTTGAAAATCTTCCATCTCAGCAAATCTCTCTATAAAGGTAGCAGGTAAATAAAACACCTTTATTATTGAATAGGCATTAGCCATAAAATGATGTACATCTCAGGCTTTCTGCTCAGTGATTGCAAAGGCAGAAAGAAACCTCAGACTTTCAGGTAGCCAGTGGATTTCCCCATTATGTACATGTTTTCGAGATAAACAGTAGCTGGTACTGAAGTAAGAGGACCAGGTAGCGCCATTGGTCACACAGAGTTCGTGCTCCACTCACCTGGGACTTGCATAACCATTTATGTTAGCTGACTTACTTTATCCAGGGGGAAAAACAACAATCAAACTCCTGTTTCTGTGACAAGAGGTAATTTGACAGCACGGAGCAGAGGCCCCCTGAAGTTAGGCTCCTGGCCTCCTCCTGGCAGTAAGGGACTGTTTACATTTACATTTCAGGGAGATGGCACTCAGGTCCTTGAGAAAGATGGTCTCGTATCATATAATTGGTAGAAGGCTTATTTAGTCTCTAAAAAATGGATATATTTCAAAGAGGCAGAGAAGGTACTTACAAGCTTTCTAAGGTAAATGTGTGACAGGAGAGAGGGGACTGAAATCTTCCTGTCTTTCCTTTGGGGGGAAATTAAGCCCCTTCTTTTTAATGTCTCTTTGTCCCTACGTCTGGGAAGGCAGCCCTATGCCAGTCCCGGCCATCTGGGGCCAGCACGACCTGGCACTCTTTGCCCTGACCTCAACTTCACTGTGGGTCAGGGGTGACGTTCAGATGTGGACGCCTGGGAGAGGGAAGTCCCCTATCCCAATCTGCTTACTTGTCCCAGATGGCCTAGAAGTTGACAGTCACTTCCCAGGACAGAGAACTGCCTAGACAATTCAGCTCATAGGGTACATCCGGCAAATTACACAAAGTACTGTAAAGGAGCTCCAGATAGTACTGTAATGTCATTTAATGCAATTCTTATGGATATTCTCATTTTAGAATTTTCGAGAGTTTATCAAAAGGGAAGGAAGAGTACAGGCTCGTTTAAACCTGCCCCTGCTGTCCAAATGAATTATGCCCCCTACTCTGGGAAATAGTCCAAAAATAAAAACTAAGTCCAGTTTCTTGGAGAAGCATTTTTTAAAGAAATGGGTTTTAGCCTGAGTCATTGTGTAACAAATAAAATCTTTATGTTTCAAGTCTCTATTGTTTATATACTTGTTCTTAGAACATAAAAATTAAGCTACAATTATTTTTTCTAATTATAAAGTACAAATGACTCAAATTTATCCTTCTTTATGTCTGAGTAGTACTCTGTTATGTGTATATATTACATTTTCTGTATTCATTCATCTTTTGGTGGATATGTTGGCCACTTCCAAGATTTAGCCATTATGCACTGTGCTATTATTATAAACGTGGGTATGCACATATCACTGTAATATGATGTCTTTATTCTTTCAGGGAAATACCTAGAAGGGGAAGTTTTCTTTTTTCTTTTCTGGTACCAGGAATCGAACTCATGACCTTGCACTTGCCAGGCAGGCGCTGTGCTGCTGAGCTGAATCCCCAGCCTCGGAGAAGAGGAATTTTATTTTTAGTTTTTTGAGGAATCTCTATTCTGATTTCCATAGCATACTAGTTTATATTCTCACCAATAATGGAGAAGGGTTTCTTTTCTCCCAAAGCCCTGCCAGTATTTGTTATTATCTGATTTCTAGGTAATAGTCATTCTTTTCTGGAGTATGCGTTTCTTTAATGGCCAATGATGTTCAACATTTTTTCATGTATTTGCCCTTTGTACTTCTTCTGAGAAGGGTCTGTTCCTTTCAGTTGCCCATGTTTTCATTGGGTCTTTTATTTTAGGGGTCTAATTTTTAAAAGTTCTTTATATATTCTATGTATTAGTTCTCTGTCCAAGGAGTAGCTGGCAAAAATTTTGTTCACATCCTATAGATTGTCTTCATTCGGTTGTTCATTGTGCAGAAGCTTTTTAATTTGATATGATCCCATTTGTTGATTCTTGGTGTTATTTCTTGTGCAGTTGCTATTCAGCAAGTCATATGACTATATCTTCAAGAGTTTTACTTATTTTATCTTCTAGCAGATGCACCTGGGGCCATAATGTCAAGTGAAATAAATCAGACAAACAAGCACAAATATCATGTGGTTTCTCTTACATGAGAAACCCAAAGTATAAATAATCTAAGGAGGGCTGGGGATTTAGCTCAGCGGCAAAGCACCTGGCTGGCAAGTGCAAGGTTGTGAGTTTGATTCTCAGTACCGGAGAAAAACAAAAAACAAAACAAAAAAATCTAAGGAGCAAAATAAAGAATGGATAGTAGGAAACAGGGAGATAGTTTTTTTTTTTTGCAAATGGGAATGGGATCTAGAGATGGAGAGAGAAGGGAAGGTGAGAAGGGCGAAGAGAAGTGAAAAGAATTCAGATGTGTTATATACATGTACCAACTCTCCATGACGAATGTAATCAATATATAAAGCAAGTGTACCAATAAACATAAACATAATAGGCACAATATAAAAATAATTATAAAAGTAATTTGTGATTTAAAAAAATAGGCTATATGTTTTAGGGCAATTTTAACTTCTTAGCAAAATAGAGTGGAAGTGAGAGAGAAGTAGTTTATTCCCTGGCCCCTTTATATCCCACAGACTCTCTTACTATCAACATCTTGACCACCTATATTTTTTTTATAGAAAATTATAATATACAGTAAAGAAAATATTAAAAGCACTCCAATCTGCCACCCAAAGAGCGTAGTCACCATTTTTGTTGGATTTCTTTCCCTCTTTTTTTGTGCATAAACATACTTTCCCAAACTGTGTACCAAAAGGCAGCGTGCTTCCTTTCCATGCAGTATCAAACGATGAAAGGCTCCTTGTGTCCCCAAATGATTTTTTCACGAGCGAGACTTTTCAGGGGCTCAGGCAGTGGACCATGCGTTAACACGTCAGTGGCAAGAGTTTGATTGGTGTTTTCCTGTCTGATTTCAGATGGACGTGGGCACCATTTACGGAGAACCCCGTGAGTTCCCACCCCTTCGCCATATCCTTGCCTTTTGGATCTTGAGACTGCTTTGGGACATCTGCTTGGGGCTTCATCTTCCTCCCTGGGGGGTTAGAATTTAGAGGTGGGCTCGTTCCTGCAGGAGGAGGCAGCCAAGCAAAGCAGGCCTTCAAAACTTCACCTGTGTCTCAGGAGGCCTCGGAGATGATACATCTGGAAAGGTCCTATGGCGGGATACTGGGACCTGGGTTTACCTTGGGCAGGGGCAGAATGTTTTTGTAATGAATCCAAGATTTTACTTCACCCAGGTTCCACCTGGACTGGTCACTTCCCAAAAAAGTGGAAAATACACAGCCTCTTGTAGAGATTTCACAGCCTCTTGTAGAGATTTCCGTTAATATTTCCTGCTCTGACCCACATAAACACACAAAGTACATTGTGACAATAGATTTTTTTAAAAAAACTTTGAGGTGTTTATTTAATTACCAGTTATGGAGTGTGGCTTGATTTATGGGTGGCTAGGTTTCTACCTCCTTAGGAAAATGACCTTATTAAGTGACTGTGGCATCCTAAGGAGACCTTTGATTGGGTTTCACCACTGCATTCATTCTAGGGTTCTTGCCCCCTCCTTCCAGTGGCCTGGTCCTTTATCTCATCCTGTACGGTCCATTCTGGTTTCCTGGATGTGGTTGCAATCTTGGGTTTTCCCATCCTGAGATCGCCGACGCACTCTGTTGCTTTTAGGGCACGCTTATCTCAGGAAGTGGCTGCTGCTCTCTGACCCTGATGATTTCTCTGCTGGGGCCAGAGGCTACCTGAAAGCCAGCCTGTGCGTACTGGGACCTGGAGACGAAGCACCTGTGAGTACCTTCTCCTGGGTCATTGCCATGGCACTTTGCATAGTGCCTGTGGGTACAAATATATTTGTATTGTAACCTGGTTATAACTGATTTACATTTATTACCTAAGAATATATCATTATCACCTTCACTTGTCAGTATATAAGCTACAAATTGGAGATGATAAGAATGAGAGAAGTAGCTGGGTGGTGGTACAGGCCTGTAATCCCAGCACTTGGGAGGCTGAGGCAGGAGGATCATTGTGAGTTTGAGACCAGCCTGGGCTACAAAGTGAGCTCATGGCTGGCCTGAACTGCATAGTGAGACCCTGTCTCAAACAAGGAAAAAAAAAAGAATGAGAAAAGTGTTCAGAGCTCGGAGCTGTCAGCATCTTGTGTGTTTGAGAAGAGACGGGCTGAACTTGTGGGAGAGGAATGTGATGTAGCATGGAAGCATGGTGGGTGGAGTGCTCAGAAAAGAAAGGTAAACGATGGCAATCATGAGCACATGCAGGAATCCTATTTTTTTTTTTTTTTTTGCTTTGTAGCTGGAGAGAAAGGACCCCTCTGAAGACAAGGAGGACATTGAAGGCAACCTGCTCAGGCCAACAGGTGTGGCCCTTCGAGGAGCCCACTTCTGCCTGACGGTCTTCAGGGCTGAGGACTTGCCTCAGAGTGAGTGAGGTGCCCTCTTTGGGTGAGGGGGGGCTGCCAAAGCTCTGGCCAGGTTGTTGGGAGGGTGACCCTGGGCAGGGCTGTGGTGAGCTCCATGGTGAGCTTGGCTTTCTGGGAGAGGATGTCTTGGTTACTTTTCTCTCATTGCTGAGACAAAATGCCCAATGCCCAAAATTAAGGAAGGAAAGGTTTATTTAGCTCACAGTTTGTGGAGGTTTCAGTCCATACTCGGCTGGCTCCAAGGCAGAGTGGCACATGGCAGAGGGCAAATGTTCATGGAGGTGGAAGACAGCAAAGTAGCTAGAGCGAAAGGGAGGAGCTGCAAGGAAACCTCTTTCCCTCCCTCACATTGTATGCAAACTGCCCGCCCCATGGCAATGCATCACTCACATCCATAATCCCAGCATTGGACCATGAATCAATCATAAACTCTAGAAGCCTGTCCTATGACTGCATGAGGCTTTGGGGGGACATCCAGACACAAACCATAACAGAGGAAAAGGCTTCTCTGTGTCCAGGGGTTGCCCCTCTGCTGTCCTCCTGTCTCTCCCTGGACTGGCTTTCTCTTTGAAGATTTACTAGAGATAAGTGCTGGCCAGTTCTCCCTTCCCTGTGTTGTCTGGTTGATGTCTCAAATCCTTTCTAACTCCCCCCGCCCACACCTTGTGCTGCAGATTGTATCCAGGCTTCACTGAACAATATCCCAATGATCAGGATTTAATGGAAAGTAGTACATGCTGGTGGAGTTGGAAGATCCATGCATCTTGAGAGTGATAGCAGACCCTGGGCTCCATGCCAGTGTCCCTACACCTGGTCTGGCTTCTTAGCCACTCTGTGGATCCATTTCCATGGTTTTCACTGAGGAGGCTGCACCATCTGGATACTGCCCTGCTCTCAGGGTGGAGCTCTTGGTTGCCTGCCTCTGTGAGGAAGCCTGGCTTCTCAAATCTTGGGTGGAGAGCAGCTGCTCTGTTTCCAGGAAAGTTTGCACAAAGGACTCCTGGGACCCTTGTCTTCCAGATGAAGAATGCTCCTCCACCAGGTGGCCCCCCACCCTCCTTGGGCTGGGTCCGCCTGGCCCCAGAAAAGTCCCATGCCCCAGGAAACTATTCTGTTCCCTGAAAACTGGGTCACCTGACTTGTGACTATCTTCTCATCCTCCTAGGAAGGCCAGTGTGGTTATTCAGTGGGTGCTCATTATGGCTGACATGGTATTGGCCTCACTCTGTGTGTTTAGGATACGTTGCTAGGGGAGTTATACTGAATAGTCTAGAGCCATGAGCGTCAGCTGGGCTATCACTCCTCGGTTGGAAAAGGGCTCATTCATTCCTAGTGTTTAAAGGCTTCCCTGGCAACCTGCTGCAAGCCACTGTTTTAGAGCACACATTAGCATAATCAGACCAGTCACTATTCCCAGCAGTCAGTGAAAACATTTGCAACTTGGATCCCTATTTACAAGGGATCCAAGTTTTTTGCATAAAGCTGTTTGAGGGTTTCTGCTTTGATAGTGACATCACTATATAAAGGAAATAAATTCCTTCTATACAAGTTTACTTGGACCAGATTCACAGGGGAAAGTCTTTAAATAACTAATGAGAATTAAGTGGATAGTAAAATACATGTTCAAAAACATCCGCATTCATTGGTTGCAGCTATGTAGATGTGAAGCTGGTGAGTTTCCAGAGGGGTGTGGGGAGATAGAAGTGCTTTTTTTTTTGTACCAGGAATTGAACTCAGGATGTTGTGCTTGCCAGGCAGGTGCTTGTGCCATTGAACTATATCCCCAGCCCTATGCTTGCTTTTTTAAGGTGAAGGAAATTTGGGTTGAATTCTCTACAGTGTTATTTAAATATAAATAAAAACAGTAGAGGCCCCGCATGGTGGCACATGCCAGTAACACTAGCACTTGGGAGGCTGAGGCAGAAGGATCGTTGTGAGTTCGAGAGCAGCCTGGGCTACAAAGTCAGCTGAACATAGAGAGACCCAGTCTCAAAAACAAACAAACAAAAAACCAAAACCCTCCAGTGCTTGATTGCAAGGTTTGTTGCCCTTGGTGATGTAGACCTCTCATCAGTACACAGCCAGCGTCTGGCAGAGCTGCTCTGAAGCTGCTTGGTGCCGAGGGACAGAGACCTGGCTGCTGGGACAGGATGAGGGTGCAGCCCAGGGTGCTTAGAGGTGGTGCCTCTCAGAGTCCTTCCTCCCAGTAGCACCTGGCCTCAGTCCTGAGGGCGCGACATAGCCTCATTGCAGCCTGGTGACAAGGAGTGTGAGGGTTTGGTGGGACAGCAGGTGGCAGTGACTCGTGTGTCCTTCTCCCCAGTGGATGATGCTGTGATGGACAACGTGAAGCAGATCTTCGGCTTCGACAGTAACAAGAAGAACCTGGTGGACCCCTTCGTGGAGGTCAGCTTTGCAGGGAAGATGGTAAGCAGCAAGGGAGCAGGAGGGCTCTGTGGGAGGGTGATGGCTGGGTGACCTTGCACAGGTGCCGGGGTGTACAGGTCCCCTGGCTGAGTGTGTGAACTTGGAAGGGCTGATCCCATGTATGAATGCAGGCTTGGCTCTCTGGGGCTGCTATGCACCTGAATGTGGACAGGTCTGCCTGGGTGTCCATATAGAGAAATGGTGTGGATGGACCCAGAGAGGACAGATGGAGAGTGGATGCATAGAGGAATAGTTACAGGAAGAGTAAGGAATAGCCTGGAAACCAGACGTGAAGGCATAAAGATAGGAAACCTCTTTTTAAAAATGTGTGACAAAAACCCAATGATTACTTTTAAACAGTGGTGGCAGGAGTTAGACAGAGACCACTCTGATGGGTGCTCTAGGGATCACCAATGTGTCACCTCTTTCTTTCGGCCACCTTCCTGCCCAGGTGTGGGCCTGTCACTCTTGTCCTTGTGACTTCTAACGTAGCAGCTCTCTCCATATGGACTGGTGCCTCCTAGGCTCTGTGTGCCGAATTCTTCAGCCTGTCCCAGGCTTCAGCTGTCACCTCTCTGCAGGGGACTCTCCCAGCTCTCTTTAGCTCTGATCCTGGCTTCGAGCTCAGGCTTCTCCAAGCCACTGAACAACTCTGCCTGATGTCCCTGTGAGCATTTAGAGGTTGTATGTCAGCTTTCCCATTGCTAGGACACAATACCCAATGTTCATAATTTAAAGGACAGAATTTTTTTTGTTCGTGGTTTTAGAGGGTTCAATGCATGACTGGCTAACTCCAAGGCACGGATGTCACAGAGTAAATCTGCTGAGCTCATGGTATTCAGAAAATAGAGCAAGGGAACAGTGCTGGAGAGGAAGGCCTAGGGAGCATGTGCAGTACACAAAGCCATGCTTCCACTTGCCTACCCAGACATACCCAAAAGTGAGCCCTGCTAAATGAGCATTTGTAAACCATTCAAGTTGACACATCAGGATTAAAGGTCACAGAGGAGTCGGTTTCTCTGCCTCCAGCAACCTCACTTCTAAGAGCCCCCACCTTAACCCAGTTCCACCAGCAATGGTAGAACATATGGGCCTGTTTTAATTTGTCCTTTTTTCTTTCCACACCAAGCAACTCATCTCTAGTTCTCTGACTTTGAACATGGCCCCAAAACACAGCCCTTCCCTGTGTCTCTAGAGCTACTGCCATCTCTTCCTGTTTTTCTTACCTCATGACATTGATTTTTTGGAAAGCCCCAGCCATTTGTTCTGGATTTCTCTGCTTGTTTCCTTCTGGCGTTGTTTAATTTGCTCCTCTGGCTGCTGTGTTTGTCATGGGAAGTTAGGCCTACAGATTCAGTTAGGCTCAGATTAAGTATTTTACCCAGAACTCATCACGGGTGATACCTTGTGCATCATGCTGCACAATAGAAGCAGCAGCGCCAGGTGTCCCAGCATCAGTGAGGACCGTCTGATCCCTTGCAGAAGGTGGTGGTGACTCCAGATCGCCTCCGGCTGCAGATCGTCCCCTTGTAAAAGTAGATGGTTTTCCTTGTAATTGGCAGATAATCTGTGGCACCATCTTGATTCTGGGGATGGAAGAGCTACTTCTTTTTTGTTTGTTTACTTTGAGACAGGGTCTCCGCTATGTAGTTCTGCTCCTTAGCAACAGAGCTACTTCTTCACAACTTCTGACCTCATGTTGTAAACATTCATTGACCTCTTTGCCTCCATAAATCATTTACTTGTGGTCGCATAGTGGTAATTTTCTTATTATCATTTCATCTCTCTTTATGAGCTGGCATTTTTTCTGTAAAGAAGAGCTTTGTTTCTTCCACCTCTTTGAATATTACATGGCCTTCAATAATTTTTATTAATTCAGTGTGTTGGAATCAGTCATTGTCGCATTTGATATATGCATTACCTTTTTTTTTTTTTTGGTACCGGGAATCGAACCCAGGACCTTATGCTTGCCAAGCAAGGCACTGTGCCGCTGAGCTATATCCCCGGCCTATATGCATTGTCTTGAAGTGGCCCTCTGGAGCCTCTTCTAAGTGGCTCCTCCCTCCCCAGCGCCTAGCACAAGCTCTGCAGGGTAGACCACATATTAAGGTCACTCACACTGAAGTGTAAATGCTCCTTGAAGGTTCTTGCCTTGGAGCAGGTTTGGTTTGGGCTTGGTCTGACACCCTGTACCTGGCTTCAGGAGGGGCTAGGACAGAGCCCTGAAGGCAGGAAAGAAGCAGGAAGTGTGGTTGGACAGTCTGTGCTCTAAGGTCTAAGATCAGCTTTTCCACTTGGGGAGGGTCATGTCAATTGGGAAAATTGTTTTTACCCCATGTCCCCAGAATAGTAGGGTGCTTTTAGGGTGACCAGGCCTGAGACGGACTTGCCTTAAAACTCCCTGCTTTCTTGGAGCTGAGTGTCAGAGCTCTGGGGTTCCTGCTGGCCCTGGGTCCTTAGGTTCTGAGATGCCCTTGCTTGTCCCTGGGGATTTTTCTAGCAAGGTACGGATATGTAGGAGAGATGATGCAGGTCCCGGCAGGGACAAGAGACTAGATAAAGCTGATGGCAGCTGAGCTTAAGCAAGAAGTGACACTGCTGTGGTCCCTCTCAAAGGGTTGCAGGAGCTGAGGAATGAGCTGATGGTGGGGGGCAGGGGACACTTCCTTTTGACAGGTTTAACCTGCTCAGTCTCCTTTGTGGTCTTCGGACCTTTGTGACCTCTCCTCTCTGCCCTGAGCCATCTCTTGTGGCCTCCTGCCACTCTACTGTTCTTATTCTGTGCCTCATTCTGCTTTTGTGTCACTTTTCACATCCTAATCAGAAGAGTCCTCTGTGTGTCCGCTCGTCTCTGGCTAGCTATCTGTGCATTTCCTGTTATGGACACTTGGTGGCACTGTTATGCAAGCTGTGAACCATACCAGGTTTGGCCAAATTACTCAGCTGGGAAGGAATGTGTCTGCGTCTGTGTGACTGTGTGTGTTTATGTGTGTGTATCTCGGTGTGTGACCCTGAGTGTGTGTGTCTGTGTGAGCGTTGGCTTCATGGATGGGTGACAGAAAAGGATGGGTAACAGAAAGGGATGGGTAACTTGTAGGGCAGGGCAGGAGGTTTTAAAACTTCTTTTCTGCATGTAATAATAATATCCACTAACTGTTAAAAAAATTGAAGAAATCAGAGAAAAGGAAGACACCCCGCCCCATAGTCCTGTGGCCTTCACTCTCCTAGAGGTGACTGCTGTTGAGTTAGCGTTTGCACGGCTTCCCTTCTCCTATGTTTTCTCCTTTTGACTCTCACTCCCTCCGCCCCCGCCCAGCCACCTGGTAGAACAAGGTGACGCTTCCCTGCTCGTCTCACGTCTCACACTGTAACTGTGTCATATTCTTGTTTTACTTAGTGGCACTTAATTTGCATTTTTGTGACTTTTGTCGGTGATTTCACTGTTCCACGTGGCCCCCCGGGATAGTGCCGAAGCGCTGTCTCGTGCTCCTGAGAGCGGGAAGGCTGTGCCGTGCCGACAGAGAAAACAGGTGTTAGCTGAGCCTCATCCCGCACCGCCCACTCTTCGGTGGCTGTGAGTTCAGTCTTAATGAGTTAGCAGCGTGTGTTCAGTACGGTGTTCTTCAAGACACGCACCCAAAACAAAGCTGTGTTGATCAAGTGACAAAAAATGTGACAGAGGCTGGCCGTAGTGGAACCATTTCCTTTAGAGGTAATAATTCAATACCCCCTTGGTCAGTGCTCATGGTGATTTCATAGATTTATTTATTTTTTATTTTTTGGTTTTTCTCCGGTGCCGGGAACCGAACTCACGACCTTGCGCTTGCCAGGCAGGCGCTTTTGCCGCTGAGCTAAATCCCCAGCCCCTGATTTCATAGATTTATGAGTAATGAGAGACAACTGTATACACGCAGTATGGAAAACTGCTTTTAGCATCTGATCGTTCCTCAGGTTATGAAATAGTCTTCGGAAAATTTGATGGCTCTACAATAGTCTATTAGATGAAGATATATGTATATATATAACATTGAACTTATTATGTATGTAATGTATATTATATATATAATTTCTATTTTTCTCTTTTATAAACAAATCTGCAACAAGCAGCATACAGATCTTTATGGATCTCTGTCCACACTTTGACTGTCCTTCCACAGGGAAGTTTCTAGGCCGGGGAATACCAGGTCAGAGGGCATAGTTATTTTTAAGTATCCGACACAGGTGGTCAAATGGTGTCCCAGAAAGGCATTGCTAATTACATTTCATCAGAAAGTGAAGGAGGGTAAAGAAAGAAGTGGAGAGAGAGAGAAAGAGAGAGAGAGAGAGAGAGAGAGAGAGAGAGACAGAGAGAGAGAGAGAGAGAGAGAGAGAAGAGGAAGAGGAAGGAGGAGGAGGAAGAGGAAGAAGAGAAAGAGTAGGAGGAGAAGGAGGAAGCACGGTGCTGCCTGGCTGAGTGTGGGGGGCAGAGTGGGATGTGGAGAGGTTGCCAGGGGCTTCTAGCGCTGGAAGCAGTGCTGGACTGGGCTGTGGAAGATAGACCTGCTATTTGTCTGGCCCCGGGACCACCAGGCTAAAGCGCTCATTGTGGGAGACGCCCATACTCCCTGGGACCTGTGCGCAGGAAGCACGGTGTTGGGTGATCTCTCAGCTATGTGTAGCTAAAGAATCCCTTCTCTCTTTCTTTTTTTTTAGATTTTTACCCATTTTTGAATTAGCTAATACGTCTAACCATGATATGTATTTCTTCTGTCTATGTATCTATTTATTATCCATTATCACCGTCTTGCCTTGGACCCATCCAACAATCTACCTGCTCATTTCTTCCTTTGCAAAAGAAACCACTGCAGTTAGTTTCTTTTATTTTATTCTGATTTCATTGTGCATATGCAAGCAAATGTGGCTATGGAGTTTTATCTTTTACCTTTTCAATAAAAATGGTCACACATTATACACACTTCTCTGCAGCTAGCTTTTTCCACTTAGTAATTTAAATTGGAGGTTGCTTCATACTGATGCCTAGTGCTGTCCTTATTCATTTTTTATAGTTGCATAGTATTCCATTATGTGGATGTACCATAATTTATTTAGCTTGCCCTCTATGAGTGAAAGTGGAGTTGTTCCAGATCTTTGCTAGTTCAAAATATAATGAAATGAATAACTTTATATAATGCAATGAATAACTTCATTTAGCACATATGCAGGTTATTTTGGAAGGGGCAAATGTCTAGAGGGGGAATTTCTAGGTCAAAAGGAATATACACTTGAGAAGTAACAGCCAGTTACCTCCTACAGGTGTCAAAATATTTCAACTTTCCACCAGTGAAATATAAGAGTGTGGTTTTTCCATGGTCTTACCAATAGTGAGTTGTTAGACTGTAGAGCTTTTACGAATCTGATGGATGGGAAATGGTATCTCATTAGTTTTATTTGTGGTTCTTTTACTGTGAGTGAGGTTGAGTGTCTGTTTATATGCCTTACCACCCTTCGTGTCTCCATTCCTGTGAGCTGTCTGTTCCATGGATTGTCCTGTTTTCTTACTGCTTATTGTCTTTGCTAACACAGGGCCTTAATCCTGGCGCCCATCCCTGCCTCTAGCCCCATGTAGCCTCTGCCTGAGTTCTTCTTATAAGGGGGTTGGCACTGGGTGGATGGGATGGAGACGAAGCCTTCTCCCCAGGGGACCTGAAGTCTGTGATCTAACTCAGACACTTATTAGATGAGACAATGCACATAAAATTCCATGCTTAGTGTGATACAGGGCCTTTAGGAAATGCTTCAGAAAAGGCGTCGGTTCATTATTTTTATGGGCAGAGCACACAGCCCATAAGGATCTGTGTATCTGGAGCTGCGTTTTTCCTGCAATCCCCATGTATAGGACAGGATGCCCTGAGGTGCGCTCCCTGGACTCCAAGGGCAGAGTTGGCGCATGGACTGTTGGGCTGGGTCTATTTGCAGTCTTGCTAGGTTTCTTGTTTGTGACAAGCCCAGGCTTTAGGGAAGGGCTGGTCTGTGTCTTCTAGGGTTTGTGTCTTCATGGTATTTTGTTAAACTCTCAGATGCAGATGCACGGGCTCTCCCTTCCCCCTCCACCTCTGATCTTGCAGGGCTCACAGTCTTTCTAAATGGAGGTAGTCTGAGCTGATGGGCAAAGGGGAATGCCTCTAGAAAAGCCAGTCTGGATTCAGGGATCCCACATTTAGGGTTCTTGCCATAATGAGAGGCTGAGAGAGATTTTGGAAGGACTATGGCATTCAGACAGCACCCTTCACCCCAGATCTAGGTATGTCTTTCCGTTGAGCTTTGTTTCTGCTAAGATGCCTTGTGTCTGAGTGTATTGCTGTAAGAACCCAGGGTCATAGGCCCGGCCCTCAGGGCAGCCAGCCTGGCAGAGAATGGCCGTTAGCTAGTATGCTGCTTCCGAGGGAGCCCAGAGTCACCATGGTGCCTATGCCCCTGCCCTGTGTTCTCTAGCTCTGCAGCAAGATCCTGGAGAAGACAGCCAACCCTCAGTGGAATCAGAGAGTCATGCTGCCTGCCATGGTGAGCCTCAGCCCCGCACCTGCCAGCCCACCCAGGAGGCCCCTGTGCTCCGGCATCAGGGGGCCCAGGGTGCCTCCCTCCCCAGCATGCTGGACTTGCACGTGGAGGTGGGGGTGTTGTTCTCAACCCTGCTCTTTTTCCCTCCTCAGTTTCCCTCCATGTGTGAAAAAATGAGGATCCGCGTCATAGACTGGTGAGTCCCGAGTGTCAGAGATGGTAGGGAGGACCTTCCTGGAATGTTGGATAGTTTTTCAGTCTGATTCAGCTTGAGTGGTGCATGGTGGGAGAGGATGCTTCCCAGAAGGCAGGAGAGGGTGTGGGCAGGTCTGGAAGCTTGCTTAAGGCCAGCTGGCCAGGAGGTGAGACGGCTGTCTGACGGCAGATAAGGAAAGGAAAGCACAGCCGGGTAGGGCTGGGAGGAGGCCATCTCGAGGGCCTGAGGGGTTAGGGACGCTCCCTGGAGAAGGTGGCGCAGGTGGCACCCTGGCAGGAGGTGCAGGGCACTGTAAGGGCATTCTCTGGAGGAGAGGGCCATGAGCAAAGGCATGGAGGCTGAGAGAGCAGAGCTTCTGGGGTCCTGACACCCTATGGGGTAGAATGCTGGTTCCCAAGCTGGGGAAGCTGGTGCGCTGCCTAAGTAGGAGTCACTGCAGCAGGGGAGGATAATGGTCCACGTGTTAAGCACCTACTATGTGCTAGGCCTGGTGCCCAGCAAGCCCTTTACGTGATTCATCTGACCCTTGACTCAGTGGCATGCTCTCCCCCACAGAGGAGACAGAAGTCAGGAGACCGGGAAAGACTGAGTGACCTGCCCCAGGTGGCAGCTGGGAAGTAGTGGAGGCCTGACACAATCCCAGATCTTTAATCACTGGGCCAGTCGCCTCCTGCTACATGGAGGTGATCGCTCTCCCAGTTGAAGGAACATTAGGGACCCACACGTGTGAACTCCAGGACACCAGACTTTCCAAAAGGAGAGAGTTGTCCTTTCTCTGCCCCCAAAAGTCTTGGCTGTGCGGTTCCCCGGCATGTTCTTCTTTGGTTCCAGGCCCATGGCACCCCCAGCCAGGAGGATAATGAGAGACTAAGGAAAAACCCCCAGGCCACAGAGCCATTAAAGTGTGTGCCAGTTCCCCAGGCCTAAAGAAAACAGCTTGTGAGAATTAGAGGGAAGGGAGCAGCCGGGGTTGGGATGGTGGGGCTGTGCAGGGGGAGCTCAAGGGCCATGACCATGGTATGTGCCGTGGGGAAGCGGTTTAGAGGAGATGCACTTTACGCCCCCAGAGCGATCTCTGCATTTCGGCTGGTGACGAGTGCACGCCGTGTTGACAGGGGTGGCTGGCAGTGCGTGCCTCTGCGTGTGTGTGCCTGTGGACGCGTGTGTGCGCGGTTGTCCCATGTGCTGCGGATGTGCCTGGCTCGAGTCCGGCTGAGCTGTGTCAAAGGCATCAGCATACTGTACAATCCAAACACATTACCAAATCTGGTGGTTGCGTCTCTGGTTTGGGTTGAAGTGGCATTTTTATTGTGAGTCTATTTTCAGACTTGCTGTATTTTCCAAAAGCAACCCCAAGCCCCAAAACCCAACTCTTAGCCAGAAAGCATTCTTCTGCTACAAGTTCCTATCCCGAAAAGTGCTTTCTTCCCAGAAAACACAGATACACTTTTGCTATTACCTGAATCCTGGGAAGATGATCTAGTCCATATGGCTTTTTCTCTGTACCTTAATCTGCCTTTTAATTCTTTAAAAAAAAAAAATTCCCTTTTCATTAAAAAACAAGAGTCTCCAAAGTCATCTCCGACCTTTATAAAAACAGCCTCTCCCCTAGATTACTCTTTCTTACTCTTTTGACTTAGAGGAGGCCTGAGGGCAGAAGGCCAAGGCCTCTTCCTCTTCTAGGCTCGGGCATGAAGGCAGTTTGACGCCCATCCCCAAACCCCCGCAGTCAGGTATGGGGTGGATAATCTCCAGCAAGGCTGCGTTTCCCAGTTCTCACTAACATCCCTCCCCAGGCACTGTGACGAGTGTGTAGGCTGATAGCTCACTCTTCCGCATGCAGCCCCTGCCCTGCTGGGAAACCTTCAAATCAAAGGGTGATCATCTTCCTAAGCAGAGAGACCGGGCCACTAAGAAGAGGCCTTGAAAGTACACTACGGACACTACCTGCGGGTGATAGGTCTTGCCCAGCTAGTGTTTCTTAACCTCAGCACATTCGGGACTGGCTAGTCCTTTGTCGTGGGGGCTGCCCTGGGCATCATAGGCTGTTTGGAGGCATGCTTGGCCTCCAGCCACTAGATTCTGTAGCATCTTTTCACACCAGACACAGCCAAATGTTCTTTTTTTTTGGTCTTTTTTTGGTTTTTCTCCGGTACCGGGAACCAAACTCATGACCTTGCGCTTGCCAGGCAGGTGCTTTGCCGCTGAGCTAAATCCCCAGCCCCGACAGCCAAATGTTCTGTGGGGATCACAGCCACCAGGTTGAAAACCTCAGTGAAGCAGCAGGTGGTTGCCACCAAAGCTCTGCATTCTATGCCAGGCGTATCTTGCCTCAGATTGCACTTTTGCCATCTTTGCAAATAATTTAACCTTCTTTACCATAGCCTCTTCATCTGAAATGGTGGCTGAGTGTTGTACCTGCCAGGTGGGGTTGGTAGGAGGAGTAAGTGAGCTCACTCACAGGACATTTGAACAGCAGTGCTTGACTTAGTAGGTGCTGAGTAAAGGTCAGCTATGTGATTATTATCAAGGGGTTCCGAGGGAGGTCTGCGCAGGATATTGTTGGCTAATGAGATAACTAGTCCTGGGGCTCTACTGATAGTTCCCTATGCTGCTTAGGGAGGCGAGAAGCCGGTGCTGTGGTCTGAGCACCAGACTGGGAATCAGGACAAGTCCTGGCTCTGCTCTGCCCCTTCTGGTTGAACTTGAGGCGGTACCTGCACAGCTCTGAGCCTATATCTTTGTGGGTACGATAGAGATTATAATAAAAGTATTTGCTTTTTAAGGCTGTTGTGAAGCTTTTGCAAGGTAAAGATTAAAAGTACTTCTCACTATAAAGTCACATACAGTAAGGAGCCACCCATTAGCATTAGCTAATTTTACTAATTGAGGAGCCAAAACATGTGCTGGAAGGAACACAGCCCCTTTCTTTAACAAATGGTGCTGAGAAGATCGGACCAAGTCCGCCCTTCTCACCATGTACTAGAATAAAATCAAAATGGATCAAAGCCCTAAATATTAAAAATAGAAATATATAATCTGCTGGAAGATGAAATAAGTAAAACTCTTGAAGACATAGGCATAGGCAAGGTGGGGTTTTTTTTTTTTTTTTCTTTTTTTGAGACAGGGTCTCGCTATGCAGTTCAGGCTGGCCTTGAGCTCACTTTATAGCCCAGGCTGGCCTTGAACTCGCAACGATCCTCCTGCCACAGCCTCCCGAGTGCTGGGATTACAGGTGTGTGCCACCACACCCGGCTAGGTAAGGTGTTTTTGAACAGAACCCCAGTTGTCCAAGAAATAACATCAAGAATCAACAAGTGGGATCAGAGCTTTAAAGAGCTTTTGCATAGCAAAGGAAACAACTGAGTGAAGAGATAACTTACAGAGAGGGGAAAAACTTTTGTCAGCTACTCCTTGGACAGAGGACTAATATCTAGAATATGTAAAGAACTGAAAAACTAGTCCTTCCAAAATAAAAGGCCCAGTCAAAAAATGGGCAACTGAAATGAATAGACACTTCTCAGAAGAATAAGTACAACTGGCCAAAAAATACATGAAAAAAATGTTCAACATCTCTGGTCATCAGAGAAATGCAAATTAAAACACTGAGCTTCCATCTTACTCCAGAAAGAATGGCCATCATCAAGAATCAAATAATAAATGCTGATGAGGCTGTGGGGATAAAGGAAGCCTTCTACACTGTTGGTGGGAATGTAAACTACTACAACTGCTATGGAAATCAGGATGGAGATTCTTCAAAAAACTAAAACTAAAATTCCATCTACCTAGCTATCCCCTTTCTAGGTGCCTTCCCAAAAGAATTAAAGCATCATATTTCAGTGATATATGCTTGTGCATGTCTATAGCAGCACAGCTCATAATAGCTAAATCTTGGAAGTAGCCTATATGTCCATCAATAGAAGCATGGATAAACAAAATGTGGTATTTATATAGAGTGGAGTACTACCCTGCCATAAAGAAGGATAAATTTGAGTCGTTTGTAGGAAAACAGATGCATCTTGCAACCATAATTTAAGTGAAATAAGAAACACAGAAACTTAAGTATCACATGGTCTCTCTTACATGAGAAACTCAAGGTATAAAAAATGTAAAGAGCAAAAGAAAAGATAGATAATAGGGAACAAAGAGATAGCTCTTTTGCAAATGGGAAGGGGATCAAGAGGTGGAGGGATGAGGGAGGGAGGAGAGGGAAAAGTGAGTAAAAAAGAATTCAGATGTGTTATGTGCACGTGCCAGCTCCCCACAATGTTTGTTTGTTTGTTTGTTTGTTTGTTTTTTGTTTTTTTCTGGTACCGGGAATTGAACTCACGACCTTGCGCTTGCCAGGCAGGCACTGTGCCGCTAAGCTATATCCTCAGCCCCTGGCTCCCCACAGTGAATGCAATCATTATGTACTGCACACAGAGACCAATAAAAATAAAGAATATTTAAAAAGAAATGTGGCCTTGGAGGTGTTTTTTCTCTTTTTTTTCCTGCACGCTTGTCCCCCTTCTTGATATCAATATTTATTTCTTTAGCTCCTAAAATGTCAGCTGTCTCTGGGTCTGGGAATGGGGCCCCTGAGCAGCCTCCTGCTCCCCATCCTGCCTGCCTCTGGCTTCCTGCCTGTCAGCCTGCAACTTGCTTGCTGAGACGCAGGCTGGGGGCCCACTGTCTGTGGGTGGTGAGGTGCTGACGGCTGGAGAGATGGACTGGCTCCTTTGATGCCCCCCATGATGTGTAACGGAGGCCTTCCTGGGTTGGCTGTGTGGCCTCTTCCTGTGTTCAAGTCCTCTCTGCCCCTTGTTCTAGGGACCGCCTCACTCACAATGACATCGTGGCCACTTCCTACCTGAGCATGTCGAAGATCTCTGCCTCTGGAGGAGAAATAGAAGGTATGTTCCCCCTGGGTCCTGTCCTCTGGACCTCATGCTATTTTCTGTCTCACCTCTATCACACACCTCTAGTTTTGAGGGTTTGCAGAAAAAGGAAGTTTTTGTTTTTGTTTTGTTTTGTTTTTTTTAGACAGGGTCTCACTTTGTAGCCCAGGCTGGCCTTGAACTTGTGGCAATCCTCCTGCTTCAGCCTCCCAAGTGCTGGGATTGCAGGCGTGTGCCACCATGCCTGGCTAGAAAAGAGATTTTTAAGGTCTTTGTTACTCGCTTTTCATGGAGAGAGGCTGTGGCTAGTGAGAGAAGTGACTTCAAACATTTAGGATGCTCCCCATGTGCACAGTGGATGCACCAATGAATGGTACAAGGAGCTTGCTTGATTCTTGCAGGTAATATCGGTGGCCTTGGTCATGCCATCCACTAGATTTCATGTTGACCAACTGCATTTCAGCAATTTCTATTCTGCAATTATTTTTATTCATCCGCTAAAAGTGATTCATTGCCGTTCTATAAAATTTTAAGTAGAGAATCTGAAAGAATATAAAATTTACCCATGAAATTACCCATAAGTCCACTACTCAAGACAAGAGCTATTTTATTCTAGACCTTTCTGTATGTGTGTGTATACATGTGTGCACACATACATAAATACATTAAAATTGTGTTGAAATATGCTTTTTGTCACTTGATGATACAGCATAAATGTCTTTTCATGTACAGTATGATTTTAAGTGAATAAACACATGCTCTAGTTCCTCTTTAAATCATGTAAATTTTTTCACCTTTTAAGTGAATAAACATTTCAGTGTGTGAATATACCATAATCCAAATGAAGTAGTCAATATGAAACTTTTAGGGGTTTCCTAGTTTTCTGTATTATAAATAACTTTGCAATGACCATTTTTGTAGCTGAATATTTACACAATTTGTGAGTTCTCTTTTGATTAATGCCTAGAAGTGGACTTGCTGTGTCAAAGGATTTCAACATTTTTAAGGCTTTCTGTCTGTATCAACGTTGCTGTTCAGAAAGTCTGGACTAGCCAAGAGTGGTGGTACATGCTTGTAATCCCAGAATTTCGGAGACAGGAGGATCATTGCGAGTTCGAGGCCAACCTGGGCTACAAAGTGAGTTCAGGGCCAGCTTGAACTGCATAGTGAGACCCTGTCTTAAAAAAAAAAAATCTGGACTAATTTATGCTCCAATCAGGTTCATAAGTTTTTTTGCTGCACTCTCATTAATGCAAGGTAAAATGATGTCAGAAAAGAACCTTCTTAATTTGATGGAGAAAATGGTATGTTGTTGTGTTAGTGAAATGGATCGATGTAAAATTTAAGATATTTCAATTTAGATAATATAATTATATAATTATTCTATTACAAATTCGTATGCTGGGCCTTATTTTTGATATTATGTTTGTCTATTTCTTGTTGCTTTTCTTTCTTTTTTTTATTTTAAAAAGTAAAAGAAGGATAACATAGTAATAGGGGGGCTTACCAAATTACAAAGTGGTAGGAAATTATCAATGGTTATTGTTTTACATATTGTTATCTACAAGATAGTTTCTCAGGAAAACAAATAGACAAGTAATAGTGAGTTACAGACAAAAGAGGTAGGAGATTATCAATAGTTGTTGTACTATACTTTGGTATCTTCAAAGTGGCTTCTAAAGAAAATAAATAGAGCTCTACATGAGTGACCTCTTGTTTTTCTAAGAGTTCTATTTGTGCATTGATGCTAACTATTCCACTGTTATATCTGTGGTGAATACTTGTTGTCAATCTTATTTTATCAATTAATAGTTTTGACCTATAGAAATTAAATTTTTTTGTAATTAAATCTGTAAATCTTTCCCTTTGTGAATAAAGCAGGGAGCTAATATTACTTTCTTCAAAATTGTTCTTTGGCGATACTGTCATTGAAGGGTGAACACTTTTTTCCTCTATATTTTGAAATGCCATCTTTATCTCTACTAAATTCCTAAATGTATTCTTAGGCTTGTTTCTTGATTTTCTATTATCCTCAATTGGTATGTCTGCTTGTTATTTTTTGGGTTTTGGTATCTGGATTATGCTGGCTCTGTAAAATTAATTGGAAATATTTAAAGTCTTCTCTAACATCTGGAATAGTTTATATAACATAAGAATATAGTCTTTTGAGGGTTTCAAATAATTCACCCATAAAACCATACGGGCCGTGTGCCCTTTTTGAGTGGGTGTAGTAATAGCTCTTTAAAAACTTTTCAATTTCTCCTGTGATGATGGTTATTTTTAGTTTGTTGCTTTTACTGTAGTCGATTTTGATTATTTATATGTAGTTTTAGAAGAACATCCATTGCATTGAGACCTTTTAATTTGTTTACGTAATGTTGTAGAGCGCAGCCTTTTAGAACTTAAATAATTCTTCCTATCTGTGGTATTTTCCTTGCTCTTATTTCTATTGTTTGTGTTCTCTTGCTCTTTTTCCTCAGCTAGCCTTGTTAGTTTATTTAATCCATTTGATTTGTTTTGGTGTATTTACTGAGAGCATTATGATTTAATCCCTCTGTTGGTAGTTTGTTCTTTTTTTTCCTGACAAGATGCTACTGGTAGGAATTTGTCCTTTTTCTTGTAGTTAAAATTACAATCACATGATGCTTAAGGACTGAAACAAGTTCTGAAAAGTGTTTAGGTGATTTTCCTGTTTGAACATCAGAGAGTGCACTTCCACCAAGATGACTTGTGTCCCTAGGTGGTACAATCTTATGTGACCCCTGTCATATACATGGTCTGACATTGCCTGGGAGTGAACACCTATACTTCAGTCCATCTAGATGTAGGATTATTTGCATTGAATTTTTTTTTTTTTTTTTTGGTACCAGGAATTGAACTCAGGACCTTGTGCTTGCCAGGCAGGCGCTTGTGCCGCTGAACTATATCCCTGGCCCTGCATTTAATTTTGTCTGAGACATAGTGAGTTCTTATATCTGAACTGAGGAATGATTTTAAGTTTTGATATTGCACCATGGACAGCTGAAGGCAGGGTAGGTAGTAAAAACTCCAGCCCTGGGCCAGCTTAGGTTGAAATTCTATTGGCTCTGTTTCTTTAACCGAGGAAATCTCTGTTGGCTCTATTGGCTCTGTTTTCTTTAACAGAGGGAATCTCTGAAGTCTTCTCCCCATCAAATGGGGTTCTTAATCTCAGCCTCTGTTGGAGAGATCCAGTGAGATAATAAATATAAGTTCTCAGAAGGTCTGGTGTTCAATAAACCTTAACATAATATTGAGCACGTATTATCACTGTTCTTGGCTTTCCATATCATCAGTCTGATTTTCTTTCCTCACCTGTTTTGCTTCTTGTGTGATTTATAAATCCCTATTGGCTTTTTTGCTTCTTTTCCCTCTATTATTCCTTTTATATTTGCCTTTTTTTTCTTTGCTCTTGTCCATCCTCTCCCAGAAGTTTTTCTTTGTCCACAAAGGCTACATCTTCTTGCATGATATTTAGGATCCCAGACCTTTTCCCCCCAGAATTCAGATGTGGGCCCTCCTGAATCTTAGGCGTGCTCTTTCCCTGTCCTGGTGGCACTCTGCACCTGTCTCTCCTGTCCATTCTCTACCAAGATCTGTTCAGTGTGGGGTGCCTGTCCGTCCACAGATCTTCAGCTGCAGTTCAGGTTAATGTGCTTAGTTCCTTGTGATCTGGCCAGTACCCTTGAAGTCGTTGCTTTCTTCAATCCCTTGTTCTAGGTTCTCTGACACATTTTTCAAGAAAACTTCTATACATTATAGAAAATTTCAAGCACACACCAAAGTAGATAATTATACAACAAACTTCTGGGTACCCTCACTTCACTTCAACATCTAAATGCTCCCTACCATTCTGATTTTAACATAGTTGAGTTGATGGGATTCACATAAATAGCCTTCCAGAAGCACTGCAGTCAGGAATCCCCTGCCCTAACTGTGGAACTGCTTCTCTGAGGATGCAATCCCCTTCTTAAGCTGCTCAGATAGTTTATGCAGAGGATCGTCTTTGATGTACAGGCAGAAATATCAGAGGCCTTGTGGCATGGGAATGGAGCAGAGGGTGTGTTCCGGCCACCTCGTAGACCACAGCTCTCAGAATGGAAGGATCTTCTCCTGCAGTTCCCGACTGGTACTGTATCTATCTCTGAGTCCTGGGTCAGATACTGGTGGCAGCCCAACATGACATTTTTGACCATTTTCCGTGAGGATACGTCTGCCTGTGCCTGCCATCGGCCACTTGATGGACAGTTTAGATTCTCTCCATCCCCATCCGTCAGGTGGTGGTGATTTTGGTCTTCATCTTTCTCTGTGTTGTTGCAACTCTCACTGGGAAGGGGGACAAAGTGTTTTATGTAACCACTAGGTGGCGCCCAAGCCACAGGCAACCCAGTGTGCTTCAGGGAGGTAGGTAGGTATCCAAAGGCAGGACCCCCTTCTCTCACAGACTGTTTTGGAAATAAATGAACATTTTCTTGCAGCCAACTAACTGGCTTTTGAATGTACAGTTAGGTAGCTTGATCTATGAGACAATAAAACAGTTCAATTTATCGCTCAAAACGGGGCCATTCTTTTGGACGGCTTAGGTTGCCTGATGTCCCTTCTTCCGAGATGGGTTCCTTTCTGAGGCTGGAGCTTCTCTCTAGCCCTGAAGGTCGGCACTTGCCTTGCTCCCTGCTGACCTTGTTCCCCTTGTGCTCTCAGAGCTCATCCCTCCACTTCCCTCTCAGCTCTTTGGTCTGTTTTTCTCCTCCCTGTGGGGTTCTAGCACCTCACTCTTCTCAAACCCCAATGCGGGCCGCCTGCAAAAATGGGTTCTTTCTCTACACCTCTCACCTCACGGTTCCCCAGGTGATTTGGTTCAGCCAGAAGTTTTTGTTTTTGTGTTCTTGTTTTCGTTTCCAGCGAGGACAAGACCTAACACTAACCTCTTAAGCACTTCTGCCCACAAGTTTGCCTGGGCACACAGAAGTGTTCCTTGGACTCAGTGCCCCAGCACATTAAGGAAAGATTTTGTTTTTTAAAAAGGAGTGCTCCTCCTTAGAAGTGGCAGTTCTTTCACAAGGTAGCAGGCACAAGCGACCTGTGAAGCCTACACTGGATCTTTGATAACTTCACACGCATGAAAATCATGTTGAGTAAGATTTTTTTCCATGGCTACGAAACCAAAAGTTAGTGTCTTTTTGTTTTTGGAATGTGGATGATGATGACTTCCCAGCAATTTTTGGTTTCTCTCCTGGCTGGTGCAGGTTGGTGTCAGGCAGCCAAATGCCACGGGCTTGAGGCTATGCCCAGAGGCACAGGGAGCTGGTGGCGCTGGCTGCAGGTAACGCCGCGGCTCCCCCAGAGTACACATGTGTCCCCGGGGACCGTCTGCAGGGCTGCGGTGTCTGGTCTGTGGGGCTGAGAGGGCCTCCTCTCATCCTCTGTCAGCTTCTCCCAGGTGAAGGAATTGGACCTGGCTTCTCAGGCCACAAAGCTAGGAGTATTCATGTGTGTCTTGGGGCTGCCATGGCCCCAGTTCCCCGGGCTCAGGGAAAACACAGCAAAACACTTGAGTTTTGGCAGAAGGATGATGAGAACTAAATAGAAGCTTTGTCTTGGGTGACTTCTTTAGTCACCCTGCTGTTGAGTTTATGAGTTGTCCACAGACCCAGGGGAGAGGATGGTGCCTTGCCCTCCAGTTCAGAATTGCTGGCCTAAAATGGAAGCCTTATCACACACTCCCAGGGCCTAGGACTGTGCCTGTTCAGGCTTCCTGAATGAACAAATGGATGAGTGAAAGAGTGAAAAGAAGAGTGTATTTCTCCTAGCCAGCAGAGGCAAGTGTTGGTCAGTTGGCTGGTGAGATCAGGGGGGGCATCTGTGTCTGGCTGGGCACCAGTGTGCAGCCAGGGCTCCAAGTCAGTCTGGGAGTGGGAAGCCTAGTTTGCCTCTGCAAGAAGCCATTGGGGGTTGGAACTATGACCTTGGCCTTATTAGCCTGGGATAGCTGGCTGGGCCTGTTAGTAATCATCGGGAGGGAGCTTAAAGTGGAATATGTTTCCTTCTGGTGGTTCCCTGCCACTGGCCTCCTTAGGACCGCAGCTGTGCCCACACAGACCAGCTTGCTGAGGCAGAAAGCTCCCCGGTGGTCAGAGGCCTGGCTCTCCCACAGGTGAACGCCAGTTCCCGAGGATAAGAAAATAGCCATGAGCTATGATGTCTGCAGCCCTGATGTCTGCCAGTGGCATTCATAGCCCAGGGGTGGCTGCAGACATCTGAGGTACTGGCTCAGGACCTCGCCCTCCCCCAACCTCTGACCTCACTGGTCCCGCCCTATCCTTCCCTCAACTCCCACATTCCTCTCTTCTCTCTTCTCCACTTTCTTTCCCTATCTCTGCATATTCTTCCTTCACAGCATTTTGCTCAAGCCTACTGTAATCATGGAGCTATGAGAACATAGCAACAGTTTCTTCTTCTTTTTGTCTTTTTTGAGACAGGGTCTTGCTATGCAGTTCAGGCTGGCCTTGAGCTCACTTTGTAGTCCAGGCTGGTCTCGAACTCACAATGATCCTCCTACCTCAGCCTCCCGAGTGCTGGGATTACAGGCTTGCGCCACCATGCCTGGCTTGCTTCTCCTTTTTAAATGAAGAGTAATAGGCAAAGATAAACACTGAATAAGAATAATCATGAAGTTCACTAACTATGACCAGGCTTGGGCATGATTGCAGACTTGGTTACCCTTTGGTGGTTGAAGAAAGAGAAGAAGGTCATAGTGTGGCAGAGGCAGAGATCAGAGAGGCACTGGGTGAAGGCTGAGGATGCCCACTCCCTTGGGGCATCTTATACCTGTCTAGAAGTAAGGGATGGATACCAAGAGCCCAAATGTGCTGGAGCACTTCCTTCCTTGCTTATTTCTGGACATATTTTGCCAGTATGTGGGGACACACTCAAGTGTGCAGAGCCTTTATCAAATGTGCTGGAAGCCAGATTTGGTTGCCTGCTGTTGTGAAAATGCAACAGGTTGTCTTCAGTGGCAGTACTGAAAATGACCTCTAGGTGGAGATGTTGGGCCTCGAAATGCCACTGCTCAGCCAGCAGGGTCCCAAGTGTCAACCTGCTTGTTAGGAGTGCTGGGTGTGTCCTGTGGCCTCACTCTGGCGCCTCAGGTGTTTCCCTTACCCTTTTTTTTTTTTTTTTTTTTTTTTTTTTTTTTTTTACATTTGTACGTTGTTTCCCTTCCTTTACTTGCTACACTGTAGAAAAGCATATTTTCTTTTCTTTTTTGAGTAGATCAAGTTACAGGCCCAGTTGTGGTACAGGGGGCTGTGTCTGACTGGATTGGGGGTTGGAAAGCTCTAGTTTGTAATAAATTAACACCTCAACTCAGGGTGGGCCCTTGGGCTACGTCTGCTTCCTACGCAGGAGCTGCCTTTCTGTCCTCTGTCTGCCAGCTCTCCATCCACGCACCCGTTCACATAACCATTCCTCTTTCCCGCCATGCCCATCCTAACTTCTTTTCCATTTCTTTGCTTCAGAGGAGGCTTCGAGTGTGGTCAAGTCTTCACAAGCCACGGACCGTATGTTGCTATCACCTAGGGGACCATGAGGGGATGGGGTCCTGGGGCTTCCTGGAGGGAGAGGGTGCTGGAGGCAGGGACTTTTCTTGGTTTGCATGAAGGAGGACCGCGTTTCACCCACAACGCCTGAGTTTATCTTCGGTGGTCACCTCTCCACCACTGGTTGCATGTGGAAATTGCTTGGAATGCTGCAAGGGTGATTTCCTCCCACCCTCCCAGACCCCTTCCCGAGCCTGCTGTGGCTTGGGTTGATGTCTTAGAGGTGTTGGGGGTGAGTCTGCAGGAGGCCAGGGGGAGTTTAAGGGGTCTTGGGGACCAGGAGGAGGCTGGAGTGGGGAATGGAGCACTCTTGAAGTGGAAATTCACAAGGTAAATCACAATCAAGGTGATCAGTAATGTTCACGTTAGTTCCACCCCCCGGTCTCCCCTTTAATTCCCAAAGCCAGAGCCCCATCTGTGCTGGTGTCTGGAAGAGGGAAAATATGGAAGGGTGCAGGGTGCTTCTGCGATGGCTCCAGCCTGTCCCTGCTCTGCCTCACCCCCCGGATCTCAGGACTGAAAATGTGCACCTTCGGTCTGCCCTGTGCACTTCTTTGCTGAGGGCATTTATTGTGTGCTCACCTTGACCCAACTTGTGCAGAGCCACCCAGATGGTCCTGTCCCACTTCCTACCTTTGCTGTTCTGGAAATGTCCTTGTCCTCCTTCCTCTGAAAGGGACATCCTGGCTTTGCAGGGTTGCCAGCATATTGTCCATAAAACCCTCATTCTGGGAAGTGCAGCTAGAGCTAGAAAATGACACTCACGAAAGGAAGCCTCCGGAACAGAGGAATGGTGTGGAGAAAAGCTGTCCTTCCTTGTTAACTCTCCCTCTAACAGTCCTCCAACCTGGTCCATTGAAAACTTGCTCTTTGCACAGTGTATGTGTGCAAGAGGGTTAGGAGTGCTAGGTGTGCCCTTTTGCAAGACCAGGATGAGGCAAGGCCATCAGGTTGAGGGTATATTCCCGGGGGCTGCCTACTTGCCTGGGAAATGGCTGCTCTGATCACTGGGATATGGGAGCTTTGTGCCTCCCCATGGGCTGCAGGGCCTGGGCACTGGTGTGGGCTGGAGAAGGCGGCAGGGCTGGGTGGAGCCTGAGGAGGGCACGGGCAGGGGGCAGTCCTGAGCCCCGGCTTGTGTGCATGCGGCTGAGAGCACAGGCTGTGAGGTCACACAGTTTGGGTCCTGCCACTTTGTGGTTGTGTGTTCCTTTGCATCTCTGATTTCCTCATCTGTAAAATGGGACTAATGAAAGAACAGAGATAGCTTTGGCTCAATGTAGTGGTGAGGATAAAGCGACTAAGAGAGAGGATGACAGGTACCACCAGTGTCGTTATTGTTTATACATCTACAGGGGCTGCATCTGGTGCATGTGGGGGAGTCAGGGCCAGGGATGGGCTCAGGTCTCAAGGTGACTGGGTCAAGACCCACTGGGCCAATCCCTCTGACCGCACTTGTGTCTCGCAGTGGATGACCACCTGGGCTTCCTCCCCACCTTCGGGCCCTGCTATGTGAACCTCTACGGCAGCCCCCGAGAGTTTACTGGCTTCCCAGACCCCTACGCAGAGCTCAACATGGGCAAGGTGAGCTGCAGGAGCCCAGAAAGTGCCTGACCCAGATCCCCGGCCCCCAGGTGCCCAGGTCTGCCTAGGGGCATCTCCAGCTTGGCCTAGGCAGCATCCAGGCCTGGCTGAAATTCTAGAGCTCTGAGGAGCCCCGAGCAGGCCCAGGGCCAGGCGACCGCAAGCTCAGAGGCTTCTCCTGCCTGCACACTCTTAGCCCTCAGGACCAGGCCGACCTTTCCACTAGCCTGGCTCCAAAGACCCAGGTCCTGTTCCTCTCGGGTTTCACTCCCTCAGGCTGAGTTGGAGGCTGGCACCGACTGTCTGGGAGGCTTGAAATGTCCCCTGAACTCTCGGGGCCCAACCGCCCTCATCTGCAGCATGATGGTGGCATCTCCTGATGCTTGGGAGATGAGCTACCTTAGGGCTGCGCTGTGCCCCGCTCCTTCTCTGGTGACCTGAACCCCGCTTGCAGGGGGAAGGTGTGGCCTACCGAGGCCGGGTTTTGCTGTCCCTGGAGACCAAGCTGGTGGAGCACAGTGAGCAGAAGGTGGAGGACCTCCCTGCAGATGACATCCTCCGGGTGGAGGTGAGGGGCCCCGCTCTGAGTCAGGGGGACATGGGTATCTCCTGGGGTGGGGGCAAGGTGGCCAAGCAGGTGCCATGGTGGAGAAGGACACTCACTATAGCTGAACCTCCGTAAGCCTCAGCATCTCAGCTGTGAAGTAGGAATAATGTGGCACTCTCCCCAACACCACTGCAGCATTCAGAGGCTTAAAGAGCTTAAAGGAAAGTATTTTGAAAGTCTAGGGCTTGATGCAAAATGAGATGCTATTTTATAATAACCAGAGTCAACTAAAGACCACATTGCAGACACTGCTAGTGACACTCTTGATGTCCCTGAATCTTCCCAGCACCCCATAGGGTATCTGTACAGATGAGGAAACTGAGGCTCAGATATATCAGAATAATGAATGGCAGAGCTGGGGGTATTTAGACATCCTAGTCAGTCAGCTCTGGTTTGAATCCTGGCTCTACTGCTTATCAGCTGTATCAATTTCCCCATCTGTAAGGTGGGCATAATAATTACCCTTACCTTACAAGACTGCTGTGAGAAGTGAATTAATATATGTATGCAGTAAGCACTCAATAAGTGTTCGTTGTCATTACTATTAATATTCTCTTAAAATCCACTTGTTTAACTCCTCTTCTTTCTCCTTTCCATGAGCTAAAATAATTGGTTCAAATCAGGACATGTGACTGAGCCTTGTGCCCTATGCCCAGAGTGGACAGGGGGTTCACTCTTCCCGGGCACGAGGCAGTGGCTACCCACATGTACTGTAGGGCTGGATGCTATGGTAGAGAGCTGAGTGGGTTGCCGTGGGAGCTTCAGGCAGGGGCAAGGTGGCCGAGAGCTTTCAGCTCCTCTCCATGGCAGATGAGGCCCGGGTTGCCCTGAGGGCCACCAAGGAGACCCTGCTCCGCCCCTGTGGTGGGTGCCTTTGCTGCGGGTTCAAAGGAGCCCCGTGACCTTGGCGGTGCAGATCTTATTAGGGAAACGGGGCCTAATGCACGTACACCTAGAATGGGTTTGTTCTGTCAGTAACCAAACCTGGATGCTGTTTCTCTGTTGCACTGTTTGCCACTGTCAGTCCAGTCAGGAGTGCCTGGGTGCTGGTCACAGGCAGGGCCTGCCAGACATGTGACCCACCTCGGTGTCTTCCCTCTTTGTCCCCTCAGAAGTACCTCCGGAGGCGCAAGTACTCCCTCTTTGCTGCCTTCTACTCGGCCTCCATGCTGCAGGACGTGGATGATGCCATCCAGTTCGAGGTCAGCATTGGGAACTATGGCAACAAGTTCGACACGACCTGCCTGCCTCTGGCCTCCACCACCCAGTACAGCCGGGCAGTCTTTGATGGTGAGGCTGGAGCTGGTTTCCCTGGTAGACTTGGACCTCAAAACAGAGGCTGAACTCTAAGTGCTGCTTCCCTGGAGAGCTGCTGGAGGCCCTGGCCTGCCTGTTTGAGGTCATACTCCCTGTGCCTCTTCCTCCTCACTCCCTGAGGTGAGGCCTTGCTGCCAGAGGCCACAGATTGGGCTCCGGAAAGCAGCCCTGGTCCTTCGATCCTGACCTATCACTGTCACTGTATAGGGTCTGTTGAGCTTGTCTTAGGGACTGTGGGGTGTGAGGGCTTGGGCTTCCCAGGGTCACTGTAACAACCTTGTTGTGATGAGCCGGGGGCCCCAGGGAGAGCCCAGCTGTCTGTTCACCCCAAGCGTGGAGCTTACTCGGACACTGGGGGTACAGATCACACCGCATGTGTCCACGTGGTTCTTAGGCGGGAGACGGAGCGGGTGTCTGTCTCCTCCCACCCTCTATGCTGTGCCCCGTTCCAGCTCTGAGGGCCCGGGGCCTGAGCTTTGCAGCGCTGTGGCCCAGAGCCCCCGGCTTCTGCCCAGTGCTCAGCCCCTTCTCCCTCCAGGATGCCACTACTACTACCTACCGTGGGGCAACGTGAAGCCCGTGGTGGTGCTGTCCTCCTACTGGGAAGACATCAGCCACAGAATCGAGACTCAGAACCAGCTGCTCAGGATTGCTGACCGGCTGGTGAGTGGAAGCCTCCCCAGACCTCCTTTGTGCCCCTGCCATGCCACGGGGTCTTAAGACCTGCCCGCTTTCAGAGCACAAACCAACACAGGGCTGTGCCCAGCGACCTTCACAGCCTGGTGTCCTGTGTCCTGTCCTGCATGCTGGGGAGAGAAAGGGGGTGTGAACAGTGCTGGGGAAGCCCTGATTTGATGCAGCACCAACCCGAGAGAGGCCTGGGAGAGGTGCAGCTGGGAGCTGTGGGACAGAGCCCAGCCCCGGCTCACTCACTCATTTGCCAGGTGCCTTTGACTCTTAGCACATGCAAGCACTTGTGCTGGAGCCTTCTAGCCAGAAGCCAGAAGCTACACGTGACAAGGTGCTGCTCCAGCATCAAGAGTCAGTTTAGGGCTGGGGATTTAGCTCAGCGGCACAGCGCCTGCTTGGCAAGTGCAAGGTCATGAGTTCGATTCCTGGTACCGGAAAAAAAACCAAAAAAAGAAAAGAAGTCAATTTAATAAAGGAGGGTACAGCCTTCCTGTACCTCTCATGCAGGTCCTTCCAAACCTAGCTCCAGGGGGCACTCAGGGGTAACAAGGAAGAGACATGAGCTCAGGAGGGAGACCAGCGGAGGAGCATAGGAAAGCACCATGAGGCGGAGAGCGGTCCCATGTCCAGTGAGAGCCCAGCCAGGCTGCCACGACAGGGGCCCAAGGGAAGGTGATGAGGCTCTGGGAGGGAGATGCTTTTGAGAGTGGATGCAGCTACAAGGTCTTGGTGGCCTGTTGGCTTTGGGAAGAGGAAGGGGTCTAAGGAGTAACTGGTGGCTGGGGAACCAGGAAGTTGGACAAAACAGCAGAGTGTGTGAGGGGAGGTAGTGGGTTCCGTTTGGAGCTGAGGAGAGGCGTTACTCACACATGGTGGGAGTTGCGCATGGTGTACAAGGCCAGGGAGAAGAGAAGAATCGGAGGTAGGCAGAGGTGTGGAGGCCAAGGGAGGGAGAAGGCTGGGGGGAAGCTGACGGTCTGCACAGTGCTCCAGGCATTTCTTTGGGTGGGTGGAGGCTTTCCCAGGAGGACTGCAGCCCAAGGGGATGGCAGAGGAGGCAGGGGTGGCCATGCTGCTGAGGAAAGCAAGGGCGGTAGGGTGAGGAAGGGTTGGGGAGGAGAGGCCTGGGCGTGTCTGGTGAGGGGGTTGGTGTGAAGAAAAGACGGGAGGGAAGGGGAAGGAAGGGTCTCGGAGTGGTGGGAGGAGACCAGCCTAGGTGAGCCGCCACAGGGCTCTGCAGATTCCTGAGACTGCCAGCTCTAGGGAGGAAGAAGACCAGCAAACACCCAGAAGGGGAGAACTTGGGGTTGGCGTTGTCCAGTGCAGGTGGGATGCTGGGTCAGTCACCGTCTCACAGCAAGACTGCAGAGTCTGAGAGCAGAGACCATGTTTTGTTTCTAGGATTTGTCTGTAGACTGTGGTCCCAGTGTGGAGCTCATGTCACCTGCTCAGGAGGGCTGATGAGTGGGCACGGGTGTGTGGAGCACTCCTGGGCCTGGCAGGTATTGTGAGAACGGCTTGTGCCCCCCAGCTCGGGGCTGAGGCCTGTGAGGAGGGCCAGGAAAGCAGTTCAGTGGACGAGGCAGATGTGGCCCGGTGAGAGCCTGGCCGTGGAGTTTGGAGAAGAAGCTCTGTGTAATCGGAGGTGCTGGACTGCTCTGGGTGCAAGGCAGACTCGATTTGGGTCTAGATGTGTGGCGGGATCTGGACAGGAGAGAGGTTCCAGGCGAGAGCCAGGGCATGCTCATCGGGCCACTCACCTGCAGAGTCAGAGCTGACTCGGAGGTGGCAGGTGAGGAGCAGGATGTGCTCAAGTTCTGTCAAAGCCCATAGACAGCTTGAGAACACCTCGTGAGAGGCTGGAGTCGCAGGCTGGGGGATGTGGGAGCGGGGAGCCCTGGAAGGTTCTGAGCCAGGACAGTGATGGTTGGTTGGGTCTGAGCTCTGCCTTCTCTGCTTTAATGGTTCACTTCTTTTTGGGTTCAGGGACCTTTTTGGCTACAGTGACAGGGCCTGGGGCTGGGTCCCGTGCATACTTTCTGCTCTGTGGTGACGCTCCTGACCTTTGCCTGCCTGTCCCATAGGAAGCCGGCCTGGAGCAGGTCCACCTGGCCCTGAAGGCGCAGTGCTCCACCGAGGACATGGACCTCCTGGTGGCTCAGCTGATGGATGAGCTCATTGCAGACTGCAGGTAGGGGGCACCTGGCATGCGTAGTGCCTGCCCCTCCTGGCTCAGCCGGCCGTTTTCCTGGGCATGCTCGTGTGTGGCGGTGAGCAGCGGCACGTCTCCCAGTCACGCTTGGCCAGCAGTCCGGCCCAAGCTGAGTCCAAAGGTGGTGGAGCCAGCACGGGGAGTTGAAAAGGTGACATTTAGAGCAGGTCATAAATCTCCCCGCAGCAGCAGCAGCTGTGGGCCCCTGGCGGCCCAGCTCACCTGAATGGGGAGCATTGTGTCTCTGATCTCCGACCTCTTATTTCCCTGATGGAATCTCCAGGAGAAGCTGGCTGGGGGTGGGGCGCCCCTCCCTCAAGGCCATGTCAGGAACCACAGTTTCTGTCTAGCCTTCTATTGGCAGGGCTGGCTGTCAGCTTTAGGAAAAGGGGGCTGGGGGTGATGCAGAGTGGGGGTACAGAGGCCTAGCAGAGGGGGCACATCTCAGCATCTCTTCCACAGCTGGGTGGGTGGTTTGGGGAGCCACTGCAAAAGGGACTTTGAACTTGAACTTGGCATGAAGAATAACCGCATTTTAATATCTAATAAACAAAGCCCTGGGACCTTAGGAAGGATTTAATAAATGGTAGCTGTAATTATTGTAAAGAAGATGAAATGTCAGGAGACCTAAGTGCTAGCCCCTTTAGCCAGCTTTGTGGCTTTAGGCAGCTTCCCTTCTCTGGACCTGTTTCTCAGATGTTAAATGAACTTAATAACAAATCCCTGCCCTTCTGCTTTAAGGGGTTAAAGCGAATCTGTGCCCGCCCCCCCCATATCTCATCACCCCTACCTCAGCCTCACTCCGGAGCCCTACAGAACAGATCAGAGAGACACCTTTGTACTGAGAAACTGGCCACCTGATGCAGTGCCCATGTGCATCTTTGTCAAAGTGTTACCATACCTAGAAGAAGCCGCCCTCCTTGGTAGAATTCCAGACAAGTCATTCATCCATTTCCCAGACCTTCCTGAAGCCTGGCAGGTTCAGTGCCAAGCATGTTGACAAGGGTGCAGCTGTAGCCTGTAGGGGGTGATGGATACAAACACGAATGCAAGAAGTTAAGTGTGTTGTGGAGCTGGAGGCCTAGGCTGTCAGGGCTCAGAGCAGGTGCACCTAATGCCAACAAATAGAATCCAGGGAATCCATTGAACCCAGCTTCTTAGAGGAAGGATGCTTGACATGAGATCCGAGGGAGGAGGAGTGTCACGCTTTGGAGAAGGGGCAACCCAGGCAAAGACACAGAAGCTTGATATGCTTGCTGCCTCCAGGGATGGGCAGGAAGGAGCTCAGGCCCATGGGTTAGGGCTTGGGGGATCCTGAGAAGTACTGAGGGCTGGTGGCCCCTAAGGGGGGAAGGTGGCCCTGTGCTTCCAACGCTCACTCTGGCCGCAGTGTGGGGGTGGACTGATGGTGGTGAGGGACCAGTGCTGGGGCTCAGACTGTGGGAAGCTGGGTACATGGTGGTGCAGCTAAAGTGTGACCAAGGCACCTGAGATGGGGAGACCTCGAAGAGTGGGAGCTGAGGGGAACAGAAGGCAGCATGGACACTCCCGCAGGCATTAGGATGACACTTACTGTGCCAGGCACTGTTCCAGGAATAGTTTTTACAAGCACTGAAGACTGAACCCAGGGTCTTTGCACTGAGCCACAACTCCAACCTCTTTAAAAATTTTTCAACAAGTCTCATGAAGTTGCTCAGGCTGGGCTCCAACTTGTGATCCACCTGCCTCAGCCTCCCATGAGAATTTTACTTGCCTTAATTAATCATAACACTCATAGGAGGTAGGAAATAGCATGAGCCCCATTTTACACATGAGGGACTAAGGCAGAGGTTAATTAACCCGCCCAGATTTACATGCCAACTAAATGGCAGAGCCCCCTTGCTGTACTGCTCTATACTGGAAAGAATTTGATGATGGACTGGATGCAGGGGTCAAAGGAAGGTTCAGAATGGCCCCCAGGTCTGGGTGAGCCCTGGACCCATTCTCAAGGTCAGCAGGAAGAAGGGCAGGGTGGGGGGAACTGGGAGGGAACTGGCTCTGTGGTCTGGAGGTAGGAGGACAAGTGGGGTTAGAGGGGCACAGAGGGGCTCAGTGAGAACAGGGAGGGGTACCACTGTGGGCTGAGCTCGCATGGCACGCCATAACCCCAGACCACGGCTTCAGAGTGACTTGCTGTGCCTCACTGGCCCAGCCTCGGGGTGGTGGGCAGCAGGGCATGGGTTTTCCCTGAAGCAGTGTTCATGACTCCTGTGTGGGGTGGACCTTGGCAGGTCTGCAGTTGTGGAACATCTGAGACAGGCAGGGCTCAGGTCCTGGGCCACCCTCAGCGCCCCCGACAGTGCTCTGCTTCTGAGGGTTTAGCTAAGAACACTTCTTCCAACCCAGCCTGGCCCTCTGAGTCTCTCTCCTAAGGTAGAAAGGTAGTATGGGCGCCCCTGGGCCAGTGGTCCCAGGTCAGGAGCTTGGGAGGGGAGCTGAGTTCTCATCCTCTATGGAACATACAAATGGCTTTTTGGGAAGGAATCCAGGCATCCAGGACCACATCACCTGAGTCCACCAAGCAGTTCTGGGGCCTCAGCACAAGGCTTCTTCCAACTCTTACCCAGGAGATGAACATCTTTGCAGCACGGCATCCAGGTGCAGGTCCCCAAGCCAGCACGCATGGCTGACCATGGCTGCTTGCCCATTCCTTCAGGCCCGCATGAAACTCCAGCATCAGCGTCCCTCATTCCAACTCGGGCCTTTTCCAAGCTCATGTCCCTGTAAGCCGCCCCCTCCACCCAGGGCCAGTGGTGTCCATTCTGTTCTTCACAGACCCAGGGCCCCAGCTGTGTGCTGGGCATCTCCATGCTGCTGTCCTGTAGCATCTGGGGCTATACAGGCCCCAGACAACTCATCGCCTACCCCCCTGTGTCTTCTCCCAGACCCACTGTCCCCATGCCAGAAACCAGGCCGGCTCTGATTTTGCTCCCTCCCTACCCAGCCCTGTCACCTCTGCCTCTTTGCTGTCCTTCCTCCTCCTGTCTATCTCCCTGCTCCGCTCACATCAGCATGTCCTGTCCACCCTGCAGTGGCTTCCTCTGCACTCTGGAAACTTCTCAGCTCTCATCCTGGTGAGCAGGCCTCTCTGTCTTCATCACCTGCCTCAGACCCCAGCCCTTCTAGACCTCCCTACTGGCTGCAGGGCCCTCCTTACCCTACATATGTTCCTTTGCCTCTGTTTTTCCTTGGGTGCATCTGTCCCAAAGCCCTGCACTCTCCTGGCCTGACCAGTTCCTACCAGCCCTGCCAAGTACAGCTTGGGGACGCTTCATCCAAGAAGGACTCCTGACTCTGAGCTGCTCCAGTGGGCACTGTGGACCGCCCGCCTCTCACTGCGCCCAGAGAGTGCATCGCTGGGCCTGGTCCCCACCCCAACTCCGCGCAGGCCCAGCAGAGCTATTGCTTACAGAATGAAATGAGTGACACAAGGCTGGTTCATCTTTCAGGCTGGACTCACTGCCCTGATGGATGTTCCTGTTACAGTCACTAGTTGATCCCACAAGGGCAGGCAGCAACTTTGCCAGTGGCCAGGCCACCCCAGATTTCCAAGCTGGCCAGAGTTTGCAAGCCACCTGCCCCTGAAACCCTGGGGTGCAGCATCAACCCGCTTCCTCTTCTTTCTGTATCCCCTGCCTTGGGATTTTCTGGGGTGAGAAAAGGTCAAAACATCTTGTTAGTGCCACTCACGAGTCTTGTTTCTTGGGGTGTCTTGGCGGGGCTCCTGGCCTCCATGAAAATCTCCCTTTGGTGGTCTCTATCGCTGTCCTTCCCAGCTTCCGACCCAGGCTGGGGGCATAAATCACCCTGGCTGGCTGCCTCTCCCCAGCCCTCTCCAGGCCCATGCCCCCCGCCCGCCTGGACCCACTCAGGCTGGCTCCTAGGCAGGGCCTGTCCAGGACTCCAGCCCAGGTCCCCCCTTCCCCACCGAGCATGTCCTGGCCCGGGGCAGCCCGATCCGCGGCACCCTCGGGGCAGTAAATATTATATTACTACGGGGTGTGCAGTACGTGACCTGAGACAGGCCCCGGGGCTTAAGTTTCCCAGAGATGGAGTTCGTGCACTGCTCCCCCCATCCTAAAAATTCAATTAAAAAAAATAACAGGAAAAATGTAGTGCGCCGAGGGCCTGCCAGAGTGGTGTATCTGGCGGCGGCGGTGCCGCTGCGCTCCGGCGGTAATTGGTTCTGCATAGCTTGGGGAAATTGGCAGAAAAATAAATCAGCCGGGAGCCGGGAGTCGAGACGCTGCAGGGAGGGGAGGTGGGGTGCGAGCAGTGGGAGCAGACCTGGCGAGCTGGTTTGACTAATGTCCTGTTTGGGAGTCAAGAGCTCGGCTGGGGGTGGCGAGGGGGCAGGGCAGTCCGCCCTGTGCTCAATCTGGGACCATCAGGAGGGGTCCTGTGTGGTGGGGGAGAGCACAGACGTCCCCACCCACCCTGCATGATCCAGGCATGTGTAGGCACCCCAGACTTGGGAATGGTGTGTAGCAGCCTTATGAAGATCTTGTAGGGAGCCCTTGCCTCTTAGTAAGACTGAGTTTAAACCTAACTCACTTAGAGCTCAGAGCTGTGCTTTGAGAGCTGTGTGTACCCCCATGTTCTCTCCAAAGGCTTCCTAAAGGAGAGGCTTCTGAGAGGGGTTTGGGGCAGCCCTGGGCGGACAAATCTGTATTACTGGCTGCTGGCCTCCCCACAGTGTCTGCAGTGGCTCATCAGGGGTCCATAAATTTCCTTCTTGGAGAAAGTGTGCATACAACACAGAATGGATTTGTTTCAGTGTAGACAACTTAGTGCTGGGGCCTCTGCTCTAGGAGGATGCGGGAAGCAGGAGGGGACTCTCTGGGTCCTCTGAGAGTTTATAGTCAGGTGGGCGTAGGGGGACACCTGTGCAAAAGAACTGAACAGACCAGAGACTGAGGGTGAGTCCTCAATGGCCCCAGGATTAAGGGCCAAGGGCTTCAGAATGGGAGGCATGAGTGCTGATATGGTTGGGAGGGCTTCCTGGAGGAGGTAAGGATGGTGCCTGCCACACAGAGATGATACACGAAGATTGAGCTGGAGAAGGCACCTGCAGGTGGGCTGAGGGCGGGACCTGTGCCATGAGTGTGTACACTTGTGTGCTGTGCACAGGTGTGTATATCTGTGTGCACATGCATGTGTGTCTGACCTCAGGCAGCACTGGGCTCCTGCTCATCGGGAACATTCTGTCTCTTGCAGCCAGCCCCTGAGTAATGTTCTGGAGATACCCTCTGCCACCCACCTGGACCAGTACCTGTTCCGGCTGCGTACCCGCCACCTGAGCCAAATCATTGAGGCTGCCCTGGCCCTGAAGCTTGGCCACAGTGAGCTCCCCGCTGCCCTGGAGCAGGCTGAGGACTGGCTCCTGCGTCTCCGTGCCCTAGCGGAGGAGGTAGTTAACCCCATGGGGCACCTTCTTTCCTCTGCTTTCTTGCTGCTGGAATGCTGGATCAGGGAGGTACATGAGCCCTATCTGGACCATTGCTTAGTGACCTACAGCAGATGACTTAACTTCTCTGGGCCTCAATATCCCCACATGTGGAAGGAGGAGAAAGGATACAACAGCCTACTGGGGGATAGGTAGCCCAGCACAGAGCCTGGTACAGAGTCGGTGCTCAGTAATGTACCCGGTCCACTAATGGATGTTAGGGGCAGTGCTGGGAGCAGAACCCAGGGTGCCAGGCTCTAAGTCTGTGCTGGGGCCTGCTTTTGAAGGGATCTGGCTCCTTCTTCCTGCCAACCAGTGCCTGTCTGCACCTCTCTTCAGTCTGCCTTTCGCAGGCCCTCTGTTTCTCTTACATGGCCCTGAAACCCAGGCCAGGGAGGCTGCATTTGCTGTAGCTCTGAGGTTTGGTGTATCTCAGTGAGAACCAACTCTGGCTTGTCTTTGGGGGACCTTTTTCCTACTTGCATCCCTCTCTCCACACCCAACCTACTTCCTGGCAAGCAAGCAAGGCAGGGGTTGGTTCAGGATGAGGAGAAATGTGCACTTATAGGGTCTGTGCAAGTGCAGGGACCCTCCATCCCTGCAAAAATGGGAGCCATGGGGAGCCGCAGGAGCAGGTGGGCATAGTGAGGAGGTTTGTCCCTGGAAGGAGCACACAGAGCAGGTTGTCTTGGAGAGGGCCTTCTGGAGCAATGGACTACTGAGGGGAGGTGGGGATGGCTGCCCAGGAAGGAGCAGGTGTCCTGGATATCTCCCTGGGGAGACCACTTCTGAACTCTTAGCATAGATTGTAAAAGGGCTGGGAGGGGTTATGGCCAAACAGGGACTGTAAGTGTAAGGGCACCGGAAAGAGCTCTTCTCACACTTGCATGTGTATCAGAATCCCCAGAATTTTAACCCCTTGGGTCTGGAGTGGAGCCTGGAGATTTGTATTTCTAGGATCCCAGGAGCTGTCTGTGACTGGGGCCATGCTTTGAACATCTCTTTCTTAACCGAGAGCACATATCTGGATCAGAAAAACCTGGTGTGGCTTCTGACTTCTCTAACCCGTCTCATCTGTCAAGTGGAGAAGCCGTTCCTGCCCCTTGTGCAACTCAGGGATTAAGTGGAGCAGTGCACGCACAGGGTGATCAAGTGCTCCCTGCAGCAGGCTGGGTAGACCCCACCAGCACCTTTGCTCACCTTCCCGGGATGCACACAGCCCCTTCTCCAACTAGCCCTCTCTCCAGACTGTGAGGCTGGCATAGTTGTTACTCACAGCTAAAGGCCTTGAGGGCTGGGGGCCTGGCACTTCCGTTCTGAGCTTATGCCCACTTTTAGAGCCCAGGGTCTCCAGGCCTCAGGGTCCTGTATCAGTGTCAGGAGGACGAATGTCCTGTGGGAAGGGCTACACCTTCTGTTGAGTTGTTGCTGTTCTCCAGGCTGAGGAAGGAGGCTGGTATCTTAAGGATGATGTTTGCTCTTGGGAACATCTGTCCTGCAAAAGAGAACCTACGAACTGAAGCTCAGTGCTCCAGGCAGAGTGTGCTCAGCTCTGCCATCTTCATGCATGTGTGGCGGGGGCAGCCTCAAGCTCTGTCTGTGGGGGCTCAGAGCTGCTGAAGACAGATGCCCAGACAACTCTGGGAGGCCGTGGTGGGCAGTGTGTGGATGGAAGCTGGGGAGGAGAGACTTGTATGGCCTCTGAGCCAGAGGATGGCTCACTGTGCTGCCGTGATGCGTGGGCCTGGGTATGTCGCTGTCATCAGCCTGACTGCATGCCGCCTCTCTCCAGCCCCAGAACAGCCTGCCGGATATTGTCATCTGGATGCTGCAAGGAGACAAGCGCGTGGCCTACCAGCGGGTGCCTGCCCATGAAATCCTCTTCTCCCGGCGGGGCACCAGCTACAGCGGCAAGAACTGTGGGAAGCTGCAGACCATCTTTCTGAAAGTACGCTTGCTTATCTCGCAGGGCGCATGCAGATTTTCTCCACATAGGGCCCTATTCTTCCTTCTTCCAGTTCCCCTCCTGTTCTGGACCTAAATCAGAGTCCTTGGGCTCTGGTCTTAGAAGGAGAGAGGGTCTGTTAATAAAATGACTTTCCTTTTCCTCTGTCCTGTACCAAGACCCCAGACTCCACACTTGTAGTCTAGAAGGCTAGCAGGTTGGACTGGGATCATGGGTGCTGGAAACGAGTGAGGAGGAGCCTGTGGCTCTGGCTTTTGGGGTTAGGGGTGCATCCCTAAGGCCCTGCTTGTCCTTCAGGGGAGGTCCCCCTTCCCTAGCCTCCAATAGTTCTCACACAGACCCAGCCTCCACACCCTGCTCAACACCCTCAGGGCTCTCGACTCCAGCTGGAGCCGTGCGTGGGCTCACCCTCCTCCCTGCGGGGAAGGTTGGTGTCAGGGGCTCCCAGCCCCACCTCCACTTTTTCTGTATTTCAGCACCCCTCCCTGCTCCCCTCCTTCTCTTGGTCAGGAGTGAGGGGAAGTGAGCGGGTGCTTGGGGAGGGGCCTCCTGTCCTCTCTGTGTTAATGTAGGAACATAGAGCCAAGGCTTCTTTGGTCTGGGGCGGTGGCCTGGTGTCCAGAATGTGGGGTGGGGAACCCCTTCTCTGAAGGCAAAGGTTCAGGCTGCCCTGCTTGCGGGGAGCAGCCAGGACAGAGGCCTGCTCCTTACTCCTCCTGTTTTCTCCATTCAAGGCCTCTCCAGCCTCGGCTGCCTCCATCTCCACAGAGCCCCTTTGCTCCAGCCTTCCTCTGCACGTCCCTGCTCCCACCTCACTTCTCTCAGGAGGGCATGGCTGGGCAAATTTAGCCTTGAACCCCCTGAGACTTCTGTTGACTGCTGGCCAACCAACCCATTCATACATTGGTCAGTCATTCTTTTTGTCCCTGAGATGGGGAGAGAGGACAGGTTTCAGCTGCGCCACATGTATGGGCAGGTTGCTAGGGCTGGCTGGAACTGTGTGTGGCCTTGGGCAGGTTGCCTTGCCGGGCTGAACTGCCGGCTTTCTCCTTGTCTCTGACACAAAGAGAGGCTACCCACTTCACAGATTTGGAGGGCTGCATCAGGTAACACAGGCAGTGCGGGCTGAAACTAGGTGACCACGACTGAGTCCAGCTGAAGTCGAGATGAGCAGATATATGCATGCAGGGTCACTGGTACTTCAGAGGGAGAAGGCAGCTTTGCCCTGAGGGAAGGATGGGGCACACACACACTGTGTGTGTGTGTGTGTGTGTGTGTGTGTGTGTGTGTTGGGCAGGATACTGCCCCTCCCACCTGCTCAAGTGCCACCTGAGCACCCTTGCTGTATGATCCTAATCTTGAATCCTGACCACGAATCGCACCCCTAAGCCAGTCTTCCTCTTGTGGGGCAGAAAGGGGAAGAAGTGAAGGGGTGGTCCCCGCCCAGGGTCTGGCCGGCAGGGCTGTATGGTGAGAGTGGAGGGGTGAAGAGGTGCGCCTGGTAGACTCACTGGAACTGACTGAGCTTTGGCTCTGACCTCTTGGCCCTGCAGCCTCAGGGAAATGCAAACTGAAAAATTTCCCTGACTCCAGGCAAAGGGGAAAAAAAAAAGATATAGAAATTGTTTCTCGAAGTCTTCCCCACTGAGTTTATGAGCCCCGCCAGTAGCTCCTGAGCAAGCTCTACAAAAATGTTGGCAGAGAGCAGAGACCAAGAAAACATTGGTGTTTCTTAACTTAAACCAAAGTTGGAAAAAATGAGCACCAGCAGAAAGGGAGAGGAGCCCCAACTAGACATTTCTTTATTTGCTGTTGCTATTTTGGGTCGGGCAGGCTGGCCCCGTCTGGGGGAGGGCAGGGAAGCGCGCTGGGGCTGGATGGGAGGGGGGCAGGCATTCCTGCCATCTCCCTGGAGCTGGTGGTTTGGAGGGGAAAAGGCAGCTAACCCCTCGGGGGGAGGACAGCTGAGGCGAACAGTCATGGGGAGGTTTCCAGGGTGTGACACGTGGGGATCAGGGGCTCCTCCAGGCTTCACTGAGGATGAACCAGCAGAAGGGGGTCTAGGAAAAATGAGGTGGCCAGTGCCTGGCTGTGACCTGTACCCCTTCCCTAGCCTCCTTTCTGCCCTGAGCTCCCCCTCTGGGAACCAGGCCTCTCATCAGCTTGGGCCTCACTTCCTTTTCTGAATCCACCAAAGCTCTCTTCTCTCACGATCAGCTCGCTGTCCAGGAGTACACCCCGCCCCGAAAGCTGACGCACAGGAGGCCTAGGTACTTAATGTGTTACCTCCCCTAGGGAACAATATGTTATTCTAAGAGTGAGAAACTTCTGCTCCTCAAGGCTATATCTGACCTTTGGTTTCAGTCAGATGGTGAAGTAATTGTGGAGAATAATTTTTTTTATGTTGGGTTGTTGTGGTTATTCCATTTTGGCAGAGCTTTTGAAAGTTTCAGGATAAAAAGCAGTGGAAGACCAGTGAACAGTGCTTAATAGGCTGATAAATGCTTGAGAATACGGGGATATTATATGATATGCTAATGTCTAGCCTAAATATACAGTACTGAAAATGAAATGAAATGGCTTTAAATTCTTTCCCGTCCAGACCTATAGCCTTATGTCTTATTTAGAGTCACATTCTAGAATGGTGCTCTTAGATATAGTGGCCGCATATTGGTTTTTAAATTTAAATTAGTTAAAATGAAAAATAAAACTAAAAATCCAGTTCCTCAGTCACACTAGCCACACTTCTTCAAGGGCTCAGCAGCTGCATGGAGCTCTTGCCTATCACACTGGACAGTGCAGCTATAAACCATTTCTACTGTAGCAGAAAGTTCCACTGGACAGTGCTATTCTTGAGAATGGAGATGAGGATATGTCGGAAGAGGGGAAGATGAGAGGTCCGGGTGGACATGGCCTCTCTCTGCAGAGCTCCTGGGTGGGGGTGACACAGTCTTCCTCCTTGGCGAGAAGGTGTCTTGGCAGGGGGAGAAGGTTTCTTAGTTACACAGCCCACCTTGACCCCACTTTGCTGCAATTCTGTGAAGGCCTCCAGCAGGGCACTCTTAATGGGGATGTGGGCTGGTGTGCCTAGGCCTGGAAGACTCCTCCCACCTGGTTGGGTTGTCCTAATGGGGCCATGGGCTTTTGTCCTTTTCTGATACCTAGTATCCGATGGAGGGGGTGCCTGGGGCCCGGATGCCAGTGCAGATACGAGTCAAGCTCTGGTTCGGGCTCTCTGTGGATGAAAAGGAGTTCAACCAGTTTGCAGAGGGGAAGCTCTCTGTCTTTGCTGAAACGGTGAGTGCTTGCCAGCTGCCCTGCCTGCCCCCTACTTCCTGGCACTGCCACAGTCCCCTCACTTCTCCTTCTTCCTCGCCTTCCAGTATGAGAACCAGACCAAGCTGGCCCTGGTTGGGAACTGGGGCACAACAGGCCTCACTTACCCCAAGTTTTCTGATGTCACGGGCAAGATTAAGCTCCCCAAGGACAGCTTCCGCCCCTCGGCTGGTTGGGCCTGGGCTGGAGATTGGTTCGTGTGTCCGGAGAAGACGTGAGTTGTGGTCTTGGGAGGCCAGGCCAGGTTGCCAATCCTCTGCTGCTCCCTCTGTCCTGGCTCTTTGTCTGTCAATTCTTCACCCTGCTTCTGTGCTGGTGGCTGGAGCTGCCCGTTGGATGCTCCTAGGGTTGAGGGTGGTGGTGCTCACTACATACCGTTTCTGTCTAGAAGAGCTCTAACACTCAGAAAGTCCTTCATTATTAAGCCTTCTCTCTACTTTGCATCCACTGGTGTGGTCTTGTCTTTCATGGCAGCCTGGGCCCTGCTTGTGTTTGAGCAGCTCACGTGTTCTCTGGGTGTTTTGCTTCCTTCTCCAGCCATGTTGTTCTGCCTTTTGCTCTCTACCCTGGCCCCTCCCTTCCATCTATCTGGTGTCGAGGCTGCGATATACAGGTTGGCTCTGGCCAGGAGCTCTCTTGGAGGTGGTGGGTGGGCAGCCTCCCCTTCCAGGAGGCTCTGATCAATCTTCCCACACAGCTTGCTCTATGATGCTGATGCCGGTCACCTGAGCTTTGTGGAGGAGGTGTTTGAGAACCAAACCCGGCTCCCCGGAGGCCAGTGGATCTACATGAGTGACAACTACACCGATGTGGTTAGGGGGTGCTCAAGGGGTGGGGGGGTCAGCTTTTCATGGGGTCCTGGATGTTTGGTCCCAGGAGGGACTTGTGGCTTAATAAGACTCAGGCTGTTTGTCTTCTGCTCTCACCTTGTGAGGTTTCCAGAGGTACCGTGACCCTGAGTTCCCAGGGCTCGGTACTTCTGGCTGGGGCCCTGCTGAAGTCTGTCCGAATCTTCTCATGCTTGCCTATCCTGTCTTGTCCATAGAACGGGGAGAAAGTACTTCCAAAGGATGACATCGAGTGCCCACTGGGCTGGAAGTGGGAAGATGAAGAGTGGTCCACGGACCTCAATCGTGCTGTGGACGAGCAAGGTGGGCAGCACTGGAGCCGGATGAGCCACACCTCTGCTGAGCACTCGGGGTGTGCTAGTGGGGACAGCTCAGTACCATGGCCCATTTGCTCGGGGTGCTGGCCTTCACTGGGTGACTTCCTGGAGACATTCGTACTTCAGGTTCCAAATTATGGCCAAGAGTCACTGACTACTCAAGAGACTGTGCATGCTTTAGATGGGGAAGTGGCTCCAGGAGAGATGGGGAAGTTTTAGGCAACCCATGACAGGTTCCACTCCCCTAGGCTGGGAGTACAGCATCACTATCCCCCCGGACCGGAAGCCAAGGCACTGGGTCCCTGCTGAGAAGATGTACTACACACACCGACGGCGGCGCTGGGTCCGTCTGCGCAGGAGGGACCTCAGCCAGATGGAAGTGCTGAAGAGGGTGAGTCAGTGAGTGGTGGACTGGAGGAGGCAGGTGTGCATGTGGTGTGCATAGACTCATTGGAGATGCTTACAGACCACACACAGCACACACCTAGTGCACACGCACAGGCAGACACAGAACACGGAACTCACACCCAGCCCCAGAAGGGGCCAAGCCATCCCTGGAAGTGTCGTAGGCCTGGCTTCCTAGAGGCAGAGCCCATGGTGTGGCCATGACACCAGGCTTTTGAGGCTGCTTTCAGGAGGGTGAGGAGCAAGGATGTGGCCAACAGGGGGTGCACCCTTGAGCACACCAGGATCTTCTTCACATGCAGGAAGGGGGCTGGGTTTGCATCCTGTTAGCTATCTGTCCTTGGCTGAGAGCCACTGGAGTGTGCTGGGGCACAGACCTCCTAGTACGGTGGCTTCCTTCAGCAGTGACCGACGCCTTGCAACAAACAGCTGCCGGGAGCTGGGAGCCAGCACTCATGGTTACTGGGGATGGTGCATCAGGTGTGTCGCCTGGTGAAGAGGCTGGGGTGGGCCCCATCAGCATTCACTCGAGGACACAGATGCGTCTGTGGTGCACACGTGTGAGTGCACACAAGCACCTGCCCTTGCTCCGGAGTCACACAGATGCCCCTGACCTGCACACCCTCAGTGTCTACCTCTCCTCTTGGTTTATGTCTTTTCCTTCTCAAGTGCACATTTGAATTTTGGCCTAAGAACAGGGCCTCTGTTTAAGTGCAGCTTTTGGCATGGCCCAGGTTCCTTCTCCTCTCTTTCAGCAGAGAATGTAGAGAGGAATGTATTTGGATCTGGGGAAGAGGAGTTTTGAACAACCAGCTGCTCTTGGTGCTGTGAACCAGACAGACAGTTCTTCTGGATGGGCACCCCACTGTCAAAGGTGGTGCCTGGAGGGGGACTTCTGGCCTCTAGCACGAGATCTCCCTTCTCTGCTTCTGGCCCAGACTGAAGAGGTGATGGAAGACAGCCTCAGGCTGATGTCTTCCAGGAGCCAGGGAAAGGGGCTTCCAGGCTCTCTCCAGGCTGTGGAAAGAGTCGCCTTAGAGGAGATGCGGGGGATCCCTCCACAGCTGACCTAGATCTCACCTCATTGGGAGAAATAGCCTGGGCTTGGGAAACACGATCCTTGTTTTGCCTCTAAGCTCCAGACTCACTTCCATTTTTATGAGTTGGGATGTGAAGAAGAAAAAGGAAATGACAAGAACACATTGGAGTCATGCAATCCACCCTTAATTAAAATAAACAGGCAACCCAAAGCCTAGTGTTTCCATCACTGCTAGAGTCTATCTTCCCTGCTTGTCTCCCACAGCCTAGGGAGCCTCCTCTCTCCTCCTGATTTTCTAACCTAGGGCTGTAGTTGCTGCAAGAGCTGTTCGAAGACCCCTCTTCCAGGCGGTCCTCCCAGATTTTCCCACCTGGAGGGTGCTGGTGTGGGAGTGGTGGGGAGTCTTAGAGCGCAGGAAAACACCCCTGGAGCTGGGCCCAGGCCACCCCAGAGCCTGCCAGCCAGCTTCTCAGTCTTCCCCCTTCTCCTGTGCAGCACAGGCAGGCAGAGGCAGAGGGTGAGGGCTGGGAGTATGCCTCGCTCTTTGGCTGGAAGTTCCACCTTGAGTACCGCAAGACGGATGCCTTTCGCCGCCGCCGCTGGCGCCGCCGCATGGAGCCACTGGAGAAGACGGGGCCTGCAGCCGTGTTTGCCCTTGAGGGGGCCCTGGTATGTAGGGCTGTGCCTGTCTGGGGTCAGGTGGGGTGCGACTTGCTTTCCTAGGGCTGTTCCTGGCCAACGTGGGAGAGGCACGGAGCCCCCAGGTTAGGGCTTTTGGACAGAACACTGGCCAGTCATCCCGGCTTCAGCTCCCATGGGTGGTATGTGGGGAGAGTGAGCACCAGTCTGGGTGTCCTCCTAAAATACAACAGCTTCTTTTTTGGTACTGGAAGACCCACTGCTTCTCTGAGCAGTCAAGATGGGAACAGAGAGGGAGGTGACCTTGGCCTGTGGTCCTCTGATCAGGGATGGAACCAGGGGATCCAGCACTTCTTGCAGAGGTAGCTGGCATGGAGGTGGGTAGAAATGCTTTAGTCCAAGCCATGGTGGTGGCCAAAAGGTCTGGTGGCCCTGAGATGTCCTTGGCTAGACATAGATCCTTCTGAGGCAGAAGCCATCTCATAGGCTCCCCTAGGAGTTGGAAGAAGAGACATGCCCCAGAAATGGAGTCCTGGCATGGCTATCTCATCCCATGCACACTTTCTGTAGCCAGTGTTAGGGTCAGCATGAGGCTCTCTATGATCTAGGACCTCGGTGATGGCTCCTGAAACAAATGAGTAGTACCCCTTCCTGAACAGTGGGGACCCTCGAGGGTACCATATGCCTGTTTCTGGCTCTGCTGATCTGGGGAATTCCTGGGGACGAGAGTAGGAAGACTGAAGGAGATGACCCTCTGAAATCCAGCCGGGACTATGCACCTCCCTGTGGGGGCTTCGGGCTGCGACCCTGGCAAGAATTTTCTCTAGCTGGACTGGCTGCGGGTAAAGAAGACTATTCATGTGCAGCCAGCTGTGTATGTGCACACGTGTTTGGTTGGAACATATCTATGGGACAGCCCAGCAGCATGTGGGCTGTGAAAGTATAGTGGGACTTCCCAGAATCTGATGGTTGGGGGCAAGGAAAGGGGCTGAAGCTGCAATGGCCCCATGAAAGAGCAGGCAGGGGAGAGAGGTCTTTTTCGGGCCTTGATGGTGCCAGGCACAGTGGTGGCAATGTAAGAAAGAGGTCATCTAGAGGACAGTTGACATCTCAGAAGCCTGTGGTCAGCTCTATGGGAGCCCCTCTCTAGTCTGAGGGACAAGTCTAGGGAGCTGGGGTGGGCAGCAGAGTCATGGGTTCTCCGGTTGCTGAACTGGTCCTCAGCCAGGGCAAGAGCAGAGTGCGATGGGGCTGGGCTGGTGTTTGGGGACTGCCTTTATCTTGAGTCAGAAAGAGTGTAGCTTGGCACTAGGCAGGGCCTGGGTGGGGAGCAGGGTTGTGCTGCTCCACTGAAGGTAGGGGAGGAAGACCTTGCAGAAGGCTCAGTCTCAGTCTGGCCATGCAGGCACCTAAGTAACCAGGACTTGTTTCCATCAGAGAGACTCAACTCAAATGAGCTAGAAAGAAAAGGGAGCTTCTAGGCTCAGGAGGGGAGCCAGGTGTTAGGGTGGCAGGAAACTGAGGTTCACACGGTGTCCCCAGGACTCTCCTCTCTCTCCAGCTATCTCACACTGGCTTTCTCCATGGTAGCAAAGATGGCACTGGTGGTGAAAGACTGACATCATCCTGGTCATCGGCAAAGCCCAGCTGGATAAACCAGCACAGGCTACCTCCCTGCTGGAGTGCTCAGAGTACTGCTTTTTCCATGGTGCCAGGGAGAGCCTTGTGCAAAAGACCACTCTGCCTGGTCTCCTACCTGAGCCAGGCCTGCTGCCTGGGGTCACTGTGGGGAGGAGGCATGAAAGATTCTGATTGGCTATCCTGGGCCACGCCCCTACTATGTGATTGGCAGAACCGCTAGGTTGGGAGAGGAGCTTCTGAAAAGGAAAAAAAAAAAAACAAACCTGAACCAGTACTGGGCAAACTCCAGATGACAGCTACCGGACTCTATTCAGTGAACAGTAGGGAGGAAAGGGGATTGTTGAGCAGAGGAGTGCTCTGGTCAGAACTGAGCTTTAGGGCCACTAATCAAGTAACTATAGAAGATGGTTGAGAGGGAGAGCCTGCTGTTGGGAGAACATCAGGAGTCTGGGTAGAGATCCAGATATGAGCGAGCAGTGGGTGGGACCAAGGTGGAGGGTAGGGGAGAAAAGGGTCAAAGGGCTTCCAAGGCTCAGCTCCGTGGATGCAGGGGCCGGACCGGGCTGTAATGAGTTCACAGTTGGCCCTGACAAATCTGACACACACGGTATAGTGCTGTGTGAGCAAGGCAGAGCTGGCGGCTGCCTGCCAGGCGGCTCAGAGCAGGCGGGCGGGAGGCAGGGGGGGGGCTGAGCATCAGCCGGGAGATGAGGGACCAGCAGAAGAGGGGGTGTAAGGCTTAAGGTGCCCGGAGACACGTGGACAGAAGCATGGATGGGGCTGGCTGGGACCTACAGGAGGGTGAGCAAGGCTGAGGGACCCACTGCCAAGCATTCATGGCTCAGTGACTGGGAGAATGGGGGGAGCATTTCCCAGAAACGGAGAAACCATCTCATTTAATCTTTATGTGGGAGAAAATGTCACGAAGGATCACTGAAATCAAGTGTCAAGTCAACAGACGTGGGAAGGTGATGGATTGCGATTCAAATGGGACATGCCTATGCTATGCAGAAGCCAGCACGGTGCAGCCCTGTGAGTGCGGGGAGAACTTGGCTGACATAGAGAACCAGAGGGAGACAGTGGTTTGAGAGGGTGGATCCCACATACCTGGAGTGGGGAGCCCGCAGAGATCTGGAAAGTCCTTAGGTGTGTCCTTCATTTGGACAGAGCCACAGGCTTATTAGACAATAACTGTCTGGATCCTTCTGTACCTGAATGAACTGAACCCCTATCAGCAACCCCCTTCCTGGTCATCATTATTTGCTTCCTGCCAGGACTAAAGACAGTGCGGACTCTCTTCCCTGAGCCCCATTGTCCTTGTCCTAGGATATACTGCTGTCCCAACAAAAGCCTGGAGCTAAAGGCCACCCTGCATCTTGGGGCAGATGGTTAGGTTTTTTGGTGCCAGGATATAGCTGCTGCCCTGAATGCCACTCCTTGCTCACTGGCCCTTAATGTCAATTGATGCACTGGGGCAAGTGTGGTAGATGCAGAGGCTTCTGAGTGTGGAGAGGACTTTGAGTTCTACTTTCTAGCTGCAGCCAGCCCTCTCATGCCTTCAGGGACTTTGGAAGTACCTGCCTCCTAGAATCATAAGGATTAAGAGTAACTCAGGTGAAGACGTGCTTCTCAGACTTCAGGAACAAAGGAGCCACTTGGGGGACCTTGTTAAAATGCAGACTGAGTCAATGTCTGGGTGGAGCCCGAGAGTCTCAACTAACGAGGCTGTAGGTAATGCAGTGTTGCTGGTCCAAGGACCATCTTCAAGTACTAAGGATGTGAAGTACGTAGTACATCGTGAGGATGAAGGAAGATGAGGTCACGTTAGCCCCACTTGGATGCTCTTATGAGGTAGGGTATGTGGCCAGGGTCATGGACAGAGTAGGTCGACCTGTTTGCACTTCTCCTTAGTAGGAGAGAAGTGATCTCCTAATGTGCCTCTGATCTAAAGGTGGAGGCCTGGCCCGTGGGGAGATCTTGTGTGATTGGGATGAGAGGTATTCACATGTGAGTGCAAGTAAGTGCAATAGGGTCTGAATCTTTGAAGCGCTGGAAGGAGGATAAGTCATTCCAGAGTGGCAGTGCCTGATAAGGAGTGCTTCCTGGAAGAGGTTACCTTGAAGGAGCCAGGGGAGGACTAAGGGTAGGGACCAGGTAGCCTTTTTGGTAACCTGATGGTTTTGAATGGCTGGGTCTAGGACTAGGCCTGTGCTGCCCCCTTGCCTCTTGCTATCCCTTCCCTGGCCTGTGCATCCACTGGCAGGCTGGGCCTGGCTTGCCAGCTCTCCTCTGGAAGACGTCTCCTTGGAAGACAGGCCCTGTCTGCTCATTAGCACGGGCAGTCTTTCCCTGAAGCCTTCTGCAAGGGCCAAGCCTGGCTCCCTCCACGGAGCGGGAGGCCCTGGCTCCGTCTGCTAATCGTCTGCTGTCTCCATCCCTAGCATTATTTTATTTTCGTATTATTCTTTTTCCAGCTAATATCCTGGCATTCCCAAAGACACCGGGTTTCATAATCTTCCTGGCGTTCCCAGGGAGCTGGGAAGCGGAGCACAAAGCCGCTATTATAGCGTGTTCCATACAGCCTCCCTCTCCTTGTCCCACACCCCTTGCTGCCGCCGCAGCCACCGCTGCCGGCCCCCACCCAGTCACCCCCTCCTGACGCCACAGGCCTCTCTGGGAACTCTGGTGACGGCTGGCGGGATGAGCTCACGGAATCTGTCCTGTCGCCCTTGCCCTGGACCTGCCCTCCTTGAGCGAGGATTTTTCCAAGCCTGCCTCTCAGCTTAGCCCAGAGTGCTGGGAAGGGTTTCCTGAGCTGCTTGAGCCTGGCAGAGAGGGGAGGAGACAAAGACGTCGTCAGCAGCATGTGCTCATGGCTGTGGAGAAATTTAGGGTGGGAGGAACTTGCAGGTTCTAAAGGTGTATGCAAACTGCCTTCAGAGCTGTAGGACCCTTTTGAAATTGGATGCAAATAGTGTGTGTGTGTGTGTGCGCACACGCATGTGTGCACGTGTGCATGCATGTGCATGGAATCTGTGTATGAGTGTATGTATGCTGGCCATGTGTGCTTGTGTGTGTATGTCTGTGATGGGTAAAACCTTGGGTTTTATCCACTTCTCCAGTGGATCTAAGATGCCAAAGATGATAAGAATTGCTAAAATTTATTTATTTTTAATTTTATTAAGTTTATTGGTACATTTTAGATGTACACAATGATCACATTCATCATAGGGAATTTGTACCTATACACGGTGCCTGTTTCCTCTTTTGTTTTTTTTCCCAATCTTCTCCCATCCTTTTAGACCCTCTTAACCATGTGCCAAAAATTAGGTTGAGAGGTTTATGTGCATTGTCTCATTTTATTCACACGATGACTTTAGAAAGCTAGATTCTATTATCAGCCCCATTTTACAGTTGGGGAAAGTGAGATTCCAGACTTGCACTGTCTAGTATAGCCCCATGTGCTTATTTGAATTCACAGTTAAAGTAATATGAATAAGAAAATGAGGTTCCTTGTTAGACTGGGCACATCTCAAATACTTAGTAGCACATACACATGGCTAGTGCTGGCCACATTCAAAATAGCTGTGTCAATGCAGAAAGAGTCCTGAGTCCCAAATGTCACCACAGAAGAAACTGAGGTCTGAGAAGGGGTTTGCCCAGCAGCATAGCATGAATCAGTGCTACAGCCAAAATTAAGACATGCTGTGTGCTCTCCCCAGGTGTCTCCTGACTATTGGCCAACCTCCAACTAGTGCTTTCATTCCCCCATTTCCATTAGGGCAAAGTGTCCTTCCTACCCAGTAGTGGGCCCTTCTGGGTGAGGTCCTAGGAAGAGGGTGTTTGATGTGGCAGCCTGCTGGGAAGCTGGCCAGAGCTCTTGGCCCTGTTCCTTGCCCCTTCTTATAGCCAGACAGCATGGTTTCTCTGGATAGTCAGCAGCTGGAGGAATCTGCCCTGACCTCGGGGAGCTTCCACTCGGGGAATCCCGTAGCTATGTGACAGAGGCTTGAGTTCTATGCCCTGTCCAGGGCAGGGAAGGGCAATTAGGAGTTGGAAGTGGTGGGAAGGGAATCAGGAGAGGCAGGTGCCAGAGCAGAGTACCGGGGGATCTGTGCTGGCTGAAAGGAGATCAGATGTGGGTGAGCAGGGGAGCATCCATCTCTGGACTTGGATGAAGTGATGCTGTGTGCCCAGGACCCAGGTCCCATGCTAAGAGATGGCCCTTTGACCAAGGACAGTATGTGGGAGATGCGGGGTCTCCGTGAGTCACTCAGGCCAGTTGCTGGGCCTGGGGGTAGGCTGTTAGAAGGGAGCTCTGTGCACCTCTGCTTTCTTGTGTGCCTGAACTGAGCACCTGTTCCACACTTGACGTTGTGCTAGCAGGGGAGGCTTGAGGGCTGACACTCCACTCTAGGAAAGATTCCTTGACTCACCTGCTTCCTCACCGTGAGGGAAAATTTGAGTGTATTCTCTAACATGTGGATCCCAAGCCTGTCTTGCTGGGATCTGGATGCAAAAATCTGGGGATCTGATTGTTTGTTGGGTGAATGCATTGCATGTCCCCATGTGTGTCACTGTCCATGATGGTCTGCATCCACTATTGCTAGGGTTATGGTAGAATTTATTGTCTGGTGGGACACTATTAACGTTTGTGCTGGGAAAACAGGAGTACGTAGGACCATTCCAGACAAACTGGGGTGTATACGGTTGTCCTGATTACTGAAGCATGCTGGCATGGGATAAAACCTGCTAGAGGGTTCTTTGCAACCTTCACATGCAGAGAAGTGGAAACCCTAGCAGGACACACACACACACACACACACACACACACACACACACACACACATGCATACATACTTGCTCCAGCCCACACGTGGCATTGTGGATTCTCCAGGTTTCCTGATTCCACTGCCCGATCCCCAGGGGTAGCCAGTAGTTTTGCAAGGAGTTTAGCAGCTGCTTCCAAGTCCTGGCTCCAGCTGTAAATTAAATGGGATTGCACCCTCGTCTGCTATTCCACTTAAGGTTACAATCAGTCCTGATTAGGAAAGGAGGTCTGTGTGTTCCAGAGTTCCATTCCATCTTTGAAAGTGTTCTCCTCCTTTGGCCTGGCCTGTCGGCCTGTGCGGGGGTTTCCCTTTAAGCCAAGGCTGGGGAAGCCAGGGCAGTGAAGTGGGTCCTGGGCTCCTTACAACCCTGACTTGGCACTCAGCCCTCTGCAGCTCCAGAGTCCAGAGTAGGTTCTCTGAGTTCTGATGGGGAAGCAGTTGTTTGGGAAAATCCCTGAGGGTGGCAGGGAGATCTGCCAGCTCATTTGCTATGTGAGCCCAGGGAAGGCATTTACCTCTCTGGCTCAGTTTTCTCACTTATCAGATGGGGATAATAATGACACAGCAAAAATAATTACCTCCTCTTCTAGAGCAGGGGTTGGCAAACTATGGCCCACAGGCCAAATCTGGCTCTCTGCCTGCTTTTGTGTCACTGGCACACAGCCATCCTCATCCACTTGTATATTGTCTGTGGCCACTTTTTTAATGTAGTAGGCGGTTGAATTAAATAGTTGCAACAGAGACTAAACTACCCACAAGGGCAGAGGTATTTACCACCTGTCCTTTTATGGGCCACATTTGTCAGCCCCTATTCAAGGCCATGTGTCATGCTAGCCATTGTTGCCTGCTCTGTTTATAATATACATTATCACTTAACTAAGCCTATGAGGCAGGTTTTATTAGTAATCCCGCTTGACAGATAAGCAGACAGGGGCGCGGAGAAGTGAAGTAATAACTGTTGCCACTGTATTTCATCGAGTGAGTGTTGTGAAAAATGTGATGGCTAATGGCTAGGTTGTGCAGGTTTGTAGTACTTTACCCTAAGTGTCACATTATTTAGATGTCCCAGCAAAGCCAATGGTGAAGACACAGCAAAGGCAGGAAAGACCTGGGAGTACTGGTCACCCTACTACTGTGCTGGTTAGTGCTTAACAACCAGCTCTCCGGAAAAAACAAAATGACAATACCAGGCCCAGGGTTTGGAGCATTTGCTGATTTCCGCTGTGTAAACAGCTCCGCGGTGGCTGATTTCAAGTTAGCAATGTGGCACCGCTGCCCACGGAGTTAGGAAGGGCAGGCGGCACTGAGATTTTAGACGCACTCGGATTTCATCACCCGGAAATACTACACATACATCATTAGCCTTGGTTGGGAGAGCATGGCAAAGGTACTAAAATAGATTGAGTTTGAGTACTCACCTTTGTTTCTTCTCGTGTAATTTCTTGAGTTGTAACTGTACATGCTTTATAGTTTTTACTAGTGGCTGTGTTTAATAGCTGACTTGCAGAAATCCTGAGACCGCAGTATGTTCTTGTGAGCCATGCTAGCAGGTTCTAGCACCTGCTGCTCTCAGGGTCCCCTGATCCTGTTTGCAGAAGTAGAGAGGGAGACAGCCCCTGACAGTAGTGCCCTTTCCAGCAGCCATACCATGTGCATTCTCTGCTCTCATCTTGTGTAGGAAGTGCATCCTTCTATAAAATGAAGTAGGCAGCCACGCTTGGTCCATGGCCTTCTGCTTGACCTGCTGGGCAGGGAAGGGTCTGTGGTCTCCCTGGTGGCCCCCTGACATGCCTCTAAGCCTTGTTGGTTCCTCAGACACGGTGGTGGGGCTGCCATGGTACTTTTCCTACCTGATCACCCTGTGTCTTTTCACAGTGTTTACCTCTGTTCTTGCCCTGTGCATCTTCCTCCTTGCATCCTCTTCATAGATTCTGAGTCAGACCTCAAGTTTAGGGCCAGGTAGGGAGGAACAGCCTATGCAACAGACCATGCATGACACGCAAGTGCTCTCAGACATGCCGCTGGCCTTCATCTTGGTGTTAATCCTATTTGGATAGTGAGGAGTCCCCTTTATGGGCTGTGTATTTCCCTATCTCCCCTGGCTAAGGCCCTTGGAGGTCAGCCCCTGGTCAACTCAGGTGGGAGTGAGCATTGACTCTAGGGTATCCTGGGGGGCCTGGCAACATCTCTGAGGAAGAGAGTTCCTTGCACTCCCACCTCAGGCTCCTTCAGGAGCTGTGGCCTTCTGCTGGCAGCAGTGGGCTGGAGTCTGCCCAGACCCCGGCGAGCAGCAAGATCCCTTATGCGGCTAGCCCCAGGACAGAGTGCATGGCCACAGACCGCGTGGCTGCCAGCCCCAGCCTGGGAGTCGCCAGCATGAGCTATGGGGGCAGGAATGCGATTGTGGGAAACCCAATGCCCTGGGCCTGGCCTTGGGCTGGGCAAGAGTGTGTGCATGAGGGATAGGCGGGTGGAAATCAGAGCTGCTTCTCCCCTACAGTCTGGCTTTGTGCAAAGTCCATGGGAGCCCTGCTCACCCCTCCCCTGAGCTGTTCCCATCCTCTCCTTGGGCAGTGCCTCTCCCTTCCTCCAGGAAGCCTTCCTGGATAAGACCTTCTGCCTCTTGCCAGGGCAGTGTCAGAACATAACCTTCTCAGGCTGGGAAGTGCTATCCGATGTGTGCTCTCTCATCACTTGTCCTGGGACCTTAGGTCCTAGTGCTGCACATGTAACTCAGAGAAATTCCTGTGGTTCATTTCTTGGGGTAAGTCTTTGTTGGTGCCTATGAAGTACTGGATACTGGGCTAGGTGTGGGTGATAAAGGACTGCGCATGCCTCACCTGTGTACATGGAGGATGGATGCAAGAAAGAAGTTGGGGGAACCTGGGGGAGGCTGCTGATGCAGGCTGGGAGTCAAGGGGTACCCATGCCTCAGCAGTGAGTGTGTGGAAGGAGGAGCTCTGTTAGCTCATTTGAGAGGGTGTGCCAAATGGAGAAGTGCAAAGGCCTTGTGGCAGAAAGAAGATCCAAAAACGGTTAAAGAAGGCCTGAGGGGAAGAAGTGATGCTAAGAATGAGGCCATTGTTCAATGCAATACTGCAGAGATGGCAGAATTAAGGTGACATGATTAGTACCGTTTACTGAGTGCCAGGTACCTGCCAAGGGCTGTGGCTATGGCGTTTGATTTAATTTTTTTGGTGGTTTTCCACTGAGGACAATCCCCTTTCCCAGGGGACTTTTGAAAATGTCCAAAGACATTTTTGGTAGCCATAACCCAGTGAAGAGGCTACTGACATGTAGTGGTTGGGGCCAGAGATGCTGCTAAGTACCTTATAGTGCAAGGGACAACCCCACAACAAGGAATATTCTAGCCCAGAATGCCAATAATAGTGAGGTTAATACCCCTGCATTTCCATGACAGACTAATGTGGTGTGTGTTACTACAATTGCCACTTTACAGTGAGGAAACTGAGTCCCAGAAACATCTCCGGCACCCTCCTTCCTACATCAGCTGCCCTTTCCCTACCTCATGCGTAGACCCCTCCTCCCTTACTTCCTGCATCTGTGTGCAACTTGGACTTCCTGCACGTGAAGCTTCAGGGACTGTGAAATGGACACGTCACCTAGATTTTCAGCTCTTTGCATATGAAATGCGGCTACCCAGTGGGAATTTCATGCTACATGTGCTGGCCTCACTCTTGTCATGCAGTTAGGCTGCTTTGCCTCTGAGGGACTTGGGTTCAGTCTCCAGAGTGATAGCCTCTGTTTAGGAGGCTGTGGGGAGTCAGCTTTGAGACCAGTACTGGACTGAAGCCCATGGAGCTGTGCTGGTGAATGTTACAAGGTAGTTGCCCCGAACTTTTCACTGTCACTTCCATTTACACTCTCCTCTCACCTCTAATGAGTTTCTCTGGGGATCGCTTAAGTCGTGCTCAGCCCTTAAGAAAGTTTCTGTAGCCCCAAGCTCTTCCCTCCAGGAAAGGCAATGGTGTGATGAGAACAACACATGGGTTGGGGGAGTGTACCTTGGATTTGGCTCATTGATTCAGGGAGTATTTCCTGAGGGCCTCTCTGTGCCAGGCACTGTAGTAGGTGCTTGGGACACAGTACAGTCCTCCTGGAGCCTACATTCTGTGGGTGAGGTAGACCATAACCAAGAAGGGTAATGCAGCAAACTTCTGTGCCACAAGGGAAAATAAAGTTGCAGAAGAGGGTTTAGAACTCCTTTTTGTGGGGTGTGTGTGGGAGTAGGGTGGGTGTGAGGTATGTGTGAGGCTGCATGTGTTAGAGTGTGATTTTTGATAGAGTGGCTAGGGAAGGCTTCTCTGAGGAGGTGACACTGTCACCTCTGAGGAGGTAACAAGCCTTCTCTGAGGAGATAACTTAAGGGATCCCCAGAGAAACTCCTTAGAGGTGAGAAGAGAGTGTAAATGGAAGCAACAGTGAAAGGTTCAGGGCAGCTACCTTGTAACATTCACCACTGAATGTCTGAGGAGGTGACATTCTCTGAGGAGGTGACATTGTCTACATGAGCAGGAATCTCCATTTCCATTGTGAATGTGTAAAGTAAGTGTTCAGTGAACATCTAGATTCGGGGCTCTTGGTAGGAACCTCACAGCACTTTCAGTGGGAGGAGACAGACAAGCACACCATAGTGAACTGGCAGGTGTAGTGACGAAGATTGGGCGCTGTGGGTGTGCACGGGAGGACTGCCTGGTTCATCCTTGAAGAGTGGCCTTGAAGGTAAGAGTGGATGTCTGAGGAAAAGGCCAGGGCAAGCCTGGGGCAGGGAGAACTACATGCAAGAGAACTGGGGTCATGAACAGGACTTCAGAGTGTCTCTGCTGTTTGAGTGTGGGGGTTGTGGATTTGGGGGAGTGTCTGGACTGCCAGAGACTCAATTCAAAGGGCCTCCCTTCTGCACCCAGGCTCCAATGTGGATGTGTAGAGAGCCCAGGTTCCCCAGGAGGGCTCTGTCTCCACAGGATATAAAGATGCTGGCCAGCTATGTGGGTGGAATTCTGCCCAGATCCGAACCAAAACAGCCTGAGGCTAGGGGCTTTGCTTCGAGAGGCTGAGCCTGGTGGCTGTCCCTCTGCCTGGCTCTCAAGATGTGTCTGCCCCACTGCCTAGACAACCTTCTTCCCAGAAATCCTGCCTGTGTCTTTGAGCCAGGAGGAGAAGGGAGGAATCAGGGTCACATGTGGGTGGCAGATGGAGGCAGCCCATAGGTCCCCCTGTGTGGCTAGACCCCTGTGGAGGCAGGACAAGTGGAGGTGCCCAGATAGTGCGGGGGACTCCCAGAGATAATGCTGGTTGCTCCTCGAAGGATGGTCATTCTTAGGGCCAAGGCTGCTGTGTGCCAGGCCTTGAGCTAGGCCTGGGATACCTGGCCCAGCCCTTGTGACAATCTCAGGCAAGGGGACACATTTTCTGATTGTAGGCAGGAAGTCCTGCTCTTGGATAGGGACCCAGAAAGTGCTGCCAGAGCTCCAGACGAAGGCTGTGTGGTCAGAGTCGTACTGATGGAGGTGGGCGGGGTGGCCAGGCAGAGGAGGTGTGAGATGAGTGGGGATGTGTGCTGGCAGCCATCCTTGAGCAGGGAGGTCCCTGTAGGCAACCTTGAGAGAGAGGTGAAGTGTGGGGCCTGTGGAGCTGGACAGCCTCCCCTGTGCTCACCCCAGCACCTACCTGCCTGCAGGGCACCTGTTTGGGGCAAAATGAAGAGGGCCAAGAGTCTCTCAGGCTCCTTAGGCACCCACTCCCTCCCCCCCCACCCTAATACTCCACTGCCAACAGCTGAAGATGTACACTAAGGTGTGTGTTGAGATGCATTTTAATTGGGTGCTGACCAAGTTCTGTTTCCAGCTTCCTGGCATGCTTTCTTTGGTGTTCCTGCTTCTTACACCTGGATGGCCTGCTGGGACCCCAGCTCTGGGCCTGTGTTTGGCCTTAAAAAGCTGCAATCCTGCAGGTGGGCTGGGTGCTCTGTGACTATTAGCTGCTGGACTTGGTGTTCACCTGGCAGGGTCCCACGGCAGGAATATCCAGGCCAAATGCCTCTCCAGGCAGGAACTCAGGACTCCTAGGGTCCACGGTTGTCCAAGAGAGAGGATTTCAGGTCTTTGGGTCTTTCCCTGTCTATAGTATGACACCATTCCATGTGGGATGTGGGGCATGTGTGTGTTTGTGCTTCACAGAGAGAGAGACAGACAGACAGGTGGACGGAGACAGAGACCTACATGACATCACTGCTGCTGAGACCCTTGATTTAATTGATTTTGGTTTCTACCTTATCTGTGGCTCCTTACCGAAACATCCATTTTCCAGCTTCCTGGAACAAAGTGAGATACATGAGTAACACCCCAGGATAGCTACAAACTGCAGTTTATGATATTCCTCTCCTATAAGGCCCGTGTCTTATTTCTCTAAGATCATTTATAGCTAACATTTATGGAGCATTTGCTATGTGTCAGGAAGTGTACTAAGAACTGTATATTTTCTGTCTTCTCTAACAATCAAAACAACTCTCTGAGATAGGTAATATATAGTGATCTCAAATTTACAATGAGGTTGATAGAGAGAAGTTAAGCCACTTATTCAAAGCCACACAGCCAGTTAATGGAAAGGCCAGAATTATAGTCCAAGTGATTTGGTTTTAAAGCCATGTTGAAATTGTGGCCAGATGGAGGGTTAGGGTCAGAAGGATGTCCTGTGGTGGAAGCCAGGCCCACCCACTTGCAGCAGGACCTTGCGAGTCTCTTGAGAGAGCAAAGAAATACCGTTTTTCTATGTGTGTCCTGTGGACCGTTCATGGAGTGAGACAGAGGATGACACTCTTCTTTTAGGATGACAATCTCTGTTCCCTCAAGCGACCAAGGCAGGCTTTACCTAGGTGTCCCAAGGTGTCCTGAGAGAGAAGGGGAGGCTGGTGGATTGATGGCTTGCTGGCCAGGGGTTGCATGCAGTGGCAGTGGAGTGAGTCTAGGGCAGCTCTGAGGAACATGACTTGCCTAAACCAAGGGCTGGTTCAGGGGAATTAAGCCTCAGAGTCAGGTGGGGAAGATGAGGCAGGTTGTGGGGTGTGACTTGATCATTAGCTGTTAGACCCATGGAGGATTCAGGCTGAGAACCAACTAGACACTGTGGGTCATGCTGCTGGTTCTTCATGGGGTGGGTGGTTAGGAGTGGGAGGACAGGTATGTAGGAGTGTCTGGAGCTAGGCCTGAGGGTGGACACAGTTTGCAGAGAAGGGGCACAGAAGCAGCAGTGGTGTCTTGTATTTGGAGGTGCAAGTGCCTCATATTGGGGGACACCTTGCAGTTTCAGGGCTTGGGGGACAAGTCGAGATCCCTGCAAATGGCTGTAGCCAGGGTGTAAGTCAAGGCTGCCCGGAAGGAAAAAAATGGTAACAAAGAGCAGATATGCAGTGCAGTCTCTCTTGGCACTTGAGAGCTGGTTTGGTGCCTAGATATCTCTGGCACGGCACTGTTTCTGGGTATGTATGCAGTGGATAGAGGTGGGGCCTGGAGATACTGGCTTGGAACCTCCAGACTTTGACTCTGTGAGACTTACCTCTAATGAGAAAATCCCCATTTGATTCTGCTCTGAAGTGGTCCTTAGAGTTCTCTCTTCTATCAAACTCTAATCATTTTGGCTGGAACATTCAGAATTCCACTCTGGAGTGTCTGGTCTTCAATACAGGGGCAGAAGAGTTTCCCACAGTCCTTTGGTACTTTGGCATTGGATCTAGTAATGCTATAGGAGAGCGTATTCTCCTTCAGAGTGAAATCAGAGGCTAGTGGTCCTGCTTTGAGCAGCTGAGGGTTGTTGTTTAGGGGTCTCCTGGCCCTGGGGACCTAACTCTCTGGGTCAGTCTCCCCAAATCCCCCAGTCTCAGGGATCAGAATTTGCCATGACCAGCTTTGTGTCTCCAGGGTGGTGTGGTGGATGACAGGAGTGAAGATTCCATGTCTGTCTCCACCTTGAGCTTTGGAGTGAACAGACCCACGATCTCCTGCATCTTCGACTGTAAGTGATGCTCTGAGGTATCTACAGGGGTGATACAGGTGTGTAACCTTACACTCCTATTTGTATGGGGTTAAGTGGTCAGGTGTGCATGTCAGGGCTCTGGGTAATTGTGTATATGGACTTATTGGTGAGTTTGTCTTTTGGTGTGTGCATGTGCCTGTCTGTGTGTGTGATGTGCACCCCAACCCTGGTGTGAGATTGGGCATGCCACACCCTGTGCATTGTGCCCCTGCCCTCGTCATCTTTTTTGTTTGTTTGTTTGTTTTTTTCCTGTACCGGGAATTGAACTCATGACCTTGCACTTGCCAGGGAGGCACTGTGCTGCTGAGCTAAATCCCCAGCCCCTGCCCTCATCATCTGTTTGGTGTCTCCTTTCCTGTCCTTCTCCAGCTTTAGCTTGGCCCAAGCACATAAGACTCAGCTGTGTGTCTTTGACCTCTGGTTTGTCCTTCTGACTTTGAGAGGCTCCCTCCTGCATAGTGGCCTGTGGCATTTATATCCTTCAGCCCCTTTGTCTGTGGCCCTTTCCAGGGCCAGATCCCATCCTTCCATTGAGTCCCAGCTCTTAACCAGCCTCAGCCCTTACTCTGACATCTCTGCTTCCTCCTCGGTGAAGATGGGAACCGATACCACCTCCGTTGCTACATGTACCAGGCCCGAGACCTGCCTGCGATGGACAAAGACTCTTTTTCAGGTAGGTGGGAGAGAAGGAGGGGTGCTGGGGGCCGTGGTCTGAGAGGTGACAGTGGAGGTGTTGCACCTGTGGGCATCAGGGAACGTGGCCCCAAGTGTCTCCTTATGGGTGGGTGCTGCTGTGTTGGCTGGATGCTCTTGCCAGGGTTCTGTGGCCTCCTGGGCATCAGATACAGCAGCTGTTGGCCTGCTTGATGCTTCTGCAGGATTTGCCTTGTTCTGCCACCTCTGCTCCTCTGGCCTTGGCTTTCAGGCTGCCACTGTCTCCTGGGCCTCCTTCTCTTGTCCAGCAGCCTGTGCAGTTTATCCTGTCCAAACCCTACTTCCTGAGGTCCTGCCCCATCCAGATCTAGGCTCCTGTGCATTTGCTGCCTTGGCTCTGGGGCTCCTTACCCAGGCTGCCCATTACCCAGGCTGCCAAGCCTCAGTGTCATAGTGCTGTGGATTCCAGTTCTGAATTGCTCAAATCTGTTCCCTCTTCTTCAGCGTCAGGTTCCCATCTCACAGCAGCCTAACTCCTTCTTATGAGGACACTTCGTAGTCTCCTGGCCTCCCTGCACCCTTCAGGGCCCTAACCATACCTGGCACATTGCTCCCCTGCTTTCAGAGGGAGACCCTGGCAAATGGCTCACCACTACTCAGCCCAGCAGAGGAGTCCTTTGAGATGTGGCTGCTGTGAACCGCACCCGTTCCCTCTTGTGCTGTCTCCTCTGTCTTCTAACTCCAGCCCCACCAGCTTTCCTGTGTTTGTTTGCCACCTTCTTCCATGTGCTGGCCTTTTGCACTCAGTGTCCTCTTTGCCTAGAATGCATTCCCTCCCTAATTTTAACTCCATGAACTCCTAGTCATCGTTCAGTCAGAGTCCAGCCCAGGTGCCCTCTGACTGTTCCCTGAGGTGAGCTGGTTGCACCTTCCGCAGCGCCTGGCTGGCACCTCTCTCAGAGCCCTTGCCCAATACAGAGACCAGCTGCATTCTCTCTGCCAGTCTTCCCACTTTGACTGTAAACTCCCAGGAAGGGACTTTATCTTTCCTCTGAGCCCGCAGCACTGGGTATCTCAAGAGTAAACTCTTGCTGAGTGCTCACTGTGTGCCCAGGCACCAGACTGACAGTGTTTTATGTGACCCTTACAAGCCCCATGAGGTAGGTGTTTGACCTCTATTTGACAGGTGGAGAAATGGAGACTCAGAGAGGTTCACTAAATTACTTGAGTTGAAATAGCTGTCAAGCGACAGAGCTGAGAATTGAAGCCAAGGCCACCTCCCACCAAATGCCTGCTCCCTGGCTGAGTAGGGCTGAGTGCCGTGCGAGTGGCCTCCTGGTCTCAGACTGCCCTGCAGCTCACAGCTGTGTGCCTGTTGCCCTTCCCGCTCCACTCTCCTCCCCTCGTGGGGACCAGTCTTTTTCCTCCTCCTGACCAGCATGTTCCCGAGTGTCTTACCTCTCGGTACTTGCCTTCCATCCCCGTGCTTCCAGACACTCTGAGACACATGTCCAGGGTTCTGACCAATGGGGCTTAACTTGAGAAAAAGAAATAGACTAATTCACAGCCTCGCTTCCTTTTCCTTCCAGGCTGTGAGGGGTGAGGACGGGAAGCTGGGAGGGGGAAGGGGGAGCTTCCCTTGTCCCCTCTGTGCCGGGTTGGCTGAGGACCTGTGGAGTGAGAGGTCTTCCTTGAGACCAGTGTGGGGAGCCAGTGCTCGGTCTGAGGACTGCAGTAGCCGGGCCAGCCTGGCACTGGCCTGCGGAGAAGTCACACTTTCCATCCGGGCCTCACCCCCTCCCCCAGATAAACATCCCTGGAGCTTTGAGGGCACTGCCCAGGGCTTCCTCAGAGGCCACTGGCTTCTGAATGAAAGGCCCGATTGAGCAGCTGCTGGAAAGGAAAACAGCAGCCAACACGGGGGGAACCTATAAAACCCAGAGTGTTTATTTTCACTCCCAAACCCTAAACCAAAGCAATTTCTCCCCTGGAACTGACCCTGGGGTGGCTGGCGGCCTGAGACTGTGCATGGCCACAGGCTGGCATTTCTCTGAGGAAACTCATGTGTGAATCCAGAATGTCTGGGGCCAGGGGAGGGTCTAGTACCGTCTGCCACTGGGAGCAGCTTCCAGCTGCCTGTTAGTGTCCGGGGCAGTGGGACCCTCTTAGAATGCACTTCTGAGACTGACCCTGTTGCTCTGGGCCTTTCCTGGGCTTTCATGATCCCATAGGCTCTGCTTGTTGCCATTTGGTGGGCTTTGGGGCTGTGTGGAGGCTGAGGCCACGCCTACTCTTTCTGCCTGGGTGAGGAACTGAGGGGGCTATGCAAGATGCCTGGGAGACACTTGCTGAGCAATATTGAATATGGGAGAAGCAGGCTCTGCGGAGACATTGCCATGCAGGAGACCTGAGGATTGAGCCTTGTGCGGTTCTTGGACCTGTGGCCACTATGGAGTCTCTGGACCCGTGGAAGGGTGTCTGCTGCAGGAGGTGTGTTTATGAATGCATGTCCTGCACAGTGATCAGGCACATGATGTGAGATACTGCTCATTTTGATGACTTCTCTTTGCGTTGGAATAGGCTTGGCACTGTCTTGCGAGGATCCGTCACACCTACTGGCTTCGCTTTGGACTGAAAGCTGTGACTAGAGAAGATTAGAAATCGCATATCATCAACACTATACCTAGCTCTGCCCTGCTCACCCTATAACTCTGAACTGGACAGCATTGCTTCCCCAAACGTGCCTGAGCTGTGTTGCTCTTCAATATAGTCTGATATTTCTCAAGGACAGTCCTGCCAGAAGTGGTCTGCTTAGCCATCTTGCTCCCTGGGTTGTCCGCTTTGCCTGTCACCTGCTGAGAACCACTGTCGGGTTGGATGGAGCCATAGCTCTGCTAATGGAGATGCTGCTCTCTGATACATGGGGCCCCTGGGCAGCCCTCTTATGATGTCACCACATGGCAGGGGATGGCCCTTAGCTGGAGGAGCCTGGAAATGCCTCTTCAAGGGTCTCACAGGTCAGAGGGCTCATGGGAGATGAGCCTGTCATTCTTAACCCAATGAGAGATGGCTAGGAGATCAGATGCCATGATATTTATTAAGTTATGGCCTGGGGTATCCCTTGAGAAAGCAGAAGGTCCTGTGCTCCCTTTGCTCACCCCGGCTCTTGGGAGGTCAAAGCTGTGTGCCACTTTGAAGGTCCTGAGAGGTGTTCTTGCTGGGCCAGGCCACAGTGAGGCCTGAACTGTGGCTACCCCATAGCTGGGACCACTTCTTTGTGACCTTTAGTTTCCCCTCCGGATCTGGCCTTCGTCCTTGGGTAGTGTGGAGGAATTCTTGCTTTTGGGCTTCTCGTGCTTAACTTCTGGTTATCTGCTCCAGCCCTCAAGCATGGCTTTTTGCTCAGGTTGGCTGTGGCTGAGACAATCCACGCAGTGAACCAAAGGAGGTATTTTCCAAAATGCCCCAGAGACTTGTGAAATGCTCCACTTAAAAAGGGTTCCTGAGTGAGAGGGACCAGGAGACGGCTTATAGATTTACAATGCATGGTGGCATAGAGGCTGACAGCGGCGATTAGGGAGGGGCCTTTTAACCTGTTGAAATACTTCTTAGCTCTCTGGAGAACTGAGAACCACCAGCCAAAAAGATTCAGTTCGAATTGCTGAGCCTGAGTCCAGCACTGTTTGCTATTCCCCTACCCCCACCCCACCTTCCTGCCCTGGGTACTCTCTTCTTTCTCGCACCCTCACCGTTTCCCAAGTGCCCATGCTCTGTGGTGTCTTTGCCTGTGCTATGCTGTGTGCCTGGAAGTCTCTTTTTTCTGTGGTCTGTTTTGTCTGAGTTTTCATTCTTGAGACTCAGGGCAGGAGCTGTCCTTTGGGAAGCCTGACTTAATGTCACCAGGCTACACTGGGCACCCCACCCTCACACCTACGTGGTCAACTAGGTTGCCTATTACCCTGCCCTTGTCTTATAAGCATTAGTTACTGTTTCCAACCAGCACTCGTATCAATAGCTTGGATTATACCTAGTACTGTGCTAACAACCACATGGGAGTCAGTCAGTACTTGTATATTGAATGAATGATGCGTTATAAATAATATTAGCATGAACATCTTTGTATATACCTTTTGGTTAATTTTGATGAGTCCCAGGAATATGGGAAAAAGGGTATAAACAGTTTCATGCTTTTCAGGGCATATTGCCCAATTGTTTTTCAGAAAGGTTGCTGGGTTGTTTCCAGCAATAAAAGAGGATACTTACTTCATCAATTATTTGCCAACACTATTTTATAATTTTAAACAATTTTTCTTAATTTTATGGAAACATATTGCTGGTAGGATAGTTTTAATTTGCATTGCCTTGATTACTAGTGACCTACTCCCCCTCCCCTTCTATGAATGGGGCATGTAAGGAGTACTGGACGAGGAGCCAGGGGTTGAGTCTTGGGCGCTTGTGATTGTGGGCTACTGACTTCGCCTTCCTGAGACAAAACTCCCTCTTCTGACAAATGTAGTAACACCACCTGCCTTGTGCCCACACTGATGGACTGGAGTGGTTTGGTGGGAAAGACCATGGAAAAAGCTTAGTGTTTCAAATACAGAAGTCTTCCCTGGAGATGCAGGAAGGTCTGAGCAGCAGGGCTGGGCCCAGACAGTCCCCTGCAGGGTTCTGGATTCAGCCAGATAATCACAGCCTGGGGCTTGGTGACTGGTCTCCGGCTCTTTTGTGGTAAGGGAGTGTGGTGGGATCCTTGTGTACTCATGGCTAGGGCCTCCCCAGGGTAGCTTGTGGTCCTCATGGAGTGCCCATTCAAACACTCTGAGCTTGGCGGGTGTGGGCCTTAGAGAGCCCTAGATGAGAATGGATGTGGATGCCAGCCCACCTTCCCTTCTGCCTCTCCTTGGGAAGCTGGTGCATCCTTCTCTTGGCTTTCCTGCAAGAGGATGTGTCTATGTGTCTATCTGACCACCTTGCCATAGCAACCTTCCTCCCGCCCCGTGTTTTTTGGGGGAGGAGGGGCTGGGCCCTGTTGGGGGAGAGGCCAGGCCCCAGCACACAGTAGCCCAGTGTCTGAGGCCCCAGGCCTCCAGGCCTGCTCTTTACAATGCCTTTGTTGTGTTTTTTCCTCCCATGGGCGGGTGGGGCACGTGTGTAGGTCTGGGTGAGTTTTGTTTGAAAGCCACCCCCTCCCTGTCCCCCCCAGCCCCAGCGCTGAGCTCATTGCCTGAGCTGATGGGGCTGCTGGAAAGAGTTGGCCTGCTCAGGGGGCCAGTGTGGGGGGTGCTGCCAACACCAATACAGTGTGCGCAGCCGCTACAATGTGCAATTGTGATCTTTGTGTAAACGCGGTTGGTCTGGGGCCCGCACGCTTATAAAAATAAAGCGTTGGGAAGCACGGGGGGTGGGAACAAAAGGGGCTTTTTTGCCGGTTCTCTAATATGGTTTTATTTATCGGAACGCGCCCTCCTTCCCTTACTGGAACTGGGAGAGGTTCTCTGCCGAGCTTGGAGCTGATGGTATCACAGCCAGACGGTTTCATTAAATGCACAGACGCCGCTGGGCCCTGCCAGGGGCAGAAGGCAAAGGGCTCAGGGCCAGCCCTGCCAGGGATGGTGCACGGAAGGGGGAGCCCTGCGCCAGGGAGGCTCTCCCCAGGTGGGGGTGGCGAGACATGGTGGCATTTCTCTTCTGCCCTTCCTCTGCCAAAGGCCTCCCATTGCTTTCTTCTACCCCCAGAATCAGAGCCAAAACCAATTTCCTGCAGGAAGGCCTCCATGATTGGCTGGACTATGCTTTTGTGCCTGAGCCAATGGGCTGGCCCCAGGCTGGTGGCTATTTCCTATTAGCCTAAACCAGCATTGGTCAGCCAGTGGGTATCCGTGGCTCCTGTCCCTTTGTTTAGATGTCCTCAATCTTACACTTAGGTCCTGCTGTCTCCATCCCTTATTGGGAGTCTTGCCATTGCCCACTTTCCCTTCCTGCCTCTCTTACACTCACCTCTTTCTGCCACCTCCTGTGTGGTGGCTTTTGATCTCTTTATGGCCAGGGAGCCTATCTTGCTCTCCTCTCCTTTTTTGGGAAGTGCTGCCTCCCCATCCCAGCCCCAGGGATATTTTTGAATAATTCTGCACTTATCTGAGGCTTTAAGGCTGAAGCTATTGCCTCTAAGGCCACTGAGGTCCTCTTGAGGTCACACAAGGAGCAAGTAGCAGTACTGGAGCTAGCCTATGGGCTCTGAGTTTGCAGGGCACCGCCCCCACGCTGAGGTCCTGTAGAGAGACGGCAAAGGAGCCCCCTCCTCCAAGCCCTCTGCTCCTCTCCTGTTGACCACACACTCAGTCCCATTGGATCTTTTGCATTGGCTTCTGAAGTGTGGCCCTGAAGGGCACATCAGACTCTCCCAGGAAACTGTTAGAAGTGCAAGGACCCCACTAGGGATCTGTTGCAAGGAAGTGTGTGGGGTGGGGCCACCAGGCTGTATGCCTTCCAGGTGATTCTGCTGCATGCTCAGCTTGGAGAACATTGCCTTAGAACTGGCTCCAGTGACGCTAACTTGCTTATGAGACTAAGCAGAAATAATGACATGTGGCTAGGTCTCAGGCCAGTGAGGCCGGCAAGCTGCAAAGGAGTTTGGGGGCAGGATGGAGCTCATGCCTCCCGTTGCTAAGCAGCTCTTGAGGCCATGGCCAGCTAGGCCAGTACCATCCCTGCTTGGACCATTGCCTCACAACTGGTCTTCCCACATTCCTTTCTGCCCATTCCAGTCTGTTCTCTATACAGCAGCTGGGGTGAGCTTGCTACAGTGAAGACCCAGTCATATCATTCGGATGGTACCCTAGGGATCACAGAGCCCAGCATCTCTGCATTGTTCCCCTGTCCTCAAAGAAGCCAGATCCTTCCCTAAGATTCTTCATGGCACTTTGCACCCATTGTTTAAGGCTCTGATCCAAACTCTGATTTTATATTTATGCTCATATTTGATATTTTGCTCAAATTGTGTTCTCGGCCCTCAGCCTTGCATTCAGGAGGCACTCCGTAAGTGCTTGCTGGTGAACGAATAAATGAATTGACCATATAGGCACTTCCTCCAGTTGGATGTTCCCTCACATGGCCAGCCCAGAAGCAGTGCAGAAGGGGGTACTGTCTGGACTTGGAGATCCCTTGTGTGTACCGGGGCCCCATTTTCACCTGCTGGCCCGCCAGCTGGCCTCACAGAGGGACTGGGAGTCCCCTGGAGAGAATGGGTTCTGGCGTGAATGCTGTTGCTCCACAGTGGCAACCACAGCCCCCCTTCAGCTTTGTAGCCCCTGTAACTCCTGAGAAGGGGACTCTCAGGGTCCCTGCTATGGCCTGTCTCCCTTCCCTTCCTGGTCCACACAGATCCCTACGCGATCGTCTCCTTCCTGCACCAGAGCCAGAAGACCGTGGTGATGAAGAACACCCTAAATCCCACCTGGGACCAGACCCTCATCTTCTACGAGATCGAGATCTTTGGCGAGCCCGCCAGTGTTGCCGAGCAGCCACCCAACATCGTGGTAGAGCTGTATGACCATGACACCTACGTGAGTGTGCCCACTGCGTTCCTTCGCCCCTCACTGCTGCCCACTGCAGGGATCCGGGGAGGGACATCCTCTGAGTGCTGGGTCTTCGCAGACTCTGGACTTCCCACTCACCTGGATGCTCCCAAAGCCTGGGACTAGTACCCCTTAGGTTGTACGGTAAACTTTGAAAATATTTTAAAGAAATTAAAAATGGATTGCTAGCACCTGTGCTGTGCTCCATGGTAGACGTTGCTAAGGCACAGAGAGGGGACATATCTGGAAAGAATGCTTGGCTGCAGGTCAGGAGCTCTTGTTTTTTTCTGTCTCTCTCTTGCTTCTGTTTCCAGGCTAATCCTTTCTCCCCTTCAAGAGCTGTGCTGATTCTACAAACATTTATCAAACACTTGTTTTGCTAGGCTGAGTGGTCCCTTGCTTGGGGTTCTTCTGTCTAGGTGGGAGCGGAGATAGAGTAGAGAATCCACTCCATGAAACAGTATGTTCCTAAGTATCACATAACTCTGGCACAGGCAGGGCCTCCTAACAGAGTTATCCAACAGATCTTCGGCAATGATGGAGATGCTCTATAGCTCTGCTGTCTAAGATGGAGCTGCCAGCTGCATATGGCCCTGGAACGCTTGGAATTGGCTAGTTCAAACTGAGAAGCTGAGTTTTATATTTCATTGAGCTTTAATGAATTAAAATGTGAATTTAAATAGCTGCGGGTGGTGGTTATTGCTGCACTATTCAACAGTGCATCTCTAGAAGTTTCCCAGGAGGGAGAGATGGCATTGGCTGGAATATCAGGGAAAGCTGAGGGAAGGCAAAGGCCTGGAAGGAGGTGTGGGATGGTAGTGCTGGGGAAGACAGAGATGGAGGCAGAGGGGCATTCCAGCACAGCGTGGGGGTGATTGGGAGGCTGTGAGGAGAGGCGTGGGCAGACTGTGAAGAGAAAAGACTATGAGGCTGGGAGAACAGGGAGTGATGGGATCAGAGCAGCATTTTAAGAAGAGGAAATTGGATGCTACTAGAGGAGACAACTGGGCATGTAGCAGAGAAGCTTGGCTGGGGTAGGAGCTGCCTGTGGGATGAGAGGGGAGGCAGGGTTTGGATGTAAGAGTTGTCTTGTCGGCTGTCAGTTGCCCAGGAGGGTGTGGTGACCAGGGGCTGGGGGAAGGCAATACTGTTCACAGTGCCCTATTCTGGGCAAGGTGTGAGGGCTTGTGAGGGTGAAGCACCAGCTGGCAGTGGGAACCATAGGTCTGGGCTGGGGAGCTCAACCTGCGAGCTCTTGGAGGGAAAAGCTGGGACTGTGGGGGATTGAGCAGCTGGAGGGAATCTAGTGGAGACCATAGTGAGAAAAGTTCAGGCATTTTTGGGTGCAAGAGGAGGAGAAAGGTGAGAGGCTTGGTAGGGGGCAGGGAAGGGGACTGAGCAGAAGGGACAGGGGCCCAGGCTGTAGTAGACCTCTATGTGGGTCAGCCCACTCACACCTAGTCATGGCAACTCTTTCTGGAAATATCTTCCAAACCATATTCCTTTCTCTCTCCTCCTCTTTGCCACATGCCTGCTTGGCTAACACATAATTTCTTCCTAAATCCTCCAACCTCCTTATCTTAAAATGTTGCCCCAACCCCATTGTGCTCTGCATGCCAGGGCCTGGAAAGGACCTAGGAGGGAAGGACCATGGCCTATTTTGGGTGAGTAGTAGTAGGCTCCAGAGTCCTGGAGGTGAGCTGGCATTATGCCCATTATTTATCTGTTCAAAGAAGTCTGCCGCTGTTGGCCAGTAACCACTGTGGTAAGCTCCCACTATCCTGTCTGTCCAGGCCTTCTGCCAGCCGCACCCTCTCCCAGGACCCAGCAGCTAAAGGGGGAGCACCTGGCCCAGAGCCTTCACTCTGAGTGACTGGTGCTTGACTGCCACCCATTGGTGTGGATTTATATGCAAGAGCTGGTGGTCATTCTAGGATGGCTTCTGGGGATGTTGTGGTCTCCTGAAGCAGTGTGACTACAGTCAGGCTGTTTCCCAGCTCCTGCTCTGGGCAAGGCGTGAGGACGTGTGAGGACCACAGCACCATCTGACTGAGACCAGCTCTGTCCAAAGTTCCTGGGGCTGTGAGGGATGAACAGTCTCCTTCAGTAGCTGAAAAGGGGAAAGGCCAACTCCAGTGTGGGAAGTGGCCCATGCAAGGGCAGGGAGAGACCAGATAGGGGGCTAGAATAGAGGTTATACAGTCAGGAGCACAACAGGGAGGGAGAAGTATGCAGTGTTCAGTGAGGGCCTCCACAGACTCTCTCCACAGTGGAGAGAGTCCTCTGGGCAGCAAGCAGGGAGTCAAGAAAATTTCTTGTGTAAAGGAATTATCTGCTGAAAACATCGGTTTAACAAGATTCACTTAATCTGAGGAGCTTGATCACAGTGTCCCCATTTGAAAGGTGGGGAAATTTATGGGTGAAATGAACAGCTGGGAAGTGCAAAAGTCCCTGGGAATATCAAACACATATATAGTTGAGGGCATTTGGGAAGCTGCTTGTCTAATCTCAGATGGGTTCAGAGCTGAGTTAAATGAAAGCAGGGTGACATAAGTTGGACATACAGAGGGACTTCTCAGCCATGGTGCGAATTCAAACCTAGCATAGTGGCTAGGGGTTGCTTGCATCCTGCTCGTAAGGGGAGTTGTGCTTCTTGTTTTGCACAAGGGTCCCTTCCCTGACTTCTGAAGTCCTTGCTAATCCAGAGGGTAGGGATGCATACTTGGTGAAGTCTCAGAGGGCATTTGGAACCCCGGGCAGGAGATGCCCTTATTGTTCTTCCCCTATGCCTGATCTAGGGTGCAGATGAATTTATGGGCCGCTGTATCTGTCAACCAAGCCTGGAACGGATGCCTCGGCTGGCCTGGTTCCCACTGACAAGGGGCAACCAGCCAGCAGGCGAGCTACTAGCATCTTTTGAACTCATCCAGAGAGAGAAGGTGAGATTGGTCCTTGTCAAGATGCAGGAAGCACAGCAGGGGACACATGGCTCACAAGGGTGGGGTGGGGACAGGCAGCTGGGGCTGCTGATGCACACTTTTCCACCAGGGCTGGTGCTCAGTGGCCCCCTCTGAAAGTCAGGCATCCTGCTGAGAGACACATTTTGCCCATCTTCTCTGAATACAAGTCGGAACACAATGCTTCATTGGGTAGAATGTTGGAATCCAGAACGTTAGAGTCCTCTGGCCACTGGAAGTTTTCTTTCCTAAGTCATTACTGACATGATTTCTGGGAGAGGAGGTATGGATTAGTTTTCTCATTGCTTGAGCAAAATGCCTGACACCTACAATTTAAAGGATGGAATGGTTTATGTAGCTCATGGTTTCAGAGGGTCCAGTCCTGGTTGGCTGGACCCCAGACAGAAACAGCATGACAGGAAAGCCTAGTGAAGCAGAGCTGCTCAGTTCATGGTGGGCAGCTGAAAGGAGAGTGGGTTATATTTGTTTTTTTTTTTTCCCCCCGGTACCGGGAATTGAACTCACGACCTCACATTTGCCAGGCAGGCGCTGTGCTGCTGAGCTAAATCCCCAGCCCCAAGAGAAGGTTGTAAAGAGCACCAGAAAGGAAAGGGCTAGGAACCAGATATAGTCCCTGAGGTCACACCCCCGTCGACCTCTCACACACACCCAAAAGTATGCTTTACTAATATGCTAGATGCCTTTAATCCAAGTCAACTTGACAATCATAATTAATGGTCACGGGGGGCCTCTGGTCTGGTGAAGGGAGCACTACCTGTAGTGAAGGGGGAACTCCTAGAACAAGAAAGCGTACGATCCTGGTTCTAGAACTGGCTCTTCCATGGCCCGGGTGTGTGACTCTGGGCAGTCAAGTTCCTGTTGTAAAATAGGAGGCTTGAGTTAGAGCTCTGCATCTGAACCTGTTCTTCATAGATGAGCCCCACTATGTGAACAGATAGGAGGAAGCCTGCTATGGGTCAAGTGTCTGGTGGGGCCACAGCACACTGCCGACTTAGCTGCCTCTGTGCCCCTTCCTTTCCCAGTCTGCCCTATCCTATTCCTGGACATACCCCTTGGTGTGATTTCATACGTTGAACTGGCTAGGGCAAAACAAAGTAACTGGGCCTTGAGGGACCAATACATGACTAAAAGCCCTCTTTTTTGTCCCTCTTAGCCGGCCATCCACCATATTCCTGGATTTGAGGTACGTCTTGTGCTTTTCTTTCCTTCTTTAAGGTAATCATCAGTCTCCTTCTGAGAAACGAGGGGGATCAGCAGATCCTGTCTCTCTCCTGCCTGCGGTCAGAGTGGGGGTGGTGCTACGGTCCCCATCTCACTCACAGTCTCCTTGCGCAGCTCAGATTTGTCCTTCCTTGAGAGGTCTGGATTGCAGATACCTCCTGAATGTCCAGCCAGTGGCTCTTGGCTGGGCTGTGCATTAGAACACCTTGGGCAGCTTTGAAACTCACCTCACTGCAGGCCCCACCCCAGACCAAACAAGATCAACTTCTAGGGTGCACCCCAGGTCTTGGTGTCTTCCAACACTGCCCAGGGGCTTTTAATTATGCACCTGGGGCTAAGAACCACGGACTTAGCCCCATGATTCAGAAAATGTGGTCCCTACCAGCCGCCCCAACATCATCCGGGTTATTGTGAGAAATCCTGATTCTTGGGTCCCATGTCAGATGCTCTGACACCCTCTGCTCTCACTAGCCCTCCAGGGTGCACACTTAGTTTCAGAAACTGATTTTCACTGGATTTCCCAACTCTTTCTTCCCATGTGACTGTGTATTCTCTTCTGTGCCAGTGATGGGGTCTTCATCGTTTTCTTCTTGCTCTCCCTCCTCCTCCTCCTGGGGGTCATGGTGGAAAGTTAGACCTTTGTCTGGTACCAGGCTTATTTGATGCATTACACAAATCTAGACCAGGCTCAGCGGTGGCCGTCTGGGCTCTGTTTGGACACCTCATTGGCGGCACAAGGTTTAAATAGTTCTTCCCACAAAAGGCCGTCTTTGCCACCCCCATTCCACCTGCCCTTGCTTCTCCCCTGGCTTCTGCTGCTCTCCCTCCTTGTTCTGCCTGAGCTCCAGCCCTCAGTTCTGCCTGCCCTGGAGTCTTTTAGGTTATTCTTAGCTCCTCAAGCCCACAAGCCCTGGTGGAGAGGTGCCAAGGCTTTCTTCTTCCTGGGGCTGCTGCACAGGGTCCTTGCCTCTCACTCTCCTAACTCCTGTCACTTCTGGAGCTGCCTGGGCTCCAGGCTTGGGTTTAGCTTTCCCCATGAATTGCTTTGGCTCCAGGTCCAGAACACATTTTCAAGGGATCCCATGGAGAGTATGGCTGGGGAGCATGCCATCCTTACACTTGATGAGAGATTTCTGTTCCCTTTTAGTGGCAATGTCTTATATGCTGATCTCTGGCCCACCCTATAGCTCTTGGTTACTAATGGAGAACTTTTACTTCCCCTGCTCCTACCATCTGGATTGCAACATCTCATGATTGTGTTCCAGGTGCAGGATACATCCAGGATCCTGGACGAGGTAAGCAGGACTTAAGCTGTAGCCTGTGGCTGGGAGTGGGTGGTGGGGAGCTTCAGAGGGAGGGGAAGGTCAGCCTCTAAGCAGGTGCCCCATACCCTTCTGGTCCCTGGTGCCCAGCAGGCTCCTGTCACATGGAGACCTGTGTAGATTTTATTCTGCATGCTCTGTGTGGGTCCCCAGCTGTGTAGGGTGTGTCCTGGAGTGACTCTTTCCTTAGAGGCTTGCTGCCCTCTTGGGGGCAAAAGCAGACTCATCCCAACTACTCCGACAACAGTATCTGGTTGAGTATCTGGCGACATGTCTTCACGATTAACAGGCTCAGCAGGGGCTACAGTAGTCAAGGAAACCATCAGAAGGAGGTAGGAAACAAGTCTTTGGTCCAAAGGGCCATGCACCAGGGTGGGGCCTGCCTAGTTTAGGAGATGGGGTGGGTCCGGGGTTCCTAGAGACTGAAGAAGTTTGGTGTTGCCTCTGCTTGAAGCAGGCCACATGCTTTGCGGGTGAGAAACGTTCGCTTGCAGCCTTCTGTGCACCTATAAGCAGATGGTCATGGGTGAGCTGGGGTCAGAGGCCCTGGTAGAGAGACAGGAAGGAGAGCCCTGGGCAGAAGGGCATTTGGGGAAAAGGCAGCTACTTCCCACCATCAGGGAATCCCCAGGCTGGGAACAGACACCGTTTGACATTTTCAGTGCAATTTGGGCTCGCAGTGCAGGATCAGGATGTGGGATCCACAGGCCCCGCGCCCCTTACCTCACTTCCTTTCCCTCCCAGACCGAGGTGGGGTCCGCCAAGTGAGCTGGCCTTAATTGCGCCTGACAGGCAGCCTCCTGCTCCTGGCTGCAGTTGCGAAAGACTGCCGATTTGGAAAGCGAGGCAGAGTCCTGTCCAGGGAAGCAGCACGGAGCCCTCGCTCTTGATTGAGAGCGCTCTGCGGCCAAAACCCACAGCCTGCTCTAAAGAAGACCCAGCCCAGGGATGAGTTATTTAAAAAAAAGTTAAAATCCTTAATAAGTGGATTTGTCATATGTAACAGGGAAGGCTCAGATTCTGAGAGCAGGGATCTGGCTGTGGTCTGGTTGTCAGAAAGCAAATCAGAACTGCAGCTTTTGGGCCAGACCCCGAAGAGGGCCAAGTGACCTTTACAGGGCCAGCCAGGCAACAGGCTAAGGCCTCATGTGGCCAGTGGGCCCAGAAGGGAGCAAGCCTGGGGTTCTGCTACGTCCAGGGCCCGGGTGAGCCAGCAGGTTCAGAGGGTCAGACGCCCATTAGGATGAATGGAGTATCATCTGGTCGGAGAACAACTCCTTGAGATGACTTGGAGCCCACTCTCATTCCCAAGGGTCTCACCCAGCCCACTTCCCTCTCACGTGAAGGCAAAGCTTCTTGCCAAGATCCTGGGTCCTGCTAGGTTTTGAGACTCCCCAGGGCCTGGGTGGAGGCAGGTTGGTCCTGCTGCTGTGCTGGTCCTATGAGCAGCCTGAGGCTCCAGCAGGCCTTTTCTGTCTTTGCTGTGGTCAGGCTCTGGCCTTGCATCTTCCATTCTGCCCCTTCCAGACCCAGCCTTGTGCCTACCAAGAGTGCTTAGCTTTCCCACTGGCGGTGGGAGCCTTGCAGTCTGGGAGCCTGGAAGGGTTGATGGGTGTGTTAGGAAGCTGTCTGTCTAAGCAGATGTGGATTGGGAGGTGAGAACCCAGGAGGAGACCAACCAGGAGGCTTAGGAGATAGTTGCAGAGAGGCCGGAACAGATGGGGCAGGGAGTCTGAAGGCTGGTTTGAGGGTGGCCTTTCCAATGAAGGCTGCTTCTTAGCTAGTGTAGCCATGAACAGAGATCCACACATGCCCTTGTGGAGTCAATGAAGGAGATGCTTATGCTGAGAGCTCCCAGGGAGGGAAATGGGGCTGGCTTCCTGGAAGAGGTGACACTGAACTAGTGTTTGCAGCGGGGCTTGGAACATAGGGTGAGCGAGGGGGCCCAGGCACTGGTGCCTTGGTTTGGGGCCAGTTTGGTAGGCAGCAAGCTTTCCCCTCTCCCAGACACTATGCTATGCAGAACAGCCCTCCGAGGGGTGCTTGGTGGGGAAGCAGACTGAAGTGTAGTTGTTTAGAGACTTTGCCAGTGGCTGACTTCCGGGAGGCCTGGGCCCTTGCAGGGAGGAGTAGAGAGGGAAGGGCTCTTTCCTCCTTTCTGGCCTGTTTGTCTGTCTTTCCCTCTCTTTCTGAGCCTCTTCCCACCCTCCCTTCGGTCTCACCCTTCCTCTGTGTGTTCCCTGGCCCATCTCCCTCCTTCTCCCGCCTGTTCTGAGTCCTCGTCTCATTTCTTTTCCTTTTTGTCTGGAGAACAAAGGCACTCCGCACTGCCAAGGGGAATGAGTTCAAAGAAACTGCAATTTTAGATTTCCTGAGAACTGGAGAGTGTGTGCGTGCACGTGTGAGCGCGTGCCCATGTGTACACGCGCAGGAACACACATGCACGCACAGCCGGCAGGAGTGGTGCAGGTGGGTTTCTCACTAACCAGGGCCCCTAGGATGCAGAACACATGTACAGGAAGACCCCTCCCCCAGGGGTGTGCAGTCCTGGCCATTTTGGGGGGGCGTGGCTCGCCTTCACTCCTGCTCCTGGCAGGGGTGCCTTTGTAGAAGGGATTACATGCTTTGTGGCTGTGTTCACCCCAGCTCAGGGGCCAACCAGATGTCACCCGTCCGCCCTTCCAAGCCCAGGCCACAGACGTACCCGAGGTGCTCTCCTGCACCCCTACATCCACTAGAAGGAAAAATTTGGTGTTTTGCAATCAGGAAAATAAGCCCAGTGGTCCCCCATCCCCCTATTCCTCTCCCAAGGCCTTAATTTGAAACACTGTTTTTCCTGGGAAGTGTAATTAGAGCAACATGTTGTCCCTAACGAGCTGGGTGGGGCAGGCAGACAATGGAGCCCTCCCAGCCCGCCTGGCTGCCCCCTGCGTGGAGCTCCCCTAGGAACCAGGATGCGAGGTGAGGGTCTACGGGATACTGGTGACAGGGTAATCTAGATGACTGGAGAAGCTTTTCAACACTTCTGCTGCCCCAGGAAGGGGTATCTGCCTAGTCTGTTATCACCTAGACCATGGAGGAAGCCCCACCATAACTCAGGACTGTGATCACTTTGCTGAACTGGCCATGGGACACCATTGCTGAAGAAGGGCTTCTGCTTTGATGGGGGAGAGCTTTGCCCTCATGATCTGAGCCATCTTGCTCAACAGCCTGCCCCCTGTAAACCCAGGTCTGCCCTGCATTCAGGGTAGACAAGGCAGGGGCAGTCAAATGTGGCTTCCTCTAGTGAGGCTAATGTCATACAGCTGCCTTTGAAGCCTGTGGCCCTCAGAGTCCCAGTCACCCATAAGACAGTGAACTAGATGTTCTGGTTACGTTTATAGGCTACAGCTGGGCTCTGCCTGGCAATGCTGCTGTGGCTGATAAAGACCGTGTAGGGTAGCTTCCTCTGATCATCCCTACATTATCCCTGCCTGTTAGGGTTCTATCCTTACATCCCCACCTCTGAGAGGGCTATCCCGCTGCTGTGGGAATAGGGGTGATGACGGCTCTGGATACTTAAGGCTGATGTAGGGGCAGGGAGTGATCTCTAGTGTTTGGTCCAGTGGCCCCGGGTAGAAGCTGGAGGAAGCCCCATGGGCAGCTCCATCTGAAGGACCATGTGCATTTTGATAGCACTGATGTGGTCTGAGGTAAAATAAGAGAGACGGCTGAGAAGGGTTCAAACATGTACAGCAGAAGCACAGCAACCAGTTTTCCTAAGATGGGGAGAGCCACGTGGTGACAGTTTCCTCGAGGAGTCCCTGTGGCAGCAATCCTCGAATGATGGGTTTTAGTCCTTCTGTAACCTCCAGACACAGGGGATGCTGCTTTTGGTGAGGGAAGTGCACGGGGTCTTTAAGTTGGATGCGGCCTTCTGTCCACACAGCTGGTCCCCCAGTAACTCTTGAAGGGAGAAAAATCCTCACAGGACTAGGTCTCGGAGGAAACAGGATTTGGACTTGGAGTTTTTGTCCTTACATTGGTACCATGTCTTTCTTTTAAAAATATTTTCATTATTTATGTTTGTGATACATATTATATATATAAAGTCAAGCCATAAAATAATTGTTAGTATATGTAGGACAAATATATATATATATATATATATATATATATATATATATATGGTATCTTGATCATTTTTAACCCTCACCACACTGTCCTTCTCCCAGCCTCTACAAAGTTTATCTTCCTCTTTCCTCCCATCTTGCTTTTATTTATTTTTTTTTTGTTTGTTTTTTTTGTTTTTCTCCGGTACCAGGAACCGAACTCACGACCTTGCGCTTGCCAGGCAGGCGCTTTTGCCGCTGAGCTAAATCCCCAGCCCCCATCTTGCTTTTATTTATCCACTCTTCCCCTATCTTTCTATCCCTCCTTTCCTTCAGTTATCCATTCACTGTCATTTGTTTATTAGATGGGGGGGATATAGTTTGTCCCAGTCGCACAAGTGTTTGTTTAACCAGTCAGATGACCGCAGAGTGGCACATGGTGGGGAATACCAGATTCAGTGGAACTAAGTACCAGTGACTACGGGAGCCATGGGGGTGCTTAAACCGAAGCTCAGCACACCAGAGAAGGTTTAAATGGGCATCTGAGGTCCAAGCAGAAGGCAGCCAGGTGAAGCACTTTCCAGAAAGAGGGACCAGTGATCCCCAAGCCTCAAAGTTAAAGACAGCAAGGTGCCTCCTGCCACCTGCTTGTGTTCAGAAGGGTAGGGGGTTGAGCATATCGAGGAGGTGGCTTGTTACTCCTTGGGATTTTGGAAAGAAAGTTTACATGGTAAGAGAAGTTTACATGTGCTCAGAGAAGTTAACAGGAAGGAGCTAGAAGACAAACCATCTTGCGGACTATGTCGATGTTCGCATTTACCACCAGTAGGTAGAGGGAGACTTTCAGGGTTTTCAGCAGAGAGTAACATTTTTAGAAAGCTATCCCTTTCTAAACACAACCACGGCATGTGTTGGTTTTTGGGAGGGGTTGTGCACGATCAGGTACAAGGAGACCACCTAGGGGGCGCTGGTGAATCCAAATGAGAGAGGGTGCTGGCTTGAACTAAAAAAGAAAACAGGCTGGGGGGCATTAGAGATACTCAGGGGCATGATGACCAGTGCTTGGTAATCAGTAGGCATGAGACATACCGATGAGGAGGAGGAAAAGGTACAGGTAGCATGTTTTTTGTTTTTGTTTTTTGGCTTGGTTGTCTAGGAGGATGTTGGGAACAGTTTCTGAGATGACATTTGAAGGGAGCAGGTTTTGGGAGTGGAGGATAAAGAACCTAGTTTTAGGTAAGTTCAATGTGAGAGGCAGTCGGATACAAGGAGGCATTGAGCAGAAAGACGTTAGGAATGGTGGTCTAGGGCTTAGAAGAGATGACAGGAGCAGAAATCCGGGGAGGGCTAAGGAGCCCTGGCATTCAGGGCTGGTTGGAGGAAGAGGGGGAGGCTGCCAGGGAGACTTGGCATCAGAAGTGAGAGTAGCCAGCAGTGGCAACCGGGGAGAGGGTTTTAGGAAGTGCACTGAGGTCAGCTGTGGGGGTGAGGGAAGTGAGAACCTGCAAGTGTCATTTGGGATGAGTACTGGGAGGAAACTGTTGACTTTAGAGAGAGAAGTTTCCAGAGAAGGGGTGCAAGGGACAGCACAGAGGGCAGAGAGCAATGAGGGCGGAGAGGTAGGGGTGGCGACGGAAGAGAGAGAAGAGAGGAAGAGGGCTGCTGGGGGAGCACAGAGAGGAGGCTACGGGTTGTGGGAGGAAAAGACCCAGGAGACAGAGTGGAGAACTGGGGAGGAGCAGCTGAGACGGGGTTCAGGGAGCCAGAGAGCTTTGAGGAGTGGGCCTGCAGCACGGTTCCCCTGAGAGAGGCAGTGTGCGGGTGCATGACACTGGGGGACAGAGGACTGTGGTGGCAGCTGGCAGGCTGGGTGGAGAGGGACACAGATGTCAGGATCCCAAGGAGGTGACAACAGCTGGCCTGGGACAAGAATATCCGGGGATCCCTGGGGACTGCTGTGAGGGCAGAGATGACCACGGGATGAGTGTGGTGGCCTCGTGCTGAGGAAGCTGTTCCCGCACACACCTCTAACTTCTGCCTCTGCTTTTTTCCTCCTGCCTCCACTGGGCCCGACTCTCCACAGCTGTGCGCTCCTGCCTTCTTCCTCCAGGGCCTTCTCCAAACGGTACCAGTGCTTAGCCCGCGCAAGAGTTTGTTCACGTCCTCCACAGTGAGCGGGATCATGGCGAGGGGGAGCTGGTCCTTAGTGTACAGAGAGGACGTCAGCACATGGGGCTTGAGGGAGCCTGCGGGAAAGGTGGACCATGGAAATGTGGGCAAAGAGGGTACAGCCCAGAGTGGGGCCTGGAGAGGATGTGGTGTGGCGGAACTGTGTCCAGTTTCCCTTGGTGAGTCTAACAGGTAGTAGCAGCCGTGGGGGAGAGATCATTCCTCCTTCCTCCCTTCTTGGAGGCATAGGGCTGTCCCCTTGCTTATCCCTTTTTTTCTGTTTGTGTTACGGGCTTTTGGCCTTGGCCCTCTTATGGCTGGGCATCGTCCTTGAGCAGCCATGAGCAGGCCACAAGTGGGCCTCGCAGCACAGCCCTTCCCTTAAGAGGCCGTCCCTGCTCATCACCATGGAGGACATTGAACTAGGGCACCCCTTAGCGGCCCCCTGCTGCAGCGGCTGTGCAGGCCCTGGGGCGTCTTTCATGTGATGTGCACAGCGCCCCCCTGGAGTTGTGTGTCCTGGGGCCCAGTCACGCCCCTCCTCAGCTAGTCAAGGGGTAGGAGCTTCCCACAGATTGCCTCCACAGGTGGGTCTGTGGAGATGATACATTCCTACTCATGTCCCGGTGATGGGGTTTGTAGCACTGAGCTTCTTACTGCCACAGGTTAGTGAAGTGTGGTATCATCAGTGTGTCAGTGGACAGGAAAGATGGCTCCGGCTGGCTGTGAAGTTTCACGGAGACAGGAGAAAGCTGGTTTTTCTCTACTCCAGCTCCTCTCACCATCTATCAGAGCATCTGTGGATGGGTGTACCTGCCATTCTTTAAGAAGTCACTTGGAGAATGAATCCAATGACTCCATTATTGGTTAAATGAGATTGTATGAATCCAGCCCTTTAAAGTGTGCAACACATCCATTTAAATCATAGTTAATATTTCCTGAATTTCAGGGCCTCCGTGTATGGATGTGCAGGTTGGGCACTGCACAAGAGCACTGAGTCTAAGGAGGTGTGCTATCTAGCAGAGACACCATATATTTGTATTTCTTATAAAGTTTTCCAGTAGATGGCAGTAAAGTGTCTTGTCCTAATAAATTTATAAACTGATAATTTTCTAAAGAGTATTAAGAAAAAGACATCTTACTCTAATTGTCACACAGGTGTCACTAGCAGTACTAGTAAGCCTTTACTTGTGTTCCAGATGCTTCTAAATGCATAGGTATTAACTTCAGTGCTAACTAACCATTAGAGGTTGGTAACTTTTATATTCACTTAATAGATTAAAGAAAGCTGGGCTACACAGAGGTAAAATAACTTATTTGGCTTCATGAATATGGAACTAGGATTCACACCCAGAGCCTGGGAGTCTCACTATAGCTATTGGAGTTAACTAATCTGCCTCCCATACTCCTGCTCCCCATAATTCTTCTTGGTCACTGGGGATTCCTGCCCAAGCCTTCCTGGCAGACCCTCAGCAGGCTGGAGTTGGCACATGCCTTGTTATCTCTGTGGCGATGACGGGGCCTCACCAGGGGCACACGTTGGTGCTCGGGGACAATGGACACACATCCCTTCTCTCATTTGTCGTTTGCTCTGATCTTTCTGGCTTACAGTGAGCAAACCCTATTCTCACGGGGACAGGGGTGAGAGGTGGGGCCTGGAGCTAGGAGGTATCTGGGTCTGGCTGTGCGGGGTGGGAACCCAGCTGAGCCAGGGGGTGAACCTGGCTAGAGGGCGGGCACGTGGTCCTTGGGGCGGAAGTGAGTGTGGCTGGATGAGGCAGGCATCGTCGTGCAGGCATGTTTGAGGGCGTGGGTGCGTATGTGTGCGTGTGTGTTGGAAGGGGAGGTGATGGGTGTCCCAGAGCCTGCACTGTGAGAGACGGGTGACCAACCCTGGATGATGGTGGTTGCGTTGTGACCTTGGAAAAGATGGGACCTGGCACAAGCTGACGCGACTCTGTCACTTCTGCTGCCCCTTTGCCAACGTGGGGTGTCTGCCCCTGTTTCTCTCTCACCGCATGTGACTTCTTCCTTTGCCTTCTGTCTCTCTTATCCCTGTGGCTTGGTCTTCTTCCTCCCATCTTTGTCTCTGTTCCATTTGCTGTCCCCTGCAGTCAGAGGACACAGACCTGCCCTACCCACCACCCCAGAGGGAGGCCAACATCTACATGGTTCCCCAGAATATCAAGCCAGCTCTGCAGCGCACTGCCATCGAGGTGAGCCTGGCCGGGGCGGGGCTGGGGCTGTGAGATGCACGGATCCTTTCTTTTCCTAGTCCCAGCCTTCTCCAGGGCCTGGAGCCATCCCCGGCACTCTCCTTACCCTGTGTCCCCAGATCCTGGCATGGGGCCTTCGGAACATGAAGAGTTACCAGCTGGCCAGCATCTCCTCCCCCAGCCTCGTGGTGGAGTGCGGCAGCCAGACGGTCCAGTCCTGCGTCATCAGGAACCTCCGGAAGAACCCCAATTTCGATGTCTGCACACTCTTCATGGAAGTGGTGAGCCCCATCCCCTGCTGTCTTCTTCGAGTCCTGGAGTGTAGTATGTCTTCGTGGCCCAGGCAGCCTGAGAGTTCAGCTCTAACTCCCTGAGGGATCCTGGGCAGCTTACAGTCCTCTCTCCTGCTCACTTTCCTGTGAAAATGGGGGAGAAATTCATGCTCTCTCCTCCCGGAAGACTTTCATCCTTTGTGCAGCATAAGCAGAGCTGGCTTACGCTTCCCTTCCAGTTCTAGGTCAGCAGAAGCTTCCAGAAGCTCCTCCTAGCCTGGCTTGCCTTCCAGGGCAGGTTTCAATGCCCCAGCTCCCCTCAGAGACCCATGAGGGTACACCTTCATGGTCTCCTCCCCAGCCCCCCTGACCCTGTCCTGCCCCAGCTGAGGCCTTTCAGGAGATCACCCCTTCAGCCCTCAGGCCCCACAGCTCTCTCCAGCTCCCTGGGCTGCCTGGGTCTAGTGGCCGGTATAAGGCAAGTCTGAGGAGGGGAAAATGGTTTGCAAGATGAAAGCGCTATAGAAATTCCAGGCCCAATGGCTGTCAACAGGAGCCTCCTTTTGGCTGAGCAAAAGCTGCCACTGAAGGAGAGCATATAAATTATTTCAAGTTGTGTTCAAAGTGCTTTTGGGGTGAGGGGAGAAGAATCTGTGTCTGCAAGCCAACTCTTGAGTATCCACTTGGGGGGGACTGTCTGCAAGAAATGTCAAGCCCTGGGCCAACTCCCCCTCTCTCCTCAGCCAGAGAGGGTTCAGGGAAAGTAGGTTCTGCTTTCCTCTCAGGCTGAGCCAGCTGGGCTTGGACGGTGAAGCCTTGGGGAGGAGCCAGCCTCCATATATAGCCGTGAAGAGGCAGACAGAAAGGTGTGTGGCTTCCACCCCAGTGGCCTGCTCCTATGCTCAGCCATCTGCCATTTTGGATTTCTAGCTTTTGTGGATTGTCTGGAGGTTTAGTCATTTTGTGCTCCTTGGGCCTGCCTATGAAGGGCCTCCCTTCCTCCTTTATGACTTCCCAGAGATGGGCCTAAGCTGGTGCCCAGAGCTTCCTTTCTTTTCCTCCTAGATGCTGCCTAGGGAGGAGCTCTACTGTCCCCCCATCGTGGTCAAGGTCATCGACAACCGCCAGTTTGGCCGCAGGCCTGTAGTGGGCCAGTGCACCATCCGCTCCCTGGAGAGCTTCCTCTGTGATCCCTACACATCAGAGAGTCTGTCCCCACAGGGCGGCCCAGGTAGAGGGAAGGCCCAGGGTAGAGGGAAGGCCAGGGCAGGGGCTCAAGGGCAGGCACACTTCCCAGCTGGGATGCATGCATCTCTCCTGGGGCTTCTGCTCAGCTAGGCAAGAGCTGGGAGCTTCCCTTCCTCAGGCTGGGCACGCCTGGAGCAGGTGACCCATACCTGAAGAGCTGAGGAATGACAGCTCAAGTGGGGGACAGTTATGGAAGAGTTGAGAGGGAGGGAGGTAACTGTATAGGGAGACAATAGGGGGATGAGAAAGGTGAGGAGAGTAAGAAAGCAAGAATGGGGAGAGGGAGGGATGGGGTCTGAAGAGAGGAAGAAAGGAGACACTGTGAGATGCAGAGGCTGAGGGGTCCCATCACAGCTCCCTGGCTGAGCCCTCACCACCCTGGATGTGGGTCTTCCTGCAGATGATGTGAGCTTGCTCAGTCCTGGGGAAGATGTGCTTATCGACATTGATGACAAGGAGCCCCTCATCCCTGTCCAGGTAGGAAAGGCGCTGGTCCTATGGGAGAGGCACCGGCTTTGACACCTTCTCCCTTGGTTCTTCCTGTATTGTCACTGCTTCTCCCCTACTTTTACTGCCATGCATCCTGCACCCTGCTGGCTGTGACTACATGATGGGGGGACCTAAATAAGGGCTTTCTTTCTGGTGGAAGGCGGGATGTGTGGTCTTCAGGGCAAGGCCCAATCATTTTCCTAGAAGTAAGTGAAAAAAATGAACCACTACTTTGGGGGCTATGTTGTGGGTTTTCCCTTGGGGATCACTCAGTAAACCTGGGTCAGGGAGCAAGTGAAACAGAAGGGAAACCGGGGAGGAAGTGCTGGGGAGCCTTGGGGAGTCCCTCACCTCCCCTTGATGGGCCCTTCATCAGGGGAGGATTCTTCTACGAGCTTGTGCTGGTTGGAACCTTGGAGACAGTTTTTGAAAAAAGCACTAGGGTTTCTTTCCCTATTCTCCCACTCCAGGAAAAGGATGGGAGAGGGACATTATACTCATGATCTCCAACCCTTGGGCTGGGGGCAGTAAGAGCCATCCTTTTGCTATACACTCAGCGACCTATGGCCTGCTGGTGATCTAGGTGCAATGCTAAGTGACATGACAGGAGGTCTGCGGCACCTTTCACCCAGGGGGAGCACTGTCCCCATCTTGGGCCCTGGAGAGTTGCTGGATTCTCCAAGGCTGAGACTACTCAGTCATTCCTGCAGGGGAAATGGAGAAAGCTCCCTGCCATGAGCACCAGCCTTGAACTTGCTGTCTGTTCAGGTTGTCACCCTCGTCTCTGGGCTTTGTGTGTTTCTGGCCACACATTGCATGACATCCCTGGCACCCTGGGGCTCTCAGCGCTTCTGAGCTGTCTGCAGGAAGATCCTTGAAGCTTACAAAGACAGCACATGTGTTGCAGGCCCAGGAGGGGTGCACTTCAGAAGGAGTGTGTGTTCTTTAAGCAAGAGAACAAAATTGGGTGCTGGGTTGAGCTCATTACCGTCAAATGTGTTTATAGGGCATTTCTCTGACACTTAGGAGTGACTGCTGCTTCCTTCTCACTCTCTTATCTTGTTGCTTCCAGGAGAGCATTTCTGGGGTTCAGTTGGGGGCTTAGTTGTTACCAAGACAAGAAGTCTTACTCTCCACTGTCTCTGATGAAGGCATCAGAAGCCCTGAGCTCCCCATCTCCCCATCCTCTGTGGCTGTCCAGGGCTCTAAATCCCACCTATCCTTCCAAACCCTGCTGTTGCAGAAACCTTTGCCCTGCTCTCCTGCTCAACTGGTCTTCTTTAAGTCTCAACTTAGGCATAGTCACCTCTTTTGAGGAATCCTCCCTGGCTCTTCCCCTTCTACTGCGAGGTCTTGGTCACTAGCTTGCCTTAGGCCCTGTGTATCTGTGTAGCTGTCAGCATCTTCCTGGACTAGCCTAAGGATAATGATTGGAGCATCTTCCTGTTTAAATTCTCAGTACTTAGCACAGGGAGGTGTTCAGAAAAAATCTGTCTGGATGGATAGACAGATGGGTGGATGGGTGGATACATGGTTGGGTGGGTACATGTGTGAATGGATGGATGGATTGGTGGATGGATGGGTAGATGGATGGGTGGATGGGTGGATGGGTGGATGGATGTATGAATGGGTATATGGGTGCATAGGCAGATGAATGGATGAGTGAGTGGATGGATGGATGGGTGGATGGATGGATGGGCGGGTGGATGGATGAGTGGATGCAAGGATGGATAGCTGGCCCATCTCTGTATAGGTTTGAAGAGAAACCTTTCCTGGCCTGGAAACCTAAATGAAAATTTCAGATAGCTCTACATTAAATTTAGCTTAACTTCTGTGCTTGTGCCTTCTGGCCTGGTTGGGTGTTTATAGCTGAATTGGGCAGATAATTTGCCCCAAACCCTGGACTGCCTGATCCTGGCTTCTGCTCTCCACCCCTAAGTGGGCCTGTCTGAGACTGTAAGAAAAGTGCAGGGCCTGCCCAGAAGGATTTCCGTTTTGTGTGTGCTGCCCTCAAAATGTCTACAAATTCAGATGGGGAGGGATTATTTTGGGTCCTGTTGGCTACAAGCACAGCCAGAGGCAGACAATGAGGAGGCCTAGTCTGGCCATCGTCCCAGTGTTGACATGAGGGAACTGGGGCTGGGGTCTGAGCCAGAGCCAGGCCTCTGCTCTTCATGGGAGCACTTGGCTATTCCTGCTAGAGCTGATGGCCAGACTATGGGGCAGGGATCTGGGAGCTGGGCTCTTGGCTGAGTGCCACAGGGGGAGCGCTAGCTGCACTTGGACCAAGAGGTGAAAGCAAGACCAGCCTGCCCTGAGCGAGGAGGCTTGGACCCTCCCCTTACTGAGAAATCTGTCTGATGGAGGAGGCATAGCCCTATCCTTAAAGAGTCCCAAGCGAGCAGGGAGACCAGTCCTGGTCTTCAGGGAGCTCTGGCTCTGTGGGGAGACCCACAGATGTGCTTTTCTCTGAGATCCATTGATCAGATTTGGCTGACTCAGGAACTCTTTCACTTTTATCTCTCAGCTCCTTGCTTCTCCAGCCCCTGGCGCTTTGGAGGACTAGGTACACTGAGGCTGACCTGGGCGGTAGTGAGCTCCAGTTGCAATACTTTGCAGATAATTTCCTCTTTCCACTCTCTCCAGTGCAGATAGAATGAAAGGCTCTCACCTCTAGGGGCTGAAGGGTAAGAAATCTGGTAGAACTTGAATTTTGCCTGGCTCCTGTTTGCCCAGCCCATGTTTCTCAGCAACCTGTTTCTTTTCTACAGTTGATGCCCTCTTCTGGTTGCTTGCTGAGTCCTGGCTGTGCTTACAGCCTGGGCCTCTCCCTCCCTGACCTGGCTCACCCCTACTCTTGCCATATCCCACCTTCTGTCCTTCCCCTGGCTTACACCTTCTCTCTTTTCAGAAGGCCTGCTCACTATCAGGTAGGGAATGCCACCCAAGACTCTTGATGCTCCGGCCGTGGCTGGCAATCAGAGCAGTTCTTAGCTTTCTAGAAGTGTCTTGGTTTGTGTCAAGAGTGGTCAGTTTTGAAGGGGATTCTAAGTATATGTGCAAAGCAGACCCTCTGGGGCTCGTTGGTTAGTGTCTATGTCTGGAGCTGAGGATTCCAGTCCCTGTGTGGATGGAGCAGTGCCCTGAACTGTTTTCTGAGGTGATGAGAACTGGGTGATCAGAGCGTTCCTGGATATTAACTCGACTGTTTGCTGTGGGTCTCTGTGTCTGTCCTCCATGTAGGCCTCAGACTTGTAGCCTGGGCGTGGGGCATGTGTGTTGGGTTGTGTGTGTGTGTGGTGTGCACATGAGTGTGCATGCAAAGTCAGGGGAGGATGTGGCCAGAGGTGTGTCTAGTCTTGGAGGTGCTGGCCAGAGGTGTGTCTAGTCCTGGAGGTGGCCTTGCTAGAATTATGGCCTTCACTTTTAACTTTGCGAGGGAGGGCAGGCCTGGAGGTACCCTTGGCGTTGGAGATTAGAAGTACTTTATTCCATCCGGGTCTCTGCTTTAATAAAATGGATATATTCATTTTTCTCTGGTCATAAAAATGTTTCATAAAATTTGGAAAATATCAAAAAATAATGAAAAGGAGGCAACTGATTCAATGCTGCCTCCAACTGAATCAATTGCTGTCCACATATCATTCTTCCTCCTCTTTTTCCTTCCCCCAGGTTCCTCCTTCTGTCCTTGAGTCTACCTCTGGTTCTGACGCCATTCCTACCTTTAAAACAAAATTAGGGCCTTTGTTTACTAAACTGTTCGTGTCATTGAACTAGTTTTTGGTGTAAAGGTTAGAAAGATGGGAAGAAAAACAGTATGCAGTCACACCCATTTTCTGTACAGGGTCTTGAAGCTGCAAGTAGAGATGGTGGCCCTGTATCTCCCCAGAGCCCACCTTCCAGGCACTGAGAGGCCCCCAGAGCCAGTGTGGTGTCAGGGTGACTCTTGTCTAGCATTCTGAGAGCCCCTAGGGTAAAGGTCTCCAGAAAAGGAGCATTTTTGGGGTGGTAACACAGAGGGTGAACACTTGGGAAGTTTAACTGACCATAGGGAGATGAGAAGAGTCTAGCAGATCTCAGCCAAGAAATGCCACAGGGATGAGATGCTTTATTAACAAGGACACCAACATCTGCAACTCTCCTGGCCCTGAGGAATGCGCCTGGGATAAGTATTTAGAAAAGCTCTCCCAAGAAGCAGCTGAGGAAGGCCTCGAGGCTGAGTGGGCTGAGAACAGAGAGATGGGGGCTTGGCTGATAGGCAAAAGAGCTTGGCCAGAGGCTTAGAAGTGGGACTGTGTGTGTGTGTGTGTGTGTGTGTGTGTGTGTGTGTGTGTATGTTTCCTACGGGGGCACAGCAAGAAGATAGGCCTGGCAGGCTAGCATGGAGGAGGCGTCAGAAGGTGGCACCAATCTGCTCCCTGCACCCATGGGCTGAGGTGCTGGGGCTGACCCCCTCCCAGGGCCCCAGGCTTGGGCTAATTTGGAGCTTGCTACTCTAGTTATAGTCTCTGGGACACCGTGAAGATGGAAACACTCTCCCAGAATTGGAGCAGCAAATTATGCCCGAATTCCAAAGGAGAACGTGTAATTTCTGAAGCTGGACCAGATCTTTGGAGCACTATGTTTAGCTTTATTTTCTCTCCCCTGTTGCTCTGGTGAACTGCCGGTTTCCCTCTCATTTTTCTAAAAAAGAACTATATTAAAAATAACAATAAGGCTTCTGTGGGGTTCAGGATGAGAACAGGAGGGGCAGGGCCAGTCTGCCCAACTAGGGGTGCACGTGGAGTTCATCCAGTCTATTCTGGGGCTCACATCATGCCAACAGCACACGGCCTGTGGCACTGGCTGGGTGCCCACAGGCCACTCTGCCCTCCTGCCCAGGCTTCTGCTGCTGATATGCCACTCAGTGATGTGCCCTTCACAGAGCAGGAAGGGCTCCACGAGTCCCCACAGTCTCCCTCAGGTCCCCAAAGGGCTTCCACCTCTGTGCCCTTCTTGACTGTCTGGAAAGTGTGTCCCAAAGCACAAGTCCATCCCTCAGCTCCGGGTCCCCTCAGGTCCCTCACCTCCCCAGCCTCCCTCCTGTGCCTTTCCTGCGACACTGCCTGCCTCTCTGGACTGTTTGCTGCCTCACCCAAGCTGTGTTTTCTTCTCCTTTGCCACTGCTAGTTGCTCTGGCTGTGCATCTCTTTCTTGCCTTGTCTACCTGCCAGGCCCTATCACTTCCTCCTGGCCAGTTATAGTGGCTTCTGATGTCTCCCTACCTCCAGCCCTGAGCCCCGAGGCCTTCTTGGCCCAGCAGCCCAGGAATAAGTTCCCCGTAAACTGCAGAGTTAGAGTAAAGAAGACAGCTAGCAAGGACTTGATGCACAGGTATGGCAGGGGTTGGACTGTAAGACTTCAGTCTCCCTGATGTAGGGCTTTGTGGTGCCCAGGTTCTTGAAGAGAGAAGACTGAGAAAGCTATGCCTGGCAGAAATGGGGGCGCTTAGCTATTCAGACTCGCCCCACCCCGCACGATGCGAAGCTGGGAAATCTCTGACACAGGCTGACTCTGAAAAGGCAGGGGAAGCATATGAGAAATGGCTGAATTGGCTGTGCCCAGGACAGTGAGAAACCGGAGCCCCTTCAAAAAGGAGGCCTCACCTAATGGGGGTAGGCATAGCTTTCATTTCATTTATACCCACTGTTACCCTGTGAAGTAGGTTTTTTGTGTCTTATCTACATGGGGACATTGGCTCAGAGAGGTCAGATGCTTGCCCAAGGTCACCCGGCCCGTGGAACCATGGGGCCAGGCTTGCCTAATTCTGGAGCACAAGTTATTGCCACATCTGTGGCTGCGCCCTGGAGAAAGCAGAGGGTGCCTGGATGGAGGGAGAATATACTCCCTTGGGGTTGTCCAGCCTTTTCCAAATGCATCCTCGAGTCTTGTTGCTAACCTGCATGTTTAATTTGTAGCTTGCCGATGGTCTGTCAAGCTTGGGCCCCACTAACATGGCGTCTTCTCCATCCAGTCCTCATGTATGTATCACTTACCTACTTGTGGGTCCTTGATTTTCCCTGGGGACTGGGGATGGGAGTTAGGAGGGGAGCACAGGGGAGGGAAGAAGGGAAGGATTTCTCTGCATAACACAAGCACCTGTGCAGCAATGGGTGGGCGGGGTGAAAGCTATGGGGTAGAGTTACAAATGTCCTCGTGTTATCCCTGGTGCCTCCTGGAATTTGTGTTCCCTGGTGTGAGGACCCGGGCTCAAGTGGGGCTGCACGGGCTGGTGGAAGCAGAGAAGACTCTAGGTAGACTCTCACTGTGGGGACATGGGCCATGAGAAGCCTCTGTGGGAGGTGGCAGGGCCGACTTTCTGCTTTCCAGATGCAAGAAAGGTGTGTGTCACTGAGGAACCCTGGCTGGTCCTGGCAGGTTCTAAGAGGTCTGCTTGGCCAGTGGTCAGTGACTGCTGTTCCTAGAAGGGCTCATTTGTGCCTCCTCAGCAGATTTCCTCTGCTTTATCTTTTTGGGTGGGGCTTTCCAGTAAGATGACATTGGAGTGAATCTTTACCATGCCTTCATGGAGGCCCATGCTTGGGCCAAGTGGAGCCCTGACCTGCCGGGGGAGGCATAAGAGATAAAACTTGTCAAAAAGTACTGGTTTAAATTCCCTTCATGATGCCAAGGGCAGGCATTGCTGTATTGTCTTCTGGATTTCTAGGAGGAGGCAATGCCTGTTTTCCTTGTTCTGTGATTTATCTTTTGTAGAAGAAACAGGAAACACAAAGTGTAAGGTAGAGAGTTAAAACCACCCGTGTTCCTATTTAGTTGAAGATGAACACTGTGAAGATTTTGATGAGCTTACATTTTTAGATATCTTTTATGGTCACGTGCATACTTTTAAAAACAAAACTGAAATCATATTGAACTTTGATCTGCATGTTAAATTTAAGGTATAATGTGAAGGCCTTTCCATATTTTTTATAAAAACTATGGCTGCATGTCATATGGACATCCATAAAGTATTAACTACTCTGTATCATCAATTTGTTATTTAATTTGTTAATTCTCACTGCTGTCCTCTTTTATATACTTTAGAGGAGATTTTTTAAAAGTTTGCTTTCTGTAGTCATTTCTCATTAAAACTTATTCCTAGGCATTTTATAGCTTTTATTTCTATTTCTCAGAGGAATATTTTTTCCTTATGATTTTTGACTATGGCTAAAATATAAGAAAACAATTATTTTTGTATACTTGTCTTGAAACTGACTCTTTATTAAGCTTTAGTATTAGTTCTGATAGTTGTTAGTTGATTTTGTTGGGTTTTCCAGGTGGATAAGTTTGTTTTCTTCTGGTAATGATAAATGTGACTTTCTTGCTAATAGCTCTATCTTATTCTTGCTTTTTTTTTAGAATAATGTTTAATAATGGAGATGTTAGTGATCAAAGTAGTTTGCACCCTGACTAATGAGAATATCTGTACCATTAATTACAATAATGATAGACAGTCTTGATTTTTGTCAAGGTTGTATACTTTATAAAAAGTTAGTTTATGCTGAGCAACTTATGTGAAGACAACAACTTGCAGTATAACAACCATTGGTGAATTCCTACAATGCTGTCTAGTGAAACTACGTATTGTCTCTAATGTTCTTTTAAATTGTCTCTAATGTTCTTTTATTATTTTCTTATTCCCTTTAATGATTTGATCAATCTTCTATTCTTACATCTGGTAATCTGCCCAACTTCGTTGAAGATAGCAATACGTAATAGAACAACCACTGTTGATCCCTATCATTTGGTTTGAGACTCCATATCATTTTTAATGTCCTTGCTTTGTTTTGTTTATATTTTGCTATTGTTCTTTTTTCGTACTATTTTCTTTAAAATAAAAAAGTTAGTTTATTAATAGCTTCAAAATAGATAATACTATGGGAGTTTAATTTTATCAGATATTGTTTGGTGTTTATCAAGATGGTCATTTTGTTTTCATTGCCTTGTTAATATAATGCATAATTTTCCTGTATTCGTGGGGTAACCCAGATTGGCCAATTAGTCATGGTGTTCTAATTTTCTGAGACTGAGTCCCTCCTGTCCCATGCCATCAAACAGATGGCTGGCTAACTGAAAATAAATCGCTAATCAGGTACTCATTTAAAGTCATACATACGTGCCACAAACATTTCGGTTTTAACCAAAGCCGTGTTAATTTACAATCATCTGATGTGTGCTGAGCCCTCTGCTTTGGGTTTCAGTGTGCTGAACTGGGTGTCACGTCATCCTTTTGCTATAAACCGCAGCCAATTGTCTATGATTTTTAAGTTTTGATGAGAGGTTAATGATACTTGCAAACATATCTGAATGGCGAGTTCTTTTAACATTCAAGATTCTTCCCACACCCTTTATGCTGTCTCACTTGGACTTAAGTTTTAAAAAAAAAATTCAAGAATTAAGTTCAAATTTTACGTTTTTGCAACGTTTATCAGTTATCGTGAGTACATGTGGCAGAACCAAGTTTGGAAAGAAAAGCGATTGGCTGGTGGTAAACAAACAGAGCACCTGCTGAGAGCTGCCCTCCAGAGAAGCCTCAGGCCTCCGCTGGCTGAGGACCTTAGTCAGGTTGGTGGCAGACAGGGCATAGTGTCTGTTCATCCAGGTGAACCAGAACTTTGTAAGCAGAACTTCTATTATGTATTGGGTTGGATTTACTGTTACTTATTTAGAATTTTTGCATCTCTACAAATATTATTATTAGAATTTTTGAATCTCTATTAATATTATTTTTAGGCTCTGATACCAGGGTTTACCAACTCTTTAAACATATTTTTCAGGTGTGCTCCTACTGTCTGTGCTTTTTAAGTCTGTATGGGGTGAGAATTATTGTTTCTTAAGGTACAATACACTAGAGCCACTCTTTCTGAATTTTACTAGTTGGAAATGACGTGGTAAACATTTTGAATAATTGCTTCATGTAGAATAATATGAATCAACCTAGATTTAAAAATGACTAACAATCATGTAACTTAAAAAGTGGTGGCCACACTGTGGAGATTCTTCAAAAACTGAAAATAGAAATTCTATTCAAACCAGGTGTACCACTTCTGGGTATTTCTCCAAAGAGTTAAAGACATCAGATTATGGAGATATATGCATATCCATGTTTATAGAACAACCCACAGTAGATAATTCTTGGAAATGGCTTATATGTCCATCAACTGATGAATGGGTAAAGAAAATGTGATATATAGTGGAATATTACTCAGCCACAAAGAAGGATGAATTTCAGTAATTTGTAGGAAAATGGATGAGAACCTTACAATCATAACGCTAAGTGAAATAAATCAGACACAGGAGGTTAAATGTTACATGGCTTCTCATATATGAGAAGTCCAAACTATAAATGATTTAAAGAGCAAAATAAAAGAAAGATGATGAGGAATGAGGTAGACCTTTTGCAAATGGGGTGGGGATCTAGCACTGGAAGTGGGGAGGGGAAGGGAAAGTAAAAATTAAGAACAGCTATGTGTATGTACCAACTCCGCAGGATGAATGTATTGCAAACATGCACTAATAAAAATTTTCAAAGCAAATAATATACATTAGCCAATATGTATATAATTACAAATGGGAAAAATGTGGCCATGTGAATTATATGTATGATTTAGATGATTAACAAAGTTAGTTATTTTTTTCTTGAAGGCTGTGTTGCTTTTTTTTGAGACAAGGTCCCACCATGTAGTTTGGTCTAGCCTTGAACTCACTCATGCAGCCCAGGCGGGTCTTGAATTTGCAGCAGTTATCCTGCCTCAGCCTCCTGCGTGCTGGGATTATGGGAGTGTGCCATCAAGCCTAGACTTGTGTTGTATTTTGCAAGGTTTGAATTACAGAAAAATTTTAGGAATATAAATCTTATGTAATCGTATAAAATGCAACTGCCCTGGTGCAACTCATATGTAAAGCTGGGCCCAGCCCCTTTTTAAGGGGGGGATTCTTTGATCACTTTCTACTTCATCAGTCAGTTTGGTAGCTTGGATGTGCCCATGTTGCCTGGTGACATTAGGATGGGTTTGTAATGTGGTGACAATAAAAGAAAATACTTCCGTATCTGTTTTATTTTCATCCTCGTGCTTAGTTTTGTATATTTGTTTTACTGTATTTATCTTTTTTAAAAATTAGGCTTAATACAATTTCATCTGTTTTAGGATTTTTTTTCATCCAAACACAATTTTTGCTGATATAAGGTTAATTGCTTCAATTTCTAGTGGGAGGTCATTTTTGAGCTCTCTCACTCTGAAATTCCTATGATATATATTTGGGTTATTTTGAATTAACATTTCATTCTCTTTTCTTGAGAAAAAAAAACTTTAAAAAGTGGTGTTTATTTGCATTCTCTTTTAAAGATGTTTAAGTTTTGCTGTTCATGCTTAAGCATACCTAAGTTTGTATTACATCTGGAGTGTGTGTGTGTGTGTGTGTGTGTGTGTGTGTGTGTGTGTGTATGTACTGTGAGGTTGAGTTAGTTTTTAAATATTTCCCATATGAATAACAATGCTCTATGTGACTATCATGTTAGTATAGAATGACCTATTCTTTTTGTTAACTAATTATGACAGTTGTGTTAAAAGAATTTCATAGAAGTGTGAATCTGTTTATGGGCTTGCAATTCTATTTTACTAGTCTATTTCTTCTTCTGTTCTAATATTCCACCACCTTTTTTACTGTAATTTTTCTAATAAGTTTTGATATCTGATAAAAAACTATCCAATCTTGTTTATTTTCAGCAGTTTTATTGCTATTCTGGTCCCTTGCTTTTCCACCTTCAGAATCAGCTTGTCACCAACATTAACAAAAACCAAAATAATTGTTGAGATTGTGTGATTGAGTTATAGCTAGTATCTGGATCAATTTGGGGAAGGATAGACAGTTTCATAGTATTGTCATTTAAACTGTAAACACGATATATCTCTGTATTTAGGTGTTTTTAATGTCTTAATATTTTTATAACTTATCAAACAAGTCTAGTACAACTTTTTTTTTTTTTTTGGTTTTTCTCCGGTACCAGGAACTGAACTCACGACCTTGCACTTGCCAGGCAGGCGCTTTTGCCGCTGAGCTAAATCCCCAGCCCCTAGTACAACTTTTATAGGTTTAGTTCTAGCTCTTTTATGCTTTGCTGTTACTTAAAGGTACATTTCCTTATTAGTTTTTGTTTAAATAAACACAATTGATTGTTGAACTTTCTGGTTAATTCTATCGATTCAAACATTTTCCTGGGTTTTCTGTGTGGTCAATCATCTAATTTGTAATTAGTTACAGTTTTGATTCTTCTGTGTATGTTTTCTTTTTTTTTTTTTTCCCCCACTGTTTTCTTACCTTTCTTTGCTGCACTGGGACCTGCAGTGGGATTTTATGTACCCGGTTTAAGAGAATACTCTTTTTTGCTCCTAATTTTAAGATGAATTATTTTAACATTTCACCACCAAGTATGAAATTTATGAGGTGAACTATTGCTAGTCAGCTAGGAGTTTTTATCTAGAATATTGTCATTTTATAAATGCTAGTTACATACATGTTGAGGTGACCATATCATTTTCCTCTTTTTATCTGTTATTGTGGTGAATTACATTGATAGATACCTTTCTCATTTTTGTATTGAAACATTTTTGAAACAAACTAACCTAACCTGGTCATGATATATTATCTTTTTTTTTTCTTCCTGCATTGCTGGATCCAGTTTGCAAACAGTTAGTTTAGGACTTTTTTGAATCAATTTTTATGATTGATAATGGCTTGATGTTTCCCTTTCTATACTGTTATTTTCAAGTTTCCATGTCTATGTAATAGCAACCCTATCAAGTGGCTTGAATATAGATACTCTTTTACTAGTCTCTACAAGAACAAAAGGATGGGCATTATCTAGCGTCTAAGTGTTTGACAGATTCACTTAAAAAACTGTCTAGACTTAGCATTCTTCTTCGGGAAATTTTAAACTGCTGCTGCAATTTTAAAAAATGTTTATAGGACCTTTGAGATTTTATATTTCTAGGCAAGTCACTTTTGGTGATTTATACTTTATAGGGGTTTATCCATTTCCTTTTAAATTTATTGGTGTAGCATTTTCCATAATACCTTCTTAATTTTTCTAAAATATTTTCTTTTCTATCTAGTTTGTCTCCTTTCATTCCTAAGATTATGCTTTATTTTTCTTGCCAGAGTTTGTCAGGTTCTTTTCAGTCTTCCAGAAATCAATTTTTAGTTGATTTTGTGTATTGTTCCTTGTTTTCTAGTTTATTAATTTGTTCTCTTTCTTATTTCCTTCCATCTATTTTGTGGGGTTATTATATTTTTGACTTTTGTATAAACATTGGAGACTATAAAATTCATTCTAAATACTGCTTTATGAATCCCACAGGATTTGAAAATTTTGTTATTTTTCATCCTGAATATTTTCTATTATTTCTTTTTGACACCTTAATTACCTTAAAATATGTTTTGGAAGTTTCTAACTTACATTTTAAGTTATCTTTTTTGTTACTGTTTTTCAGTGTAACTGTACAGTGGCCCACAAAATGTAATTCATGTGTAATAATGCTTAAAAATGACCTGACACATACTTTATGGTCTAGGTAAAGGTCAATTTTTGTAAATGTCCCATGTGTGCTTGAAAAGAATGTGTAAGCTCCAAATGTGTTTTACATATAACATGTCCATTTAGAACAGGTTTATCAATTATATTATTTAAATCTATATTTATTCTGAATTTTGTATGTATGTGGTTTATCAGTTTCTGGAGTGTTAACAACACATCCTACTTTGATGTGATATTCTTTAGTTTCACCTTGTAATTCTGCCTGTTTTTTCTTTGTGTGTTTGATGCTGTGTTATTGGGTACACACAAGTTTAGAATTCTTACGTCTTCCTGGATAATTGAATCTTTTAACAATATGTCTTTCTGCCCCTTAAGATCCCTATTAATAGGTCAGACACGGTAATCTCAGCACTCAGGAGGCTGAGGCAAGAGAATCATTGTGTGTTCGAGACCAGGCTGGGCTACAAAGTGAGCTCAAGGCCAGTGAGACTCTGTCTCAAAAAGACAAAAACAAAACAAAATAAAAGATAAAATCCCTATTAATGAGTTTTTCTTTTTAAAAGTCTGTTTTAAACTGGGTGTGGGGGCACATACCTGTAATCCTAGCACTGGAGAGGCTGAGGCAGGAGGATTGTTGTGAGTTTGAGGCCAGCCTGGGCTACAAAGTGAGCTCAAGACCAACCTGAACTTTGTGGTGAGACTATCTCAAAAAGGAAAAAAAAAAACAAAAAAAACTGTTTTATTTATGTTAATATAGCTGTTTTATTATGTTAATATAACAGTTTTCTTTTGGCTAACATTTCCCTAGTTTATTCTTTTCTATCTTTTACTCTCCACTTCTGTGTGACTTCATGTTTAGGTGTCTCACTTATGAACAGCAAATGGATTCTGTTTTTTTCTTAATGCATCTTCTTGACCATTGTTAGTGATATATTTGAATTTATTTCTACTATTTCATTTTGTATCTCTTTTGTATCCTGTAATTTTTCTAATTTCTTATTTCTCATTTTTCTTTTTGGGTTAAAAAATCCTTCTTTCTTTTTTCCCCATGTCTTTCCACTTCTTCAGTTCAACACTATCCCTGACTTCAATTCCTTTAATTACCAGTATAGACATTTTCACGTGCAAATGTAACTCAGTAAAGTCTTTATTTTAATTTTAAATTTAACAGTCATGTTTTTCATCTGGCATGTGCAGCCTCTTCCAGATTTTACAAAGCGTACTTTAACTCTAATCACTTACCAATTTCCAAATAACTCTATTATTTTAAACCCCATTTATCAGCATTTTTATTTTTTCTAATTTGAAATTTTATTTGTTCATTTGTTGGTAGTAGCAACTCCTTTGCTTTATTTCCTCCCTATGTAAAGGGGGAAGAAACCCCCTTTCCTGCCCTCTAGTCCCCCACGACACAGTCAATCGACTCTTGGCTAGAGAAGAGTACAGGCCTCACAGCCATCTCCAGCTCTGAGCTTCCAAAGGTGCGTGCATCTCCAAGTCAGCATTGAATCCACCAGAAAACAACAGCATCACCCAAAGACCAGGGGTGCAGTAGCTAAGTCTGAAGCTTTACGGTGGGCCAGAGGCCACTTCTGGGCGATGAGTCTTCCCAAAGTTTTTTTTTTTTTTTTTTTTTTAGTATTTTTTTTTTTTTTTGTACCGGAACCGAACTCACGACCTTGCGCTTGCCAGGCAGGTGCTTTGCCGCTGAGCTAAATCCCCAGCCCCCTGGGCGATGAGTCTTGATACAAGAGGCCACCTAAGCTTGGCTCGATGCAACCCCACAAAAATGAAGGTCACCTCTGTCTGTACGGAGGGATGTCAAGGGTAAGGGCAGCCCTGTTGTTAAAAAGAAAACACGCAAGTCTTTCAAAGAAAAGGAAACAATCTGAATAGGATCAAACAACATCCACCTTGCTGTGCCCAGGTGGTCACCGAGTCAGCGGCAGTCCAGGAGCAGATTTCCAGCTAGAAGGAGACAAGCGGGGACTTACAGGCCACATAAATTTGTCTCACGGGAGCCTTCCAGGAGGAAAACGTCACTCTCAGGGTCAGCTGATCATGACTTCACCTAGGGCCACCGACACCGCTGGCTTATAGCCCTTGAAGTGACCATGGATTTGGCTAGCTCTCTGCTCTGCCACCCCCCACAGCTGGCAGTGGTTTCTGTGATGAGTCATGTGTCATGGCTGATGACGATCGCGGCACCCTTATATTCCTTTCTGCTTGAGATATCAACAAACTCTACACCCAGGTTATTGGTTGGCTCATGTAGGATGAGCACCTCGGGCTCCCAACAAGCCAGCTCTGCAAACACAGCTTGGGCTTTCTGCCCACCAGACAGTTTGCAGACCTGCATGGTAGGGGCGTGACTTTTAAGGCCAAAGCAGCTCAGGAACTTGTGGGCATCCTGGTAGGGCAAGTTGAAGATGCTTGCAGATATTTGGTGGGCGTCTCTTCCATGTGCAGCTGCTCTGCATAGTGCTGGTTGAAGAAGCAAATTTTTAGCGGGTAGTTCTTTCTCATTTCCCTGCAGGTTGACATCAGCTTGCTGGTCTGCAGCAGAAGCAGTGTGCTCTTCCCCTTGCATTGGGGACCACAGTGCAGACCCTTGAATCCATGTTGATGTCAAAATCCAGGTTCTTAAAGAGTTGCTTCTGCTCTTCATAACCACATGCTTCACTGTGCAGGCCCAGCACAGGAGGGGTGAGCAGCAGGGGATATGGGAAGGTGAAGTGTACTCCTTGGGGTGCCTCAGGAACTCAGGGGCCTCTTGAGATTCTTCTTCTTGGTTTTTCCACCTGCTTGATGAACTTGCCATCAGCCTTCAGCTTTTTCTCCTGCTTCTCATACTGCTTCAGCAGTTCTTTTTGCTTCTGCTGGTACATCTTCTTGAAGGTCATGTAATTGCCCCCTATTGTAATGGAGCTGTTGATCATTGAGATGGATAATGTCAGTACACATGTTGTCCAGGAAGCCCTGGTCATGGAAGATGATCAGCAATGTAGTTATTCAGCCACATGGTGCCATTGACCTCCAGGTGGTTAGTGAGTTCATCCAACATTAACAACATGGCCCCATGTACAACACTTTGGCCAGGGAGACCCGTATGCACCAGCTCCCCTGAGAACTTCTTGGTGGGCTTATTCTGCCTCTCAGGGTCTAAGCCTAGGCCAGCCAGGTTCTGCCATGCTCTGGCCACTGCAGCTGCTGCTCCAGTGGCCCACAACTCCTCACAAACCTCCTCTAGCTTCTTGGCAGATGTATCATGCCCCTGTTCCAGCTGTCCTGCAGCTAGCACTCCTCTTTGCAAGTTCAGTTGCTTGGTGTAGGCTTGAAGAGTGGCCTACACTGCTGACATCTCAGCTGCTACCACCTCCTGTTCGTACAGAAACATGTTAGCATTGGGAGGGATGCTCAGGGCATGATCTGTGATGTGCTTGAGGGGTGTGGTCTTTCCTTTGTGGATTGGATCCCACCATCCATAGAGGTGGCCAACTATGGTGAAGAGGCTAGTGTTGACAGACAACTTCTTGCCATGGGCCAAGATGATGAACTTCTCAGCTTGATGTCAGATGCCTTTTCTAGTGTGGCCTGGCAAGAGGACATCTTTTGGGATCATTTTCCTTCTTCCTCAAGTATAACCTATTGAGATTCCTATAGTTGGGGTCAATTTATTATAAACTTTCTCACTTTCTATTGTTGAAATAGACTGTTCCCTTCTTTTGGAAACACTAATTTCATAGACAATTATATTCTGTCAGCTGTATCTCTTGGCTTCCGTTGTGCTGTTGTCTTCCTAAATCTGCAGGCTTTTATTTTTAAAACATTTTTTGTTAGTTCTGTATTGTTTTGAACTGTTATTTCTTCAGGCATTACATATTCCCCATTCTCCATCATTTCTTTTGGAACTCTGACTAGATATAGAGTACACTATCTCTCTTCTCTATTTATTTATTTATTTATTTATTTTTATTTTTTTGTTTTTTTTGGTTTTTCTCCGGTACCGGGAACCGAACTCACGACCTTGCGCTTGCCAGGCAGGCGCTTTTGCCGCTGAGCTAAATCCCCAGCCCCTCTCTTCTCTATTTAAAGTACATGGGAGGATGTGTGCAGTTTATGTGCAAATACTACATCCTTTTACTTGAGGAATTTGAGCATCTTTATAGTCCCTGCGTGGGGGTCCTGCAGATTCTCAGGGGCAACTGTATTATTTGTTGCTTTGTATCGCACTTTTGCTAATTTTTGAAGCTGTATCTACTAGGTTTCTTATACTTTAGCCATTTCAGATTTGTTATTTAATCCCATTTATTGAGTTTTGAGTCCTAAGTATTGTATTTTTATTTCTCAAAGTGGTTATCTTTTTTTTTTCCAAATCTGCTTGTTTATTTTTGAAGTTTTGTCCTTTTGCCATACTAAAAATATGTGCCTTTTATTCCTTTAAACACTTTTTTTGTTAAAGTGTTTTGGACAATTCTGCTTTCTGTATTCTAACAGGTCTGGTTCTGTAGTTGGTTGGTGCTAGCTGGCTCTCGCTGATGGTGTCTCCTTCCTTATGTATTTTACTATTTTTGATTGTGAACTCATATTCCTTGGAACTTTATCTCAGAATTCTTTGAGGCCTAGATGGAAGTCACATTCTTCCCAAGAGGATATGTGTTTACTTTTACAAGATGCCTGGAGACACTACAAACCCAGATTCACTTAAACTAAGTGCTCAGTTTGAGGCTTTTTGGGTACCATAGTTAGTATACATTTAGCTTCTTATTTCTCTTCTTATTTTCCTTTTTCATTTGCCCCTGAGGATTTTCTTTACATCCCCATCCCTTCAGCCTTGCATATAAAATAGATATCTGCTATTTCAGATGTTCTTCAAAGATATCTGCTAATTCAGATGTTCTTGCTTGGAGGATTGCTCTGGTTGTCTAGTTTGTTGTTTTGCTGGAAATCAAAGTCTTTATTTTAATTTTAAATTTGACAGTCATGTTTTTCATCAGGCAGGTTATATCTCCTTTAGTACTAAGTACTCTGATTTCTTGTTTGTGGTGTCTTCCTGAGACTTCTTATGAACATAACTGAGAAATTTGTTTTATTCTGCTTTTGACTCAGTTTAGCTGAGGGAGACATTTGTCTCAGTGATCAGATTAGTCCCCTTCTTGTGTATCTTGATGTCTCCTTGCTGTCCTTGGTTTATCCCCACAGAGGGAAGTCCTTGCTTGTCAAGTGTTGGGAGCTCAGGCAGAGTCTGTCCATTAATGCATGGTCCCTTCTCATGTAAAACTCAGTGAAAGAAAGAAAGAAATCATTTAGATTTACTTGAGTTTGACTTTGCCTGTTTAATATGCAACAGGATGGAAGAAGAATGAACTCAGAGCCTGGAGGATGTGTTTCCTCTGTTTACTGTGGTGGCCAGGTGTAGCTACTTATGTGAGAGCTGCAGTCTGCCTATGGATTCCTATGCTATGTAAGAGTTGCTTAAGGAAAGAAGAGTTGACCTGGCACCAGACCTACTGAGCAGCACTGTTACATTAGGGAATGGTCTACAGACTTGGCTGGTGGATCCTAAACCTTGTGGCTTCAGACACTTGGTGAATCAATTTTCTCAGGGTGAGATGCTTACTATTCAAGCCTCTAAACTGAGGTCACTGGTTTATGAGTTTACAGTGAGAAACACACCTGCTTGGTACACATGACACTGAATGCTAGTCCAGCTCATGAGCTCTGTAAGCTTGGAAGTTGTGAAAAGAATAGTAGGGGAGGTGGGTGGGAAATCAGTGTGAGGAAAGCGAGTGGCATTATTTAACACTTACTGGCAACTGACCAACGTGGACTAAAACACCCATCTCCGGGGCTGGGGATTTAGCTCAGCGGCAAAAGCGCCTGCCTGGCAAGTGCAAGGTTGTGAGTTCGGTTTCTGGTACCGGAGAAAAACCAAAAAAAAAAAAAACAAAAAACAAAAAAAACAAAAAAAAAACCCCACCCATCTCCGAGGTACGGACAGCTTTAGTCCTTAAACTTGGTGACCTCTGCCTTGATGGTGCTGGTGTGGGCTACCAGAAACATTTAACCTGTTCTCCTCTTTCCCTATTCTTCCAGGTAGATTTATTGCATTTTCCATATATTATGTTTCTAAATATGTTATTTTTTCTACTTGCGGTTAAGTCATCCTTGTGGAGGTGATTTTTGCTTATCCTTATTCTGACCCATTGTGCGTTTATTTCATGGTCCAGTTCTCCTAGAGAAGCCCTGAATTTCTCTTAATTCCAAGTTTTAGGAGGATGCCTTCTTGTAGCTCCTGAATACTGACAACAATTTATCCCAAGACTTTGAAGCAAAGGTTTTCTGAGCAAAGGAATCAATTACTGGGTGTGGTTTCCGAATGAGGAAGCGTTTCCAGAAGGAGTTCAAGGCAGTTTTCCTCGGAGCTTCACAGTTGCACCTCTGAACTTGAGGAACTGAGGGGGGAGGACCATAACTTTAGTAACATTCTGCTTTTACCTGTGCTTTTGTATATATCAGATGAGCTAATTCGGAAGATACTCATCCTCTCCTGAAAAGAAGTTTGCTGAAGACATCAGGTTGACAATATGGCGTAGCAAGAATTACTGTAGGTGTTCCAAGGTACTAGAAGTGTAGTTCTTTAACAATATCTCCATTCGGCGGTGTTGCCCGCACAGCCTGACCTCCCCACTCCCATGAGTTCTGATCAAGGAGTTCCATGCCCATCACTGCTGTAATCTGGACCTTCCTTGTGACTCATTCTTTCTCTCGTTTTCTCAGAGCAAATACAAATCGCCCATCAAATGACAAGTGAAGGCATGGGGAGGGGGGTGTCTGGCGAAGGAAGGGAAATCAGAGCTGAAATCTGTTAGCTATTTGGAGTAATTGGTTATTTGCTGTGTTTGCTGGTTGGGAAGCAGAGCACATACTTTACGGTCTCTCCTGTTACGGGGGCTGGAGTCACTCGCCGATATTGGATCCCCGGTGGTGCTGGAGCCCTTGGCTCGGGGCGCCTTTCTCCTGCTTGGCATTCCTGTGGTCTCCTCGGGGGTGTACCCCTCCTCCCTTGATGCACACTGCAGGGGGGACAGCCCAGGGTGAAACTTGTCTGGAAAACTCCAGGGCCTCATCAGGGAGGAGGCAGCCCCAGCTCCCTCCAGCCAGCCCTCCTCCCCTCGTCCCTGGCCCTGCCACCGCCTCCTCTCCAGGGGTCTTTCCCCTGGCTCCTGAGGGACCCACTTGCCCATGCAGAGAAAAATGCTTTTCTCTTCCTAGAGGGACATTCCTAGTTTTCCTTGGAAATCTGCAGGACTGGAAGAAGCTTTCCCTGAGATTTAACTTAATGCCTTTCTATCCTTGCTGATTCTGTACACCATCTCCTGCTGTCTGGGTCAGGACAGCGATTGGGACTTTTGCGTCTTTACTACTGAGCACAGGTTCCTCTGAGGGTGCTCATGAGGCCTCTGAACTCACCCGGTATCCCCCTCCTCTCCGAATGAACTGAGGCACGGGGAAATCAGACTGAGTGAGCAACATGTTCAAAAAATACTTGAAAAGTAATGTAATTTTTGTGTATGAGAATGCACACAGTTAACTAGAAAGTAGGTTGACTTTGGCACATAGTAGGCTCCCCCCAAATCCCTTTAAAATTGAATTTAAGATAGCTAATATTAGTGTCTCTAGTTTGATGAATGCTTGTGCAGTCCTGGGAAGGTCTTCAAAAATAGTTTTTCTCTTAAGTAGATTGCTGGAACCCTTGTTAGGCAAAACTGTCCACATAAGCAGAATGAAGCTTAGGTAAGCTCTTGCTTACTCCGGTCCCACTGGAATCACCACAGACTAATTCTGAATTAGAGAAGTTTTATTATCTCTGCATAGCTTGAGGACTGTGATGGAATCTCTGCCACCCTACTGAATACATTTCCATTCCTTCAGGCATTCTGCATGGGTATATGTGGTCATGCTGCCTTCAGAAGACCAAGTCATAGATTGAATGCTTTTCTTAGACTCCTGAGTTGGAAAAAGGCCAGCAGGTTGAGATTCAGTTCAGGTCCCCTGTGCATGTTGCTGCCTATCTGAAACCAGCCAATAGCAACGACCAGGTCCCTTATCATCTATTTGACTTTGCTGGATGTCAGGCATGCTTGTTCACTGGGCCTTGAGAAACAATTTAGTACTTTGGTTAAAGACATTCTTTCCCTCCCTCTCTGCCGATCCAGCTTGATTTTGAGTATGAAGAGTAATGATCCCTTCAACAGACAGAGGGGCCAGACTACAGGGAATGTCAGTGAAAGCTTGAAAGCCCAATGTTCTACTTGTGGAAATGATTAAGTAATTTTTGCTGTTAGTGTATAGAGTTTTCGTGAATCAACATGGTAGCTGGATGTGAGCATATGTCTGTGTTGTATGCAAGGTTTAAAGTTAGGGTATTTGCATACCTGGGTGTTTTTCTGGTCTACATGTAGGCTTGAGTATTTGTATATTATGTACATGTTCATATTTGCATGTCATGAGCAAATAATCTGTTAAGTCTCATTTGAAGAATTAGAGTAATCCTCGAATCACTACTCCTGTTGTGTAGATGTTAAACCAGTGGAGCAATGTTGGGTATCAAGCTGATCGTGTTGACAATAATCAACAAGAGCATTGGTCATGGTAAGCTTTATGGGTTGAAGAAATCCTCACAGACATCAACTCAGGGCCTCACAAAAACTGTGCTGTTGAGTTATTATATTATTATTATCTTGATGGTAATGATTTCTCTAAGAAAGAAAGTACTTTCAACACCGGGAACAAAGGCCTACTTAAAACCATAAAAACCTTACACTGCTTTATTTAGAAGTGGGTGTGTAGTTCTATATAATCAACAAAGTTTAGCTTTATAAACTTAGTGATAAATGAATTTGATCAGGAACTTTTCTCTTTGATTCTAGTGGTTATCCTGGGGCAAAAAGAAAAGTCCTGTCCCATTTCTCCCCTCCAATGTCCCCTTCCTGATTTCACAGAAAGGAAGAATTGGAGTTATTGTTGCCAATTTTGCTATCCATACTCTTGGAATGTGTAAGATCACTGAATGATAATGAGAGATAAAATACTTGGAATCAACCAGACCGATTTGGGATTTTGGAGGGATTAGGGTGCCCATTAGACTGGATCAAAGCTAGAAAAGCATGTCTTTGCTACATGGCTCTTGTTGCCCAGGACCTGAATCTTTGCTCTTAGCTGAAATGGGAGAGGCTTCCAGTCCGTACCTTGATCAGACCTGGGTGGCAGACTGAGTGGTGATGAGCCCTGAACCTTGGGCATTGCAGAATAAAGTTTTAACAGCCAGACTTCTTGTTAAAGCCTTAGATGACGTGTCAAAGACCAAGCACGTTGTATTTTCTTTCTTTCTCCTCCTTTCCATGTTCCAAGGCTGAGCACATAGCTATGGTAAAAAGAGGTCAAGAAGGCACTTGGAATCAAAGAAGACAGGACATCTTCCCCGCTGGAGCTTTGGAGGATGAGGCAAACTGATATGAGAGGCTTAGCTGGCTCTGGCACATCTGGGTTAAGACGTGGAAGCGTGGTCCTGTTTTTCTGGGGCTTATGACCTAAGTTATCCTTGAATGTTTTGAGCAAGAGAACTGAGATGGAAATAACTCTATGAGAAGCCATGTTGCAATGGCTAGAATGATACTTTCAAGTCACATCTGTGGGTATGTTAAAAATATAACTTTATTTTTCTGTAGTCAACTTAATCCCTCCTTTGAGCTCATATTTTTTCCTGATGGCAGAAAAGCCCAACATTTTATGTTTAAACTTAGTTTGGGCTTTCTCCCCCTGCTCTGCACCCCTGGGAGGCAGCTAAATTCTGGTTTGGGCTTTCATAATGTCATTACTTCCACAGGGATGGAGTTCTAGTCATGGGCATGTGTCCACTCTGGCATATATGCGCCTCCTGATTTCAGGGCACACAGATCACATTGCATCTGCTGACAGCATCTTCTCATCTCAGCCCCATGATCCTACTGGGTTTCCTGGCTCCTGTCTCTCACTAACTTGCAAGTCCAGCTGGGGAGTGTGGTACTACTTAGCAGATATCCCATGCCAGGGTCTTGGGTCTATGGGAAATGTCAAGGGTTCTGTTGAGCTCACTCTTCTGTGACACCCGTGTAGCTATCTTCTGCCAAGTGTCCCAGCCCCAGATCCTCTGGGATCTTCTGGGTATCTGCTGCTTACTAGACCCCTAAGTTAATGGAAGAGTTAACCTGGGCATGGAATCAGAAACCATAACAAGTCTCCAGTCTTTGCTTCTGCTCCCCCTCTGCCCTTCCATCTCCCTTGTCTCTGGTGAGGCAATACTGACTGAACAAAACTTTTTAAAAAATTTGTTTTTTTAATGGCGCATTATCTGTCTTTGGAAACTTAAAAGCCAAGGGTCAGCACCTGCCCACTCACTGCTATCTAGGCCTTTATGTATACATAAAATATTTCCTGAACTGCAAACACGTGCCAGGCAGTGTTCTAAGTACTGGAGATATGTGTATCACAGAAGATACATGCTGAGTGTAGTGGTGCAGCGCCGTAATTCCAGCACTCAGGAGGCTGAGGCAGGAGGATTGTTGCAAGTTTGAAGCCAGCCTGGGCTCCATAGTGAGTTCAAGGCCAGACTAAAGTGTATAGTGAGACCCTGTCTCAAAAAACCAGAAATACACAGACAGAAAAGACACAGGGTTCTGCTAAAATGAGGGAGGAGATATAATAACAAAGACCCAAGTAAAACATGGAATATCACATGAGGATAATTGTAGTGGAAAAAGTCAGGAATGGAATAGAACTAGGAATGCTGGGAGGGCGGCTGTGATTTAAAATATGATGAATAGAAGGGTAGGACTGAGACTGCGCTGGAGTGAGAGTTGAAGGTGGTAAATAAATGGCCCATGGAACCGTTGGGGGAATGGAGCTCCTACAAAGGGAAGACGTAAAGTGCTGGAAGAGTTCAGGACCAGGGATGTCCATGTGGCAGGAGCAGGGGGAGTGAGCAAAAAAGCAGAAGGATATGAGGTTAGAGAAGTGTAGGTGCTGATCATGAGAGGCTCTCCTGGGTGCTCTCAGGGCTTCACTTTCTTCCAAGTAAGCTGACAAATCATCAGAAGGATTTGTGCTGAGAGATGACACGTCCTGGTGTCCATGGCTGTGTGTTAGGAATGGATGGGGTGGAGGGGACTGAGAGTAAAGGCAGAGGGTCATTAAGGAGCCTGTGAGGTGATGGGACTGGATCAGGGTGGCAGTGATGGGGGAATTGGTTTGATTCTGAATATACACTGGAGATGGTTCCAACAAGAGTTGCTAAGGGATTGGTTATGAGGCATGAGGAAGAGGATTAAAGGTATTTGGCTAAAGCATCTTAAAAGGAAAGAGCTACTATTTATTTATCTGAGGAAGACTGAAGAGCAGACTTGGTACGGGGGTGTTTAGGCACTGGATCTGGACATGATTCATTAGAGAAACTATTAGGTGTCCAGTAAGCATGTGTATTAGGCAGCTGAAGTTCAGGGGAGCCATCCAGGGTGGAGGGAGCTCAATGTGAGACCTATCAATACACATGTTATTTGAATATGTGAGATCAAAAGTGAACCCTAATGGTGTGAGGGTGGATAGAGAGGAGAAGTAGTTCAACCACACTGGTGCTCTCAGAGGACCAAATAGCAAGTGACAAGGAGGAGTCAGAAAACAAGACTGAGAAGGTGTGGCCAGTGAGATGGGAGGACCACACTGCAGTGTTCTAGAGAGTGGAGTGCTCTCCTGTCCAGGGCAGGGGGAGATGTTTCAAGGATAGAGGAGTGACCACTACTAGTTACTGCCACTAGTTTAATTAAGGAGATCTGAGTCACTGATGACCTCGACAGCATGTTTAGGTGGAACAGAGATCTTGGAAAGATAAAAATTAGGGGCAAGTGTACATACTTATTTCTGTAAAGCTTCCTGAAAAGGGAGAAATAAGCTTGGAGCCAAAGGAGAACTGTACACACACACACACACACACACACACACACACACACTCCCATATATGTTTCATTGCTGGAGATGTGGAGCCCCATGTTTGAATGCTGTTGGGAATAATCCGGTAGAGAGGCAGGTTTGATGACGCAGGAGAGGTGGTGTGTTAGTCAGATTTTTGTAGTTGTAGACCTGAGACACACAGCTCAAAGGAGGAAAGATTTATTTTGGCTCAGGGTTTCAGAGATGTCAGTCCATGGTCATCTGGCTCCGAGGAAGAAATGTTGTGGTGGAAGAACATGGCAGGAGAGAGCCACTCAAATCATGGTAGCCAGGAAGCAGAGAGCAGAAAAAGAACCAGACCCCCAAGAGACACAGACACATCCAGAAATGTGCTTTACTACTCTCCTAGGTATCTCTCAACCCAACCAAGATGACAACCAAGAGTAACAACCATCACGTTGAACGAAATAAGTTAGACTCAGACAAATATCACATGGAATCTGAAAAAGATGACTAGAAAGTACAGTAAAAGGGAGGCTATTACTAGAAAAGGGGAAGAAGTGGGAGAGGAAAAGGATGTAAAGACAGGTAATGAGGGGTGAATATGATCAAAATACATTATACACATTAACACTCCGCAAAATGTGAAACTAGAAGGGAGAGTGGGACTGGAGAGGTGATAGGGGAGAAATGATTAAGCAGGAAGGCCAGAGGGGGAAACAAAGGACTGGAGGGCTAAAACCCTTAAATTAGTTGCTATGTCAGTTTTGGTTCATGGCACATGTAGCTAATGTCAAGGATGAGGGTTTTGATTAGAAGAGGGTTTATGTGTAGAATTCGGGGAGACAATAAGGGCAGAAGTCACCGAGCAGGTGATGCTGGAAGATAGGAGTTAGGGAGGCCATGGCTGCTCTTCTGGTGAGCCACCCGACATCCCTGGAGCTTAGAGGGATGAGGCAGCTGAGGGAGGCTCTTAGGACAACTGTGTGCAGCAAGCCTTCAGTTTTGTTTGGTGGTCAATTGCTTATTCTATCAAAAAGAAAAATGTCTTATTTCCTTAGGATAAATACTTGAGATTTCTACTTTTATTCTTTAGATTAAGGCTATATTTTTGTCTTTGATCATTTGTTCTTTTTTGTTTTAATAGCTTTGCTGAGATAATCCATACAAATACAAGTCCTACTGAAAGTGTGCAATTTGGTGTTTTTTAGTATATTAACAGAGTTGTGCAACCATCACCATAATCCGTGTTAGAATACTTTCATCACCCCAAAAAGAAATCTTATACTTACAGCAGTTCTTCCTCATTTCCTCCCAAACATTTTTAGCCTCTGGCAACCACTAATGTACTTTTTGTCTCATTTCATATAAATGAAATCATACATGTGGGCTTTTGTGATTAACTTCTCTCATTTAACATAATGTTTTCAGGATTCATATATGCTGCAGCATACACCAGTTCTTCATTCCTTTTTATTACCAAATGATATGCTACTACGTATTTTCTTTATCCATTCTTCAATTGATGGACTTTTGGGTTTTCCCTTTTTGGCTACTATGACTAATGCTATGAACAGCCAAGTACAACATTTTGTGTGGCCAGAACATCTTCATTTCTCTCGTACCTATACTAGGAGTGGAATCATTGCATCCTATATTCCTTTATGTTTAACACTTTGAGGAACTGCCAAACTGTTTGGAAAACTATCTGCACCATTTTACGTTTTCACCAGTATTGTATAAAATTGCAATCTGCTTACATCTTCTCCAACACTTTTTATTATTTGACTTTTTTGAGTATAGCCATCTTACTGGGTATGAAATAGTTTCTTCACTACAATTTTGATGTGCATTTCCTTGATGGCTAATGATGTTGAATGTCTTTTCTGCTGCTCATTGGTCATTTGTATATCTTCTTGGGTGAATGTCTATTTAAATTGCCCAGTTTTTTTTTTTTTTTTTTTGAGACAGGGTCTTTCTATCTAGTTCAGGCTGGCCTGAACTCATTATGTAGCCCAGGCTGGCCTTGAACTTGGAGTGATTTTCCTGCCTCAGCCTCCCAAGTGCTGGGATTATAGGCATACGCCACCATTACAGGCGTATGCCCCGCCTAAATTGCCCATTTTTAAACTGGGCTATTTTTTTAATATTGAATTTTGTGAGTTTTCTATACATTCTGAATATAAATCCATCATCACGCATATGATTTACAAATATTTTCTCCCACCCTGTGAGTTGTCTTTTTAACTTTCTTGATATGTTTTTTGAAGTATACTGCTGTTCTTTATTTTTGAACTTTTTAATTTTTAAAATTATGCAAGGGATATTTTTAAAAAGAAAACAAAATTTCCCTATCAAAATAATTAGGGAATAACAGTGGCTAATATATAGGTATTATGATCTTAAAAGAATAGGCAAAATGTTATTCAGAGTAGAAGTTATGGACAAAAAGATTTTTACAAAGAAGAAACAAACAAAAGGACAAAACATTCTTTTCAGTGAGCAAAAGATACTGGTAATATAAGTGAGACAAGTTAGCATTTATCTTAAAATATTTTTATGCAAGGAATATTTACACACAATGAAAAATCAGAAGTTTTTGAGTAACATAAAAAGTAAAAGAAAAAAATATATAATCTCACATTCAAAGGTAATCACTGTGAACATTTGGGATTTAGTCTTTTTATTCAGTGAGATCACATTATTCATTTCTTATTTGACCCTTTATAAATCTCATAAATTATGAATAGCTTTCCATATTAGTAAATATATTTCTACAGTGTCGTTTTTATGTTGCATGGTGTGCACATTTAATTGGATAGACAGTTTACCCAAATGGTTCCTTATTGTTGGATACTTAAGTTGTTTCCAATTTTTTGCTGTTTAATAAAGTTAAATCTTCATGCATGTCCATGAATATTTTCTTTGGATAGATTTCTATGATAAGATTGTTGAGTCAGAATGTATGTCTTTTTTTTTTTTTAGCAGTGGTGCTGGGATTGGATGCAGGGCCTCATGCATGCTAAGTATGCTTTCTACCCCTGAGAAACATCCTCTGTATGCACATTTTTAAGGTGATAAAAACATGCTGCTCATTTGCTTTCCAGAAAGACTCTGGCCAGCTATGCTCTGCCAGTAGTTTGTGGAAGTAAATCCTTGGCCAAGAAGCTAACCTGGTCCACAAAAACAAAACAAAACAAAACAAAACAAAACAAAACAAAACAAAACAAAACAAAACAAAACAATACTATTATCAGTTAATATCAAGAAGCACTCACTTTGCATTTATGTGGTAGGCACCATTCTAAGCACTTAATGTATGCTGACATTTATTCCTTTCCAAATCTGTCAAATTAATGTTATTTTCCCATTTTACAATCAAGATAATTAAGGAACAGAAAGCTTAAGTAGTTGCTTAAGGTCATACAGGTAGGAATACAGGGTTTGAATCCTGACAGTTTGGTTCCTGAGTCTCAATCAGTGTTCAAACCTCTGTTATGCTGCTTGGGTGGATTTTTTCTCCTTAGTTACTCCTATTGAGCTGTCCTTGCACTCCGGAATAACTCACCTTGAGCAGGGCAGATCTTCTGAAGCAATCTGTTCATATTTTATTTAAGATCTCTAGATCTCTATTCAGGAATACGACTCTGTGTGTGTGTGTGTGTGTGTGTGTGTGTGTGTATGTGTGTGTGTGTTTATGGGGGAGTGTTTTTTGTTAGGTTTGGTTTCATTAAATGAACAGATAAAATTTTCAACTTTTCTATGTTGTAGAGCAAAATATGATTTTATTCTTTGAAAGACTCATAGAACTTTCTCCAAAAGAAACTCTTTTAGTCTGATACCATTTTTGGAAGTAGTTCTTTGAGATCCCTTCCACTTTCCTTCATGGTTACTGATCTCTTACATTTTCTATTTTTTTTTCCATTTCTGGGTATTAAACCCAAGGCCTTTGTGTTGAATTACAGCCCCAAATCTTTTCTCTCTTTAAAAATTTTTTTGAGACAGGGTCTCATTAAGTCACTTGCCCAGGCTGGGCTTGAATTTGCAAACTTCCTGTCTCAGCTTCCCAGAGTACAAGGAATATAGTGTAGACCACCATACCTGGCTGTATTTTTACTATTTTTAAATTGATTTTGGAAATTCACATTTTTCCACAGAATCACCCAGATTTTCCAAGATTTTGTCATTCATTTAAGCCTGTCTGTTTTTTTTCTTTTGGGGGACATTGAGTCCAGATGTTCTACCACTGAGCTACAACCTCCCTTATTTGATCTTTTTCACTCCTGATAGTCTACCTACTTTAAAAAATTAGGTTTCATACATATTTATCTCTTTTATTGGTCTTTTGAATACTTGGTTTGGGGTTTAGTTATTATCTGTAGTATTCTCATTTCTAATATATTAATTTCAATTTGCAGTTTTCTATGGTTTTCCTGATCTTTCCAGTCTCTTGAATTATCATATTATTTATTTTCATTCTTTTTGTATGAAAGTGAAAAGCATTAATTTTCATTTGAGTACAGGCTTGTCTATAACCCATGCATTTTGGGGCATGTACCTCTCATTGTTGGTATTTTCTAAGTACATATGATTTTAGTTTTGGTTTTCTTTTTGACTTAAGAAGGTTTTAACAGTATGCCTTTAAATTTCTAAAGGATTAGGATTTTAATTTTAAATTTTCATTACATTCGAGCTTTATTGCAGAATAGTTAGAAAATGTGACTGATATGGGACTTTATTGAGATTTGCCTTGTGGCTTTTTTTTTTTTCTAAGTGCTTCAAGGGTGCTGGAAAAAAAGGTATATTTTCTGTCTTCAGTTTGCATAATGTGTCTATTTAGTTTTCAACATCAGTGATATTGGAGTCTCTGTTTCTTGTTCATTTTAGAGTTTATTTGATTTTACAAGGCTTTACCCATAACTCTCGTGTTCCTGTCTTTACTTTGTACAAAACATACCTGTTTTTTGCCCTTCTGTACCTGACTTATGACCTCAAATTTTAAGTATTTGAGCAGGGAAAGAAAATAAAGATTTGGGGAGAATCAAACAGTTAAATTAGGGGCTGGGGATTTAGCTCAGCGGCATAGTGCCTGCCTGGTAAGTGCAAGGTCGTGAGTTTGATTCCCAGTACCGGGAAAAAAAAAAACAAAACAGTTAAATTAAATTCCATTCTAACAATTTCTACCTAAGTGTGCATATTTACCTGTGTGTCCATGTATGTGTCTGTGTATTTTTGTGGGAGTGATTCAGCATATAAATCTCCCTAGGGCATGACTGTACTTATATTCTTCTGTGTACTGGTCATTGTGTGTTTGATGTGATATCTGTATATATGGGTTCATCTATAGCATCTTTCTCCTTAAATAAAACTTAAACATCAGAACTAGGGAGTGCCATGTTCTATGCTGTTTTTTTGTGAAGTGGCTGTAAGTCAGAAAACTGTACTTCCCTATATCTTAACCCAGCTGAATCTCTTGTTTCCTCTCTCCTGGCTGCAGAAGATCCTCCTGGTAAGTGGGTTCAGTAATGACAGCCTCACTCTGGCACCCATTTTCTGCTGGGTGGGGACCACATCTGGCCACACCAACATGTTAGGGCCATACTTCCGGGGTCGCAGAGACTCTTATCGCCTCCTGCTGCCCTCTCCCCAGTGTGATTATCCTTGTCCAAGTCCCTTGGCCTGGCTCCTGCTTGTGCTCATCTTTTATGAGCAGGAACCCAAAGGACTTAGCACTGGCTTAAAGGGAGCTGCCATTATTTAAAAAAACTCAATGATAGATATTTATTTCATTTCAAAGACTTAGAGGAGCTTCCTGGCAGATCCCCTAGCCACCTTCCAGGATGGCTCTCTCAACACCTTGCCCTTGGCCCTTCCAGTTAGACTGATGAGCTTCAGTGGCATGAGAGGTACAGGGCAAATACCAGTTGTAGGTGGGTTTCCAGGCAAGCATAGGTGGCATGACCATCCCATCTTCAGGAAGCTTACTGACTCCCTGGGTAAGAGGGCACATTACTTAGGCAGTACGGACCTGGAGGAGTGTTCTGTTCACAAGAGCCAAGAAGCCTATGGCTATATCCTGTGCAGGTGGAGAAGTCAGTATTTGCTATACAGGCAGCAGGCCCTTCTTGCAATCATAATGAGTGGAGGAAGGAAAGGACAAGGGGTGAATTATCAGAACTTCCTCTCTGCTTGTCAAATTCCCCACATTTAGCAGGTCTTTTGAGTAAAGCACACTTGGTAAGTAAGGAATGCTGCCTTGATTTCACCCTTGGAAATAAAAGTTCTGATTTTCAATGCAGGGGGAGGAAGGCAGGTTAGCTCTTTTGGGTCTGAGCTTTCCTGGATCTACTGTACTTTGTTTTATAAATAATATATTATTGACATTTCCCCCAGACTACCTTAGCGTCTTAGTTACTTTTCTCATTGCTAAAGCAAAGTACCCAGTACTCAAAGTTTGCTCAGTTTGTAGAGGTTTCAGTTCATAGTTGGCGGGCTCCAAGGCAAGGCAGCATGGCTGAGGAGAGACAGTCCATGGCAGGTCAGGCAGGAAGCAGGAGCCTGCCTTCTTTCCGTCCCCTTATATTCCATCCAGGCTACAAGCCCATTGATTGGTGCCACCCACACCCAGGGTAGGGCGTCCCGCTTCAGTAAATCCATTCAGCAGCACTCAAGAACTGTGCTAACCCAACTAGGGGACTAATCCAGATATCACACACCCTTAATCCATATTCCACCTCTGAAAAGTCCCACCTGTGAGCTCATGAGGCTTTGAGGGGACACATAGATACAAGCCAGAGCACGTAGCACCCTCCAACCATCAGTATGTTCTTGCAGTGTGGGGGTATCATGATGATTATACTTACTTCATAGAAAGGAAAGGGGTTTTGAGAGCCTGACGAACACATGAATGAGGGCAGAGCTAGGGGAAGAATCTTTGCCTCTAATACCTGGCTGGTTTTGAAATCTTCTCCAGTCTGTGTGGCTTTGCCTTTGGAGAAGCAGGGGGTTTCAGCTCCCTACTACCCTAGACTTTCGCTACAGGTAAGACTTCAAGTTCCAGGCTGGCTCAGTGGCCTTGGGAAATATTCCATTCAGAAGCACCTTGCTTCTTAATCTCTTCCTTTTTCTCTGTCCAGGAAGAAGAGTTCATCGACTGGTGGAGCAAATTCTTTGCCTCCATAGGGGAGAGGGAAAAGTGTGGCTCCTACTTGGAGAAGGATTTTGACACCCTAAAGGTGAGGCCTCGCTCCAGAATAGTTCCTTTCAGTCCAGCAGTCACTGGGCACCTGTAATGACTAGGGGAGAGGCAGCAGAAAGAGAAGGTGTGAGGCTGATGCATCCTGATGAGCTCATTAGGGTGAGAGAAATCACCCACTAATTTGGAGCAAGAAGTCAATGTGAGCTGGAATAATTAAGATAGTGTTTCCAGGTAAAAGATGAACCATACTGAAGTGTTTATAGGTGAAATGATCCTTTGGATTTGCTTTAAAATAACCCTTATCCCCCTCCCCAAAGTAGAGAAAGATATATGGTATGGGTGGCCCTCTAACAGATTTTTAAAATGCTAAAAATCATTAAAGTTGCAAATCATTGAGTACTGTTAATCTTGGAGGTAAGTACCTAGGGATTTGTAGTACTTTTCTGTTAATTGAACTTTTTATGTAATAGAAAATTTATATTAATGTAAAAAGTAAAATCAGCTTGAGAATGTACCTCTGATCCCTGACCCCTATAAATGGGATAGAAGTTACTTAGCAAACATAAAAATATGGTAAACCTTGTTTACCATAAAAAAAAAACAGATGAGTCAGCCAAATTTGGGGAAATTCTACAAATACAATTATAGTTTTAAAAAGTAGACTGCATTTAACAAAGATGACCAAGGTGACTCAAGAATTGTTCCCACAAAGGAGTTGGACAGTTTCCATTATAGGCTTGCCAGATAAAATTCAAGACGTCAGGTTAAATTGGACTTTTAGTTAAACAAAGAATGAATTTTTAGTATAAGAATGCTTTAAATATTGTATGAGACATAGGTACAGGTACCTAAATGATTTATTTATCTGAAGTTCATATATAATGGGGTTTTATATTTTCACTTGCTTCTTCTGGAGTATGAGCAAGAATCCTAGAATATAAATGAGATTCTGCACCCCATGATTAGCCCTCGGCTTGGACAGGAGTGCATGAGAGGTTGGCACAGGCTGTTAAGTCCCTGGGAAGGGCCTAAAGAGCTCGGAGCTCCTTAAAAGGGGATGGACAAGTGAGAGCTGAGGCTAGTTGAGGTGGTGGGTGGCCTGGGCTTTCAGCTCACTCTGCTGATTGAAAGCCCTGGGTGAAGACTTTGAGGGTGATTTCATAAGGTGGTAAATATCTCTCATACTTTGGAAGCTGCTTGGTAAATTGTCCCAGGAGACCTGGCTGCTCAGGGTTGAGGCCACAGGCAGCAGCAGTGGCTCCTCAGGCATTAAGCTCTTCATTGACTTCCTAGTTGGGTGTGTGAGGCTGGGCAAAGAGACAGAACTATTTGTGTACCAGGAAGAAGGTCCGACCCATTAGGTCTGGCATGTGGTACTGCAGCCTTGCCAAGAAATGAGACAAACCAAGCAAGCATGAGGACTGCTGCCAGGGTGGCCCACGGCCCTGGCCCCTTGCTGCTCCCTAGGATGCCGGATGCTGAATTGGCACCCAGCCCTCCAGCTTGACCTCTCCAAGGAGGTCTCCAACAGCATCCAAGTAAAAATAGGCTATCCAGAGCAAAAGGCATTCAAACTATTTCTGGGGGAAAAACTAAACCTGGAAGGAACACTGGTCCTTTAAGGATAAGTAAATAGAAGAAAACCACCACCACCACACCACCATGGGTCTTTGAAAAACAGCCTACAGCATAATGGAGAGAATGGAGTACACAATAGGTAGAGAAAGACACATTTTGTAAATCACTAGCACAGAGGAAAAAAACCAATGCATAGTCTAAATAGCAAAATAAAGAAAACAAAAGATTAAACAAGAAAGCATTAAAAACAGAAGTCCTAGAAAAAACATAGTAGAAAAAGATCAAACCATGTTAGTTTTCTTAATAAGCAAATGTGGATTAAATGGTCCTATAAGTTATAAGGATTCTTAGACTATATTAAAAATTGAAAGTCATTAAGCTGTCTTTAAGAGACACCCAAATGCAATTTATAAAGACAAAAAATAAGTACTTCGGCAAATAAAATAAGGTACCTAAATAAAAGGGAAGCATATAGAATTTAATGTACAAAATAAGCCAAAGACTTTTTTATATAAGTAAAAGATCTATATTTCAATGAAAACACTCCCAAAACTTAGAAATACTTAAAGTAAAAAAGAATATATAAATTAATACCTCATATAAATTAAGGCACAAAATGCAGAAATCAAAATCAAATAGGGATTTTAATGTTATTTTCTCTTTGACCAGCCAATGAATAAACAAGAAAATAAAAGATCTGAACAACAAGGTAAATATTTTTAAAGCTATATCAAAGTTGCAGTGTTGCATGAAGCTAAAATTATAGCTTTAAAATAGAGAATAAAAATAATAAAAAATAGAGAATACATTTTTTCCCTAGTGTTCAGAGAATACTTACAAAATTTGGTCACATGTTAGTTTAGTAAGTTACCAAAAGCAGAAATCATACAAGACAGATTAAAATGCAATAAAATGAAAAATTAATAACAAAAGTTTAAACAAAAAGTCCACCCAGCTGGAAATTTAAAAGTATTTTATTAGGACTTCCAGTACAGCCATGCTGCATAAGTCAGCATTTTTCCCTTTTTCTCTTGGAAATAATTCAAACCCACAAAATCCATTTTTCAGAAAAATTGGAAACAAATAAAAGCTGCAGGCTCCAAAATATAAGAAGGGCTGCCCAAGGACAACTGAAATTGGGTTGAGGCCACTCAGCAGTAATTGAGGAGAAGATGCATGAAGGTTGCTGAAAGCTCATGGGGCAGTGGGTTTTGTAAAGCCCCAGCAGAAACATACTTCCAAGTGGAAGAACGCTGATAGTTCTTTAAGACAGGTGATGGTTACATGGAAGTTTATTATTCATTCTCTTTTGTACACTTGGAAATTTTCATAATAAATAGTTTCAAAATACAGTTCTTGAAATTGAGGTTGCACCATGAAGTATAAAAGTTAATCCTGTTGTTTTTTAATACTGATGGTGTGGGAGGTTAGAGGCAGGGTCAAGTAGATGACAGAAGCCTCCTAGACCTGGTTTGGTTCAGAAAAATCTAGGAAAGTGGAGCTACCCAGAAATTGCACGGAAGAGCCATAGTTGTAGGAAGCAGTCTGTCTCTGTGGTGGGAACAAAGGAAATAGTTGGTGTGGGAAAATCCATTTAGTGACAAGTCATAATAAAAGAAATGGCACTGCATTAATTTAAAAATTGGATGAAAGATAAAGAAGGAGAATAGAAATCAAAACTTGCCAATAGAATAGGATATATGTTGACCAGTAAAGGAGCAAATGAAATGAAATATTTTGCTGTGAACTTTTTAGAAACAGGATTATAAAAATGCAAACAAAAGTGAAAGCGCTCAAGGGATGGTGAGTGGTGATGATCTATGAGCTGATAAGATGTGGGAAAGAAGAAGAAAAAACGACACTGGTAGGAGCACAGGGAGGAATGCACATGGAAAACATATTTGGAGGCATAATGGACAGAAATAAAAGTAAACAAAATGAAATGGAAGTGAAGAAAAACTCATAAAGGAATAAAGAGAAGATGACAGATTGAAGTCAGGGAGAGGAGACCCAACTTCTGCATAAGTGGAATCTCTGAGGAAGATAATAAAAACAGTGAAGAAAAACAAATAAGCATATAACCATCAATCAAACTGCACTGGAAGGAAAAAAAAATTTGAATATACATTTGAAAAGGCCCTCTGTGTATGAAGAAAAATTGACCCAGATTGATTTACCTGAGAAATATTCTAGTTACCTTACTATAGAGATAAAGAAAGAAAATCTTGGGTAGTCATACCTCCTTTCTACTCCCTGGGAAAAAGAAACCCAAGTCATTTAAAATAAGAGTTAAATCAAAGTGGCATCAGTTTCTTCATAATATTCCATATTCAAGGACCATAAAACATCACATGTAAGATCATCAGGGAAACACAGGGTGACCTGAGGATTTTACATTCAGCCAAGGTGCCCTTCAAGCATAAAGGCTACAGCTGGCTACCTCGGAATCTTCAGGAACTAAGGTTACATGGCATCTGTGAACTCATCTTGAGAGACTGCCACCAGGGGAAGAACTTCAGCCACTAGGCAGGAACTGGGAAAACCACAACCAAAAGGCTGGTTGTGACTATATTTTTATCTTAGAACCATCTCAAAAACAAGTGGAAGGTGAGGGTAACAAGACAGAATGCAAATACTGTAAATACTAAAAATGTGAAAATGTAAAACTGACAAAAATTAGGGGGAGAAAGAAGATGAGATGTAGAGCAAGGACATTAATTTCCATATTATAAAATAAATGGAGTTGATAATTTTAAAAAAATTGGCAAATCACATAGTAGGAGCATAAGTAAATGTTAAGCAAATAGTATAAGCTTAAGGAAGATAACACAGCATGGATTTGTGATATACGGTAACATCTTGTATGCAAAAATACTTTCCCTAAAGACAATGTATTATATAAATCATATAAATTTATAATATGAAATATATAATATAGAATAATAATATAAACTTATAATGCTAGAACATAAAACTAAGGTCAAAAGCCTATCATATTAATACATGTAATGTCAGTCACATATGAAATTTAAATCAGATCTCAAAGCAATAGCTAATTCTAAAATAGATTTATGAAGGTAAAAAATAAAAAAATTGGGAAAATGTGTACCAGGCACATATAAATTAAAAGAAAACAAAAGGCTAAATTAAAAACAAAAAAGCCTAAATTATAAAAACAAAAGCCTGAATTATAAACAAAACTTCAAATTAAAAGAAAAAAAAATGCTGCATGGTGTGGCGGCTCATGCCTGTAATCCCAGCTGAGGCAAGAAGATCACTGTGAGTTTGTGGCCAGCCTGGGCTACTAAGTGAGTTTAAGGACAGCCTGAACTGCGTAGTGAGACCCTGTCTCAAAAAGACAAGGAAAAAATAAAAACCACAATGTTAATACTAGATGAGAGGGTTTGAAAACCTGAAGGTTCCGAAGATTAAAAGAGACAAAGGATGGTAGTTTATAATGCTAAATGGTGCAAGTCCAAGAAAAGCAGTTGGGTGAATATCTATGTGCTAAACAATAGAACATCTTCATTTACAAAACAGAAGTTATAGGATATAGGAACCAATAGAAGCACACTGGAATATAGGGGGAGATTTTAATTCACATCTCTCAATTCATGTCAGATCCAGAGAGAAAATATGAGAGAATGTAGAAGACCTGATATAATTATTAACCCAGTTGAACTTGGTAGCCTGAAAATCAAAACTACATCCATGCTACATTTACCAAAACTGACCGTGTAACACGTCATGAAGAAAGCCTTAATACGTTTTGAAAAGTGGCAGTATCATAGTGACCATTTTCTGATTATAATTAGAAATTAGGGACAATTATATTAGAAATTAGGGACAAGATCAAAGGCCCCCATACCTCTTCTATCTGGAAAACTAAAAAAAAATATAAACTCATCTCTTTTAACAATTTTTGGATGAAGGAGAAAATACAAACCATAATGGCAGACTATCATGGAAACAGTGATAAAATACTAGATGTTACAGATAAAGTGGTATTTAGAGGACATTTATAGCCTTAAGAAATTACGTTAATTATAATTGAAGGAAGCTGGGTATGGTGGCACATGTCTGTAATCCTAGCACTTAGGAGGCTGAGGCAGGAGGATCATCAAGTTCTATCCCAAACTGGGAAACTTAGTGACTTAGTGAGATCCTGTCTCAAAATAAAAAAAAATGAAAATGGCTGAGAATGTAGTTTAGTGTGAAAACAATGAGTTAATCCCCACTACCAGAAAAAAAAAGAAAAGAAGAAAAATTAATTAAGCATTCAACTCTGGGACCAAATAGTAAAAATAAAACTGTAATTATAGAATGCCAAGTAAATGAAAATGAAAATATTGTGTATCAAAACAAATGAGGAAATGATAATAGTAAGCAGAGGCAATTTCACAGCAGTAAATATTTGATTTTCATGAAAGAGGGACTAAATAAATAAGTAAATAGGTAATAATGACAATAGGCCCTTATATAGCAAGAAAAAAAACCCTATAAAAATAAAAAGCTAGGGAAGAAAAGCTGATTAATGAAAAAAATCAAAGAACTGACATATTGATATGAATGATCTACATAAATAATCCTCCAGCTAATCTAAATTAGAGAAGTAGAAAAACAAGTCAAAATCTGTAAGAAAAGTAGAATAATAACAATGATGGAGAGTTAGAAAAATTTAGGGAAATTCTAAGTGCAGAAGGTCCTCCATGTCCACGGGTTCTGCATCTGTAGATATAACCAATCTCGATTCAAAGTAGTTGAAAAACAATTGTGTCTCTACAGAACATAACCCACACGCTTTTCTTGTCATTGTTCCCTAAATAATACACTATAAGAACTACTTACATAACACATTGTATCCAGGGTTATAAGTAATCTAGAGATGTAAAGTGTATTGGAGGATGTATATAGCTTATATGCAAATACTACAGCATTTTGTATAAAAAGACTTCAATATTTGCAGACTTAGGTATCTGCAGGGATACTTTGTGGATACCAAAGGATGGCTATTTATTTCCATACTGATAAATTTGAAAATATCTTTAAAATGAGCTAATTTGAAAGAAAAGAAAAATAGCAAAATTGTCCTAAGAAGCCACAGAGAACTATAAAAGAAACAGGAAAATGATGAGAGTCACCTCTAAAGTAAGAATTGTAGCCAGGGAATTATAGAAGCAGTCTTCATATTTTCAAAGGATAAATATTTCTTGTGATACGTGTACTGTTCCACAGCAGAGAAAGAATTAAAAAGTAGAAAAGCTTGATTTTTATAGAACTAGATTTACTTTACCACCAAAATCTGATAATGCCCACTTATTATAAATCAAACTTATGAAATGAATATATGTGCAAAATCTTACATAAATAATAGCAGATAGAATCTAACCACATATTAATATAATAAATCATAATAGCCAAATGTACTTTATAATAAATCATGATAGCCAAATATACTTTAAAATTCAATTCCAAAAATATAAAAAGTTCAAGGAATGAAGAAATTATTAATAATATTCATCATAGATAAGATTAACAAAGACTTTCAACAGATACTAAATAACATCGGTTAAGTTCAGTATCTTTTGATGACTTACGAGAATGAGACATTCACTGGAAGTAGGAATTTCCCTAGTGTCATAAAGAATATCTTTCAAACCAATCATCAACATTTAACTTCATGACTTCAATGCATATCTTTACCCCCAGAAGTTGATTTGTATTTATTAAGAGTGTTCCTATGTGGAAGGAGGGCCCATATCTTATTGGTTAGCAATTAACAAGAAATCTATGACTCAACAGAGGTTAAGATACCAGGGAAAACACTGAGACAACTCTTTGGACAAAGACAGGAAAAGACCCACCATTTTCACACTCACATGATCATATAACATTGTTCTGTGAACTATGACAATTTCATTCCAACAAAAAGAAATAAGCCAGTCACTTTAGATAGGAGACAGAATTATCATTATCATTGTATGGGACTGACTGATTTGCTACCTGAAGAAAACCAACCAAAACATTAGCACTATCAGGAGAACCCAGTAAGACAGCAGCAACTACCTAGAAACTCTAGTGAAAGAAAGATTGACATTCACAATACCAGCAAAAAATTTATTCTAACTGGAAATAAATTTAATGGTAAATATGTAGGCTCTGTATGGGGATAAGTTCAAATAATAAAAGAAGTTTTGAGTAAACTGAGCATCAGGTCATATCCTGGATAAAAAAGTTAACACTGTAAATGTGTCAGTTCCTCTCTCCAAAATTAATTTTAAGTTCAGAGTAAGTCTAACAAAAATTTCAAAGGAACATTTGTTTAGAGCAGGGATGAATGTTTTAAAATGTCATCTTGGAGGATGACAAGTAAGAAAGCAGGTTATGAAGCTGCAGTAATTAAAACCTGGTGTTGGTGGAGAGTAGACAGATCAAGAGAGGAGAACGTAAAGATCACAGACAGTGGGATGTCTCATCGCTTATGCATGCTAAAGTCACCGGGAAAGGAAAAATAGTTTAGGCAAATACGCTCTTACATGATTACCTAACATGTAAAATGAATGAAAAATGAGTTGCACTCTCGTGTCACACTGAGAACCAAACTGAGCTGAGTGCTAACTTGCGGTGAAGATGTTCTAAGCATAATTTGAAAGGCAGAAGCTATAAAGAAAAAGAGCTTTAGATGAGAGTATCTAGAAATTTCTGGTATAGCTAAAAAATATATACTTAACAAATGTAACAGAAACAAACATAAGCGTAGCACAAACAAGCACAAACATAAATATACAATCAACAAAAAATATCACAAACATAGAAATAGAACTGAAAGGCAAGTGACAAACTGGGACAAGTATTTGTAAAACACTTGCTAGACCAAAGGTTAATATCCTTTACATACAAAGAGGCCTTTCAAATCACTGCAGAACAGAAAACAAACATGAGATGATGGAAAATGGGTGAGTTACAGGGATAAGTAGTTTACAGAGAGTAATTACTCATGGCTGAGAGACTCATGCACATTTTTTCTAGAATTTAAATAAACTCAAGTCAAAAATCCAATATACCATCTTCCATCTATCTAATTAGCCAAGTTAAAAAATGGTGAAGATGCACGACAGAAGACTAGGTGATGGCCGCACTTGCACATGTTAGGTAGAAGAAAAGCTCTGTATAATTTTTTCAGAGGGCAGTTTGACGTGCATATCAAAGGTCTTGAAAGGTGCATGCCTTCTTATCAAGAATTCTATTTCTAGGAGCTTGTCACAGCTATAAGTTTTTGAACAAATGCACAAACCAAATGTCTAGGAGTTTTAAAGACATAATTTAAAAATGATTCTTAAAAAGTTAGGATTAAAAAAGTACAAAGCTCAGGGTTCACTGAAACTTAAAGTACATTCACATAATTGAATATTATACTGTAATTAAAAGGGTGTTGTAGAAGTATATGTTAGAGCTATAAAGATATTCATGGTATATTCTTAGATTAAAAAACAAGTTGCAATACTGTTTGTATTTTGTGATTCCATTTGGCAAAAAAAAATTTAAAAATCAAGACAACATTCCAAAGGACATCTACCAATCTTAATCAGGTAACTAGGTGTTATTTGAGGAATTAGAATTAAGGAAAAATTACTGTTTTCTTCATATTTACTTATTTTTAATTTTAATAATGAACCTGTATCACTTGCAAAATTAAATGTTTATTGGAAAAGATAGGTCTTTTGTTTTTCTTCTTGGCATTTCCCCTACTTCTCCTCCTCTCCAACCCTGCACTTCTGTTTACCTTTATTTCTTCATTGTGGTCCTCTTTGCGCACTTTGCTCTCTGTCCCTTCTCTCTCTTCACTCTCACGCTGTCCTGTGTCCTTCTCCTTTTCCTGTTTCCTCTTCCTTTGCTGCCCCTCTACTTTCTCTCACTTGTCCCCTTTCTCATCCCACACGTGACAGGTCTATGACACATCACTGGAGAATGTGGAGGCTTTTGAGGGCCTGTCTGATTTTTGTAACACCTTCAAGCTCTACCGAGGCAAGACTCAGGAGGAGACGGAAGATCCATCTGTCATTGGGGAATTCAAGGTAAGTTCTTGAGGACATGTTTCTGGGTTACCCGAAGACTGTGGTGCTGCGGCAGTAAGAGAAGAAGGGGGAAGGGTTGTACTCCAGTGACTACAATCATGACCATGGTGCTGATGCTGGCGACCATGTGGGTGGTGGAGGTGGTGATAGGATAGCCAGGGGCTGAATGGTTCCTATGGTGATGACTTTCATAGAAAAGAGAGTAATGGCCATAGGGGCCATTGTGTTTTCGATGATGATAAAAATGGAAGTTTATCTACATTCTTTTCAGGGTCTCTTCAAAATTTATCCCCTCCCAGAAGACCCGTCCATCCCCATGCCTCCAAGACAGTTCCACCAGTTAGCTGCACAGGGGCCCCAGGATTGCTTGGTCCGCATCTACATTGTCCGAGCATTTGGCCTGCAGCCCAAGGATCCCAATGGAAAGGTAACATTTCTAGAGACTCAGTTCCTCTGAAATAGCAGGCATGGGTACCATTGGCCTGTGGAATCTGGATGTGACTTTTGCTTTAGGGAGTTTGCAGAAAGCCAGACAAACATATAGAGAACTGCGATATAACTGGATGGAGTTTGTTAGGGACCAGAGCTTGAGGAGGTCAGAGAAGGCCAACATTAGCACAGGACTTTGGAAGATTCCCAGGAAGGAATAGGACTCAAGGATAGATGGAGTTTTGATAAACTAGGAGGGAGAAGAAAGTAGTGTTTTAAGAGGGATCAAGAGCACAGACAAAGGTTTGAGAGAAGATTGGCTTATTTATGTGTAGAACCAGGGTAAGAATAAGAATAAGTAAGGTTCAAGGTGTAGGTTGGGTGACCATACAGGGCTTCAGTGATGGGTAGGAAGGAGTGAAGGAGGGGAAGAACAGAGTTAATAATGGTTATACCCCGCCATGATAGAGCTGAAGGCAAAAGGAAAACTAGAAGTGCTTATCCTGCCTTTATTTAAAATATTGCTGTTTTGTCCATCATGGACTATTGGCATTAATTTTTAAGATATTGTAATAAAATATCACTTATCTTGATTACTGAGTTTTTGAATCCTCCCTTAAACTTTGTGCCTAAGGCAAAAGACTTAGCTGTCTCACCCTAGTCCTGGCTAGAGATGGAAGAGGGAAATTTTCAGGAGGGAGGAGTCTGGAGCCACAGGGAGACGGTAAGGTGGGACAGAGGAAAGCTGGGGTGCAGGAAAGCAGAGAGGCAGAGGTGGGACTGTTGGAGTTTAGAGATATAGGCTAGGGTCCTTTCTTCTCCTTAGACAGGTCCAGCTCTATCATGTGTCCTTGAGCTGGGGGAGGCTTAACGTCTCACCCCAGTACCTTAGGCTTTCCAGGCTAAGAAATCACGTGATCTCAGGGCAGATGGAATAGTCCTCAGCCTTGGCACCACGGATGTGGCCCATGAGCTGGAGAAAATCTTTCAAGCCTTCTCAGTGCCTCACTAAGCCTGGGCCCTTTGGCTGCGCTGCTCCTGGAGAATGGCTGATGGCCTGCTGCCGCTTGTAGGCAGCGTCCCCAAAACTGGCCTGGGCTGGCCTGGGCAGACATAACGGGGCCATCTCTCTCCTGTTCCATCTGCTTAAACAGAGATTGGAGACGACACCAACCTGGCCGAGTCTCATATGGAATTTAGTCTGTTGTGTGTCTGAGGATGGGGGTCCAGCCCCCACCTGCCTCTCTCAATGGGGCAGCGGATCAGGAGTGTGGAGGACTCTGATACCCTATTCCCCCTACTACAGCTGAGGCTAGAAGCCCATGCCAGTGTTGGGTGGCATGCTGTGGTCTTCAGAATGGGACCTGTGGGATGCAGGATGCAGTCTACATTGAGGCTTCCTAGCGGCAGGCTACCTCGTCCCATTGGGACGCAGAGGATTCAGGAAGACCTAAAGACGTGTTGGGACAGGGATTTCACTTAAGTATTTCTGTGTCCTTCTCCAGTGTGACCCCTACATCAAGATCTCTCTAGGGAAGAAATCAGTGAGTGACCAAGATAACTACATCCCCTGTACTCTGGAGCCTGTATTTGGAAAGTAAGTGGGGAGCAGCTTGGCCTTGGGGAGCAGCAGCCAGTCTGGATAACCACAGTCCAGTAGGTGGACATGGCTACCACTGGGCTGTCCCTCTCCCTGGAGTAGAATTGTGTCCCCTACATCTTGCTTGTCTGTGTGTGCAGCTGCACTAATCCTTTATGCGCCAAAGGCTTAACTCCTGATTAAACATAGAAACACATCTCTAAGATCAAAAGTCTACATGGAAGCTCAAAATATGCATGCATTAATTTTTTAGATGAATTCTTTGGGGGGAGTAATTTTAGATGTACAGAAAAGTTTGAGGGAGAGATAGATAGATAGTAGACAGGTAGAGTTCTCATATATCCTTAACTCAGTTTTCCTCACTGCTAACATCTTAGCTCACTATGGTACTTTTGCCCAAATAAGAAAATTCACACAGATGCATTACTATTAACTGAACCATAGACTTATGAGGATTTCTAGCCTTTTACTGTCCAGAACCACCCAGTATACCATGTTGGATTCAGCGAGTGCTCTTTTTCAGTGTCCCACCTGTGTCTGTGGTGGGGAGCTGTGAGAAGGATGTGGGTCCCAGATAGTCAGATGATTCTGGAAATCTAAGAGTGTGGGAAGGAAGAATCAATGCGCATGGTCTGGGGGTAGCTTCTAGGTGTCCTGATTGCCCTTTGGTTGTGAGCTTATTTTGGCAAAGGGAGGCTGATGGCTACTTCTCTAACATCTGCATAAGAAGCCTAGTGTTTCCACAGCATCAAGTACCACGTTGCATCCGTGACCTGGTGTCTATTTGCTTAGTGTGCTCACTCGGCCTGCAGCCAGGGCCCAGTCATTTTGAGGAAATGCAGTTTTGAAAGGGAAACAATTCTGGCCAGTGATGAGCCACTACTAAGCTGGGATAAGAGGGAAGATGGGGGTGGGGGAGAGGAGCTCTGCTTGGTGTGCTTCAGTGGCTGGCACAGGGCCATGGGCTAGTAGCAGTGATGGGCCATAGATGGAGCTGTCCTAAATGTGTGTGTGTGTGTGTGTGTGTGTGTGTGTGTGCGCGCGCGCACGTGCATGTGCCCAGGACAGGTCAGAGAGTGAGTACAAGAATAGCCCTCCCACTCCTTTTGCCAGTCTCCATGCAATCATGGCCAAAGCTAGTGTGCCCTTTAGATCATAACCCATGAGATAATGATAATACTACTGTACTGTTGCCTGCCAGTACCCTGTAGGGCGAGCCTCCCCCTTTCCTGACTGGACACTGTGGCAGGCTTTTCTGCCCACTTTAAGCTCAGCCACTTCATAAAAGTCACAAACACGGGCAGTCTCAGGGCTGAAGCCAAGATGCGCATTCGTGTGTAGCCTGAACACTCTGATGGCCGCAGGGGAGTGTTTCCCCTTTCTCTGGCCATCTAGGTTACCTGGGTACAGCATGTGGGCAAGTAGGGGGCTATGTCTGCCTCCCTCACCCTGTTTGATGTCCCTTCACCTCTGCCTTAGCCAGCTACCAACCCTGAAAGGCGAGGACTAGGGAAGTTCATATTATGGAGGGGTCCATTCCGTGTGCCATTTGCTTCTGTTGTCTGGACATTCCCTGGGTAACAGATGTTTCAAGTCAATTGATTTTATTGTGGTGCTTTCCAGAGGCTCCCAGACTCCCCTCTGCTCCTCTGTCTCTCCACTGCTCCTCCTGAAGTGGCAGATGCCGCCTTCCTTTAGCTGGCCACTACCCACCTCCTGGCATTCAGACGGTCTGTTGCACATTTGGAACCTTGTGAAGTTCCATGGGGCAAGATTCATAGCAGTTGAATCTGGCCTCCAGGTGGCTCCATCTCTTCCACGCTATGTTCCTCATCCAGACATGGATGGAAGCGCAGCTCCTTCCAAATATCCCCTGCCTCGTCCTTTCTGCTGCTTTAGCACTCTTAAACTCAAGTCGGGCAGCAGGTTTGAAATGAGTTCCCTCCCACATGCAGGGAACTCATTTCAAGGGGACAAGGAACACCACCTCCACCCTGACCCCCACCAAGTGCTCAGACCCCACAGAAGCTCTCTCCCAAGAAATCTTTTCACAAACCCTTACTCCATGCCACCCTAGAAAATGTGCAGCCCCGAAGTCCAGAGGGAAGGTCCTGATACATCCCCTTGGTAGAGTCCAGAGATCTGGCACCTGGCGGTGGAGTTTTATATTTCTTGTCTCCTAGTGTCCTGGTGGAAACTGCAGTCTTAACATTCTGTTCCATCTCATTTGTTTATTCTTGGGTCTTCCAGGCAGACACCTCCTGTGTGCCCCACCTAGTTTATTTGGGAAACATGGCACACGCACGTGCGCGTGTGCGCGCGCGCACACACACACACACACACACATACACACACGGACAAGCCCAGTGCAGTTGTGCAGAGGGGGTGTGTGCTCTAAAGAGGATAGGAGACCTGAGGAGAGTGAACTCCCTGGGACAGCTTTTGAGCTCCTGCCCTCATCCTGTCACTCCTTGAGTTCCCACTGTGTCTGGCGACGTCAAGGAGGTGGTGGGATCATGGTATATTCCTTCCACAGGATGTTTGAGTTGACCTGTACTCTGCCTTTGGAGAAGGACCTGAAGATCACACTCTACGATTATGACCTCCTCTCCAAGGATGAGAAGATAGGGGAGACAGTCATTGACCTGGAGAATAGGCTGTTGTCTAAATTTGGGGCTCGCTGTGGGCTCCCACAGACCTACTGTGTGTAAGTGCTTGACACTGGCTGCTTCCCTCCCAACCTACATCCTCTATCCACTGAGCACTGCTGTGTGCTGGCCCAGGCTTAGCACATCCTCTGACAGTTGCTCCTTGAACCCAGTGGGGGTCTTGTCATTCCTCCACAGATGAAGAAACTGAGGACCCGAGATATTATGGCTTGTAATTTGTGGGATTAGGACTTGAACCCATTTGTCCGATTCTGAGGACCTGGCTCTTTCTTACATTGTTGTAGTCACATCTCTCTGATTTACCACTGAGGCTTGCAGAGGGCTGGAAGGAGAGAGAGAAGGAGGGAGAAAAGAAAAGGAAATGGGGTGGTACACATGGGCTCCAGCTGGGCTTAAGGGGAGTTTTGTGATGGTCTGCCATGGAAATTCACGTATGTGCAGCACCCTCTTTCTACCATAGTGAGTCTTATTTGGATCTGATTCTCTTCCTAGAACTAGAAACATCTGCGTTCCAATTCCATGGGTACTTAAATCCTTTACAGTTTCTTCATCTGTAAAATGGGGATGATAAGTGAGCAGATGAGGTGGGTGATGTGTGGGAGTACACAGATCTTTGCAAGCCTCTGCCCCTGTCAGTGCCCTTGGAGTGCTTCTTCATTGTCTTGTACTTGGGCCTCAGCTCTGGACCGAACCAGTGGAGGGACCAGCTCCGCCCCACCCAGCTCCTCCACCTCTTCTGCCAGCAGCACAGGGTCAAGGCCCCTGTGTACCGGACAGACCGTGTGACGTTTCAGGATAAAGAATACTCGATTGAGGAGATAGGTGAGCTGCCCCTTGGCTCCCAGACTACAGTGGGCTCTCCCTCTCCACTCTTCTCTCGTCAGGACTCTTCTATCATAAAGGGCTAAATGGGTGTAACCCACATCAGCAGGGTGAGGGCTGCGGCACGGAAGAACTAAACTTGCTCTTGGTACTTTTGGGACCAGTACATGCCTGTGATTCCACTGTAAAAATTAGAGGTCAGCGGGTCAAGGTGAGGCCAGGGTCACAGCTCCATCCAAGACCATGTTGGGGTCCATCTAAAGACAAGACTGGGGGTGAGTCTGAAGCCAGGTCAGGGTTAGGATCAGTTTCCTTCTGGCTTTGGTAGTCAGACTTTGGTCAGAGTTTGGGGTGCATCCTTTGAGAAAAAGTTTTCCATTTGAATTGCACGAGGCTCCCAGCTGTTGATGTACCTTCCAAGTCCCCAAACACCTAAACATCCAAAAGGCAGGCACCCCAGTCCCGCCCCAGGCTCTGTCTGACCTTAGTGACTGAGAATGCCCCCACATGCTCTCCATGTGTCTGAGATGCCCACAGGCCTGCATTGCCACCCAGAGCAGCTCATACTCCCTGGAGGTGTTTACAGGCCCAGCTGGCCCCTTACCTTCTGCTTGTTTCAGAGATGTTTGATGTCAGAGCTGGTGCAGAGGTTATAAAAGGAAATGGTGGCTTTGATGCCCCATACCTAAATCCCCCTCCTTCTGCTTGTTCTGTTTTCCTGACTCTCCCAGATCATGGCTGAGCCAGGCTCAGCCAATGGGCACCCCACCCCACCGTACATCACACACACACACGTATTCTGTTTTCCTGTGCAGTGTGCATCTGTTTTAGGGGCCATCTCATTTCCTCCAGTGGCAACTGTTTCTCTCTGAGCAACTTTTAGCACAGTGACCTGGGCTCATGGCCATAAAGCGGTGAGCTGTAACATCTGCCTGCTTTCAAACATGAAGCTATTGAAGTTAAGGGTGGTTAATGGCTTGCCCAAGGTCACCAGCCATCTTGGAGCACAGTCAGATTCCTGGTCCCTGTGGAGTTGTGCCTCTTCCTTTGGGCCCTATGAGTGTGGGCAGGACAGGTTTGATTGGTGAACAAACATGCACTTGTGTGTGTGTGTGTACACATGAGAATCTGGTGTACCAGGGCACACCTGAATGAATATACCTGTGTGTTTGTTTTCTATGTGCGCACACACATATGCTCACTTCCTACTCTACCCAAGGGTCTCTGGCACAGGGTCTCCAAGTTCATGGTGTTGGCTGATAGGCCAGGCTGCTCCATGTCAGGACTTCCCCACGCCTTCTTCCATCCACAGCGTCAAGCCTTGGCCCATCCTCTGGAAGGCAGGAGCCACACCTGGAAAACACTGGGGGAGGAAGGGAGTGGTCAGGGCTGGCCACACATTTTTCCTAATTGAGCTTGGGATTCCAGCTGCCTTGCTGCCCAGGTGTGGGTCTTCTCCACGCTTCAGGTTTCACATCTGTGAAATAAAACTAATAATAGCACTTAGCTTCCAGGTCCTTATAAAGATTCTGCTAAAATATATCAGAACAGTGCCTAGCACATGGCTCACACTCAAGTGCCTGCTGTTTTTGCTGTTATTTTTTCTAGTGCTACTAATAGGATGGTTTATGTGAACCAGAGCATAGTGTAGTAGCACTCAGGCAGCAGATCTAGGGGTACAGGTTGCTGAGGCTTGGAGTTGGAAATAGCCAGAGAAGGCTTCCTGGATAGAACAGGCTTCAGTAGACAAAGAGGATCTGTGTTGGTGGAGAAGAGGAAGTAGAACTTTGCAGAAGAGGCTTGGTAGACATTGTATCAGGGGAATCATGAATTTTAAGCCAGGAGCCTGGTTTCTCCCATAGAAAGTGAGACATAAGGACCAGAACAAGGGTCTCTGGGCTGGGGTGAGACTGTTGGGGTGGGGGTTTCCTGTGGTTGTCAAGTGGTCCTGCCCAACCCGTGCATAGGGAAGCCCTGCCGTCTTTCAGGCACTTGGCAACTTTTTGTCCCCTCTCTGAGCCAGAGGCTGGCAGGATCCCGAACCCACACCTGGGCCCAGTGGAGGAGCGTCTGGCTCTGCATGTCCTTCAGCAGCAGGGGCTGGTTCCTGAGCATGTGGAGTCACGGCCCCTTTACAGCCCTCTACAGCCAGACATTGAGCAGGTACAGCCTTGACCCTTGGATTCCTTGCACCCCAGAGAACCCTGCCACAAGGACAGCATGGACATCTGGACAGCCCAGTGGGGGCCTTGGGTGTGGCCAGTTCTTCCTTGATCCATTTCTTTGCAGTCTGAGTGTTCGCTACTGCTGACCCATGAGGAATCTCAGGGTCTGGTGTCTTCTCCTACCTCATTGTGGGGGGAACCAGGCCAAGTACCTCTTTCAGCCCTGCTTAGCCAGCTGCTGACTTCGGTCTGACATTTGGGAGATGGCTGTTTCAATCTGGCTTCAGATGTCCTCTTGCCTTCTACCCTCATTCAGTGGCTCAGTCTCAGGTGCCCAGCTCTGTGCAGTGGGGTGTTCAGACCGAGTGGCCAGCACCATAGGACAAAATGGCAAAGAAATCCACAGTGATCAGTCAACAACAGGGCTGGGTGCCCTCCCATGCCACAGGAGGGTGGACACAGATAGCAGGCTTAAGACTGGGCAGGGAAGGCTTCCTGGAGGAAGCGAGCTCAGAGATGGGTTCCAGAAGAGAAGGAGCGAAAGGGACACACTCAAAAAGAAAGGCCATCTCTGAGAAGCCTGCCCAGGCAAGTGGACTGCAGAGGCAGAGGATTTCCTTTGCAGCTGGCTCTGCAGTCCTTTGTTCAGCATCCATGCCCTACAGGGTGGTGAGCTTCTTCCTAGCAGACCTGGGCTTTCTCTGTCCTGCTGCCCAAGTGCCTGGCACAGAGCAGGTGCTCAGTAACTGTTGCTGGATGAAAGGGTGGTAGAATGGGCTTATGTCTCCTCCACAGGGGAAGCTGCAGATGTGGATTGACCTATTTCCCAAGGCCCTGGGGCGACCTGGACCTCCATTTAACATCACCCCCAGAAAAGCCAGAAGGTGACTGACAGCCACGGGCTCTGAGCTGAGCTGGAGGTGGGAGGGTAGAAGCCAGCTATGGATGGGGTCAGGAGGTGACCCTTTGGCCAGGCTTTGGGACACTTGGGTTTCAGAGTATGGATTCTGTTTGGACCTGGCTGAGTCTCCAACCAGGTGGGCATCAGGTCTGGGATGAAGCAGCTGCTCAGCAGAGGATGTCCCATGCCCTGGTGGGAAATCTATTTGGATTTGATCCCCTGCCCAGGTTTTTCCTACGCTGTATTATCTGGAACACCAAAGATGTGATCCTAGACGACCTCAGCCTCACAGGGGAGAAGATGAGTGACATTTACGTGAAAGGGTAAGAGCCATCCGCCTTCCACCTGTGCCAGCTCACAGGAATGTCCCTGCTCCCTTGGGAGGGACCCAGCCGAAAGAGCTCTGCAGCTCGGAAGGGGAGGCAGCAAGCTTCGAAGGAGGGTCTCATGGGGTAGACTTCACCTTTGGGAATGGTCCACCGTCCATCCAGATGTCTTCAGCACTCACTTTTGGGCTGAAATTGCAAGATGTGAGGACATCTTTTGAGAGTGGCTGAGAAGTTAAGCATTTTCTAATTTATGGTGCATTTCATGCATCATGAAATTTCCCTAGGAATTCTATTTGCAGTACTGTTTACCAAGTTCTTTACCATTGTTTACCATTGTGATTCCTCATGGGAGGTATACATGAAGAGGAAATCTAATGAGACAGGACATCTATATATGTGTGTCTAGTTGGATGGTCGGCTTTGAAGAACACAAGCAGAAGACAGATGTGCATTACCGATCCCTGGGTGGTGAGGGCAACTTCAACTGGAGATTTGTTTTCCCCTTCGACTACCTGCCAGCTGAGCAGATGTGCTCCATTTCCAAGAAGGTGGGTGTCCCTCCTGGTCTAGTGCCCCTGGTCTCAGGGTTTACACTGCCTGCATGATCCCATCACCCCTGTCCCCTCACTGCCTCTGTTATTCCCAGCATCATTGTGGACACTCCCAGCCCTGCTCTCATTACCTCTAAAGCTATCATTACCTCCCCTGCAGCTCGTTTTCCCTCCTCTTTTACCACCATTGCCGTCACTAGCACTGCCATCACCCATGATCACTCTACAGCCATACATGCCCCATCCCTTATGTGTAGCTAAGTCTAAATCCCACAGCCACTGTCTTCCTTCCTATCCCAGACAAACCCAGCGGCAGGAAGAGCCCGGGGTCCAAGTGGGAGGAGTCAGGACACTCAGCATGGCCATCCAAAGGTCCCGTGGACCCTGTTGGAGGAGCTTCCCTAGAGCACTGGCCTGGCGTGTGATGGGGTTGTCCATAGCACTAAGGATGGTGTGGTTAAGCCCTTCTAGCTACCTTGTCTCCCACAACTGTCTGGTGCTTGTGGTCCTGTCCAGGCTGGATAGTCATTGGGAAAAACTGCTCTCTGGACCTGCCTGCCTCTCTTCACCCCTCGTCTCTTGTGGAAGGTACCTGGGGGACAGGCCAGCACAGCCAGAGGGGAGAGGTAGATCTGATGACCTCAGTCTCTGTACTTGAGCATCTCCTAGTTTAGGTCTCATCTGGGTCTTTTTGCCCCTGAAACAGGCAGGGTGCTCAGGTAGGTGTCTACTGACTGCATCAGGGAACAGCACAAAGGGGGTGTTATTGGCACTAAGGGCCTCCAGGGCAGGCTGGCAGAAGGCAGAGGTCCTGCCAGGTCTTTTAACTTTAAACCCTCATCCCACCTAGTATTGATTGCTACCTGGAGGTGCCTTGTTGTTCAAGGGGGCAAATGTCTGGTTAAGCCCCGCTGGTCTGATATCCATCCAGTTCAAGGCTTCAAGCCTTGAAGCTTCTGTGGCATGGCTTCAAGCAGGGAACTACAAAATGTTCTTGGGCCGCCTTGCTCTTCTTAATTCTCTTCATTGCATCCTCTCTGCTGGATCCTTCCCAACCCAACACATAGGATCATCTGCACTTTAGAGAAACCAAAATGTTCCACTGAACATTCTGAAACCATCAAGCAAAAGAAATTATGGATTAAGCAAGGTTAAGTGGATTCTTTCACCCAGGGATTGCTGCGTAGTGTCTGCCAGAAGGGAGAGTTTAGCAATAGGGTTCTGTGAAGTCAAGGAAAGTGTAGGCCATTTGTAGGTTTAATCTTGTTTGCCTTTGCTCAGTGTGTTTGCCTGTCACAAGCCTGTTTCCATAACAAAGCAGCTCTGCTTCTGCCAGAGACCAGCACATCAAGCAGGCCCTGCTGGCCTGTCTTGGCTGTCAACAAGGGAGGATGGGGCCGAAAGTAGACAGGGGAGGGCTGAGGTGTCCTGCACACCACCTACTGGCTTGCAGAGCCCTGTGAGGGGCTGGGCATGGAATGGGGAAACTGAGACCTGCTCAAATGGGAGACAGGACAACTCACTTTGATAGGTGGGCATGTGGGAAGGAGTGGCAGGAGGGGAGGTTCTTGCTTTTCCTACAGAGTAAGAGCAGAGGGAGAGTCTGACCCCATGGCAAATGGAAAAGGCTAGAAATAGCTGTCCTGCTGATGAGCGAGAAATGGAGGGAGAAGAGACGCGGCAGGGGAGAGAGCGCTGACTGGTACCACAGAGAAGAGCTACCTTGCAGTTCTGAGGGCTCAGCTGGAGCTGCTGAGTGAGGACTTGGCATGGCTCCACTCTAGCGCTGGCGGAGTTCTGGCCCTGGTAAGACAGGATGGCTGTGTTGGGTGGGTCCACAAGGCTAGTTTCTGAGGATGGCTGCATTCACAGGCATTGGTGGGCCTGATGGCCCAGTGGCCTGGGCTTAAAGGAAAGAGATGCCCATGAGAGCAGGAGTGGAGAAGAGGGAGAGGAGTTAAAGAGTGAGGGAGAGGTAGAGTTGGAGAAGAGCAGAAAACAGGTCCCTCCTGACCCAGGCTCTGGGGAGAGGGTGGCTGGAGGCAGCTGCTGGGAAGGCCAGAGGAGGAGGGGAGGGGACAGAAACAGGCCAGGTGGGCCTGAAGTCAGCCAGGAGGCAGGAGGGCCTGCAGACGCCTCTTGGGGAGAAGGAACCCTGAGAAGCAGGTGGAGCCGGGCCCACAGTGGGGTACCAATTAGCTGGTCTGGGCTAAGGACAAGTCTGAGTATGAGGCAGGTTAGTGCAGGGGCTGCTCACCCTCTGGGCTCCCTGGGCTGCTGCAGAGCCAGCCCTCTGCCTTGGGGCTCAGGGCCTCTGGCAGGCAGGCCCTCCAGGGACTCCATTAACCAGACGAGACTGTCGTAAAATACAAGGTCTCCTTTCATCCGACTGCTTTGAACCTCCACTGGTTGCCCTGGCCGGCTCCCCACCTGGAGCCCAGCACACCCACCGGGGCCTGCCTGTATGTTAGGCACCCACCCTGCAAATAAACAGCTAGTAAAAGGGCCCAGGCCAGGAGCATAATGAGCGCCTGGGACCTGGGGGGCTCGTTCCCCAGGCTGGAGCCCCTGCCCAGCTGCTCCCACCAGGGGCCGTTTGAACCTCTGGCTCATTACCCAGCCCATAAACCCGGCCGGCCAGAGGAGCGAGGCTGCTTGTGCCCTGCAGGCGGGCCTGCGGAGCTGCCATAAAAGCTTGTCAGAGGAGGAGGCACCTGCAGGAGCCTGGACAGCCAGGCTGGGGCCCGGAAGGGGGAGGCCCCAGACAGAGGCGAGGGCCAGGGGCCAGCTGGGAACCTGTGTGTCTCCACCAGCCCAGGAGCAGTCTGGGCTATGGGTGGGGTGTCGTGCACGGTGACCATGCCTCACTGGCAGTGGCCATGGCCTTCAGTCAGGGAGCTCTGTGGCGCTGTGTGACTGGACACTGAAGCTGGGTGGCCACGCAGCTCTCTTGTCAGCAGAGTACCCTGACTCCCCTTGGAGCCTATCCCTATAGACGGGTGCAAGGCCCTGCTCTGACTTCCTCCCAAGACCTTTTCTTCTCCTACCTGCTTGGGATAGTCACAGTGAGAGAACGGAGGATAGGCCATGGTGGCGAAAAAGCCCAGTTACAATCCTTCGGCTTGAGTTTAGGTTGAGTGTGATCCAGTGGCCAACTCAAGCCCATTCCCCTCAGTTGTTCCATGAGGCCTCTGACAGAGCCTCCCAGGATGCCCCGGTTCCTGGTGGAGCTAGAGGGGAAGAAGGGCCTGGACTGTCCTTCCGGCATAAGTGCAGGGCCTTCCTGCACAGGGGAAGCTCTTGGAGGTAAAAGGGGGTGGTGAGGACGGCTCAGGGGTCCTGGTCCCAGTGCCAGCTCTTTACGGCAGTGTGTCATGGTTCCTTCCAGTAACAGCGAGAGTAGTGGGGACCTCCAGCCTCTCAGCCAGTCCACCGTGACCTCATGATCACATATAGAGAGCGAGTGGGTCAGTGCAAGGGGTGAGAAGCCTCTGCCATCTCCTCCAGATAGCTTTCCAGGCTGGAGCGACCTCTGCCTCTCTGACTTTGCTTCCTTTTCCCTTCTCTGCCCTTGTCTGGGTCAGGACGCCTTCTGGAGGCTGGACAAGACTGAGAGCAAAATCCCAGCACGAGTGGTATTCCAGATCTGGGACAACGACAAGTTCTCCTTTGATGACTTTCTGGGTGAGCTTCATTTCCGGTCAGCTCTGAGCTGCACTTTGAGGGCTGCCTTGGAACCCCTGCTGTGGGTGCGAACTCTTGGGGTTTCCAGTAGGAGTATGGTCCTGCTTTCTTCCTGTAGAGAGCTCAGGGTCTCTGAGTCCTCAGTGCTGAGTGAAGTGTATGACACACAGCAGTGACAGGGATATCAGAGTGGCATTGGGGCGGGCCGTCAGCAGAGGTGGCATCAAGCACCAAGCTGTGTTGGGTGTGAGGAGACAAGGCCATAGGCTGAAGCAGCTCAGGTGTGTATGGGCTGTTGTGACTGCCTAGCCTCATGGGTCCCAAGGTGCTCCCACCTCATCCCAGTCTAGACAGACTGAGCCCAGAAATTGAGGGCTCAGCCACTGTCATCCTTGTGGCCAAGGACTGATCCAAGGAAAAGGGGATTAGTGGAGCAAAATAAGGTCCATCTGTAGGTTCGAACATCAGATGTCGGCACAGATAGATAACTAGTGACCAGAAAGAATGCCTTAAAATATTGCATTTTCCAAAGCTCAGGATATAAAACAGCATATATAATATAAACCCATTCATATACCTGCATATATGAATATATATGTATACCACACATGTATGTGCACACAAATGCATGCAATGTATGTTTGTTTATATCTGAAATAATGCATAATACAATGGTATATGCCAAATGTTAGTGGAGGTTATCTCTGGGTAGTGTGATCAAGGTGTTGGGAAGAAGTATTGCTTGTCTATATTGTTCAACAGGAATTAGATATAGAAAATGTAAAAAACAAAGTTCAAATTTGGTGCCATCAGTTTTAGGCCTGCCTGACTATTGTACAACAAAGTCTGCTGCAGCTCCTAGTCCTCTATGTGCTGATGGCTAGACTATAAGTGGCAGGGGGCAGGGACAGGAAGAGCAGCCCTGCCCTGCTCAGAGCTGTTCCTCAGAATGCTCCCTGCAGGGTCAAGGGCTCAGCAAAGACCAGCTCCCCATTTCTGCAACCAAGGGCGACCCAGGAGGGCATCAGTGGTCTCCCCAAGGCCACCCTGCTTCCGGGTGGCAGAGTAGAACTAGAAGCTGGGTCTCCTGACTTCCCAGGCTGCCTTTATCATGGCTTCACGTTTTTTTCAATTGAGGTAAAGTTCACATAACATAAAATTCACCACTTTAAACATTTTCAAGTGTGAAAATTGGTGGTTTCTCGTATATTCACAGAGTTGTGCAAACATTACCACCATCTAGTTGCAGAACATTTTCATCACCCTCAAAAGAAACCTCTGTACCCAAGTGCAGTCACTCCCTGCTCTCCCTGCTAGCAGCCCCACTAATCTGCTCTTCCTCTCTCTCTGTCTGCCTGTGGGCCATCTTCAGATTTTCCAGCGACACCCCTGCTCATACATCTTTGGACCCTTTGCTTTCCTTACCTCTAGGAAGTAGGTTTGTGAGTTTTTGCCCAGTTTAGTGTATTTTTTTAGTAACATGTTGTTCAATTGCCCTTCAGAAAGGATTTTACTTTTTTATATTTCTTCCTATGCTCTATTTGTACCAGAGCACCATTTCCTCCAAACTTTTGCTACTGTTGCTACATTTTAAATATTGCCAACACAATCTCTCGTTTTTATTTCTTATTTGCTTCTATTACTTGCAAGATAAAAATTTAAAAACATAGCTGCTATTCATATTATGGATGAACCTTTTCTGCATGGCTTTGGGATGTTCTTTTCTTTT
>NW_004955424.1:13660044-13766027 GCF_000276665.1 Chinchilla lanigera | reverse complement strand
TCTATCTATCTATCTATCTATCTATCTATCTATCAATCAATCATCTATCATCTGTCTATCATCTCTGTATCTCCAGGGCATTTATTTATTTATTTATTTGTGACCGGAATTGAATTCAGGACCTTGCGCTTGCCAGGCAGGCACTTATGTCACTGAGCTGTATCCCCAGCCCCTCCAGGGCATTTATACTGAGTAATATCCTTAGCCCTTTTTTTATTTTTTATTTTGAGACAGGCTGTCACTAAAGTTGCTGAGTTGCCCAGACTGGGTTGCAATTCTCCTGTTTCAGTCTCCCAGAGTGTTGGGATTACAAGTGTATATTAAGGGTACATTGTAGATAATTTCTTTTATTTTTCATTTATTTTAAAATTTTTTATGAATTCTTTTTACAGACTTAAAATTTTTTTGAATTAATTTGACAATCTAGGGGCTGGGGATTTAGCTCAATGGCACAGCATCTGCCTGACAAGTGCAAGGTCATGAGTTTGATTCCCGGTACCAGAAGAAAAACAAAAAACAAAAAACAAACAAACAAAAAAATTTAACAATCTAAGCCAGGTGTGGTGGTGCATGTCTGTAATCCCAGCACTTGGAAGACTGAGGCAGGAGGGTCTCTGTGAGTTCAAAGCCAGCCTAAGGTACCTGATGAGTTCAGGGTCAATCTGAACTACATAGTGAGCCAATCTGAACTGTATGTTTTGTCTCTAATAAAACAAAACAAAACAAACATAAATCTAACAATATATTCTATATGGAATAAGGGTTTAGAAAATTTATTTTAAAAAAGAAAATTACATGTTTACTGAATGAGAAAACTATTCAAGGTGAACAAGCTCATTCTTTGTTTTTTAAAATAACACAACACAACATTAACAAATATTAAGTTTGAGCTCCATAAGATTTTTCTTTCTTTTATCTTATACTGTATTTTTAACCTGTGTATTTTGTGTTTTGAACATTTATTACTTTTTATTTTAAAGCTATTAAGCATCTTTAATATCTTACCATGTAGCAATAAACCTGTTTCTCTTTATGGTCTCTTATGTAGATCATGCTAGGATTACTGTGTGTGTGTGTGTGTGAATACTCTGACATTTACTTAGTTTCCATATTTCAAATGGGAAATTAACATTTATCTACAGTGGATGGAGGGATGTGTGTGGATGAACAGATAAATGAATATAGAGTTGATATTTTAGAGCTTTTTGTTTGTTTGTTTTTTTCTTCCGGTACTGGGAATTGAACTCACTACCTTGTGCTTGTGAGGCAGGTGCTGTGCCACTGAGCTAAATCCCCAGCCCCTAGAGTTGATATTTTAATGATAGATGTAATTGCAAGTGCTAACTATAGAGGGATGTAGAGAGATTGAGGTAGATGGATGGATGGAAGAACAGATGCATAAATAGATGAGTAGAAAGAAAAGAAGCTAGAAAATAAATATCTGATGCTTATATAGATAGGTCCATTGTACCATAGCAATGGTAGCAAAAGCATCAGATCTACCTACTGTCTAGTGAAAAAAAAAACAACTAATCTTCTTTCCAAGGAACTCAAGATTTTTTCTAAAAAATTTACTCCAGAGAAAAAATTTTCAATTTCTCTTCTACTCCTTTCAGTAACCCATGCTTTAGTTCAGTTAACTCCATCATATTATTGTAATTGGATTAGGGGAAACGACAGGAGATTGCTTTTTTTAATAGGTCAAAGAGAGTTAAATATTGGTATTTGCCTATGATTTAACTCAATATCTGGAGTTGTGAAAGAGATGGTGGATAAAATGGGCGAGTGGATGAAACAGTATAAAGACGACTGCTTAGAAAACTAGATGGGTAAATGAAAGAGACCGATGGATGAACCATGATGAGATACCACTTCATACTTGCTCGGATGACAATAATATCTGTCAGTAATAAAGCAGAAAATAACAAGTGCTGATGCAGATGTGGAGAAATTGGAATCCTTGTGCACAGCTGATGTGAGTGTAAAATGATACAGCTGCTGAGGAGAACAGTTTGTCATTTCCTCCAAAAGCTGAACACAGAATCACCACATGACCCAGCAATTCTGCTCTTGGTTCACACTCCCAAAGAGTTGAAAGCAGGAACTCAGACCTTGTCTGCCAGTGTTCACTTCAGCATTATTCACAGTAGTCAAAGGTGAAAACAACCCCAGTGTCCATCAACAGGTGAATGGGTAAATAAAATTTACTACGTACTGGTCTTAGTTACTTTTCTCTTTGCTAAGACAAAATATATGAGGCCCAAAGTTAAAGGATACAAGGATTATTGCAGCATGGCTTGTAGAAGTTTCAGTTCATAATTGGCTGTTGGCTCCAACAGAGGCTGGCATGGCAGAAGGGCATCACGAAAGAAAAACATCATAGTGGGCAGCAGGCAGCAAAACAGAGAGGCAAAGAAGCAGAAGCCATAACAGTAGCAGCAGCCTGCTTCTCCTTTTTATCCGTTCCAGACTACTTGCTTTTTGGGTTGTGTCCCCCACATCCTTGGAGGGCCTTCCCATGATCCACATGCAGAACTATGCCAAACCAATCACTAATTTAATAATCACACACCCTTAATCCCAGCATAAGACACATAATCTCAGCACCACACACTTCATCCCAGCATCACATGCCCTAGCTCCAGCCACATGTGGGAAGCCCTGTTTGTGACTGCATGAGACTTTGGAGGGACATGTAGGCACAAGGCATAACAGTACACATGATAGAATGACATTCATTCATTAAAAAGAATATTACTGATCTGTACTACAGAGCGGATGGACCTTGAAAACATTATGCTGAGGGAAGCAAGCCGGATACATAAGAACAAATATTGTATGATTCCACTTACATGAACTCTCTAGAAGGGGCAAATTCATAGAGATAGAAAGTATCTAGAAGGTTTTCAGGGTTGAGGGAGAGGGCAGTGGGGAGTTACTGTTTAATGGAGTTGTTGTTACAGTATTTCTGGTTGAGGACAAAGCTTTTTGGAAACGATGGTTGCACAACACTGGCTATAATCAGCGTCACTGAATTATATAATTAAAAATGGCTAAGATGACAAATTTTAAATTATATATATATTTTCCACAATAAAAAAGTTTTTTAAAGTTGATGAGTAGACATGAGTACATAGAAAAGAGTTTGTGGGAGTTGACTTGTGGCTTCACTTGGGATAGAAACTGAGGATGTGAGAGTGACCCTGTCTTGTAAAAAAAAAAAAAAAAACAGAAACAAAAGCTAGATAACCTTAGGCTGGCAGTGATTGAGAAGCCCCTCAGCCAAAGAACCTCTCTGTCTCAGGCTCTCTGCAGCTGGATCTCAACCGCATGCCTAAGCCGGCTAAGACCGCTGAGAAGTGTTCCTTGGACCAGCTAGATGACACTTTCCACCCCGAATGGTTCGTGTCCCTTTTTGAACAGAAGACAGTGAAGGGCTGGTGGCCCTGTGTAGCAGAAGAGGCCGAGAAGCAGATCCTGGCGGTGAGTGCTTCCGCCAGCCCCTGAGGACGGCACAGGAGGCTCCTTCCTTGGAGACCAGCTGGCGCACACACACGGTCTTCCTCCCTTTTCTTCTGCTCTCTACTTTCTCAAGTCTTACTTCTCTTCCCTTGTGATTGACTCCCGACCTTCCTCTCCTTGTGAGCCTCTCCCTGGCTCACATCTCAGAGGAAGCCTGTTTGAATTGAAAGATGACTGGCTTAGATTCCACTTACTGGCCTTAACAGTGATCTGGGCCCTGGGTTCCCTGGGATCTGGGCTTCCTCATAGATGGATGGGGGTCATGCGCTTCCCATTTGAGCAAGAGCCTCCCAGGGAACATCTTTGCTCTATTGTCGTTGCGGAGAAGTCACCGGTGGTGGTGGTGGTGGTGGGATTAGTGGCCGGAGGACCCAGGAGAACCATCCTTTCCACCCTCTACCCATCAAGTCCAGACAAGAAGCAAGGAGGAAGCTCATCTCTGACAGTTTACTTAGAAGCAGCAGGCAGCCAGCCAACTCTAAAGTGGCCCTTGAAATAAAATATCTTTGTTATACAAAGAATTGCAATGATTAATGAGGAATACTCACACCCTAGAGGAAAAATGAGCAAGGGGTATACATAGATAGTTCACAGGAGAAGCAAAATATTCATTAAACATGAAAAAAGAGGCTTATTCCTTTGAGTAATTAAAGGAATATTTTTAAATGTGGAGTTTTTTTTGGTGTATTAAATAAGATTTTTACAAAGTAGCATGCTCATTTGCAGAGGATGCAGAGACATAGCTCCTCATTTATTTCTTCTGGGAGTGTGAGTGGTTTTGGTGTGTGGGAAAGCAATTTGGTAACATGCGGCAAGAGATTAACAATATTTATGCCCTTGGACTCTGTCATCCCACTTCTAAGCTGTCTTTTAAAGAAATAACCAGATAAAATTAAAAATTTAGGTTTGGAGATGTTTGTTGCAGCATTATTTATAATATCAAAGAGTTGGAAACAACCTAAATGAACCAAAATAAGTAGTTTACTGGATAAATTATGGTCAACCAGCCATGGAATGTTTTGCAGTCATTAAAACCCAAATTTTGAAGGATATGTAATTATGTAGTGAAACATATTCCTGTGTAAAAAAATCAAACTATAGAACTATATATACAGTGTGATATTTCATACGCTTGCAGCTGTGATTCATAAAAATACTAACAGGGCTGGTCTCCACACACTGGGAGGATGGGTGAGAGTACCCTTCTCCACACATTTCTGTACTTTCAAGATGTTCTACAAGGAGTAGGTACTGCTCCTATGATGGCAACTCTACGTATTTAAAAAACAAAAGTAAAATGACCTTTATTTGTCCTGGCTTAGCTCCTCTCCAGGGGGTGGGCAGACCCCTGACGTGGCCCTCTCTGTCTCCACAGGGCAAGCTGGAAATGACCTTGGAAATAGTAGCAGAGAGCGAGCATGAGGAACGACCCGCCGGCCAGGGTCGGGATGAGCCCAACATGAACCCTAAGCTTGAGGAGCCAAGGTTAGTGCCCACCCCTAACGGCTGATGCCCAGCCGGTAGGGAGTATAGGCCATAGTCCAGGGAGGCACCGACTGCGTAGTCTTCTGAGTTCTCTTCCTGCCCTCCTCCCTGAGCGTGGCCCAGCCGTTTGCATCTGGGCAGGTGGCGTGGCTTTTCTCAGGCCCGGTGAGCCCCGGTGGGACAGAGTTCACCTAAGATGCAGGCCTGAGGCTTTGGCCAGCCCCAGAGTCTGTGATCCATGATGAAGTCCTAGGTCGGGAGGGGAGGAAGCCATGGGGGAAGGCATCCTGGTGACGATGGCTGGGAACCAGGGCTCAGCATCATTCCAGGAGGAGGACAGCAGGGGTGCGGTGTCACTACATTGTTGGGGGTGGGAAGGGGATGCAGACTTGAAGGGCTGAGTTCAGAGGTGGGGGCTGAGGGCCCAGAGGCTGGGTGGGTCCTGGGGGCACACTGTGGAGGGTGGAGCCTTTTGTCGTGTTGTCTCAAGTGGAGAGCAAGGTTTGGAGAAAGCAGCCTTGCAGAGGGAGCCTTGCTGACCCTTGGGATGTTGCTTCCAGGCGCCCCGACACCTCTTTCCTGTGGTTTACTTCCCCCTATAAGACGATGAAATTCATCCTGTGGAGGCGCTTCCGGTGTGCCATCATCCTCTTCATCATCCTCTTCATCCTCCTGCTGTTCCTGGGCATCTTCGTTTATGCCTTCCCGGTGAGCAGGCTCGATGGGGAAGGCACAGAGGCTGACTTAGAGAAGCTCTTGGTCTAATAGGGGAGCCCATCTCTGCCCTCACAGAGCTCCCCTGATTGGGTGGAGAGCAGTAACCTCTTCCCTGGGGAGCCCTGGTCTGATGAGGAGCCATGGCTCTTAATCTGGGAGTCCCCAGTCTGGTAAGCAGACAAAGCCTAACCCTTTGGGGGCCCTTGGTCTGATGGGGGAAGCTGAGTTCTTTCCTCTTAGGGACACAGCAAGCCCCTGTCTTCAGCAAGCCCCTAGAGTGTGTAGTCAAGGGGTTGGCAGAAGATGAAGCTCTTGGGCTGCAGAGGGCAGGAACCTTCCTGAAGGAGTGTGTGCAACTGGGTCTGGAAAGGAAGGGAAGAGGCAGATGCCAGAGCGGAGGAGATAACACTTGCTAAATCCAGAGGGCCAGGAAAGGATCCCAGTAACCCCTGAGCGCCCGGTAGAAGGTGTCCTACCTCCCACAGTGGTGTGGACACGAGGAAGGGGGCTGGCTCAGGAGCCCCTCCTTTGGCACAGTACACAGCAGGAGTCCGTTTCATGTGGTAAGAAGCCAGCTGATGCCTGGAAAAGAGCTCAGCGGGGCCACACCGGTGACAGCCACCGTGTCTCTAGCTCCAGGGAGCTTTGCTGGGGATGGAAGTTGGTTTTTGCAGTTTGCCAGGAATTCCAGCCCCATAGTGGCTCTAGTACTTCAGACCTTGAAGATAACAGTGTTCATGCCTTATTATTCATGTTCTTCACACTTCAGAGGAAACTCTTTAATGTGAATATTTTAAACCTATATAACAGTAAATCGTGTAATCCGTCCCTTGAGACCCTGATTTTCATGGCAAAAGTACAAACACCTAGAGAAGGGAAGGGACTGGTTCTGGGTTACACAGTGGCCCAGAGCTCACAGTAGTTGTCACTGTGGGTCCCAGGGCATTGTCCCCAGAGCAGGCAGGTGATGGGGAATCACTCCCAGGTTAGCTTTTTGCTTTGTGACCCCTCCAGGAGAGGATGGGGTGATCACTGGCCCACTGAGAGCTGACCATGCCTTGGCAGCAGAGTGCACCTCATAGGAGGAGAAAGAGTCAAAGCCACAGGCCGCCTCATACAGTTCCTAACACCACAAACTGTGAGAAGCAGCAGGGGGCACTGCCTAGTTTAGATATCCAGGTCCCAGACCAGGGATGGTGAACCTTTCAGAGCTTTCAGTGAAAACAGCCTGCTGTGGCATGCATGCTCTAGGCTATAGCACTATTGCTCCAGGCTACAGTAACAAAGACTGGTTTAGAACCAGGATGGCCAGTGGGTCTGGCTGTAAGTCAGGCCCCCTAAGCTGGCTGTGGTCACCTGGGGCACCTTAATGTTTGCAGGGCTCAGCAAAGAAAGTTATGGTCAATTGGCAAAACTTGACTATGGTGCAAGGGGGGACCCATGTTGTGGAGACCTGAAATTTCTACAATTTCAGGGACTTTTTAAAACAAAGGAAGCACTGGGCATGGTGGCGCGTGCCTGTAATCCCAGCACTTGGAAGGCTGAGGCAGGAGGATTGTGTGAGTTCAAGGCCAGCCTGAACTGCATAGTGAGACCCTGTCTCAAAAAAGATAAATAAATAAAAACAAAAGAAAGAAAAAATAAAAACAAAAGCAAAGGAAGATGAAATTATAAATACAAGATCAGAAATAGATCCATGGAGAAGGGTCTGTGCAAGTGCAATAGCCCAAGGCAAGAGTTGCCACCAGAAATGACGTTGGCTCTGGGGAGGCCCTGGTGCTTGCTTCCAGGCCAGCCCGGATGTTGAGTCAGGGCAGTGCTCCCCTTGTGGCCTGTCGCAGCTCACTTCCTGTCATCTGGGTGTGCATGGCTGCTCTCCCAATAGCAGTGGAGACTTTATTATGAAGGGTTACTGTCCAGGTGAGGGTGTGTTGGGGGATGAGGGAGGAGGTGATGAGGCTCATGCCGCCAGGAGCTCTAGGTCTCCTAGGAGAAACTGAGACCAGAGAATCAGGACAGCCACTATGTACAATGAAATGTTCCACTGGGGGACTCAGCTTGGGGGGTTGGAGAAGGATGGCAGGTGCAGAGCCTCACACCTACAAGTAGTCTGGGGACAGAAGCTTCAGCCTTACCAGCTTTCTAGAATGTAGAGTCCTGGGCCGGCCCCTGGTCAGCTGAAGGAGAATCTGCCCTCAACATATGAGGTTGGAGAAATGGTGTCATATATGATAGAGCTCTGCAGTTGAACTCAGGAATACGACCTTTACCCTTGACTTTGTGCGACCTTGCTTGGCAAGGCCCTCCTTACCTGTGTGTAGGGAAGCTGGACAGAGTCAACTCCCATCTTCTGTGACCATGGCAGCTCCTGCACCTTCCCTCGGGAGCTGCATGTCAAGCCAAGCTGCCTCCTGAAGAACCCAGGGGAAGGCAGGGGCAAATCCTGAGTGGCATCACCACTGTCCTCCCTTTCTAAGTCTGTCCCCAAGCCCCTAGCCAGCCAGGCTTGTCGTGTGGGGGCTGTGGATGGCAGACCTATGCCTCAGGGAGCTGGGGAAGGAGACTTTGCTGCCTGACTGGAAGAGGGAAGATTTCTAGTCCCTTCTAGCCCGTGGCCCGTCCTTGTCCTCCGGGGGCAGGCTTAGCCCCGGTGGACAGGAGCTGAGCGGCGCTCGAGGGGGTCCGGGTCAGAGCCTTCAGCTGAATTCTGGGTTCCCGCCAGCAACATTACTCTGCTTGGAGTTCTGGAAACTGTCCTCTTCAAATGCTGACCTCGTCTTGTTTCTCAGCATGGGCACGTGGGGGCAGATCCTAGTGAGGCTGCTAGGACTCCAAGAGCCAGAGTAGGGCTAAGGCTGCAAACCTTTAGTTTGCTGCCAGTGCTACAGCTGGGGAATCTTGGTTCCCCCCACCGAGTCCCTTAGTCACATGGCCAGACCCACACCTGTGAGGGCCAGACTGATGCTCCTCACCTGGCTTTCAGGGTATGGGTAGGGGTAGGGAGCCTAGTCTAGTTTCCTAAGCCAGGCCCAGTGGGGAGAGTGCCTGAGGTGGGGCTGCCTGCCTCTAGTTGGCCCAATCCCCCACCCTCTTGGAAATTCCCCTGGGAGGGGGCAAGAGGGGCAGCCTGTCTGATTCCACTGGGCTCCCTCACCGAGAGCCAGCTGGGAGCAGGGCCAGCGTGGGGAGGCAGGAGGTGATTTGGCGGAGAAGGAGGGCCGGCTTTGTTTCCAGGGTTGGCTTTCCCGGGCCGGCGCTGGGGAACATACTGTCCCAATTAAGAGCCCTGTGTTGTATTGTGTATGTTTTCATGGTTTTTGGAGGGAGGAGTGGGGAGGGGAGGTTCCTGTCAGTTCTGCAGCAGGCAGGACTTAATCAGCAGTGATCCATCTTTGGTGCTGGCCTGTGTTACAGGGCATCCCCCTCCATCCCCCAGCGCAATTCTCTTTTTCTGGATGGGTGACCAATGGTGACCATGTGGGGGTATGTGTAGGGGGGAATCATGGCTGTGCCTTTAGCTCCCGGAAGAGCCCAGGGCAGGACTCCCCTGTCTAGATCCCAAGAGATCAGTGTTTCTTGGCAGTTGGTTGGAACATGGAGGTGGGCCTTGGGTTATGGAAGAGGGCAGGGCAATTCGGGCAACAGTGGCTCTGCACAGGAAGGTGTGAGCAGTCTCAGGAGAGTATGGGTTTGCTTGACTGGTGGAAACACCAGGCAGGGTGGAGTGTTGATCCTAACAAGGGATGGTAGGTGGTGGGGACAAGTGTAGGCCCCTGCCTGCCACTTATTCCACCAAACTGGGCCAGCCACTCCGGCTATTCCTGCCCCGAGGGGGTTACTTATGTCCCTGCTTCCTCCCTCTTCCAGAATTATGCTGCCATGAAGCTGGTGAAGCCCTTCAGCTGAGGACCCTCCTGCACTGGAGAAGGGGGCGCAGGCTGCCCTCCTGGCCCAGAACTGGCTTGCCTCCTCCACCCAGCCTAGCAGAGCTCCTCTAGCCCTCCGGGGCCAGACTGTGCTGCTGGGTGGGCAGACAGATGGACTGGCACCTGCTGCAAGAGTTGCTAGCATTGTGGCCTGGGATCACCCCACTCTCACCATCTCTTTCTCTCCTACCTCCTTTTGAATCAGCTCATATGTATTTCAGTATAAAACAGGTTGAACCACCAAGCGACGTCAGCACGTGTCTTCACTGTCTCTGAGTCGGGAGATGTGTCGGGGGCATCCGGGGGCTGGCTGGGTGTGCACCATTTCTGGCACAACCTTCTGGAGGCAGGAACAGCTAGGATGCAGTGGGTGGAGGGCCCATTGGAATTGTTTGTTTATTTTTTTACAGATCTGACTGGGGTGGGATGGGCTTTAAGGATTGGTGTCTGGCCTGCCTGGTGCCCAACTAATTTTGCCTCCTCTCCTTTCCAGGATTTCCCTCTTTGCAGGCTGCCCTTTGTTCAGGTGGGCAGTACCCGCACATTCCAGTTTCCTTAATCATACTGGGGAAGAGGGTCCACTGTGTAAAAATGGAGCACCAAAAAGTCCAGGCGTGGAGAGCAGCTGGACCTCTAGCTTTGACCTTGTCCCTGGTGGTCTTGGGATTCCCGTCCTCTGCTTCCTTACTTTGCCTCCAGACACCTTTTTCTTGTAGTCTAAAGCTTGGTCTTAGCCTTTCGTTTGCCATTTGTGCAGGCTTACTCTGTAAGAGCAGCAGGAACAGCCTTAGAGAAAACGCAAAGAGCTGGAAAACATCACTTCCAAAATTTCCAGAAGGGAGGCCTCTGCCCCTCTCCCCTGAGGGGGGCAACCGTGGCTGCCTCTGTTCCTGTCCCCTGGGAGGCTTCTATGTCCCATTGTGAGCCTGCTTTCCTGGCCTGGGCCCCGAACTCCCGAGGATCCTTTCAGCCCCTCCTTGGATCTTCACTGTACTTTTCAACCCAGGCTGAGGTCCCACCTGATTTGGTAGGATGAAGGTGGCTGGGACAGAGTTGCTGTCCAGAACCTGCCAGGGAGGGAGCTACACTTCCTAAAGGGACAATTATTACTGCAAGAGAGCTTCAGGATGGAGACAGCTATAAGCTTCAAGAACCTGAGTGGCCAGTGTTAAGTCCCTGACACCTGCACCCTGGAACCAGGGACCATGCCTCGCACAGAACACAGGATAGAGAGCAGGGTCCAAAGCTGTAGGGAAGATTTGTATAGTGATGAGCATTCAGCTGGCCTGCCTGTGCATAGCATGAGGAGGGCACAGCCTTCAGAGGACGCTGAAGGAGAGGAGGTAAGAACCAAGCTACAGCATCTGGAGGGGCTGAGGGTGGTTTTTAGGGTGGGAAGAAAGAATATCTAAAGTAGGAGGAAGCCACTGGACAGGGAAAGACTTACAAACACATGAGAGAATGTGTGAGCATGAATGGAGCCAGTTTCTGGAAAAGGAGAGGTGTTAGCTTTGGAAAGAAGGTCCATTTTTTCTTCCAGGCATAGGAAGGCAAGAGAAAATCCGTGCATAGCATGCAACTGTCAGCTGGGTTAAAAGTGTTTGCCGGGCCACTGTGCATATTTTGTGATTTCTTTCTCTTGCTACTCTGGGTTGCAGGTAATAGAAAATCCTACTCAAACCAGCAAAGGGAATTTTAAAAATGTCATTGAAATGAAATATCTGGAAAGATGGCTTCAGGCGAGGGCTGATCCAGCTTCACAACTAGCTCCTCGTAAGTTTGTATTTTCTCTGTTCTCCCCTCCTCAGAGTTGGCTTCAGTTTAAAACTGGCTTGATTCCTCAAGCTGGATTTGAAGCCACTCCCTGGGGTTGTGTAGGCCAATAAGAAAAACTCAAAGGGGGTTAGGGAATGGTTGGCAAGGGGACCCATGTCCTAAAAACGTGCAGTATTGAGACATTCCACGTGGCAGGCCTAGAGCAGCTTTGGCAGATGCAGCAGGATGACCCGTGACTCTTGGCCTTCCCCAGCAGCCATCGAGGCTGGAAAATTGCCTTCTTATGAGAGGGGTATCAGAGAAGGGGCAGGCACGACCCTGATGGGTTGTGTGTGGGGGAGGGGTAGGAGACTCTCTCAAGAAGGGATCACCTGAGCAGAGTTCTGCACTGTCTCTGGCTAAGAACAGTTCCTAGGGGGCAGAGATGCTGCTGAGTGGCAGGGCCACTGAAAACACAGCTGGTTTAAGCGCATAGTTGTGGAAGGAAGCCACCGCAGGGAGGAGAGAGAAGAAGGGCTCGTGGGGCAAGGTCCAGGGGTCTTGGGTGTACAGCTGAGGAGTCTGAACTTCACTCTGGAGGTGATGAAGAAGTGCAGAAGGACTCAAAGATAAACTTTGATCAGAACCGCGTTTTTACAGTAATCTCTAGCTTAGTCCTCCTCCCGGGAGACAGCAGCCTTCTGGAGGCCTGGGGTGTGTAAACCTCATGGCAGGTACCTTGGGTGGAGCGAGCAGCCTGAGCTCTCCCCAGGTCCCAGAGTGGTCTGTGGTCACAAATGGTGGAGGACAATTGCTCAGGACACTGTGTTGTTGGTTGCAGAGAACCACCCAGAGGTCTGGTTCGGATCTCTGACCCAGTCTAAGAGTGATTCACATGCTTGTACAAGTATATATAGAGAGAAACAGAGACAGAGACAGAGAGAGAGCGATAGAGAGGGGCTGTCTATGTATGTAGCAGGGTGCTGGGCTTTGGAGACCAGTGCTGAGTGAGACGAACATGGTCTTCGCCGACCCATGGGTCTCAGTGAGTCAGAGACGCAGACAAGCAGACAGGTCACTGTAATACACTAAAGGAAGAACAGGAGTTATAGGGTCAAGAGCAAGGTGGGGGTGAAGACAATAGGGGGAACAGAGTGTGCAAAATAGGCCATGACCAGGAAATGGGTTCAAATGTCCACAGAAATACTCACACGGGCACAGGATAGTGGTCCTCAGCCAGAGGCAGTTTTATTCTCCAGGATATATTTGGCATTGTCTGGGCATTCTGGGTTGTCTCAGCTGGTGGTTGTGTGTGGCGGGGTGGAGGCAAGGGTGCTGTTGGCATCAGTAGCTGCTAATCATCCTATAAAATCCAGCACAGCTCCCCCGCCCAAAGGAATTAATTATCCGCTCCAAAATGTCCATAGTGCTGCCATGGAGATCCCTTGACATGGAGGCTAGGGTTCTAGAAATACTGAACAGCTGGACTTGGTAGGACCTGAGGACTGACTGGTTTGGGGCACAGAGGTGGTGGGTTGGGGGGTACTACCAAGTTCCAAATGATTCCCAGCTGTCTGGCTATATGAGTGAACAGCTGGCAGTGCCATTCATCAAGGCAATTTCAGACAAGGATATTCCAATACACTTAGGGCACAGATGAAATGCCCTCCTGCCTCCATGTCCTCTTCCTTCCTCTGCAAAGTTCTGGAGAGCATCGTCTATATGAGTTGTTTCCACATCTCATCTCAGTCACTCCTCCACCTGCTGTGATCAAACCAGTCACAGTAACGCCATCGCCTTTGCGAGGGACTCCCTTAGGAGGAGGCGTGCCACTCAGTTATGTCGGTGAGGACACAAAGAGATGCATCTGTATATTCTTCCTCTTAATCTTGTGGGAAAATCAAATGGGTTGGAGCTGTGGCTGCCATCCTTGATCAGGAGGGGACAAGCCTGAGGAAGAAGGTAACGCAGAGAATGGCAGAGCAGATAGGAAGGACCTGATTCTTGGCGAAGCTATGGAGAAAGAAGTAAGCCAGGAAGTGCCCTACCTCTAGACCAGACCTCTTGTGATGTAGGGTCATAACTTCTCCATTGTTTAACTCACCTTTGGTTGGGTCGTGTGTCACCCACAGCTCAAAGCATCCTTGGTGATTTCACTCTGCTCCCCGCAACCTGCTTTTGCTGCCGTCTCCAGTAACCAACCTGCTAGGTAGAGGCACCACATATCGGACACTGTATCCTTATTATTTATTATAATAATTTCCCCACAGATGGCAGCAAAGTATGTTGTTCTAATAAAAATCAGTGCCTTACAATAGTTTTCTGGTGGAAGTAAATGACCTTGAGGAAGGGACACCTTTTCTAATTCACCTCAGGGCACCATCCACCCCCTCACGACTCTCAGCAGCAGCCCGAGCAGGACATTTTCTTTGTCTTTTTTGAGATGGGTCTCGCTATGCAGTTCAGGCTGGCCTTGAGCTCACTTTGTAGCCTAGGCTGGCCTCGAACTCGCAACGATCCTCCTGCCTCAGCCTCCCGAGTGCTGGGATTACAGGCGTGCACCACCATGCCTGGGCCATTTTCTGCTTCTTGATAAAGTTTGTCCTCTGCTTCCATGGGTGCCCAGGTGTTGGGTTTTCCTCCTGTCTGCAGTCTGGCCTTCTCTCTGTCATTTGCTGTGAGTCCAGAGTCTCACACTGTGGACCTTCTAGGCAACACACTTGCTTGTCTGCCTTCATTTGCCCCCCGGGTGGAATGACCCCAGGACCCCAGCCTAATCCAGCTTTGCCCTAGAGCTGCCCATCCCAACCCCCAGGGACACTCACAGGCACAGCTCAAAGGCCTCTCTCTGTCACAATCTGCATCCTCCACCCCATAAAGTTTCCTGTTTTCTTTCTGCCTCCCTCTTCCCGGGCACTGGGGCTGCACATGGGGGAAGCAACTGCAGTCCTGCCTCCTCTTCTGCCCCACTCCCAGAGCACTGCCCAGTGGCCCATGCCGCTTCTCCAGTCTCTTGCTGTTGTTCTCCAGCCCTACAATGAGGGTCAGGTCCTCAGGCTCCCCTCCCTGAAGCCAAGCTGCTGCTGCAGTCTTCTTCCCCATTTCTTGACCTCTCACCTCTATGTGGTAAGATCTGACCCCAGCGGGCTTGCCCTTGGCCCCAGGAAGGAGGCCAGCACACTGGTGCAGGCCCCAGACCGGCCCTGTCCCTGTGTACCTACCTCTCCTGCTGCCTCTGACCTTCTGCTCTCCCTGTGCCCACGTTTCCTCAGTCTGCCCTGTGCTCTGGCCCTGTTCACTGCTGCCACTGCTGCCTCTCCTGTTACAGGGCTCTTAGCGCCACTCAGAGACTTTACCATCCAGCCTCTGCCTGCAGGGCTGAAATCACATCTCAGGCCTTAATGAGATGTCTGCTTCCTCCACCGAAGGGACTTTACTAAGTGTTTCATTGCAAGTTCTCTTTAACTGGACAGGCCCTCAGAACTGTTTCAAATAGGATTTTATGTTCTGAAATTCAGTTTGCAACATTTGAGACCAACTCTGGCAGTCGGGTGGAGACTAAATCTCATCTGTTAAAAAAACAGTCCAGTAAAACATGATAAGCCCGTTGTATTTTCAGTGCTCAATTTCCTGGTTTTTTTTTTTTTTGTTGTTGTTTGTTTGTTTTCTCTGCTGGTGTTTCTGAGACAGACAGAGGGAGAGATTCTACACACACACACATACACACACATGTGCCCATTCGCATATGACACATATACAAATATACACACAAGCACAAATACACATGCAAACACATGTACACATGCGTGTATGTACATGTTCCCTTTTCTAGCCCTTTTCTGGGTTTATGTGGACATTCCAGGACTGGGGGACAGGCGGTGTCTAGAGCCAGAAAGAGCTATAAGCTCAACCTGGCTACCCTTGCCCACACCCCCTTTCCATTCTGCCTCCAACGCCAGGGACCTCAACCGTGTCTCAATCCTCTCTCCATGTGTTTCATAAATGTAGGATTATGGGATTTCCAGAGGAGCCAGGTGGGCATCTCCTGCCTGGGACCTGGTGACAGCCCAGGAGCCATTTCCTGCCTGGGAAAGAGGACTGGGCGAGGGCAAGGGTTCACCCGCCATGCTGGTGGCTGAGAGGTAGTGAAATGAGTAGCGGCGGCTTTCCCTCCCTCCTTTCTCGCTGGCTTTTGTTCTTCCCTCTGTGGAAAATGGCTACAGCTCCTATTCCCTGTGGCTTGGCCGTGGGTTCAGATCCCCTCTCTTTCTGCCTTTGTTTTCATTTTACTTTTTCATTGTCTGTGTAAAAGAGATTGATAGACATAAAGAGAACCAGATTCATGGTGAGTGACAGAGACAGACAGGAATAAAAAGATGGTGGCAGAGGGGACAGAAAAGAGACTAGGAGCCTTTTGTAATGGCTGGGGGATTTCCTCATCTTGCTCATTATTCTGACAGTGGCCAGAGCTGGCCTTATATTTTCCCCACTTATTCACATGGATATGAGGGAGAGAGATGGGGAGAGACAGCCCCCATAGAGTCCCCCACACACAGTTGGACAAACTGGACCTCAGTTTCCTTGAAACCCTGTAGCTGGTTGTAGGCTCCACGGCTCACCTGGACCTCAGTTCTCCTTCACCCTGGAACTGCCTTCTTGCACTTATGGGGAGAGGACTGGGATCAGCTCTAGGACAGGGGCTCAGCGCTGGCCCAGCCTCACTCCTTCTCCAAGGCACTGTCCCCTGAGACACATTCCTCCAACTCCTGCCAGGCTCACGGATCCACTGTGCAAGATTCCCGCTCCCTCAGCCCACCTGCGTCCCACTCAGGCACAGGCCTAAGCAGAAAACCTTTTCCTTTACTCCAGGGATTCAGGAGACATGTCCTGGGACCTCCTCTAAAGGAACTTGAGTTGATAGATGTTTCACCAAATTGTGAAAAAAAGACCAAAGTACACTAAGGAATCGCTCAAGTTTGTGTAATCCCTGCAGGTGTATTTTGTCCCTTTGTAATCTGTTTCTTCCTCTCCTCCTAGTGCCTGTAGACCATCCAGGCTTGACAGGAGAAAAGGAGGGAGTCAAAGATCCTCAGCGTAGGGAAAGCAAAGGATAGCAGCATCTAAAATCCTAGAAAAGTGCGGTCTTGGGTCTCAGAGAAAGTAGAAAAATGGAGGCCTCTTCAGGAGTCCTTCCTCTGTGGAGACCGAAACTAAGGCCTGTGTTTCAAGGGTCAAAGGCTTTTTCCATCTACAAAAGAACTCCCAGTCTGACAGATTTCCAGGTCCAGAGATCTTCCTAGAATGTGGTGGTTAAGGGCAAAATACCTTATAAACTGATGTGCAGTGGTCCAAGTCCTGTGTCTGGCATGTAGGTACTGGACACTGGGGAAGTCACTTGAGCCCTAGGCTGTGAACAGTGGGGTTCCCCTCAGTGTTGTGAGGTTCACCAACAATAATGAGATGCCTATATATTGGATGCTCCGTAGCAAATGAGAGCTGCTGTGATGGTAAAATGGAGCCCAGTGCTCACTTGGGTGCTGAGTGAGGTGAGAGCTGAGCAAGAAGACAGGGAAGAAGAGAGATGGTTTCCATCCCCGGGGTGATGCTCACATTTCTCCACCTTGGAAGGGTGGGGCTTTCTCTCTGGATGTGGGGAAGGACTGGAGATGCAGCTGCCTGACATCCTGGCACTTCCCTGTCTCAGCTACTACGCCAGGATGTTCCTTTATCAGCCCACAGCATAATTTGATTCTACGGGCCATCTTCAGGTGGACTGGCTGAGTCACTTTGCCTGACCAGAATGAGGATCCCTACAGACGCTCAGGCTGGAGACCCTGTAGACGGACCAGCTCTTGCAGACAGTTACACCTCGTCGTACTAGACTCACTCCGGACATAGACCTGGTCACAGGCCCAGGCACACAGGAGCTACAGTCCTCCTCCAAGCATGAGCTCAGGCACACATGTTTTCCGTGTGTGTGTGTGTGTGTGTGTGTGTGTGTGTGTGTGCTCGCATGTGCGTGAGCGCATGCACTCGTGCGTGTTTCACATTGTCAGCCAGAATGTGCTGTGGAAACCCAGGCAGAAGGGAGCGTGTGAATGTAGCCATCATCAGGATAAATTAATCCCAGACATGCAAAGCGTTTTCTTTTTTTATTCTCGGCCCTACTGCAAATTCAATTACGACTCTCTGCCAGCTACTGAAATGAGGGGACAAGTAAGTACGTGGCTGGGCCTGGAAAGTGGGGCAGGGCAGGAGAACCTTCTGGATCTATACCCTCGACCTTCCTTCCCTGTTATCCCAGATCCAGAAAAAGTTGCAGGCTTTCCTGGAGTCCCCGCTCTGACTGGACTTGGAGCAGCAGCAAGCTGCTGTGGAGGTGGTAGAAATAGTGCTCCCCAGAGAAAGAAGAACTAGCAAGTGACTGGCGCAGACTCTCTGATGAGGCCACGGGTTCCAGGGCCTGGGAGTCTCCATAGCTCATGTGTTCACCCATCTAGGGAGGAAACATGGGTCTCAGCAGCCACCTTGATGTGTCTAAGGAGAAATGCTTGCCTAATGGACTCTTCAGGAGTCTTCGGTCCATGATGGCTGTGGGGTGGAGCATCAACTCTGTCCTCTACCTTCACACTCATAGGTGACATTCTCATGGTGCTTTGGCCCCCAGCAAGGCTCACTTACGGGGTACAAGTGTAGTCTGTGTCCCACTGGTCACTCACTGCTGGCTTCTGGCTTTCTCTGTTTCTCTCTAAGCTCTACTAATGGGGGAGCTGCTCCTTGGAACTGGGCCTACCATCCTCCAACCCACATAGAGTTTTTGACCTATCAGCAGGCCTGGAGGAGCCCTCTTGGATCAAGAATCTCGTCCTTCAGGAGGCCAGTTTCTGCTTGGTGGTCCCCTTCTCACTGGTCGGCTGTGTTTGTGTCTGCCCTGGGCCAAGAGTGATGCCATCCTGGAGGAGGCACTGCTCTTGGGGCCAGACCTGCCTCTTCCTCCTACTCTTCCATTTCAGCCAGTCTCACACCTGTGGACCTAGAGCCCTGCTGAGAGGGAGCGGAGGGAAGCAGGAGGCAGGCAGGGACCACTGTGTGCAGGGGTAGCACTGGCACTGTGAAGTTCGCAATATTTTCATTCAAGTGAAAAATACAGTGTACCTCCCTGTTCAGGAGCTTCATTCTTTCCACAGTTCTGGTTGCAGAATTCATTGCACTATTCTGGTTGTAGCCAAATTTGCAAGCATATGCATGCATATTCGTGGGACAAATTCTGTGACAAGAATCATGGAAAGAATCAAGTTCTGGAACTGAGGCACCTCTGTATTTATTGAGCAACTCCTATGCCCAGGCTCTGTTCTAAGCAGAGAGGTTTCACCTTCGTAAAGTGTCCTAACCAGACGACAAACAAGGCAGAGACAAATGCACACTAGGAGGAAAAATCAAGCAAGGTGAGCACTTTGAAAAATGGCTCTGGGTAGGACCATCGGAAAGACTGTCCTTACCAGACAGGAAAGGGAAGAAGCCCTTGGAAAACGTGACACAGGAGGAAAGAGTGACAGAAGGAGCCAAGTAAACCTGGGAGAAAGCATTCTGGGTTGAGGGCATAGCAAGTGCAAAGGCACTGGTGACTGGGGTGCGCTTGGTGTATGGACTGGTTGCATTGCCTAGAATGTGCTCCCCAACCCCCTGGGGCTCATCTGCAGTTCATCTGGGCTGGGGAAGGTGTCTCAGCTCATTCCTGTTGCTCCCTGCTTGGCTTTAGCTGGAACCCATGTGGATGCCTTCATCAATTCTGGACTGAGCTGGCGACCTGGGCCCTCTCCTTTCCCATGCTTGGCTGCCTGGAACCCAGCCTGGGCCTTGGGAAATTCTCTGTGAGCTCACATCCCTCACTGCCCATTCTAACCCCCTACTGGGGATTTGGGCAACATCATATTTCCAGATGGGCAAGGGTGATTATTTCTTTTATTTTTTAAAATAGCTTTTATTGTTTTTTTTTTTTATCTTATTACAAAAGTAATATATGTTTATTATAGAAATTTGAGAAAACAGCTTGCAAAAGGAAGGGAATAAAACAGCCACTAATCCCATTACACAGAAAGAACCACTACTGACACCTGGGTAATGCAAGAATGTTCCAGTATGAAATATATGTCAGTAGTTTTTTAAAAAATGTGATGTTGTTGCACATAGCAGTTTATAATCACTGTGCAGGGACGATCCATCCCCATCACTGAATCTGCCTCTGTGACATTATTTTATGGCTGTATAATGGCCTGTTCTCTGGTTTCGCCAGGCCCCTACTGATGGCGTTTTAGGTAGATTCTGTTTTTTTTTGAGCATTTTGTCCATAGGGCTTCCCTATGGTCATCTTAGGTGGCTATCTGAAGTCTCTAAACAGTTTTTAAAATATCCATGCGGGTGGGCTAAAATGTTGCAGGTGCCAGTGTTTGGGATAAAAGTCTGTGTGGATGAGTCCCTGCTTCTTTTTATAGGGCAGGGACCCTTTCGTCTCTCAGACATCCCCAGGCAAGTACTGAACCACGGAAGCACTGGTTGAGCAAATAGAGCTCAACCAGAAAATCGGGCTCTGGACTTTTCTACTGCTTCAGGGCACCTCCTGTACCTGTCCGTAGTGGGCTTAGGGTTGTAAAAGGGAGGGAATGGAAAACATAGGACCTAAGGGGCACAAGCCTGGGTCGGGGTCATTTGCCCTCAGGAAACACTCCTGGAGTCTGCAGGAAGCCTCCCAGGAGAGCTATGGGGGAGGATGTGGGTAGGGAGACATGAGGAAGACCCAGGAGGGCACAGGTACAAGATGGAGGAGGAGGCTATCTGAGGTTCATTGGCAGTGACATTGTGCTTGGCTTCCTTCATGAGGCACCTCTGATTTTTTGAGCAGGGCAGCTCAGAGGCCCTACTCTCACGGATCGTGTCTTCCTTAGAGTCCTTGCCACCTCTGCTCACAGCAACAGTGACTTGGGCTCTCTTGAACTTAACTCCAGTTCTGTCTTCTTCCTTTGCCATCTTTGAGGCCTGGGGCTATTCTGTCCTCCTGCCCCAGGTGACTGTGGGGTCACCATAGCTCTTTCAGTTCTGCCAAGCCCAGAGGCCGAGAATGTAGAATGTGACACTTAGTGGATGCTTAGTGTCCAAATATTTCATTTACATTTTCTTCTCCCTCCTTAGGCTAAATCTTTGTCTCTAGCTCTGTACCCTGCCATCCTGCCCAACTCCCTGTGGTGAGCTCCAGACTCTCATTTCAGTAGTGCACAATACTTCACGGGGGTACGGGAAGAAAACTTGTACAAAATCTGCTTTTTCCATAAGAAAGAATCTTTATGTCTGTGTCTTGTACTCTGAGTAACTACCTTAAAATAAGATAGTGTATTAACTATTGCTATTCTCTTACTATTTTGTTATGAAATTTTGTTTTATTTTCACCAAATTACAAAAAGAAAAGAAAAGTCACTCCTCCTTGTTAGTATACAACGCCTGGATTGAGCCTGGACCCCATTCATGCCATGGGCTGATGGTCATATGTTTTATGTTACATCAACAGGAGTCCCAAGGGAAGAGGCATTAGTAATCTCACCCTTGTTTGCCAGTGTTTGGCTCATTGCCTTTTTGGTCTCAGCTTTTGGTGTGAACCCATTTAAGTAAGAGGATTTACAGATACTGTGATCCGGATTTAACTAAAGTAGCCCTCACAAAAATGGACACATGACTTACAAGGACTCCTGCCAAAGAACTACTCTGATGAAAGATAAGCTAACCAGGCAAACAGAAGATGAGAGCTGATTAGAAGGTAACCTAGAGATGACGAGCGGAAATGACCAGCAGAGCCTATACATACAGCTACCCTAAACAAAGGTTTAATTGACAGGTTATATTAGGAAGTTAAAAAAAACCCCGAGGATATACAAATATCCTTAGGTATCAATGGTGGGTTAGTTCCAGAATCCTCAAGTATCCCAAAATCAAGTCCATTATACTAAATAGTATAGTATTTGCATATACCTTCATACATACTTCCCTGTAGTTGAAATCATTACTAGATTACTCGTATAATACAATATAAATGCTGTATCAATAGATGTTTATATTATTTAGGGTTAAATGACAAGAAAAAAGTCTGTATGATATCAGTACAGCTGGTTTTGGGGAGAATATTTTCAATCCAGGGTCAGTTGAATCTATGGATTCAGAATCCATAGTTTGATACAGGAGCTGACTGTAATCAGATCTTCCAAGAAGTCAGTGACACAAGCAAAACCGAGAGGACTGATTTTTGCCACCTGTATATCTTAATTAATTTCTCGTTGCTGGGACAAAATACCCAGCACCCAGAAATTAAAGCAGAAAAGGTATATTGTAGCTCACAATTTGTAGAGGTTTCAGTCCATAGTCAGCAGGCTCCAAGGCAGGACAGCATGGCTGCAAGACATGGCAAGGCAGTCAGGAAGAAGTAAACAGCAAGCCTCTCTTTCCCTTTTTATTCCATTGAGGCTATAAACCTATTGGTTGGTGCCACCCACACCTAGGGTAGGCCTTTCTATCATCCACACCCAGAACTGTGCTAAACCAATCAGCGGACTGACCCAGTTATCACATACCCTTAATCCAGTATCACACACCTATGATCCAGCCACCTTTCAAAAGTCACACCTATGAGTGCATGAGGCTTTGGAGGAACATCTAGATATAAGCCATAACACTGTAGCAGTGACCCTTGTCCTAAGCTTAGAACATGCCTTTTGATATTACATCAAGATGGTTTTCCACACATGTACAGAATGTATTGGGAGTGCAAGCTCAGACTTTCCATCCCTAGGGGATTACTGTGGAAGCATCTAAAGGGCACTGCTTCATGCCTTCCAGCACTGGGATGGCCCATGACAAGTGCAGGGAGCTTGTGTGGCTCTGACCTGTGTGTTTGTGAGCATGCGTCTGCAGGAGGTTTTATGACTGTGTTCAACTTGCCTCCCTCATTTGGAACACTCACCCTCCTTCTCCTCCTGCCCCCCTTTTCCTCTCATTTATTCCCTCCTGCTAGTGGGTGCCCTACCTGACCCTCATTAACTCCAAGTGTAAAAACCATTTGTCTGTAGACCCCTCCTTCCCCAGCTGGGGGCTGGGGCCAGGCCCTTCTTTCCTCCCCTTGAAGCTCAGACCCTGTGGTTTATGAGCTAGACCCTAATAGCTAGGTCCCATGGAGCAGGTTGGACTTGTTAAGCAATGGCTTCAGGCCTGCCCAGAAGACCTGTAAAGAGTGTGTGATGCCTTTGGGAAGCCTGATCTGCTCCTCATTCTTTAGAAGCTGGCAGAGCTACCTCAGAAGGTGGCTCACACCTCTAAAGACCCCATCCTTGAGGACAATGAGGAAGATATTAGTCCTTCCCCAGGCTGTGTAGCACCCAAGCTTTGTAACCATGTGGATAGATTTTTTTTGGCTCACTGCTCTTCCAGCCCCAGCCTCCAGGAAAGCTCTTGCCCCTAGGATCTCTGACTTTCACTTTCTCACTTAAAGGGATAATTGTCCATCAGTCCAGAGGGAAGGGACTCAGGCAGTGAGGAAGGAGGGGAAATCGAACCTGGGATTAAAACAACTCATAGATGCTGAATGTTCAGAACCCTACAGCCGTATTAGCTGTGGTGCCAGGAGACTGTGGATTGGGGAGGGGGTGGAGGAGCAGGGTCAGGGGCTTCGGGGCAGCAGGACTGAAAGCCTGGGGGACTACAGACTGTCTTTCAGTGAAGACTGAGCCTTCCCAGAGCACGAAGCTGGAGTGCCACTCAGGCAGATGCCCATTGCCATCAGCGCAGACCGTCCTTAGGGACAGGGCAGCTAACTTCGCTCTGCTTGTCTCAGTGGCTGTTGGAGGGACTTCAGCTCACCTCCCTCCCTGGGGCAGCCCTGGCAGGGCAGAGCAGGTGGAGATGTCCTGGTGGAGATGTCCCTCCTCCCCTTCCTTCCCTGTGCTGGCAGAGAACCAGAGGAAGTCAGGAATCAGAAGGGGTCTGGGGTTTGTGGCTAGGAGCAAAGCCTGGCCCTACTCAAGGAGGCATTTGCTTTTTCATTACTCAGGGGGACCCACAAACCTTCTTGGATGAGTGCTGTTGGGTTATGTAAAGTAAACACTCCATATATAGTGCTCCACCTGGGGGAGGACAGGTGGGGCCACATGCTTGGTTCAGGAGGCCAGAGCTGGGGACAAGCTGGCCCCACTGAAGCAAGGTGCGAGGGGAGCCACCTGAAGTGTCCTCTCCAGAGTTCCAGTAACTGTATTCAGCGACCTTCTTTCCCAGTTCCTTATTCACTGCTGAAGAAGGTAACGGCAGCTGTCCCCTTCTCATAGTAAGCCAGATGCTACCCTCTGTGCCTCCCGGATTTAGAAGGCACAGAACATCCTCAGGGACTTAGGGACAGGGAGGAGGTGGTGCTTAACTAGGACACAGCTTCCTGCATCTCTGACTCTGCTCCCGACTGACCCTGTCCAAAGGTAGAGGCAGATGTAAGCGTCAGGGGTACAAACCTGGGGATGGATGCCTAATTTCTGCTGGGGCCTGTCCCAGGGACATGCTGACTTGCTGCTTGGCCTGAGGCATGAGTGTGCTGGTGCTGTTTGGTGGGAATGCCTGGGTGGTCTTGGGCAGCTCTGCTCCCCTCAGCCCAAGTGTCCCATCCCAGGCCCTCACTGGTCCTTGTGTGGCTGCTCTGGGACCCATTTAAAGCTACCACTGACCTGCCTCCTTGCCCACCAGGGTAAAAATAGATGTTTCCCCCAGGGCCACCTCCGCAGCATCAACTATCTCCCGTTTGAGCCCTGGCCAGGCTCAGCTCAATGCGTGCAGCACAAATTGCAGGTCTGAGCCTGGCTTTGGGGCCTAGTGTCAGGACCCTACTATGGAGCCAGGGTGGTCATGAACGCTTTATTGTTCGAGGGGGTGAACCTGAGTGTCCCTCCTCTGGGCTGAGGTCTGCTGTGCTCACCTCCAGCCTCTTCGCCATTCCCTTTGGCTTTGTGTCAGCTTGGCTTCTCAGTCCCTTACTTTCTCCTCATCTCTCCATATAGGGAGCCCATGGGCTCAGGCCCTATGCAGTCAAATAAGGCTCAGTGCTTGATTTTATGCCCTGCTGCCACAACCTTGAAATTCTGAACACTTTTTGAATAAGAGACATCACATCACATTTCCCTGTGAATTATGTAGCTACGCCTGATCCACTAGGAGTCTCAGAGGAGACATGGAGTCTTTGCTTCCTGTGTCTAATGGGAAAGGCCATCCTGTCCCGTGGGAAGCTCATGGATTGGAAGAAAGGGGATGGGGCCCCTTAGAACCCACACTGATAGGGCAGACAGTCTTTGCCCCTGGGAGTCCAGGAGATGCAGGAGGTTCCGCCCTTATTCTTGGGAGCCTGGGATCTGAGGAGGAGACACACATCAATGGAGGAGGCACGGACACTACCCTTGGAGAGCATCACTTCTCATGGGGAGGCGGAGCCTTTGGTCAAATTGTGGAGAGACTGACCCTGCCCTACAGACCCTGAAGACCACTACAAAGACCAAAAAGTATTTGTGGAATAGTGTTGGTTCAAGCAAGACTCAAGGACATTCAAGTGGACAGGCACTGGTTCCTGAGAGCTGTCAGGGAGGAAGAGACTGGAGCAAGGTATTGGTGGGGGGTGGGGAGGGAGGGAAGGCAGTCTTGCTGGTGCTGTTGGGGTGCAGGTGGGCTGGGGAGGGGGTCCTGTGGAGGATCAGAAGGGCTTTTCAGGGCACTCGAGAGAGCACAGCTAAGCTTGGATGCTCTCGAGGGTGGCAGCTCCAGAGTGGCACAAACTTAGGCGGCTTCCCTGCAGAGCAGTACAGAGCCAGGGCCTGCTTGCTGGGCTGGGTAGTGAGTACAGTAGGCCACTGAGGACTACCTGAGCCCCGGGGACTTTTTGGGAATGGGTGTGAATAAGGGGTGTCTCTTGGGGTTCTGTGAGGAGGGACATTGATTGGTGACTGGGTGAGGGGCCCTGGAGCAGACAAGTAGGATGGTGCCATCTCTGTCTGAACCCTGAACCCTGGCAGGTGGGGGACTTCAGCATATACTATGAAGCTACTCACTGGGAGGGGCTTCCTGGAGGAGGTAACAGCTAGAGGTTGAGAGTTGGATTGAAAGGAACCCAGAATACCTCTGTCTATGCACTGGAGGGCTTCAGCTTTGGGCCACCAAGAACAGTCCATAGCAGAAAGGATCAGGAGAGGTCTTTCTGGTAGATAACAGGCTCCCGTGCCCTTCAAGGAGTGAAAGTGTTCATGGGAAAGAGAAGTGGAAGAGAAAGTGAGGCACTGGCATCTGTCCTCCCTGTGTGGGTGTGAGTGCTCCACCCACCTGGAGAGCCTAGCTGAGGGGGGTGTCTCTTGCTTGCTTCTTGCAGCTCCCTCTGGCCTGGTAAAGGTGGCTGTTGGCATCTCAGGCCAAAGGCACCCAGCCTTGGGAAGCCTCTCTTGTCTTGTCTTTTCACCACATGGAGCCCTGGGTGGTGTCTTGAGGGAGCACCACCCTGTGTGGTCTTTGAGAGGTAGATTGGGTAGTGGCCAGAGGCTGTATCCACAACAGACGAGTCCTGGAAATGCCTGTGGGCGGCTGCCTTCCCCGAGAAGCCTCAGTCAGCCAGCAACTTCCCTGACCCCCAGTGAAGTCTGGGAGGGGACTCTAGGGGATGCTTAGACCTCATGCTTGTGGGGGATGTGGGGCTCAAAGTGTGCAGTGGGAAACCTGGTTACTCTGAGCATTCTCCTAGTGGGGTGGCAGGTGGAGGAATTCCACAAGTCTAGAATGGGGGCCTGTTGAGAAGGAGAGAAGGAAGAATGGAGAGTGAGTGGGAGAGACCTTGGGGACCAGGATGAGGGCTCTATTTGGAGTTAAGGGCAGACACTTTTGACCTTTGTGGAACAAAGATATGTACCTCAGTGAGACAGAGGTGGGACCTCAACTGTTGGGCCTAGGAGGCCTGCTCCTCTTAGCAGACAGCCACCCTCAATGAAGACCCCAGGCAAAGTCCCTACTGTGCGCAAGACCCAGTTCTGTTAGGAGAAAGACTTTCTGTGAATGTTGGAGGTCAAGCACCAAGATTCCTCAGCCTTCCTAATGAGCCATTGTGCCCACAGTGTCCCAGGGGTGGGATGTGTGTAGGGTCCATAGCGGGGTTGGAGCAGGGTCAGAGGGGAGCTTCAGAGGCTGAGTTCCTACCTTGCTGATCCTGTGAAGTGTATCTACAAGCAGTAGTGAGGCAGGAGATTAAGGTGTGGTAAACTAGTTGGGGAGCCAGCACGACCTGTCAATTACAAGGTTTGAGGACACATGTGCAGAACAGTTTCCAAAGCCCTGCATCTGGAACAGCTCAGACAGTGCTCCTTTCAGTTCTGCTTGCAGGAGCTCAAGCAGGTTTCTGATGGAATGGCCTAGACTGATGTTGGCATGAGGAGTGGGAGGTACAAAAGATGGCCAACACTGAGCTCGTGGCCACTGTGCTCTCTTTCACAGTGGTCCACTCTCATCTTGTAGAGTACTTCTTTTCCTTTTAGTTGGCCCAAACTCACTCTGCAGAGCATGTTTCTTTTCTTTTCATATCTTTCACAAATGTGAAACCTCATCACCTCATTACCTTTTGTATTTCTCTTGACCAACTCTTTGTTCAGGACAGAAAGGAACTAGAAACAATTTCTAGGAGACTCCAGCATCCCAAAACCTGGTAACAGTAGTAGGGAGGAAAGCAGTCAGACACAAAAAATAACTTCTGGATGGCCCCAGTGGTAATATATCCTGCACCAGGAAAACAGGTCTCGCCTTCCTAGAAATTGAGAAGGAGCGCTCCTCCTGGTCCATACCCAAGTTGAGAGGATCAGGTTAACAATCCCCTTGTGGAAAGCGGTGCCCTCCCCAGTCAGTGACCCCTCCGCATTGCTGGCTGTAGGGCTCAGCTGCTCAATCCCTGGTAGCTTCCAGTCTCTGCAGCCGTACATCTGGGTTTGTCTTCTGTGCTTTTCAAAGATTTCCTGAACGTACTTTCCACACCTTTCCATGTGGGGAGACAGCGGCAGCCCCACCACTGGCTCCTCTAGTTGCACCACTGAAGCCAGAGATGGCAAGGAGTCTGCCCAAGCCTACGTGGGCAAGCTGACGAGGGTAGAAGGCTGAGCTCTACTCCCCTGGCTCTGTGCTGCCCAGCTTGTATGTGTGTCATCAGGTCAGTTATTCATTCTGTCAGTCAGCTGAGTATGGAATAAATGAGCACTGAGCACACAAGGCCGTGCAAGGGAGGCTGACACACGAGACTGCTCCTGTCCCTGGGGAAGCAGACCTGGGCAAGCCAATGTCCTGCAGGGTGGCGGAGGCTGCTTGTGGGACAGGAAGGATGGTCAGTCCTGCGGGAGGGTGAGGGTCCCTGGGAAGGCTGCAAGGGTTCTGGAGCTGCCAGGGTCTGTAGGGATCAGGTGGGGCTGGTGAAGGGCGGGTGGAGGCTGAGGGCCAAGGGGCCTTGTGTGTGTGTAGGGGGGGCGCGCGTGCGTGTGTGTGAATGCGTCTGTGTGTGCATGTGTGTGCACGAGTGTGTGTGTGTATGGGTTAACCCTGGTATCCAGCTCTCCCTAGGACTGCTGTCCCCAGGCCTGTAGTCTGACCTCTGCCTGACTGCAGCACTCCCCCAGAACTGGGGCCCCCAGCTGCTTCATTTGCTTCCTCTTGCACCCCTCCAAGGCTCGCTCTCCTTCACCTTCTCCTCCCCACCTTCTTGTCACCTCCACTGCAGAAAGAAGCCTTCATTCTCCCCACCTGCCTTTCTCCCCTCCAGCCCAGCATGCGTTAGGGAAATTGGGCCATTTGAAGAGTAAAGGAGAGGGCAGGAGAAAGGAAACTCCCCTCTCAGGGCTAGCCAGCAGCAGGGGTGAAAACCTGGTCCTCGTTAACACCCTGAGTCAGGGACCAGGATGGGGGCCACTTGCCTCTTCAGTCCTCCGTCAGGGACCAGGAGGAAAGGACATGCTGGGAGAGTGAGCTGCAGTTATTAGGAGCAGATGAGAGGGGACTGGGAAACTGAGGAAGAAGAGAGGCAGTTTGGGGGCAGGGATGGTAGGGCCACTGTACGAAGGAACTGTTACCTTGCTCACCCAGACCTTAGCACCCTAAACCGAAGACCTGGCCCCTTCCTTCTCCCCACAGCAAGTCTGCAGGGCCTGAGCACCTCTGCGGGGGAGGGCTCAGGGTGGGGACACACATTTGGGTCTGGGCTGTGTTTGAGGAAGCCAGAGCCTGCTAGGCCAGACTTAAAGATTCAGCCAGGGGGAAGGACTGAGCTGGTGACTGGCAGAAGGAGCATTCTCAAGGCCATCACTGGTCCACGACCAGTAAACAGAGCGGTGGCGATGGTTGTGCTGATGGTGACAGTGTGATAGCAGTGGTGGGAGGATAACAGTGGAGACTGGTGTCCTCGTTTGGCCCACTTTTATGGGGCCCAGGAAGATGTAAGCTTGGGAAACACGTCCCTTCAGGCCTCAGAAACATCTTGAACTTTGGGGAAGGGGCTTACATTGGAGACCTTAGTTTTGAAGCTACTGAGTTCTGGGTTACAGCAGAGAAAATGTGCTCTGCAGAGTGCAGTCCCCACGGGAGAGTTTGCCCTGGAAACAGGCTGAGTGGGACAGGCTTGGAGGATTTGGTCTTTACTCCACTCTCTCCTCAGTCCTCAGCCAGGAATGGATTACCTTTGTAGAGGGACGTGCTCTAGTGTGGAAATCCCTGCTGCCCTTAGGATCTACATGACTTGGGTCCTGGGGGAGAGGACGGTTGGGTGAGGTGGGGTCAGGACCAGAGTTGTGTCCCCTTTCAGTTTCTACTCCTCAGTCAAGCACTCCTTTCACGGAATTCAAGCTCAGGCAGCCCCTGTCTACACTTCCTGTGCCACATGGCTTGGGCCCAGATTCTTCCTCCAGTGTTTTAATTAGATCCCTCGCTCATTAGCTGCCCAAATGCCTTCCAGACACCTCGCAGCTGCTCTGGGCCTCCCTACACCTGCCCGTCCAGCTGGGCCTCTCCCACACCTGGAATACATCGAGCCTCCAGGCGGGGCCCCCAGACTCCAGCCCCTCCCTGTGGGTTCGAACAGCTGGGGCCAGAACAGGAGAAGCAGGTCCTTTGCTCAGGGAGCATGGGGGCTGGAAGAAAGCTTTGTCCTCAGGCCCTGCCGTATTGACCCCCACAGAAAAGGCTGGGAAGTGAGTTGTAGGCACCACATGTGATAAGAGGTCAGATATCTCCTGCCTGCCATGCAAGGGGAGAAGTGTCTCTGGTCCCCAGCCTCAGCCTGTCCCACAAGGTCCTCCTTGAGAGGACCGTCTCAGGGTCCAGACAGTTTGGCATTTGTACGACTAGAGGACCAGAAGAGTGTGTGATGGAAAAATAGCACTGAGAAGGAGGGTGGGAGGACTGTGGCTTTGCTCACAGCAGGCTTGTCCAACCAGGGGGCAATTCCTGGAGGATTTGCCAGCCCAGTCAGTGAGTGCTGGAAATAAGGTTAAGTCCAAAGTCTTGACCAAAGCTTGAACTCAGATTATCCCTATCCACATCTCCTTTTTCTGATCTGCTGAGTTGCACCAATTCCAAGGGTCACCAGTCACATAGAATCAAATTATTTTATTAAATCATTCATTTATATAGTGCTTATGAGGAGTCAGCCCTTTCTAAAAGTTTTATGAATACTGACTCATTTAATCTTCCCACTAATCTGGGGAGACAGTCAGTAGTCCCCTACTTCACAGGTGAGCAGCAGACGGTTTACTCAGGTTCACACAGGTGAAGGGGTGCGGACAAAATTCCAGTCCCCTTCCTCTGTGCTATCCCCTGCCCTGTTGTCTCTCTGGAGTAAACCAAGTGCTCACTGCTTCCTAGACTGGGTAGTGGTGGTTCTGTTTACTGTTTTTCCCTTAGTAACCAACAGGTATGGGGGTTGCTGCCACTCACCCCAGAGTGGATGGGAGATTCTACCTATACGACCAGGGCCAGGAAAGTTCATGTCTTCTAGCTTTCATGGCAAACTGTGCTTAGCTCCTAGAACTGAGCATGAAGAGAGAATGGCGGAGCCCCCTCCCACACACAGCCCATGCTTGCCTTTCACAGTTTTGACCCTGCAGCACTTCTTCTCCCCCAACCAAGCCCCTAGGATGATACTTTGGGGATGTAACTTCTTGCATTAAGTTAAGTGTTGAAGGACTGAAATTTGTTAAAATAGGTGAAAGCAGAGTGATGCTGAGTTAGCTTTGATTTGTATGAGAGCAACGGTGAGGGGGCAGTCAGACCCCTAGTACCCTCCAAGGCTCCTCAAGCCTCCCTGGAGGCAACTTGAATAGCTGCAGTGCTCCTCAGGCCTCATAGCCATTATCCAGGGGGAGCCAGTTAACCATCTTTTTGGGGGGCAGCTGGTGGCATGCATGGGACCCCAGCTAGTCTCTCTAATACTTACCTTATGACTCTTTCTCTTCTACATGAGGAAGAATTTGGGGTTTGATGAATTGGTCTGGGGAAGATACAAGGGAGCGAGAGCATTCATCTGGGGTTCACTTGTATACGGGAAGTGAAGAGGGTGAGCAGAAAGGGTTCCCTCTATCAGCCATCCTAGACATGCGTTTGTGGTGGGTGGATGAAGCGAGTACCTTCAATAGTTTTTCCATCTGCCTTCTACTCCAAATGCATTGTGTTTCCCTAGTAGAAGGCTGGGAGGAGCTGGCTGCCAGGGCCTGCTCCAAATAGCAAAGGACTGGAAAATCCAATCAACCTCCAAGGCTCTCCGTCTCCATCCCAGGTGGCAAGATGATGGCATCAAGGTGGAGGAGAATGGTGGAGTCAGCCTCCCACATCTCCTGGTTCCGTGTCTATAGAGTAGCTGCACTACTGGCCCATTCCAATGGCTCCCAGACCCAGGCTCCTCCTCAGCCACCCCATGCACCTCCACTAACTCCAGTCCTACTGGGTTAGCACTGCTACCCCATTTAACCTTCATTTCCTCTTTAAGGGTCCCCTGTACAAATAAAGTCACTGTGGGGCTCTAATGTATGATTGTGTATGGGGGACACAGTTCAGTTAGTAGCGAGTAAAAAGAAAAAACAAAGACCTTTGTGGCTGAAGTAAGGTTAGGAAAAGATGAATTAAAAAAAATCACACAGGACTCTTGACTGCAGGTCTTTGCAGAACCTTTCAAGGATGCTGGAGGAAACAACCTGTTTTGTTTCCCAAACACAGGTGACCTTGGACCTCACTCTCGGCTGGTGGTCTTGGGGGACTAGGATTTTCTAGGGCTTTCTTTGAGGCCTGCTACCCTGATCAACTGCTGATTTGAGCACCTTATAGGCAAGGTCCACATCACTGTTGTACCAGAGTTGGAGCAGGAACCACAGAGTTCCTGGACAGTCCCTGATCACCAGAGAGTAACCCATTTGTGACACTGTCCACCACAACCTGTTAGAGTGCTGAGTAATATTCCCAAACTTACAGGCTCCTTCCTCCTTTGTTTTTCCTCTCCCTTCCTTCTTTCTTTCCTTGATTTCTTTTCTTTTTTCTTGTGAGGTCTCTAATGCCGACTGGCAACTGTATCCTCACTGGGCCCCCCAGATCATAGCTGTTGACCTAGGTTCCTAGAAAAGAGCTCTGTGCCATCAGGTCTGTATTAGTCAGCTTTTGTTTGTATCTGAAGACTCATCAGCCTGGCCTTTACTATTTTCATTTCTAGCATCATTCTGGTATTCTGAGCCCTTATCAGAATTGCACATTAAGCTCTGCTTACATCATCCTAGGCCTTCTCTAGCCCATTCCTCCAAATCTACCCAAACCCTTCCCATAAACCAATTCTAAAGGCTCTACCACATTGTCTCATGTATAGCTATTAGTCAATGGTGTCATTGCTTGGTGTCACTTTTCTGTGTTAGTAAGTTTTCTGTTACTATAATGAAACACCCAAGACAATTTATAATAAGAAAAGGTTAATTTTGGCTTACACTTGTGGAGACTCTAGTCCATAATCAGTTGGCCCCATTGCTTTGTGGTGAGGTAGCCATCAAGGACCAAAGAGAGAGAGGAAGGGACCAGAGGCCCACAGTCCCTATCAGGGCACCCCACCCAATGATCTGAGGACCTCCTCAAAGGTCCCTCCATCTCCCAATAGTACCACCCTGGGGACCAAACCTTTACCACATATGGGAACATTCAAGATCCAAATTATGGTATTGTCTTTCTTGCATTTGGGGAACATTGCCTTTGGGGAACATTCAAGATCATTGCCTTTGGGGAACATTCAAGATCCAAATTATGGTATTGTCTTTCTTGCATTTCGGTTGCAGCCTTTCCTGGAAGCAGCCATCAGTGAGATAACTCTTCATCTTCCCCCTTGATGTGGCATGCATGATTCCCAAAAGCCCTTGCTGAGATTGGTACTCTTCAGGAAATGTGGCCCAGGGCCTTTCTATTCTGAGGTCTGAGGGCCAGCAGCAATGATATTTCCTGGTTCTTTTTAGAAATTCAGGGTCTTAGGTACCAGGCCAGCCTTTTGGTCCAGAATCTGTATTAACAAGACCCCAGGTGGTTTATAGGCAGGTGCATTTAGCTTTGAGGAGAGTACTTGTTTTCCAGTAGTGACTTCCAGAGCTGCAGGTCATAACCCTCTGTAGGTTGTGAAAACAAACCCCGAGTTACAACCAGCGTTTTTAAAAAAAGAGTAGAATAAAAAAATATAGGATGCACCTACTTAGTGAGGACAAGTATTTAGGTGAGGGGAGCTTTGTGTGTTTTGAGTTGTGGCATGAAATATATGTTACTATGAAAACAAAGTGTGAAGTCTCTGGTTATAGGGCACTCAAGGGTGGTGAGACAGGGGACTGGTTGTGGTGACCGCTGCCTGGTCTCTCCCACAGTCATCCTGGGTTTCCAGTCACTGACCACACATACCTTTCACCACACCCTGTAACTCAGTGCCTAGCTCTGGGTGTGGTAGGGAGAACTGGAACCCCAAAGAGCGACTTTTAAAAAAGGTCTACTTGGGTTTATTTTTCCCTTTCCTCCTGGCTTTTGTAGCTCCTTGCTGCAGTTCCTCCTTCTCTGGATCATAGTCCAAACTGGAAGGCAATACCAAGTCCAGTTCATCACAGACAGAATCTCTCTCTCTCTCTCTCTTTCTTTCTACTATACATTTTTCCTTCCCAAGGCCTCCTTACCCCATACCAAGAAGTCAAAATAACCCATCTGACCCCATGCCTGCAGGGCTATTCCTACTTTGGCAGTCGGCCATCAGCCTAGTCTGTCAGAAAATTTATCTGATCTTTGAACCCAGCTCTCCCCTGGAGACAGACCTGGGCAACTGCTAAAGGCATCAGTGCTGCTGCAGTCCTGCAGAGCTGGGGCGTGCAGAGGTGAGAGGCAGGGCAGGGAGAGGGCAGGGAGAGGGCAGGGAGAGGGCAGGGAGAGGGCAAGAAGCCCAGGCAGAGGCTGCACGCAGAGTCTGTGTGTGAACCAGTGAGCCCAGGCTGGAAGGTAAAGGGGCTACTACTGCCTGTAGCCATTTCTTTCACCCCTTCACGTTCAGCTCTGGTTCAAACTGAAATGGAATCTCTGACAATCTCCTGGGGTGCTTCCATTTGGAAATCTCTTGTCATCATCATCACCATCATCATCATCATCATCACTATCATCATCATCGCCACCACCACCACCATCATCATTCCTATCACCATCATCCATCACTACTGTAAATGAACATAGGGACATCATATAGCCCTGTTTGCCTGGAGCAGATGAGGTTTATCCTTGTTTTCTAGGTTTAAACCTTATTAGTGCCCCCTTTCTCTCTCTTGAGTATTCTGATTTGGATTTTAAATGACTTCATTGTACTATATCAGAAAACTAAAGAACTTGCCAAAGATCAATAAGTAGTGTAGCTGGGACTTAACCCAAATCACTCCTTCCACAATGCCTCATGCCCTTCTCAGGATACCTTGTGCCCTTCCCAGGATGCCTCATGGCCTTCCCAAGATGCCTCACTTTCTGCTTCTACCTTGCAGGAAGGGTCGTTGGATCAGTGTGTGGGCCTGTATGGTGGGGTCCTAGCCTCCTTTTAGGCCTTGAGAGCTAGTCAAAGGGAGTCAGTTTATTCTTTAACACTCCTTCCCAGACTTCTTTCCCTTCTTCCCTCCTTCCCTCCCTCCCTCCCTCCCTCCCTTCTCCCAGGGTGAAGTAGGACCTTAACAACTTCTGATGCCTCAGCTGCATTCATGAGTAAGCAGGGTTGAGATGGAGGGTATGGTATTACCCAGGGAGGCAGGATCTTTTCTCTAGGTGTTCTTTGCTTTTTCTCCCTTACTTTCCTCAGAATCCAAATCCCAGCTCTAGAAAATCAAACTTCCTGAGGGCAGAAGACACACAGGCTTCCTCTTCTTGTCCTATGCAAGGGCAAGGGTAATGGGTGGAGTGGAGCAGGGGGACCTGAGAGTTAGTGTTAGGTGAGGTGTGGGCTAGGAAGAGTGGCTGGTGCTTTGTATGCCGAGAGGTTTGAGGGTCTTGATTTGGGGATAGAAGGACAGCATTAGCTGTAGATAGTATGTTCTGGAATTAACTTGCCCTTCAACTTGGACTTGACATTTGGGGTAACAACTCTGAGGCATAAGGCTACCCCAAAGGCTCCTGGTTATTTTTCCAGGCCACCATGGGCACTGAACTGCTGACAGGCTTCTAGCTCTGTTAAGTCTACTGGTTACAGACACAGGTGGCCTGGGATCTTATCCAACTGCTCCAAGTCTTGGTAATTTGCTGGGAATCTGTCATATTCAGTTCAAGGAAAATGTCAGAAACACAGGTGAGGAGAACACTGCTGGTCAGGTAAGGAAAAGCAACATCTCAAAAACTATGCACATAAAAGCACACATATAGACATATCCACAGGAAAATGCATTCACAAATACCCACCTATGCTGTGAACACCCATACATAAACCAAACATACAATGACTTCTACATATCTCGTACATATTACTCAACCATATCCACAAACATATGCACACATGCCCAATAAACACACATGTACACATATCATATACACCTGACTTGTAGATACATCTCATGCATGCATACAAATATACACACAACTTGCATAACTGGTATTCATGTATACAGTAACCCCTAGTAGCCAGGCAGGAACAGGGAATGGCTGTTGGAAAGGGGAGGTCCTGAGCCCTGAGGGGCAATCTGTGCACACAGACACATGGTTGTTGGGGCTGGGAGGCTCAAGATGCTAAGAGGGGAGGGTGGGTGGCGCTTGAAGCACAGGTGCAGCAGGCAGAATGGAGGGATAAGTCAGTCTGTGGTTAGGGTCAGGGTCAGTTTTGTCGCCTGAGTAGGGCTGTCTTTGGACAAGGTCAGTTCTGTGGCCAGTATCAGAGGCTGGTCTTGGCCACAGTTGGAATCACTCTGAGTCAGTGTCCGGGTTGGTCTACACCAAGGCTGTGGTCAGTCTGAGGTCACATTGATGTGACCAGAACTAGGGCTGATTGTAGCTGGAAAACAGTTTAGCCTCACTGTAACTGGTGTGGTCAAGACTTGCAGTGAGGCCCATGCCCCCAGAAAGCCCAGCTGATGAAAAGTCTCTCTGCCACTCCTCCAATGGCGACGAGTGCTGTGCCTCAATATTAACAACTCTGAGTTCCTGCTCCCTGGGGGTGGGTGAGCAAACCCACTATGCTCTGTGTTCCCACAACTGGAAGGCTTCACCTACCCACAGACCGGACTCCTGCACATGGCCACAGTCTGAGGGGCATTATGGGGGCCATGACAAATGTTTCCCTGACTCTGAGGCTTGGCATCTGGAGACCAGGCTTTGATGTGGGATCAACCCATGGTTAGGGCTCTTCAGATGTGACACAGCTGGTCATGGGCTGGGCCTGGACCTTTAGCAAGGCTAGTAGTGACAACCATCATTCCATCTAGATCTTTTTTTCATCTACTGAAACAACCAGAGGTTACTCAAGGCTGCTCCTCTGCCCAAGGGAAGGGGAAACCTGTTTCTTTACTTTCAGCTCGTGTCTGGAGCAGCATGGACAAACAGGGGCTGAGAAGGCCAGCAAAAGGCCAGCAAAAGGCCAGGTGCCTCTGCTGTGGGTTAGCCTCATGTCAGAATAAGCTTGCAGGGAATGAAGGGCTGGAGCTCTGGACCTCAGATCCATACCTTCACCCCTAGTGTCACATGAGACCGTGTATAGTCCAGGTCTGGCCTGCGCTCTGTAGGAAATTCAGAGGTGAACTCAGTTTCCTGTTCTCCACTTGGAGGGCTAGAGAACAGTGAGGGTTGGCAACAGTGGAGTGAGTTGAGCTGTGCAAATGCAATTAAGTCTCCAGTGTTCGGGGATCCTCAACCTAGGCTGCATGTTAGAGTCACTCGAGAAACTTATAAAAATGAGGAATGCCTGAGGAATGCCCCAGTTGTAACCACAATCTATGGAAACCAAGGCCCATGGAGGAGACAGGATGCTTTGTGAGCCCCCATGACCAAAGGCTTCCTTAAAGCACCATCAGAAGTGATGAGATGTTGCTGTTGCTGATTAATAAAAGCAGTAATAATAATAGCTACTCTTCTTGGAGTCCCTCCTATGTGCCCCCAAATCCTCATAGCAACTGTGGTGGATTGAAAATGGCTGTCAAATTCTGTCACAATTCACTGAGAGGTGGTGGGGTCTATACCCTTTTCCCTTGGTTCTGTGGCAGTTGACCAGCAAAATAAGGTGAAGTTAGAACTTCACAAAACAAAAGCTGTTATTCTTCTTTTGATATTTTTCTAACTCTAAACACTTAAGGAACTATGCTCAACTCATGGACTTTACAAAGAACAGGCAGGCATGGTTTGGAGACCTGTTTTAAGCCATTATCATTAGGATGGTCTGTTATGCAACAGGAGGTAGCCAGAACAATCACTTACCATAGAGATGATTTTGTGACATTTGTGTGAAAATGAGGTACGAGGCATTAAGAAACTCTTTTGAATTCATAGTTACAGTAACTCATTTGTAAGAGAGTTGGTTGAATTAAGATGTTAGATTAACACAAAAAAAGATCAGAGAAACAAGATCCTTGGTTTTCAGCCATGTTCAAGGAAGAGGCTCAGGAAATTGGCCAGGAGGAGGAGTAGTCCCCCTTGTAGAGCTGGGATAATTTATGTGGTTTCCCTAGAGTAAAGTATAACCTCCCTCCAAGCCACCCCCACCTCCCTTTTCTCATTCCACGTACACTAAGCAAACTTCTGAGTAATAATTTGTCTTCCCATAGAGCAGCAGTTATTACTGTTAATACTTATTGGATGCTTAGGGCAGGCCATGCACTATTCTAGGGTTTTTGTATGTTAACTCAATAAATGCTCAATAATTTGCTATTATTCCAAAATTTGTAAATGAGAAGATTGAAACTCAGCGTGTAAGCTAAATTTTAGGGCCTAATAAATGAATACAGCAAAGTTTCAGGATACAAAGTCAACACCAATAGTGAATTATCAAAACATAAATCAAGGAAGCTGACCACATTTACAATAGCTAAACTAAAAATAAGCTAGAAAAAACAAAAGTGGTGAAAGAGCTCTAAAATGAAATCTAAAAGACATTGAGAAAGTAATTAAAGAGTACACACTCAAAGAAAAGATATCTGTGTTCACAGATTAAAGAATATTGTTAAAATATTCATACTACCAGAAGCAATATAGATTCTCTGTAATTATTATCCAAATACCAATGACATTCTTCACAGAACTAGAAATAAATCCTAACATGTGTATGGCACCACACACACACACACACACACACACACACAAGCTTAAAGAAAAAAAGAAAAACTTACACATCCAAAACAAGCAATAATCTTGAGCAGAAAGAAAAAAAAAAGCAGGAACCGTTATACTACCTGACTTCAAAGGATACTACAAATGAAGTATATGTAGTAACGGCTTTGCAAAACATGGTACTGGCATCAAAATGGAAATATGAACTAAAAGAACAGAATACAGACCATAAAAGTAAACCCACACATCCACAGCCAACCGGCTTTTGACAAAGATGATAAGAATATGCATTAGAGAAAGGAATTCTATTCAATGAGTTGTACTGGGAAAATTGGACATCCAAATGCAGAAGAATAAAACTAGAGCCCTCTCTCTCATCATTTACAAAAATCACCTGGAAGTAGATTAAAGACTTAAGTGTACTTAAATGTTAGACCTAGAACTATGAAACTACTAGAAGAAAGCATAGGAGAAATGGCTCAGGGCATTGAAATGGACAAGGATTTATTTGGACAGAACCCTCAAAGCACAGAAAAGAGGAAAAAATAGGCAGATAGGATTATATCATGCTAAATGTTTCTGTACAGTAAAGAAAAAATTGATGAAGATACAAACCACAGAATGGAAAAAAATTTGCAAGTTTATATGGCAAGTAGTTAATATCGATAATATACAGGAACTCATAAAACCCTATAACACTCATGCACACACATATGCACACACACATGCATCGCTCACTTCAAAAAATAGGCAGTAGACCCAAACAGGCATTTCTCAAGAAAACACATCCAAATGGCCAACAGGTATATGAACAAAACATGCAATATCACTGAACATTAGGAAGATGCAAATCAAAGCCACAATGAGACAGTGCCTCACTCCAGTTAGAACTGCTATTACCAAAAGGATAAATGAAACAAGTGCTAATAAGGGTGAGGAGATAAAGGGAACCCTGGCACACAGTAGGTAGGAATGTAAATTAGTATAGCTATTATGGAAAACAGGATGGAAAATTCTCCTCCAAAACTGAAAAACAGAACTACTATATGATCTGGCAATTGCACTACTGGATATATATATCCAAATGGAAAGAAATCAGTATTTTGAAGGGACATCTGCACTCCCATGTTTATTGGAGCACTATTCACAATAGCTAAGAAATGCAGACAATCTGAGTACCCATCAGCTAATGACTAAAGAAAAGGTAGTACTTATACACAATGGAATTACTCAGCCAGGGAAAGAGTGAAACACTCATTTGTGACAATACGTGTGAAACTAGAGATCATTACACCAAGTGAAGCAATCCAAGCACAGAAAGGCAAGTACTGCATGATTTTACTCATATGCGGAAATCTAAAAAAACTGATCTCATAGAAGTTGGGAGTAGAATGATGATTACTAGAAGCTGGGGAGAGTATGTGGATAGATGGGGAAAGGTAAGTTAGGAGTAGTAAATTCTGCTGTGTAAATATAGGTAACAATTACATACTCTATATTTCAGAAAATTAGAAGAAAGGATTTTGAATATTTTCATCATAAAATGATAACTATTGGAGGACACATGTTTAACATGATTTAAAAATTATTCAGTATATACATGTGTCAAGGTATCACAATGTACCCCACAAATATGAATAGATTTTTGGTTTTACATATCAGTTAAAATAAATTTAGTTAAAACAATAAAACAAAGATTTTTTAAGAGCAAGAATCTGAACCCAAGTGACTCGTTCCTGATCAAATGTACTTAACCACTCTGCTGTTCTGTTCCCTACCCACCTCTAGGAGAGGGTGCTCTGAGCGGAGGGTGAATTCCAGGCCTGGGAAAGGGAAAGGCAAAGGGACAGTCTCTGCTCCAGAGGAACAAACTGGCATCTGGTTTGCACTCTGGTTGATGTGAATTGGGTTCATGCAAGTCTGTGTGTGAGATGTACTGAGACCCTTCAGGCCCAAACTCAGATTTGAGAGGAAAACACCTCCACTCAGAGTGGTGGAGCCTGCGAGGCCTTGCTAGGTGAAGGGAGAAGAGGTGTCAGGAAGACAGCCTGGGGGTGCTTACAAAAGTCCTTTCAGTCCTCATTTACTTGGCCTCTCAATAGCATGCAACTTTACTAGCATGACATTTTCTTGCCTTTCTAAAGCTTTTTGCAGCTGTAGAGATATCCATTTGCTCAAGTTGGTCTTGGTTTTCCTCTCCTCTCCTCTCCTCTCCTCTCCTCACCTCTCCCCTCCCCTCCTCTCCCTTCTCTTTTCCTCTCCTCTTTCCCTATCCCTATCCCTGTCCCTGTCCCTCTCTCTGTCTCTGTCTCTGTTTCTCGATCATTCTCACTAGTGGTTGTCCTTAGAAAGTCTATTTTTGAATTAAACATAGCTACTTTATGTGAAATTAACATAGCTACTTTAACTTTTCTTTGGTAAATATACCATGACATATTATCCTTAGGTTTTTAACGTTATATGTAAACCCACTTAATTGGATTTAAAATTTTTAAATCACTTAATATTATATTTTAGTAATATAACAGTTGAAAAACTTGGTGAAAATATGATCCCAGTTACATAAGATTTCATAGCTTGAAATTTCTCAAGTGATATCTCAAATATCACAAATTTGGTTGGTGATTCCAGTGGAGGCCTTGTGCTTGTTTTAAAACCTCTTGATGATGGAACTTGTTCTTTCCTTCATCTTCTTGTACCCTTCCCTCCCCTCTTTCCTCTACTCCTTTCCTTCTCTTCTCAGATCTGTTTGGCATCACGTTACCTCTCTGTATAATCCTGGGAAGGGTGTGTGTGTGCGTGCGTGCATGTGTGTGTGTGTTTGTGGGCAGTCCAGCTGGAGTGACTGGTAATTTACTTCCAGTTCATTCTTACTTTGAGCCTGCAGTTCTTCAGAATCCTAGTTTGATGCAAGGGTCATCTGTCAGAGTTTGGGAAGGCCCTGGGCTTTTATTCTCGCTCCCTTTCCACAACAGCTGTGAAAAATCACAGCTCGGTTTTGAAGCTTTTTCTTACAGACATGCAAGGCTTCTCAGGCTTGGAGAGCTCCCTTAACTTTCTGGGAAATCTCCTTTTTTTTTGGATTTTGCCCTAGCTATTTCTCACTTTGTGCTGTTAAGATTATATTCTTATAAGTAATCCACTATCATTTTCAGTTGTCCTTAGTGAGAGGGTTGATCCAAATGATGTGGCTCTCAATTACAAGAAGCAGAAGTCAATCTGCTCCTTTTGGGAATTTTGCTCCCCAGGCACACATGGCATCACACTTTCCAGATTTTCCACCTGGTCTCTCCTGCTTCTTCTCATTCTACCGCAGAGATTTTACCTGGCCCAAGCCTTAAATGTCAGTCTTGTAGCACACACCGTATGTGTTCATTTTCCTCTCTCTCTGTGTTTTCCAATAAGCTATTTTCTTGACTTTCTTTACTGCGTGGGAGGTTCATGGCTCCCAAATTAGCATCCCTAGTCCAGCCTGTCTCCTGCGTTCCTCAGTGTAAGTCCAACTCCCCATGGGATACTCTGCTTGAGTTTGCAAGCTCTTCAGAGCATCATGTTCATGCCTGAACTTATCATTTCTCCCACATCTGCTCCTCTTGTGTTACCCCACAATAAACAGTACCACCATCCACTAGATCCTTATTAGATATTCAGCAGTATAGCTATCTCAGATTTCAAGTATTTTAATTATACTCTGCAAGCAAAGAAGCAAAGGATTGTTGTTATGGGTTCAACTATGTCCCTCTATCTCAAATTCATACTCTCAAGTCCTAACCCCCAGTACCTCAGAATGTGAACTTACTTGGAAACAGGGTCTTTGTGGATGTAATTATGTAGCACGCAGTCTTTAGGGTGGGCCCCAATGTAGTATGACTTGCTTTCCTATAAAACGCAAAAGCGCAAGACCGCATCAGGGATTCCTTCACATCAGAAGGAGGTTGAAGGCAGAGCAAGAGAAGTATGAGGTGAATCATACCCTGTATGTAGTGCTGGAGCTTGTGGGATTTTCAGGGTACAGGCAGTGGTGGTTTGAGACTATGTCCAGTACTGAGAACAGGAGTGTTCTTCCCAGTTCTTTATGGGACACTGATAATCACAGCCCGAGGAGTAGCAGAGGCACTGGGGTGAGATTCTTTCAGGTGGCTTTTGATTGAATGGACATGAGAAAGAAGGGTTATTCTCAACCATGAGTAAGACCTCACCAGGATGAGAAGGGAAAATAGAAGATGCCACTGTGAAGACTCGAGGGGCTGAGATCTGGAGTTATCTGCTTTATTTACTAATACCTATAAGCTCCTTAAATGAGAATGGGGGAACCTGATTGTTTTTCCACATCTCAGCTCTCAGAGCCAAGCTTCAGCCCAGAAGGAACCACTAAGGTGCCTGAGAAGGAACTGTTGCCAGAACAAAGTTTGCCATGAGTGTCCGATCTACTGGCCAGCAGCAGGAGAAGAGCCTGGAGGAAAGGAAGACCATGGCTGCCTTCTCCGAAGCCCCCATAGTGATCAGGCCGCCACCTGGCTTCAGACATCCCTCAGAGCTCTAGACTCTAGAACTCTCCCTTCCTTTGGCTTCCAGTCATGTCTTGAGGGTTCTTGGAGAAGCGTTCTCCAAGGATCAGAGAGTTCTGATCCTCGAGTTTTGAGCACCTGGTTTAGGGTATGAGATGTCTTTTGTTATCTGCGTAGAGCATGGCCTTGCTTCCTCCATCAGACTAGCACTTCCAGAAGATGCCAACAGAACTCTGTTGTTGGTCCTCTGTTTGTTTGTTGACTTCTCTAGAACTCTAGTGTCCATGGTCACCAAGGTCCCTCTGACTCCTCCTATTCAGGCTTCGGGCTTTTACTTCCTTTGGGAGCAGGAGATCCAAGCTGATTTGGGAAACGTTCACTGCAGAGGGGTCTGGCACCATGGCCAGGTTGGCAAAGCTATATTTAAATGGCTATATTTGTTTTCCCACTCACTTGTCCCAACCTGGCCCCTCCTGCTGCCCCCTGCCATCACCAGCCCGTCTTGCACCAGCAGCCTGTGTCGCCCTGTCGTCCCTACTCACTCTACTCCAGCTGTGCAATTGTGGTCTGGGCCACAGGCTATTTTTTGCTTGGTGCCAAAGATTATTCAGTTATCAGGAATGTGTGTTTAAGTGGCTGTCTCCGGAATAAGGATTATAAATAGGAACTCGGGGTCAGGCCTGGGCCCCAGTGTCCTCCTCTTTTTTGTCCCAGTTCCTGTCCTGCCTCTGGGACGGTGAACTCTGAGGCCACGGCAAGGAGTGGCAGATCCAAGGTTGTCTGGAGGAAAGAACTCGGAGGTCCAGGACTGGGAGCATCTTAGACGGGCGAGTCACCTGACTTCTCCGAGACGGGCTTTTTTGGTCTGGGCAGCAGAGAGACTTAGACCCAAGCACTGCATGGAACACAGGTGGTGGGGCTCTGTGGGTCTAGGAGGAAAATCCATGTTAGACAAATTGGTACCTGGGAGAAGGAAATGGCATCTGTCACCTGCTAGCTCTCTCTGGGAAGTCGACGGTAGAGTATTAAAACAGAAACAGTCAGAAAGAAATAGCCTGGGGAGTAAATGTATAAAAGTAGAATTTGCTTTAGGGAGTTCCTAGTCTAATGGTGGAGGCCAGGCACTGGCTAAGTTTCTGCCTCAATTGTCTGAGGCAGAATACGGTGGGTACATTTGGGTAAAAGTGCCCAAGATTGGGCTAAATCTTTTTTTGTGTTTGTTTCTTTGGTTTTGTCTTTTTGAGATGGGATTTTGCTACGCATTTCAGGCTGGCCTTGAACTTACTTTGCAGCCCAGGCTGACCTCGAACTCCCAGCGAACCTCCTGCCTCAGCCATCTGAGAGCTAGACTTACAGGCTTGCATCATCACGCCTGGCTTAAGATGAAGCTAAATCTTTCTCTTAGAGAGTAGAGGGTTGGCTCCCAAGGCGCTGTTCTCTATCCAGGCCAGAGGTCCTGGCTCAGAAGTTTGGCTGGCAAGTATGGTGAGGGTTGCCTGGTTGAGAGGGTTGGGCTGCTTCCTGGTGACCAGCGGCCACTCCCATCCATCTGAGAGCCATCCCTTCAAGCCCTGGCTCAGGCACCTTTGGTCTCCTTCACCTCACTCAAGGGTAGAAGCAAAGGACAGGGCTTCACCAAAATGCAGTCCCTGGAGGCTTCAAGCTGCTCCCCTGGGCTCCTCCCTAGGCCCCTGCCTGCTGCCTCAGGGGAAGGACATAATGTTAGTTTGTAGCCCAGGCTGACCTCGAACTCCCAGCGAACCTCCTGTTCACCTCAGTTTCTCCACCTGTAAAATGGCAGGAATGATGTACAACCTCTCTCTCTGGAGTTGTGAGGTACGAGGACAGTCTAAAAGGATATAGCACAATAAATGATAATGACATTCTGTGCAGGGCATTTGTTGACCTGAGTAGTTCCATCCTCCACATGTCACTAAACTTAGCCACGCTCACCAGTCCTGGGCCCTTTGGCTCTGTCTGTCTCTTGGGTGTAGGGTCCTTCACATGTCCTGCTTTTTCAGTAGTCTTTCCACCCTGCCCCTACCTGGCAACTCGCAGGTGTGGATATCTGGATCCAGAAGATACTTACCTTTTCTTTCTCTTAGTGGATCCAGTGTCTGCCCCACCTTGTGTCTCTAGAATGGAGCTGTCTTGTCAGGAATAGCATTGTCCCTGTACCTTTAGTGTCTTTTCTGGGCTCATTTGAGAGTCTCTTTCTGATAGCATGAGTGCATTAAGTACACACTATCATTAAATGAATTGACTTCTTACTTAAATTTGAGAGTGAGAAAAGTCTGACAGACTACATTTTGGTTTTTCTAAACAGTGGACAGATGGAGGGATGGGACACACTTGAATCAATGTGGAGATTGGGTGGGGGCCAAGGTTCCACGGGGCTCCATGGTGTGAGAACAAGTATGTTGGTAAGACAGAATCCTAGGGATAAGAAAAGAATCCTAGGGATCATGGAAAGATAGAAAAAAGGAAAGATAGAATCCTAGGGATTGTGTACCAGGGGCCTTCTGGACATGTTTTTGGGGAGCCCTTGTCTGGCCATTGCCAAGGCTTCCTCTGACTTTATCTCTGGGGCTGTTCTTGCTTAGTTTGATGGTGCTGAAGGTCCTAGGAGATTTCGGTCTTCACAGATATGAGCAAGAGTAGGCACCACCAGAGGGGATTACCCTGGCTGCTCCTCAGCTGGCTCCTGCAGCTCGGAGGGAGGGCATGCGGACTTGTTTTAGGCAGCCTCCAAGATTCAGTTGCACATAGAACTGAATTGAGATGGAGGTATATATAGCTTTCTCTGAGGGCTCACTACCATCTCTTTCCTATGACAAAGCCAGAAAGATCTTCCCTGCCCCACCTCAGCACCATCCTCAGCTATCTGCCCCTGTGGCTCCATAGGGGAAAACCTGTTTTCTTGCCTCCTACAGGATGAATGCCTTCCCCATTTCTTGGCTCTTGGCTACATTACTCCAATCTCTGCACTGACTGTTACTTCACCTTTTCTTACTTCCTCTTCTCTCTGCCATCCCCACCAGAGGTGCTGGAAGGCAAGGCTGAGATTCTAGATCTGGGCCATCCTGCCCACAGACAAGCCCACCGTTGGCAGGACACTGCGTGACAGCTCTGTCTATGGGTGAGCATTATCACCATTGGTATATGGATGAGGTATCTCAGGCCCAGAGGGGAATATAGAGTGGCCCCAGAGCATATCAGCAAAAAGCAGGGCAAGGACTGAAACCAGCAGTTGCTGTCTGCCCCCAAGGCTTTCCTCCTATAGAGGGAGAATGTGTCTTGCTGAGAAAGTGCTTCCTCCAACTTCATGTACCACCTGTAGACCTAGGCAAGAAGGGCCTCTTGCCTTGGAGTGTCTTCTTTGAAAGGTTGTAAATCCCTTTGTGTGGCTGCGATTGGCCCTGGCTATAGTGACATCTGGCTGGGGGGTCCTTGAGGTTGGAGTGGAATTTGTGTAAGCTCCAGTTCCTGTTTCTCCTCCTTGGAGACCCTAAGACTTATGTGTGAGGTCAACAAAATTCCCTAAGGAGCAGTGGGCCTCAGGCCTATGCAGGCATCTTGGAACCAGACTGGTGGATGGATGGCTCCCCTGGCTAATGAAATGTTCTTTTGTGTGTGGGGACACACGAAACTGGGATTTCAAAGTGGCGCTGAGATGCTAGCTTTGAATGACTCAAATTGTTTACATAGATAAAAGAGTGGCAAAAAGATAATATTTTCCCAGATACCACCCACCCTAGAGGTGGCCCTGTCACCCCCTGATATTAAGCCATCTTTTTGTGTTGATGCTTCTTGTATTAATTGGGTTTTTTCTTAGTTGCCTTAAAATCTTTTCTAAAAAGATCTACACCCAGGGAGATTTCCCAAATTCTCTTTATTACCCCTTCCCCACCATGTTTCACAATACTTAGATTCTTAAAATTTGGTCCAGATCTGACTTCCAAACCCTAGTTCTTCAGCTGAAACAATCTCCCTTTGTCCTGGCCCCAGTGGACAGTGTTCAGCCCCACCCAACCCTTAGCCTCTCAAAAAAGCCTGTTCACACCCCACGATTTTTAGCAGAACAAAGACATGATAAAACCTGCCAGGGAACATATGGCTGTCCGTGGAGGTTTGGGATTGTCAGCTTGTACTTGCCCTCTTACAGCTTGTACTTCCACCGTGAAACGGGGCACTCTGGGTTGTCAAAAAAGGCTGTGGCCAAAGGAACCCCACAGGACAGGCATCCTTTGTGCTTGGCACCTGCTCTTTTTCTCTTTATGGCCTGCTTGCTCAACTCCTGACCCAGAGCTCCATTCTAACACAAGCTACGGCTTGTGTTCCCAGTGGAGTTGGGATGAGGGTTTGGAATGGAACAGCCATCGAGGGCCCTACATCCAGGGAGTGATTGTCCCCTGGTAGGCAGAAGTAAATAGACCATCCCTCATCCCGGGAGGTCAATGCTGTGAACCACATTTCCTTCCCAGCAGCATCTGCCTAGGGGCCCTCTCTGAGCCTCTTTGTCTCTCTCTTCTCAGTGGGGCTGTCAAAACTGAGCCTCACAGGTTGTGACTAATCACTAGCAGATTTTTTTTCCATCCAAGAAGAAGAAAAAGCTGAAGGAGATGAAGAAAAACCCCAACAGTGAATAACTCGGAAGACTTTCCAACATGTGGGTGTTTTTCTGGGACCAAAGATCAGGAAGATTCCAAATGTAAACAATCCCAAAATAACTCAGTTCTCTCAACCCCAGGCATTCCCAGGACTGGATGTCCACACTCCCTCCCTTTCCCCCAGGGAATTCGGGGTCAGGGAAAGGTGGCAGGGCTGGGGCACTGTGAAGATTCACTGGAGTGGGACCTTAAGGCAAAGTATAGGCTCTGTGAGACTGGGACTGAGTTTTCATCAGATAATAGTAGCGATCTTTCTTTCTGAGAGAAGGACTTCTCCCAGCTTCATCAAACAACATGTCCCTGGGATTAGGGGCCATGGCTGTGGTTCTCTTTGCTCAGAGTCATATCCCATTGTGCTTAAACCAAAGCTCCTGAGATTTCTTGCCAACATAGTGTAATGGAAAGAATATGGACTTTGAAGTCACACAGAGTTGGAATCTTGGCTCTACAACTTATTAATTGTGTGGCCTTGAGTATGTTATTTAGCATCTGGGAATCTCAGTTTCCTCCTTTAAAACTGGGGCAATGATTTTTACCAAAAAAGATAGTTTATCTAAAGTGCCTGATATGATGCCTATTGCCCAGAAAGTGTTCCATGTTTGTTCCCTTTACATCCGCTTCTCTTCATGTGTCTTGCTTGAGCTAGAAAACCAGTTGGTTCTTTTCCAGCCTTCTCTTTCTCAAAAGAAGAATGCTGTGAGTGTTCAAAAGTAGAAACCATTCTTTCTCCATGTTTTCAAAACTACTATTGCAAGTCTTCTTTACTGCTTTCCTGAGATTAAGTCTCACTATGTTTTTCAGGCTGGCCTTAGACTTCTGAGCTCAAGTGATCCTCTTGTCTCAGCCTCCCAAGCCTGGGCATGCAAGTGAACACCATGGTGCCTGACTGATTACAAGACCTGTGCAAGGAAATATATTTAATTTATAGCTTAAACATCTTTCTAGAGGAGATAATGGTAAAAGTTAGGAGAAATTTTGGTGAACATTGCAGAAGTGATGACAATGGTGTTAATGGTACTTATGGAGGATATGAGGAAATGACAGCAGAGCATGTGAGGGTGATGATGGAAACTATAAAGAAGCTGATGAAACCCTGGAAGAGCTGATAGAGATTTTTCTCCATCCAAGAATAACGAAAAGCTGAAGAAAATGAAGAAAACAGGGAATTCCTTGGGAGACTCTTCAACATGTGGGTGTTTTTCTAGGACCAAAGATCAGGAAGATTCTAAATGTAAACATCAAGGTGATGGAGGGCATAATGGTGGACATCATAACAGAAGCGATGATGGAGGCAATAATGAACTGAAGGTGAGAGTAGTGATGGCATTGCAAATAAAGTGGTGGTGATGGTGGCGATTAAGATGGCGGTGAGTTAAGGATGACATATTATGTTACACTCAATTGGTGCCATAGTGCAGTATGATGATATGAGATCAGACTACTTTCCACCAATCATCCACTCAGTAGATAAAGGCACAGAACAGGCAGACAAAACAAGGTAGAAGAATACTTTATAATTAACTGTTACTTTGGCTCTAAACTACAATGGAGAATATTAGACTTCTTAATCATAGCTGGTTGAATGTGCATGTTTATCTTGGCTACCCCCAGAAACCCCACTAAAATATCTTTATGGAATTTTTTAAGAAGGCATAAACCCGCAGGAAAAAGAATAGAAGAGGAAATGACAGCAGGAAAGAGAAGCTAACAATTTGGAAATTAGTGAATGGAAGAGTGGTACCTGACTTATGAGATCACACAAAACTGAAGTCCAGGCTTGCAAGGGTGAGAAGGCATGTCTTAGTTACTTTTCTCATTACTGAGAGAAAACACTTAACACTCAAAGTTAAAGGTGGAAAGATTGATTTAGCTCACAGTTTATAGAGCTTTCAATCCATAATTGGCTTGGTCCAAGGCAGGATGGTTTGGCAGAGGGGCATCCCAGAAGAGAAACAGTTCATGGCAGCAGAAGACAACAAAAGCAAGGAAACAAGGGGGAGACAAGACTCTTTCTGTGCTTTATATTGTGTGTAGGCTACCCACCCTTCAGTGGGTATAGCACTCACCCTCAATTCCAGCCAGAACTATGCCAAACTAGCCAGTAGACTGATTTACTAATCACACACCCTTAATCCTAGCATCACACACCCTAGATTCAACCACCCCTGAAAAAGCCCTATGACTGCATGAGGCTTTGGGGTACAGGCATCAAGATTGAAACCATAACAGGGTAAATGGCAGAAGCCAACAGGTAGCAAAATATTTCTAGCCACAGAAACCCAGACAGGCCTGGGAATGTGAGGCACCAGTTATTCTGAAGGCAGAAATTTGGAATGAGGCCATAAAATAAGAAGACTGGTTATAAGTTTTTAATAGAAATATCAAGAAGCTGCTCATCCCAGATTTTTTCCCCTATCCTATGAACTCAGATAGTCATCCTCTTGCACGCTGGCAGAAAACAGAAAGTTAATGCTTTGAAATGTTGAACCAGAAAGGTTCTGGACACAGAGGCACCAGGAATAGTTGAAGGAGTGAGTGGTGTGGAGCCAATCTGAAAGCAGGAGGATTAAGGATAAGTCTGTTTCCTGAAAACTAAGGCCCCAGGCTCTTTTCTTCATTCTAGGCCCAGAACACTGGCAGCCATGTCAGTATCACATGGAAAATATTGGAAGAGATTTCCTGAGAAAATTGATTTTCTCAAGAGAAAAGACTTGCAGGTACTGATTCTTAATCTTCTAGTGAAACTGAGTCCTACCTAATTGTTTCAGAGAAAAGCCCACCTGAAAATACTGTTTTCTTTTCTCCTCCTACCATTTAGAATCACCTCTTTAGTGTCTCACACTTCAATTTTCTGTCACTGTGACCAAATACCTGACATAAACAACTTAAAAGAGAAAGGATTTATTTTGGCTCATGGCTTCATAGGTTTCAGTCCATGGCCAGCTGGCTCCAAGGCAGAAACATCATGGTGGAATGGCATGGTGAAAAAAAATTGCTCCGTTCTTGGCATTTTGGAAGTAAACAGCAGGGAAAGAGCCTGGGAGGAAGGGGCCAGGGACCAGATATAGTCCCCACGGTCATGGCCCCCATGACCCAATCAGCTACAACCAGAAGCATGCTTCATGAATTTTGTAGGTATCTCTCAAGGCAGTCAAATTGACAATCAAGATTAACTCTCACAAATATGACTGAGCAGCTACTAATTACTTGATAGCTAAGGAAAGCCTTCAATAGGAAAGATAGAAGCATGGAGGAGACAATAAAAAAGAAAACAGCACAAAATTGTGATTGTCATTGTCAGAATGATAAAAAAGAAGGTTCCTCTTTTAAATGAGAACTGGGGGTCATTTTTTTTTAAAGAATAGCAAAAGAATATTCTTGGAAAATATAAATATGACTTCCATATTTACTTAAAAGCCAGATCAAAATAACAGTAAAACCCAAGGGTTGAGAGATAAAGTCAATTTTTTCCAAAGTAGAACAAAACACTAATAGAAATTGATAGAAAAAATTTTTTCCCAAAGTAGAACAAAACACTAATAGAATTTGATGGAAAAAAATTAAATGTCTGGTCTAGGAGTAATATCAAAACATATAAATCTGAGAGACAAATAAAATTACCAAAGAAAAATACCAAAAATTATCAAAAGTACAAAAAATTACCAAAAATTTCCTAAAACTAGAGAACATGAATTTACAGAATGAAATTTTTCTGAATGCATGGCAAACTGAATTTAAAAAATGACTCACTCCAAGGTACACTGCAAGGAAATCTGAAAACTCTGGTTAAGAAAAATTTAACTTTCCAGAATAGAGAAGCATAATTTATTTTACCAGTTACTGGGAATCAGAATTGTGTCAAAGTTCATTCAACAACTACTATATTTACTAGAAGGAAAGGAATAATGCTTCTACATTTGGAGGGAAATGACTTTCAAAGTAGTATTTTATACCATTCAAACTAGGAATTGGGTGTGACAATAAAAATAAAGATAATTTTGTTATGTGAGTGGTTTTAAAAAATTACTTCCTAATTGTCCATTTCTAGGAACATATTGGAGAATGTTATCCACCTTAATTAGGAAGAAAATCCATGAAGAAGAGGGAGACAAAGGATGTAAAGATCAGGATAGATTCAAAAGGAAGCCCAAGAATCACAGTGAAAGAGTTTGAGGATGATAGTCATAATGGCTGTGATCAGTATCAATATTCATGCGTGTATTTATGTGTTGAGTGGGTGAGTGGTGGGGTAAGGAAGCTGAATACTCATCTTCCATAGTCTAAGGTCAATAGATTAAAACATAAAACTAAAATATGCAAAAAATACAGTATTACCATGTTACTTAGAAACGTGGGAATAAAGATTAGAAAGAGTTAAAATGATTTAAACTACTCACCTCAGAGGAGGACTCAGAAGCAAATAAGATTGGCACAGTAGTCTGGTGTTTTTCATTATAAACATTGTAGAACACTTCACATTTAAAATATGTACATGTATTACTTTGATAAAAATAAAGATTTAAGTAGAACATAAAAATGGCAAGCTCTAGTGAGCCATGCTAGCTGATGAGGAGAATGTCTTGACCAAATAAATCCTTTCAAATGGTCCTGAACCAAAATCAGCTAAAAAAAACCCGCTCCCTCTACTGTCTTTAGGTCCAAACCCAAATCTTGGATGTGTCCATGTTCACCAGAAAGCCACACAAGGGCACTCAAGAAGCACAGGGACATCTTACATTTGCTGTATTGCGCAGGCTTTTCCAGGCCCATGTGGCTACCATATGGGAAAGAGAAGTGTATGGTGGTAGTGGTGGGGAGGTTCAAGCCAAAGAGAAGGAGAGATGACTGGGCCTCTCCCTGGGAGAGCAGTCCTCATCCCCCATACTGCATCCATGTGAGGTAGACATTCAGTCTGGCACACTGTCTCCGTGACTAGCACAGTGCACCATCAGATATTCTCAGGCTGAGTAACCGTAGCACTACTCTTTGAAAGTGGAACAAGGGGAGAGCTGTGAATGACTCCCAAAATCTAACAATGATGATGGTGAATCTAACAATGATGGGATGATGATAGTGGTTGATGCCACTGATAAATGTAGAAAAGTGACAGTGACATTTATTATAATGAGAATATTAGTGGGGTTTAAAAACAATGAGACTAGTAGAGGAAGCAATGTGAGAAGTGATGTGTTGGTCAGATTTCCCATCAACGGGTCAAACTACCTGATGCCTACAGCTTAAAGGAGGAGAGGTTTAATTTGGATCATGGTTTTGGATGTTTAGTTTATGACCAGCTGGTTGCAAGGCAGGAGCATCATGGAAGAAAGGCATGGTGGGACAAAGCTTCTCACTTTGGCCAGAAAGCAGAGAAGGGGAATAGCGCCAGAGAGGAAGGATCCAAGGGCCAGATATTGCATCCAAGGTCATGCCTCCATGACCCACTCAGACACATCCAGAAATTCAAGTTAACTCTGATAAGTGGGAAAGACAATTCTGGTGCTTCAGAGAGTGAAAATAATATTGATACTAATGTTGGAAATAATGGTGGACGTAATTATAGTGAGATGATGAAAGTGACTGTATGACAATGATAGGTTTGTTAGTGTCAGCAAAGTTGCTGATGACAGAGAGGGGCTATTAGCAATGATAATAGAGGTAATATAGTGATATAGTGGTGATGGTGGTGGTGGTGAGAGAGATTGTAATAATGGGGTTGATGGCAATGATGGAATGATAGAAGGGAAGTTGAAAATAACAAGGATGGAATTCATAATTATGAGAACAAAGGTGCACATGAATGGTGGTAGTTAGTAGTGATAATGGTAGAATATTGGTAAAATTTTAGTGTTGATGTTGGAAATGATGGTGGAAATATTGACAGAGATGATGGATTTTGTTATGGTAGGGGTAGTGGAATTGGGAAAGGAGGCAGTGATGATGGAAATAGCAGTGAGAGAAAATATTGTCAATATTTTGATTGACAAAATCTGTCTATGGGGATAGACAGATAAAAAGATACATACATATAGGGTATCTAAAGACACTGGTTTGGACATGCAGAGTGTCCTGCCATAATGAACAGCCCTCATATCTTAGAGTGCTTACATGGCAAAAGTTTGATTCTGAGAGAATAGGCTCATAGTCACCCATAGACCTCTCATGATAGAGGATCCAACTCTGTGTGCTTTGGAATCACCATGGTGATAAGAAGACACTATGAATTAGACACTGTGCCTGTGTTGGTCAGGTTGGGCTACATTAAAGGGTGGTAATGAAAGACTCCAAAATTTCTACAGCTTTCCATAATGGAATTTCTCATTCACATTCTGTGTATGTTGTGAGTTGGTTGTGGCTTTATTCCACATCATTTCCACTCTGGGATCCAGACTGGTGATGTAGTCTCTATCTATGACCTTGCTAGGCTTGCAGCAGAGGGGTTAAACTGTTAAATATGTGTTGGGATTTCACACTTTTACAGAGAAGTGACACATCATTTCTGGCTACATTTTGTTTACGAATCTCTCCTCCTCTTTTCTATTTTTCTTCTTCTTCTTTTATGGTACTGAGGATCATACCCAGGAATTGACATCTTCTAGGCAAATGCTCTACCACTGAGCTATATCCCCAGCCATCAAAACTAACTTCAAAAAAGGCAACAGTATCCTCATTTGCCTGGAAAGAGAAGTGGCACATTTGTGAACTCCTCAATGTGGTGACAAGGACAACTTGTTCACAGAGTGTAGGTGGTAGAAAAATTGAAACGTCATAGAAAACTAGTATATGAAGGAGGCTGGACTTTCTTTTTGTACCAGGAATCGAAGTCAGGACCTTGTGCTTGCCAGGCAAGGGGTTGTGCCACTGAATTATATCCCCAGCCCCAGGGCTTCCTTAAAGCAGAGAGGAGGTTTTTAATGAACCAGGCCAGGAAACAGTGCACATTTCTGCTCAGATATCATTGGAAATACTGAGCATGCAGATGCCTTTAACTGAAAGGGAAGCTAGGAAGTGTAGTCTAGATGCTTGTCCAAATGAAGAGGGATGAGGACTTAGAGGACAGCTGTGGTAGCTCTCTGCGGTAGCTCTCCTACAATCTTTGAAGGATCTGTATGTGAATGAAGTTCAAAAAGTTCCAGTATTTCTTCAGAGGACAGGAAGATATCAGGAGGCAAGTGTTGGCTCATTCATGGAAGGGCTTTCTTGAACGCTGTAACAGGCTCATGGACTAAGGATTAGGTGTAACCTGGAGAGATCCTACCCCACTGTGAATTTTGTCTCCTATTTCTAAGAACTCTGTTTAAAAATCTGTGGCCATGGAGCACCCCCATGAATGCAGTAGCCTGTTCCATTTCTGAAAGTTCTGGTGACTAGGAATGTTGACTACTAAATTCACACAGAATTGTGCATGGGAATAAATGAGAAAAGATAGATATTTTTACCCACTGTGTTATTCCCTACTTCCATAACTTTCTCAACAACTTCTTGGTGGAAATTAGTCTAAAAACTCATCTCAAATTTCTTCATATCCCAGCAGTGATGGCAAATCTTTTAGAGCTTTCAGGGATAACCAACAGCCTGCTGTGGCACACGTGCCATAGGTTTGCCACCACTGGGCTAGAATACTCCTCACTGTGGGCTTGCCCTGCTCCACCTATGTGGCAGCACTTACCTGTTCTCTGCAGGTAACCTTGTAGCGGTTGGGGACGTGTGTACAGGTCAGGTGATAGCTTAGCATTATTCCCTAAGCCGTGCAGTACTGAAATATCTGTCACCTGTCTGCTGTTCGTCTTTGTTGGCTGTGTGTCTCTGTAGACCAGCCCAGCTGCCACACTGCTCAGCCCCAAATCCCTCTTTCTAATTTCCAGGCCGTCTTTTCTGAATCTTGGGTTCTCTCCAAAAACTGTCTGCTTTCTGTGTTCCTGTTAAGGAATTTATTTCCATTTGTCTCTTCTCTCTCTTCCCTGAGGCCAACTTTGCAAAACATATGGCCTTCCAAAGTACTTTGCTTAGCCTGAAGGTATATACTTAGAAGACAGAATGTTATTCCTTCAGGAGGCAGAATCACTGTAGTTAGGGCATTCAGTGGGTTCTCCTACCCACTGCTATTTATCCATTTTTCTCATTTAGCATCTTATTCATTGGGCATCTACTGTATGCTGTGCACAGAACAGAAAAGGTATTTAACATGAATAAAGGACTCAGTAGCACATTTTCTTCTCTCCCTTCCTTTAGAAAATTCTCCCTGCTGGTGAAATGATACCACCAAAAGGCTTCCAGTTCTAGGTGCTGGGCAGAGCTGTCCAGCTGCAGGACTGGCTATCTCTCTAAGGGCTTTATGTCCCTTAGCCTCCCACAGTGAAAACTTTATCTAGGGGAGGGGTCAGATCAGAGTGTTCAACTTCCAACACTAGCTGGAAAAGATTTGTGCATGGCAATGGCAGTAGCCCCAACAGTCTGATATTCCCTGTGCAGACGGAAACCCAGGCTTTATAACTGATAAACTCACAACAGTCTGGGCAGAGTGTCCCAAGGATGTCTTATCCAGCTGATTCTCAGGTGTCAAGTTTGGTGGGGTGTCACTACCTCTTCATTTCACCCCCTGGGAAGCAGCGTAAACTTGCTTAGGTTAGAATGTCCTGAGCAAGATTGTTCTGCAGGGATCTGTCTTCCGGAGAGCTACCCAAATGGTCAGGGGCCAGAGCAGCACCCTCCTTTCCCAGCCCAGGCACCTTTCTGGACTGCTATTTTCTCAGCCAGAAGGTTGGGGCTGCAAGGCTGCACAATTCCAAAGAGTACTATTAACATGACATTTGTAAAAAGGCTCATGCTGCAGAGGGTACCATGCTGAAAGGCTGCCATGGGAACGGCGCAGAGTGGCAGCCATACTTTAATATTGTTTTCTTTAATATGTTCCCTTTGAGGGCAAAGAAATTTAAGGCTTCAAAGTATTTACCTCTGTGCTTTCAAACAATCCTTGAAACATGCTAAGATCAAGTGGCATTTTCATGTCATAGAAGGGAAACTGAGACCCTCAGAAAGTGGCTTCCCTCAGGCCACAAAGCAGGAAGTGGCAGAGCAGGAGTTAGGGCCATATCTCCTCCTCTTAGCACTGTTCTCTGTCTGCAGCAATGCGTGACAGCTCCTTGTCTCTTACTATGAAGCTCCCAACCCACCAGGCTCCTCTACCTTGCCTACCCCTCAGTCTCTCATTCCTTTTGGGTCTGGGCCTTTCATTTCCAAAGCAAATATGTGGTAAGTGGTCTGAGCTGATAGAAGAGCACAGGTGCAACCTCTCCTTTGGGTTGCAAGGTATGTCTTCTTAGAGGCTTTTTTGCCTTAATGGGAAGTAAAGGCAAATGTAAACCCTTTGTCCAGGACAAAGAAAGGGAGATAGGAGCAGGGCTTTGGTGAAGAGGAATAACACTGTCCCGGCACATCCAGCATCCCACATCCCACATCCCACATACTACCTTGCATCCATATCTCAGCCCCCTCTCCTTTGTCCTAGGCTCTGTCTGTCAGATGCTCCTGGCATCCAGAAATCTGAGATGCCTGGAAAAGAAGGAAGAGACAGCAAGCAGCTATGAGCTCATCTGTGCTGGCGCCAATTGCCCCAGCGGGACCCTTTTTCCATGGCAGGTTCCAGACTCCTCTGGTGGTGATGACTTCAGGGCTGGAGATTCCCCACCGGCCACCCCAGGGAATGGACACTGGCTTGTGGTGCATTCCAGCCATGCTCCCCACAACCCTAGTGACATGAGAACCAGAGCCTCTGTCTCCCAGCCATTCTCCAGGGGAGTCTCAGGCCGAAGCGTCCCCAGACAACTACCCAGCACCTCCTCCTGACCCAGACCTTTCCAGTCTCCACTCTTCCTGTTCTGAGGATGGAAAGCCCTGGACCAAGCGATAGGTCCCTCCCCCTTTTTCCTTTTTGTCTTACTTCCCTTTTGCCTGCCTCACTTCTCCATGGGGAGCCCCAATCTGCCCCTGGGCCCTTGGCCCTGCTTGCCCAGCAGACATCAGCTCAGACAACCAGTGCCCTTGAAACTGGGGGCTTTCCAAACCCTTCACAGAGCACCCTACTCCAACCCTTATGCCAGTCTCCATCTCAACCCAGAGCAATCATGCCTTGACAGTTATTTCCTTTCTCCTGGCCCGCTTCATGATCTTGGGGTATTTTGCGAGCCCCTGTGGTTTGGCAGATCCCTATCCTTTGACAATACTTCACCCCTACCATTTCCTAACCTGGTTAACCCAGCTACTGTGCTCCATAGCTTAGGACTTACTGCTTTCCAGATTGTTTCTGTAAGTAAGGGGCTTCCCTACACCTCCCACCTCACCAACATTCATCCAAGCACTTTCCCTGTCTCTTATCACATCTACGTGTTGTTGATAATCTGACCCATAGCCTGCCTTTTAGGGGTTCTCTACACTTGCTTCTCCACTCAGCCTACATCCACAGTCCAGCCTACCCTACTTGGACTCAGGTCTTGCTCTCAGTGATCGTGCTCACTGTGGTCACCATGGCTCATCACCGTGTCCATGTCAGACTTCCCCTCTCACCTTCATAAAGCTGACTGCACTGAGCTCCTTTCTTCCTTGGTCCCTTTCTGCTCCCTGCCTGAACCAAAGGACCTCTCATCACAGCTTAACCAAGAAAGAAAATATTTCCCTCGCTAACAAAAGGCTTGTTCATGATGCTGTGGAGGTTTGATGGTGTCAGCACCTTCTGCTTCTGTCTGGTCTGCCATCTTCAACGTGCTACTTCTGTTTCTTTGTGATCCAGATCCTGTCACCAATGGGGAAGGAAAGAAGACAAAATGGATACCAGAAACTTCCCTTTAATTTGCTCAATATTACTTCAGTATTGTTCACACCAGCTGTCCAGAATGTAAGCACACAGCTCCCTCATGCTGAGGACTGCCATCTGTAGCCAGACAACCATGCAAGAAAGGAGAACGCATCCTGGGGGCAACTGTTTCCTGATGGTTCCTGGTGAGTGCATTGCCTCGGCTGCACTCCTCTCTCTGCCCCTCTAGCGTTGGTGCTCCCAGGGCTTGCTCTTCTCTCCCTGTGCGTGCTCCACTGGGACTTAGGGAATGCCATGGGCTCAAACCTTCTTCCCAGTAATGGCTTCCAAGTCTCTTATGCTTAGCATGCATGTACATCTTGCTTCAATACCCACATGTTCACCTCACAATTGAGCAATTCCTACTGGGGATCTCACTTGCACTTCAAAATCAGAACATCCCCAGCCAATTCATTTTCTTCCCAAATACCCCTTAGTCTCTCTCAAATGACCCCTCACTATCCTTCTGTCAAGCTCCCTCAAAGTGGTCCCCTGCCCAGGCCTCCTGCCTCAGTCCATGCCTTCTTCACTTCTCACCTGGCCTCACAGTCACTGGTAGCTATCCCCTTGCCTCTCATTTTCACTGGGTCTACAGCACAGCCAGATTTTCTCATGTGTCTGATCATGATGTCCTCTGCTTGTCAACCTCCACGGCCTTCCACCGCCACAGGGTACCTCCCAGCTGCGACTTTTTCTTCTAGCTTCTGCCTTGCTTCTTCCTGGTCCTGCTCTGGTGTTCCAAACAGAATTATATGCTCTGCAAACTGCACATCCTGCTCCTCTTCCTGACTTTCCCCACCTCAACTCATCTTTCCTTCTCCCCCACCATGTGGCAGTCATTTGCTCAGCCCTAAGGACTTGGCCTGTGTGTCAACCACTGTGGAAAGCCCTTTCTCATCCCTTCTCTTCACTTTGGAGGGTTGAAACAAAGCTCCAAGCTCTGGCCCCCATGGCATGGACTTTCTTTGTCATATTAGAATTGTAACGATTCACTTATGAATTGACCTGGCACCTGCCCGGGAACTCTTTGAAGTCAGACCATGTACTTTCCCTCTTCCTGCTCCTGATAGCTGGCACAATGGGTAGAAGATAACAAGTATGTATGAAGTATGTGTTGAATGAATGAATGGTCATGTCATCCCTGCTCATTCCTGTCATCTCTGAAGTTTTCAGTGTGTTCTCTTTGACTATGTGATGAATTTCAAGCCCTTTTGCAGGGTATTTCAGATGACAACCATCAGGGTTTTCAGGCTCACTCCCTCTCCAACGTTCAAACATGACATTTCTTGCCATTGCCTCCCACTTCTAAGCCTTTACATCCTTGGCAGCTTTCAGCCTGGAGTGCCTTTTCCTCCTTCACCTGTTGAACACCTACACATCCTTCAAGACTTACTTTGATGTCACCTTCTTTGATCCACCCAACACAGTCACAGATCCTTTCTTCACACTCCTACTTTTCTCACTGTGGTGTAGTTCTTTCTTGTTCCTGTCAACAGAGTATAATGTCTAACCGTGGTATTAACATCCAGTACCCTTTCTTTCTTTCAGAGTTCTCTCTCCTCCCTGCTGCCTCTATCACCCACAGGATGGAATGGAGGGATTCTCTTAGTCTTTGATGACTCCATCTGTATTGTCATCATTGATGGACTTTCCAAGCTGGGTCCATATGAGCTCCTTATTCTTCTGGTTTTAGTTCATTAGTTCAGGATTAACCATCTATCTTCCAGGCCAATCAGAGTCCCTCCCCATATATGTAAACAAAAACCAAGACAAAGAATTATGGAGAATGGCAAGATACAGAACTTGAAAACTTGAAGGCTAATAGAGGTCCTGTTTTCCTTGGTGAAGGATGCCATTGTACAGTAAGGAGAGAGAGAGAGAGAGAGAGAGAGAGAGAGAGAGAGAGAGAGAGAGAGAAAGGGAGAGAGACTTTGTTCTTCATAGTACTATAGTTCTCTGAGAGAAATATGACCCCTCCTACTTTGACTCTAAATCTGTAGAGGGTGCAGCCCTCACTGGGTGTTCCCCATATAGGGACAGGGTCTGGATCTTTTCTCACCATCTAGGCCCACAGCTCCAGACCAACCAGGGTTGGTCCACCTTTCTAATTCAATGACTAAATGCTCACAAACAGGAAAACTGGGCTGCTCCCTGACTGTGGCTTTATTCCCACTTTGGGCTGTGTAAACCCATCAGCAATCAGCAAATTAATGGTCTATGAGCCAAGGTCACTCATGGTTTGTTTACTACAGCTGCTATTCCCCCAGGCTGGGAAACCCTTTCCACAGGTGTTTCTTGAGCCTGGGTTTGATTTATTCCTTTTCCCTTCCCTCCTTCACCCAGGCTAATTATTGCTTTTGTTTATAATTGAGTTAAGTAAACTGACCACCATCTTCCCCAGCAGAAGCCTTCATGGCTACATGGTCCATTAATGCTGCCTCTGTGTAGCTGGACATCCGCCAGGTTGCAGGACACCAAACATCTGGATACTGAGGAGCTTTCAAGGGCTGCTGCCAGAAAGGACGTGTTAGGGACTGGAGAGAGGGACACTATAGAAGACTTTCACTGTTGGTGATCTGAGACTTTGCCTGACACTCAGACTGCAGCACATAAAAGAAGAAATGGTGAGGCTGGCCTGGTGTATGTTTTAAAGCATGGCCAAGCCTGCGAGAGGAGTGAGATGTTCCTCTGGGGAGAGACGGTGGAGCGGATCCACAAAAGAAAGGAAGCGGATGGCCACGTGGTGTGGCTGAACTAAGAAGAATGTGATGGACGGGAAGAGACACCACCAGGATGGGGCAATTACAGGGGCCTTTCCTAGTGGAAGCGAGGAGGTAGAGCTGTCTCCGCTGGAGTTGGAGCTGCGGAAACGGCAACCAGCACTTCCCAAAGCCCATTCCAGGGTCACACAAATACTTGGCTGTTTTTGATGTACAAAAACCAGCCCCCAGGCCCATCAGCAAGATGTCCTCAGCAGGGAGCAACAGCCATACTCTTTTCATTCTGCCTCCCATGTGGCTCCCAGCACATGAGAAGCTGTCTGGGTGGGGGCTACCAACTAGAGCTTGGCTGCCCCCCAGCCGTTGCCCTAAGCCCTGACGTCACCAGCCCAGACATCTGGCTGTCAGGTCTGACTGAACTCATGCTTGGAACTCATGCTTAACTCCATGCATATCCATGTCCACCCAGCCAGCCTCCCTCTGAAACTATTGCTCTTTCCTGGAGGCCAAAACACTTAACTTGATACATTCGTAAATAAAATTGGGAGAACCATAACATTTACCTGGAAGGGTTATCCTGAGGATTAACAATGACCATGTGCTGAATGTGCTCAGCGTACAGGGACTGGAGCACTGTAAATATCCAATTACTGGGAGCTACCAGTAGAACTATTTAACACGATGCTCCTCTCACTCTTTGGGATACTAATGAGTTGTGTGATCTTGAATAAATGATTCTCTCTGAGCCTCAGTTTCCTCTTCTGTTAATTGATACCATTTCTATCAAGTTTTTTGTTCTATGCCAAAGTTTCACTATCTTTAAAATCATGATAGCATTGTCTCCCTCATTTTGTTACAGAGATAAAGACAGGAAGAGGCTCAGATGACATATGGCCAAAATGATAAAGTTTTGAAAAGTATAAAGAGCTGTTTCAGTTCAGGGGCTAATAGTGATAATGAGCCATAGATATAAGTGCTAATTAATGCTAGTGGTTTCCTAATATGGTTCCATATGCTTGTTAAGGTTGTTGGGGAAGAATTTCCACTGCCTTCCCTGAGGAGGAAACCTGGCAAAGCGGTCATGGGCAGAATGTAAATTATGCAGAAATGTGGCTGAACTGGAAACATTCAGCCCACTCTTGGAACATCTCCATATCATTAGGTGTGTGGTTTGACAATTGCCCAAGCAGTTTTATCTGATGCTCTCGACTCCCACACCATTCCTCTTCTCGGGTATGCCTCACTTTAGTTCAAGACTTGGAGCCTTGTAATTTCAATACCCCAGAGATTCCACTCAGAGCTATTCTCAGGTACTCACCCCATGTGTGACTGAGGTTCCTACAAGCAAGGGAAAAGTTTAGATCAAGAAACCATACACCTGGATCATAGGGGAGAACTTCCCAGAAGAAAAGACTACAGGCCAGTGTTTCCTTGGTCGGTGATCCTGATATGTCTCCCTTTTTTACTGGTTGAAGAGTTTCAGTTGCCATGTTCTTAGGAGCCAGCACAGGATCTAGGTTAGGGTATCTTAGCCTTTTTTATTCCATGTTTCACTTCTTGCTCTCCATTGATCTTGCCCTTCCCTGAAAGGAATACTTGCTGACATTCTTATCTCAAGAAGACTGTGTGAAGCTTTACCTTCTATACCTTCTATTGTGAGAACAATACATGTTTCATTTTGTAAACATGACATAGTACGATCTACTTAGGTGTCTTGAGGTGGGATCCCTGGAAGAGGTCACAGAAACAAGGGTTTGAGTGCAAGCAGGAGGGAATCCCCCTCAAATACTGAGAGGGTGCCAGAGTGAGAAAGAGAAGGGAAGAAGCCAATAAAACTGTGCTAGTGTGTAGCTGTCAGTATGGGCAGTGGGGCTAAACATCATTGGGGAACAATGGGACACAGTTATTCCCGCCAAGGAGAAAGCACTTGGAGTATTTATCCACCATCTCCCCACTTGTCTTTACCTCAGGACTGCACAAGAGTGTACATTCTCCAGCACTTCTGGTTTGTTTCACACAGACTAGTTACTTCTGTCTGTAGAAGTACTGAGCGGCTCTGGACAGGGCACCATGTGAACCTGCTGTGATAAGCTGTTACAACTGAGGTACGTCTACCCTTGTCTCAACCTCACCATAACTCTGATATTGCGTTGGTGCATAACAAGAGGATTTTTAGACCATTTGGAGATGTTCATTATAAGATGAATAAAAAATCTAGTTGAGTACCTTGTTGGGAGATAGGTCTCCCTGGGTCTCTTATTTCTGCACACCTTGCTAGCAGAGGCCCAAGCTCAGCTTTGTTCCTGAATACTTTGTCAAGGTTGTTTTATAGTTAACAGCTTGGGAAGATAGAGAAAGTGTCACCCTCTGCAGCTGAGAGCAGCTTTGTCCAATACACTAAAGATAATGTCTTCCCCAAGATCAAAATTTAGGCATGCTTATTGCCTATTAAAAAAGATTTAGGCTCTGGAAGTTCAACAATCCTCTACTGTAATGCTACCCACTGTGCATGCAAGCTTCATCTGGCCCTGTTTGCCTCACCCTAAAGGAATCGGGATTCATGGAACTGGTACAAATGTTAGTTCCCTGGGTACTGCTTTCTGCTGGAATTATAAACTATCCTTGATCTCTGAACCAAGAAGTTTTGGGTTCCTGCCACAATCCATGAAACAGTGGCAGGCAAACTTGCTAAGTTGCTAGTAGGGTAAAATTTCATCTCCTTTACAGTTCTTAACACCTTTCCCTCAACTCTAATCTAATGCTTGGTCATAATTAATGAAAAGAGATGAAAGATTCCTAAATCAGATGCTTCATATTTATTTGGGTATACAAGACAAATGAGTAGGCAATAAGAAATTATCTGCACCTCTCCACCTATGCAGCACCCGTTAGCAGGGACTCTGAGGCAGGTGGGCTGGAGGAAGAGAAGGGAACTTGAGTCATGGAGTAGAGCAAAGCAGGGATACTGAGGTGGATGCAGGTGTCCAGGGCAGTCCTGGGTTAGGTAAGCGACAGGAACGTCCTGCTGAAGAATGCAGACTAGGCCCTGAGGATCACAGGGAGCCTTAGAATCCCCTGTATCAGGTTGCTTCTTTCTCCCATGTTCCACCTCTTCCTTCTCTGGGCTTCACTGTCCTGATCCTTTCACATCCTCCAGTTCACTGTGTCCCAGTGTGCCTCGGAAAAATTCCCCAGGGAAGATGTGGCAGTTTTGTGGGCACATATTTCTGTGTGGCCCGGGAGCTGGGGTGGGGGGTGAGTCCAATGTTCCTAGGAACCCCCACTTGCTCTCCCTGCACAGCAGCCAGAGACCACCAGGAACATACAACAGGGAAAAGATTTATGGTGCAGTCAGGAGGAGCATCCCTGTGAAGATACCTACACAGTCGTTTTGACGGGAGAATTTACAAGTATACTCCTCTGCTTGCTACTGAGTGGAAAAATACACTGGACCCAAAGCTGTGAGTTCTTTGCCAAGGCCCGTGACTCATCCCCAAGTCATAAATAACGGGTCCCTCATGACAAAGCAGAGAGGGGAGCCGGGCCCAGGGCCACGTATTTATTAGAAAAGAGAGTGGAACCATTAGTCGGGGGCTTGGTTTCCGGAAAACTCAAACCACACGGTGTTAGAGAAGGTCAGGAGGCACTTCCACAGGAATTTAGATCTGACATTTTCCCATATTCTTAACCTCACACGGAGAGTAGAGACCCCTGATGCATCCACTGGAGGCATCCCCTGGCCACTCATTTCCACAGCAGAGGAGACTTTGCTCTTTTGGCCCTGAGGGCCCCCTCTGCACCCTGATAGTTCTGATGTTGGTGGGGGAAGCAGGGTGGTGTGCCTCAGTGGCCATGGCTCTGTGTGCATCAGGAATCATTTAGCGCCTGGAGGTGTGACCTCTGGCAAGTCACGGGCCCTCCTGGGGCCTCCCTTTCCCAAACCTCCAGGGCTGCCATCAGAATGCGGTGGGCGAGCAGATGGAGGCTCTGGGCAGGCTCAAGAAGCTCGCTCACATTCGTGAGAGGTATACAGGAAGGGCCAAAAAGATTTCCTCCTCTCTGGATCTCTCTCCCTGCCTGTTTCTGGGTTACGTTCCTTGTCTTTGTGCTTCTCTGTCTCTCTGGGTAGATAAGAAAGACATAGAATCCAAAGGAGAATAGATGCGGAAAGCAGGAACAATAAATCATTTACAGATTGTCGATGAAAACTTTCATGCTTGAAGAAAACACAGCTGGGTGTGATTCAGGGAAAGCTGAACTCGTTGTCTCCCCCAGACCTGCTCCTGTGTGTTCCACATCACCTCCCTGGTTGCTCAGACCCAAAAACTGCGGTCTAGGTTGATAGCTCCCTTTCCTCCTACACCTGCAGCAGTGACCAAGTCCTGTGTGCCGTGTTGCTCACATTTCTTCTTTTGTCCCTGCACCTGCAGTCACTGTGCTGGCTTGAGGTACTGCCACCTTTCCCTCCTCCCCACCTGATGGTTCAGGTCTGAGCAGTTGCATTTCCAACCCTCCTATAGTCTTACGTTTCCTGGGAAAGTTCTTTTCTTCAGCGTGGTTCACAGGCTCTGGGGTTTAGGACTTGTGCTATGCCACAGAGACTCAGTTTCCCTTCTGTTCACTCCCCAAGGCCCAGGCCTGCCTCTCCTGTATGCCCCTTCCTGAGAGCACCCTGTCTGTGCAGATACCTCTCCAATTAGCTGAAGGCTTAGTGGCCCTTAACTACTCCTACTTGTCTCTGTACCTAGCCTGGCCATGCACTCCCCTGAGCAGGGACTATTATACTCCTCACATTTTCCCTGGCTGCACGGACCTTGCCCTACAAATGACAGCCAGGGAGAACTCAAGGAATGAATGATAAATGACTGAATAGATGAATGAAGTGATGAATGAGTATTGCCTTTATGACAACCGTAGCACAGACAGAAATGCATGCTGAGGCTGCTTCCTTTCTCTGAGCTCTGCCTTATTTTCATTGCCTTCTCCTGGCCTCCAAAGCCAATGGCCTTAGCTAACTACTGGCCTTGAATGAAGATGACTAACACACACTTCAAGCGTGGGTCTCTAATCTTTGCTGCCTCAGCTGTTTGGGGAATTACATTCTTCCGCTGTGCCCTACACTGGGCAACTCAGACGTTGTGTGTGTCCTGGGGACTTATTGGCAGGGTTTCCAGGCTCTGGTTCTGAGACCGTCAGGCTAGACATGAACTCCTCCTCATTGGGTTCCCTGTGCACTGCAATCATGGAGTATGAACACTGAGATAAAATGAAACTCTGGACTGGCAGACCTGAGAAGTCTCATCGGAACCATTCTTCACTGAGATGAGGTCTTAGGAGACAAGGGCTTGACCCACAGTCTTCAGGGCTGGTAGAAGAGGCACCCCTGGAGGCCCTGGCTTCCAGCTGCTAGGCCAGTGCTCACTGGCAAGCCCTCTGCCTTTGGCAGTTGTCTGGGACATCTCACCTTACCATTGTCTCTTTTTCTTGCTGTCCAAGGAAACCCTGGGCTGATCTATCTCCCTCTCACTCACCTGTTGCCTACCATAGTTTCCTAGGCCATCTCCACATTTATTGCCAGTCTTGCTGGTATCCAGCTCTGCTTGTGTTGTGGTTTGTGTCTGGATGTCCCCCCAAAGCCATAGAGTTTTGTTGTGGTTTGTGTCTGGATGTCCCCCCCCTCATGAGGCCATAGAGTTTTTTGGGAGGTGGCTGAATCTAGAGTGTGTGATTTTTTTTTTCTGGTACCAAGAATCGAACTCGTGACTTGTGACCGCTCTAATCCCAGCAGCCTGGATCGAGTATAAAAGGGGCAGAAAAATGCTGTTTAGATATGGTCATTGATTTTGCTGTCTTCTGCTGCCATGAAATGTTGCCCCTCTGCCATGTGCCACCCTGCCATGTAACCAGCCGATTATGGACTAAAACCTCTACAAACTGTGAGCTAAATAAACCTTTCCCACTTAATTTTGGGCATTGGATACTTTGTCTCAGCAATGAGGAAAAGTAATAAGACAGCTTGTGATTTCTCTTTGCCTTCCTAGTGTTCATATTCTATAAAAGAATAAAGTGACCTCAGCCTTGAGGACGATGGATTTGGATCTCAAATTGCCAGGGCTTAGAGTCAACTTTCTGGGACTGATTCAGAGCAGAAGGTCATCCCAGTACCTGGCTAACTCTGTCCTAGTTTCTGTCAGACTCAAGAAAGGAGCCAGAATAGCTTCACATGAAGTCACTACAGGCACATCCACCTCAGCAGGGCTCCTGGGTACCTGCTGATCAGCAAAGAACACATCCAGACACAGCCACAGACAGAAGAGAAGCAAGTGGGAATGAACACAAGGCAACATCTGTGTTAGATTCTTGAGCTTCACTCCTTAAGTGTTCTCAGAATCAAGTGGGGTCACTTGAGGGGGACTCTCGGGAGGAGAGATGAACTCTGAGAAGGTTCAGAGCAGAGATGGCCTGGGAGAAAAGGAGAGACAAAGGGTGGGAGAATGCCTCCATTTTGGGGACCCTGGATGATACCACGGATGGTGGGAGAGGCAGCCCTGGAGCCCTTGGCTTCCAGCTGCTAGGCCAGTGCTCACTGGCAAGTCCTCTGCCTTTGGCAGTTGTCTTGGACATCTCATCTTACCACTGCCCCCTTTTCTTGCTGTCCAAGGAAGCCCTGGGCTGGTCTATCTCCCTCTGTTCCTGCTGCCTTCCACAGTTTTCTAGGCCATCTTCACATTTATTGCCAGTCTTGTTGGTTTCCAGCTGTGCAAGTGTTGTGGTTTGTGTCTGGATGTCCCCACAAAGTCTCATGAGGTCATAGCGGTTTTTTGGAGGTGGCTGAATCTAGGATGTGTGATTGGTGGTGCAATGCTGGGATTAAGGATGCAGGCATTGAGGATTCTCCATGCCTGGGACCCTGGATGATATCAGGTTGGAGGGATGGAGTAACACTATGGGAGTTAAGCACCTCATACTCTGTAGACCTTAAGTGAGTGGGGTCGGAGGGAAGGCAGGTAGATTTAGATTCAGCCTAGAGAGGCCATTCAGGCCATGGCCTGGCTATAGCCCTTAGGATAGACTCTGTAGCCTTATATTCCTCATGTTCTAGATGGACATTATCTCCATGCCCTGATCTTCATGAGCCAGTTCTTATTCAAGTCTACTGTCCTAGCTCCATGGCTATAGTTTGAAAGTTCATCTCCAAAATTCACGTTGAAAAGTAATTGCCATTGTAACAGTAATAAGAGTTGGGGCCTAATGGTAAGTATTTGGGTCAAGGATTGATAACACTATAAAAAAGGACTTATAGAAATGGGTTCACCCTTTGTGCTTTCTGCCATATAAAATAGTTATTATTTGTCTTTATATATCCTAGATTGCTGCACACCACCAGCTTCAGTTGCAGCAAGAGGCCTTACTACATGCTGACACCTTAATCTTAGACGTTTCATGGTCTAGAGCTATAAGATAGACATTTCTGCTCTTATAAATTACTCAGTCTTGTGTACTCTGCTATAACAGCAGAGAATGGACTAAGACATGCACTAAACCAATTCGCTGGAAAGAGACACAGTCTCCTAGTATGCAGTCATGACTGTGTTCCTATTTTGCCTTTCTACCCTAACCAGGGTCAGTTGCATTTGTGGAGCAATGAGAGTCTGAGAAGCAGAGTTCTGCTGTGGGAGGTGAGGATACAAGGATAAGCTTGGGCATCATTTGAAGGAAGAAAGGCAGCCTGGCCATACTCCCTCTGCACATTGTGCATGCATAGAGATACTTCTCAGGGAGTTTTCTGGCTTGGAAATAAGTGACAACTGTTGGATTTTGGGGCATGCTTTCTTCCTTGGTCCACATTGGCCCTGTTTTCCAGATACATTCATCTCTGGAGGTATCCACATATTCCAGGTTCTTGCACAAACTGCTTTGTTTCCTCTGCCCAATATGCCCTTTCTAACAACTTCATACTCCCATCTCAGCCTCCATCCCCTGGAAAACTCCTACTCAATCTTCCACAGCCTGCTCACATAACAGGAATAAAACACCAATCTCTGATCAGGGCCTGTGGGAACTCAGAGAGGTGAATTCAGGCTCAGTTCTCTTTGCAACTAATCCTCTGAACCTAATTTGCTCGTGATCTTGGGCAAATCTTCCCTTCTTTTGGCTTCAACTTCTTTATCTGTCAATGAGGGGCAGAGCTAGCCAAGCTGTGAGCCTGCCAGCTTTGACACACACCCTGGGTGGCAGTGAGGCCAAGGTTCAAGGTCCTGGCCCAGTGCTCTCCCTACTGGCCTGCCTCACTCTCCCCAGTTGAGAGGAACATCCTGAACAGCGTTAAGAATAATAAACATGCACTGATAAACATCAATAGGCCCATCTGGTGCCAAAAGGAAAAGAGAGAAGACTGTGCTTTGCTGGCCAGAGCCTCCCTGGACCAAGGAGCTACAGCCAGCTCCTTAATCATCTGGAGACAGCCGGCTGGCTCCCCCAGCCCCAGCCTGGGCCCGGGGCAGGCAGAGGCCAGGCCAGGCCCTGGGGAAGCCAGCCACTAGATCTCAGCCATAGTCCAGTCACAGCTGCCCCTACCCCTATACTGGGGCCTCCCTCCAGATGGGGGCTTATGTCACTGCCCTGTTTGAAGGCTTTAGTGACTCCCCACTTCCTACAAACAGCATCCACACACCGTGGCCTGGCAGGGAAGGCTCAGACTGTGGTCTGCTCTGCAGCCTCATGGCTCACCTACTGTAGCTAACACTGCAGCCACTGGGAACATCTTGCCATTTCCTACAGATGCCAGGCTCTCATTCCTCTGAGATTTTTCACAGACTTTTCACCTTTGGGGAAGTTACTGATGCTCCTGGAAAAATCCTACATTGATACCAACTTCAACACTAGATACCTGCTGAGTTAGTACATTTAGTTCTGGGTACTCAATATTCTAATTATCTGGTTCCATATCCAACTAGAACAGGAACCCCTGAGAGAGGAGACTTGCCGTTAAAGAAGGAAGATATACTACTGTTCAGAGTTTGAGCTCTTGAACTAGGGGGTCTGTGTTCAAAACTTGTTCTGCCACTTTGCTGTATAACCCTAGGCAAATTACTTAACTTTTCTGTGCCTCAGTTTTCAGTAAAATAAATATGATGTGAATAATATACACCTACATTTCAAGGTTGCTTTTAGGTTGACATGAGCCAATACATGTCAAGTGCTGGAATGGTGCTTGGGACCCAGCCATGCTGTCTCAGTGGTAGCTGTTATTATTTATCTTTGCATACCATACGCTGCTAGTGGCTGGTACAAAGTAGGCTTCAGATGCATTTGTGGAATGACTCAGCAAGGGAAAGGACATTAGACAACCCCATGTAATCCTGCCTACTGTGGTTATGCAGTAAATATTTGTTGAGTGGCAGGCTGTGGTTTCAACAGTATGGATACAGAATAGGCACTCATGGAGGGGAGGGGTTGCATATTCCCCAGGAGTTCAGGAGTATTTTTTATGAGGATCCAGTAGGGGATAATGAACTTGGGGTCTATTGGTTGTCTAGGCATCCCAGGAGTGCTGATAAACTCAGTTGTTAGTGGCTTTGGATCTATGCTGAGTCATGTAACACTTGGAGTCAGTGGTGGCCTTGTGATGGAGGGTGGTCAGTGGAGGAAGTGACCTGCTGTGGCCAGGGAAGACAGCCCCTCCAACCTTTGACTTGTGGGTCCTCACAGGCTCTTCCCAGAGCAGGCGCCCTGACTCATTCATTAAACCACATGTTCAAGGGAACCACCATCCCCAGAGAGCTCTGTTCACTGCCTTCCAGCATTCCAGCCTTCCTGCCTCCCTGGGGAAGCTGGGTCTCCCTACTTTGGTCCAATTTTCCATGTGGGATTTCCGGAGACACCAAATAGGTCATGTGATGGAAGACATGGTTCAGAAACTTGGTACATTTTTAAAATTCTGAACTCTATTTTCAGTTTCCTGCTCCCCTGTGCATTATGCCCCTCTGCTCCTAGCCCCAAACATACCCTTTTATTATGAGCAATATGCTTCTCTTCAGTGAAGAAGGATTCTTGGTTAGATGCATGAATCAGTGTTTTAGTAGGTTGAGAATTATCCTGTAATCTGAGAAGCTCTTTCTGGTAGACCACAGTTAAAACTTCCTTGAGGGGTTCTGGTAGGAAATGTATACTACTTGGTATACAAACACACTGGAGTAGATGTAAACATTTTGCTAATGGTTGGGGATCACCTATTGTCTGGTTAATCAGAGTACAGGATGTCCTACTAAGACCATCAGAGAACTTGCAACAACCCTGTGGCAAACTGTCTCAGACAAAGTCTTGTCCATGCCTCTGCATGTGCAGAGCACAATAATCTGTGGATATGAGTCAGCTCTAGACTTCCCAGCCCTAATAGTTTGGAGATGTAGAGTCCCCAGGGAAGATTGTGCTGAAAAATCCTTTCACACAGTTGGTGCCTAGAAATGGTGGGTCACAGTGACATAGGGGGCCTTAGCATCTGAGCCAGGGGTGATGAGGACACTTATGCTCTAGAAGGAGGCAGGATCAATGTCATGAACTTGGAAAGAGGAGGCTAAACACGTGAGGGCTTGGGTGTATATTTGGCATTGCAACTGTAAGCAAAGATTGGGGGAACACCAAAATGGCAGAGTGGTAAGCAGCAGAGAAAAAGCCTTTCTGAGAGTCACCATCCAGATGCTAGAATATAGCAATGTGAGGAAGACAAGAAGGAGGGAAGTGGGTCCCCTGGACCCAGGAAGTATCTGAAGTGTGAACTGAAGCCCACCAAAAGAGTGAAGAGGGAAACTTCAATGAAGAAGAAGGAGGTTGCCAGCAGTGCCTTCTCCCTGAGACAAGACTTACCATGTGAGAGGAGTGATTCAAACCTGCGGACACGCGATGACTGCTGGCATCCCCAGAGGCCTCCACAGAGAGACACAGAAGTGGAGGGGAGCAGGAGATATGAAGGACTGCACTAGCTGGTGGTGAGTGCTGAGGGCTTAGTCATTCTGTGCAAGACAGCTATTGATTGGGAGACATCTTGGAGAGAGACCAGCTGAGCTCAGAACTCAGAGCGGCTGTGGGTTCTATCTAGCAGCTTCCAGCTGGACTCAGGCCCATGGAAGATGCACTGATGGCTGCAAGCTGAATGAGTCTGGTCTTGGTCAGAAGGGGTAGGCTCACTGAGATTACCCACTAGACCCCTCACACCAAGCTACTCCTGTCTTACTGGGATAAATCAAAGTTGATCAGGACTCTGTCTCCATAAATTGTCTACCAGTGACTGCAGAGACATATCTGGATTTTTTTCTTTTTCTTTTCTCTCTCTTTTTTTTTTCTCCTTCATTGTTTAATCTTGATTTATATGAGTGCGAATGTGGTTTCTAGTCTCTTTGTGGTTGTGGTTTTGTTCTGTTCTTTTTTTTTAATCTTTTCCTTCTCTCTTTTCCTCTAGTCTTCTGCACCAGTTTCCCAAAGTTAGCATGATCTCCCTTTGTCCTCCAGTCTTACTTCTAATCTCTTCCTTTTCTTCCACTTCTGTATTTTCTCCCTAGCCCATTTTAAATTTTAACCTCTGAGGGCAAAATTGACATATAAAGGACCTGTATGCTCCATATAATTTTCTAGTTTGATTTTGTCATGTAACCACTGATCTGGTTCATGTGGTTAAATGTGGCAAATTAATAGTTAGCTCAGTCTGTCATTTTCTAGGCTGTGTTTGATGTTATTGTCTTTGCTTATGGTACCACTATAACCAAAAGTGACATAATTTTTCTAAACAGCTGTTCTTCCTTGTATTCCAAGACTGAGATTGACTAAATGTCACAGAAAATACTGTGGCACAGTGCCAAACAACCAGGGGTTGGGCCAAACCAGCAGCAACTTCTTATCTCCAACAAATTGAAGAGGTAAGATCTTGCAATAGACTCAAACCCCAAAACCAGCTACACCTGGAAGATGTCTTGGAGAAGTAGTCATTTCTTAATGGTTCTAAACACTAGCAATAAACCAACCCAACATAGGCAATTTGCAATCACCACCCCAGGAACTGAACTAAAAAAAAAGTAAAGAGAATGAGAAGACAAATAAGATGCAACCTCAGACATCCAACTCATCAAAGACAAATCCAGGGAGCAATGAGGCGGGACAATCCAAAATCCAGCCACCTGATCTCTCTTTGTTGTAGTAACAACCAAGCAATTAAATGAGGCTCTAGAAAATAAAAATCAAATCAGAAATAGTTTCTCAGATAACTGCAGAGATGGTGTCCACAATGAAAACCATGCTTAGTGACTCTATGGCAGATACAGACAAAAAACCAGAGGAGCTTTAGAAAAATATGGAAGCCATGACTGCTCATCATATGAAAGAAAAGGAATCTATAAGGCAGATTCAAGCAGATATTTAGGATAATGAAAATTCCACTGATAATACCTGCAACAGATTAAGACAATAAAGACAGAATCTCAGATGTAGAAGACAGACTTGTGGTTTCTGATCATGAAAAGAAAGATTTCTTAAAAATAGCAAGAGACCATGAGAAATCAATACAGCAGCTGCTAGATGAGGCAAAGAAAAATGACTTAAGATTGACTGGAGTCAATGAAAGAGCAGAAGATACCAAAAATGATATAAAAACTGTTCACAGATATCACGGCAGGAAACTTCACAGATAAAAAGAATTTGAAATACAAAGAATTTGAAATACACATTAGTGAAGCATATAGAACTCCAATTAGCTGTGATAAAAAAATATACAGCCAGGCTTATCATAGTCAAGATTACAGAAATTCAACATAAAATAGAATATTAAAAGCTGTTATGGAAAATAAACAAATCCCTTAGAAAGGAAAGCCCATCAGAATCACAGATGACTTCTCAGAACAAACTCTGAAGTCAAGGAGAGCTTGGAGTTAAGTATTTCAAGCTCTAAAGGAGAGCAACCTTCAACCAAGATTGATGTGCCCTGCAAAACTATCTTTTAAAACTGATGGAAAAATAAGATACCTCAATGACAAAGAACGTCTGAGGAAATTTATGACCACCAAACCAGCACTCCAAAATGTTTTAGAGGACATTCTAAAAAGAGATAACAAGGACTACAACTCCATGAACCCCAACAGAAGGAATCCACCAGGAAAGGCAAACAATTGAACAGAAGGAGGGGAAAAAGAGAGGGGGAGCCAGCAACAGGAAAGTAATATGACAAGAATAAGTCAATACCTATCAGTTATAACCATCAATGCTAACGGTCTGTATGCACCAATCAAAAGACAGACTGACAGAATGTACCAAGAAGCAAAATCCAACAATATGCTTCATAAAAGAAACACATTTAATTACAAAAGAACTTCATAAACTAAAAGTCAAAGTATGGAAAAAATACTCCATGTGAAAAGAACCCAGAAAAAAGCAGGGGTAGCTATTCTATTTTCAGACAAAGGGAATTTCAAGTCAAGGCTGATGAGAGAGATAAAGAAGGTTGCTACTTTTTTTTTGTAAAGGGAACAATCCAAGAGGAAGAGATAACAATCATAAATATATATACAACAAATACCAGTGCACCCAAATATATAAAACAAATATTAATGGGCATGAAAAATCAAATAAGCACTAATATACTTGTATTGGGGGAATCTCAATAGTCACTATTATAAAAAAAAGGTCAAGTAGACAAAAAAATCAACAATAAAATATTAGAACTGAACTTATAAATGGACTTAGTAGATATCTACAGAGTGGATAAATGGACTTAGTAGATATCTACAGAGTGTTCCTTCCCACAATATCGGAATGCACATTCTCCTCAACTGCACATGGGATGTTCTCCAAAATAGACCATTTACTAGCTCATAGAACATGCTTAAGTAAATGCAAAGGAACTGAAATTATCCTGTGCATATTATCAGACCATAGTGCAATGAAACTGGAAATAAATGATAAAAAATTTCAAAAAGCTCCATAAACACATGGAACTTAAATAACACATAGATGCAAAAATCCTCAATAAGATACCGGCAAACAATGCAACAAATCATCAAGATTATACGCCATGACCAAGTGAGATTCATCCCAGCGATGTGGGGGTAGTTCAACACATATAAGTCAATAAATGTAATATACCATATTAACAGAGCCAAGGACAAAAATCATATGATTATGTCAATAGATGTAGAAAAAGATTTTGACAAAGTCCATCATTGATTCATGATAAAAATCCGACAGAAAATCTGAATACATTGTCTTTATCTCAATCTAATAAAAGCCATCTAGGACAAACCAACAGTTAGCATCATACTAAATGGAAAAACTGAAAGCTTTCACTTTAAAATCAGGAACAAGGGAAGAATGTCCACTGTCTCCACTCTTATTCAACATAGTCCTGGACACTTTAGCCAGAGCAATTAAACAAGGGAAAGAAATAAAAGGAATAAGGATAGGAAAGGAAGAAGTTAAATTACCATTATTTGCAGATGACACGATACTCTACATTTAAGCCTCTCAAAACTCCACTAAAACTGCTATCTTTAATAAGCAAATTAAATACCGTAGCTGGATACAAAGTCAACACTTAAAAATCAGTAGCATTGCTATACATGCATAACAAGCTCATTGAGAGACAAATTAGGGAAACAACACCTTTCACAATAGTATCCAAAAATCAGACGTGGTGGCATATGCCTGTAATCCCAGAGTTTGGGAGGCTGAGGTAGGAGGATCATTGGGAGCTCGAGACCAGCCTGGGCTACAAAGTGAGCTCAAGGCCAGCCTGAACTACACAGTAGACCCTGTCTCAAAAAAAAACCCCAAAACATTACAATAGCATTCAAAAAAGTGAAATACCTAGCAATCAGTCTAACAAAGGATGTAAGCAAAGATTATAGATTTGAACAAGTCAGAAATAGTTGCCCAGCTGGTCATAAATTTGAGCCAGGGCCAGGCTCAATGTGTGATCTTGGGATGGACTACAACCTCATGTCCACCTGTAGCCCTTTTGTATGGACTCTTATGCAATGAATATATGACTTGTGCAACTTGCAGTGAGTTCTGGAGCAGAAGAGTTTATGCGTGTGTGCATGCAAACTGTGTCTCCTCCTTCCCTGTGTCCTTCTGCTGCCCCTTCTAGGGGATCTCTTTTCTTTGAAGCCATGATGTGAAGGCTGTGAGGCTGGCAGGGAAAGGTTGGCATATATAGTCTTGGGTCTTATTAATAGGGTCCTGAAGGCAGCTGGGGTGCTCTCCTTTCCTCTGCTGAGGTGCCCTGGGGACAGCTGATTAAGCAGCCTGGCACAGAGTCTGCAGTGATTTACAGGCTACCCAGAAGCTTCTGTCTGAGAACCGAGCTGCTGCATTATTCATGGTGATGCATCATAAATCTGCCCCTGGAACTGGCTGTGGGCTCTGCCCTGGAGGCTGAGGAAAAAGGGAAGGGTGGTAGGGGAGGAATGGCGACTGTTAGGACAGGCATGTTGCACTGTAGGATAGGTTCTAACAGGAACTTGATCCTTGCTCTTTAGGTCTGGTGTGCGATCCCCTGAAGCCACCTCATCTACTTGCAGTTCAGCTAGGAGACAATAAGTCCTCCTTTTGCTACTCTGGTCCAGCTACAGCCCTCTAGTCTAACTCAGGTACCTTTTACAGTAGCTGAAGCCCATGGTTCCTGAGATAAGTAAGTCTTAACAGGATTTAAAAATATCAGCTCATATTGCTTTAGAACAAATATCTGTCTAAGGTCCTGTCATCAACCAAGGGGAGCCTCCATTTGCAAAGTCTGGATCAAGGCTTTGTTAGTCTCACTTTTGATGTGGTTATTTTACCTCACTCACTAATATCTGTGAATGAGAAAATGCAGGCAAGATAGAGCCACAGGTATTGATAGAGGAAATGATATCATGACCTCCAAATATGATATAAGAAAAATATTATAACTCCCAACCTGCTAGGTGTCTGATACAATGAGTTCATGTTCCCCCACATGGAAGAATGAATTCTAAGGAACAGTGGAGGTTAAGAGTAGGAAATATTTATCGAGGGGGAGAGATACAGCTTCTGAGAGTTAGGAGGGGCCTGGAATATGTGGCTGAGGACTCCATTTCTCAGGGGAAAGTATATAGCACAACCACATGGGTACAATGTGGGTTTCAACTATGATTAAGCAGTAAGATGATAAGCAAAGTTTCTTAGGTAATATTGATCGGGTAGGGGAAGCAAGTCACATAGCATGTACATGGAAGGAAGAAATAACTTTTCAGGAAGGGATGGGTCCAAGAGTCTTGGTCACCCACTGAGGTGACTGGTGTCTATCTAGACTTTGTTAGACCAGGTGTTACCACTTATCTCAGGCCTGGTCATTCCATCTTAATCTTGAGGCCTGGCCTCCAACAGATGCCCCTCTAGCCACAGCTGTAATGAGTTTTCATCTTTGCCCTGACTAGGGCCCAGCCCTATCTGAGTAACTATAATATTTCCACCTAACTCAGTTGTCTATAATACTATGAGAGGAAGCCAAACTTGGACTTGCTTCAGAGACACGTGGTGGCTCTTTAATAGTTTGCTTAGTCTCAATAGAGGGTGTGGTTTTAGAATTTGTTTTTCTACCAAGGTCCCAGGTGATGCTGAGCCTAGAGATCACACATTAAGAATCACTACCTTAGTGTAATTTGACTAAGCTTTGTTAGTGTTAACATCACCTAATGAGGTCAAAAATATCAGTACAATTTGTAAATCATTAAATTCATTCATTTATTCTATACATATGTACCCACCCTGCTCTAAGTGGTCTTATTGTGCTTCTGCTGGGAGCACAGGTACAAAGAGTCAGGAGGCAGCCTCTGCAGCCAGCTCAGAGCTCAGTTGGGCAGACTCCAGGTGCTTATGGAGAATAGAATGAAGCAGTCCAACAAATTTATCTCCTGTTTAGGGGTTTAGACCCTTCAAAGCTCACTGCTGTGATCTAAATAAAGGTGAACTGTTGTGGTTTCTCTTCTAAAGCTGGATGACTGGAGAAACACCCAGAGACTTGATGTCTGTCAAGCCTGAGGGTATTGCTGTCATGAAAGGAGATGTTCTTGCAAGCTGGGGGGTTAAGAAGGTCTCACTGAGGTGGTAAGACTCAAGGATGAATTGAGGAAGGAGAAAGAACACATAAGCCTGGCTGTTCATTACCAAGTGAACTATCTTTTTAACATTTAATGTATTTGTTTGCTTACTTTCTGAGATTTAGGCTGAGAAACCTTTCCCCTGATCTTACTGTTGCCAGATTCTCATTTTTTATAGTTTCTCATTTATGCTTTCTCCTACTATTTGCAGACAACAAAAGCTTGCCTCAAAGAATCACCAGGCAGACAGTAAGTGCATCTGCACAATGTCTGAACCTGGGGAAAGTGTGGGAATTGCTAATGTGCAGGGGACTTGTGATAGGGTGGGAATGGGTTGTAAGAAGATGTGGGGTGGGGGTAAGCTGGCTGGAAAGGGCAGTGGGTACGCGATAAGGAGCAGGTTATTTAGATGCTATACTAGGAAGTCCAAATGGGATGGCTCAAGACACTTCCCACACCTCTTTTATCCTACTTTCCAGAAAGAAGTATTTTAAGCTTTTTTAGTGTTTGGTATTTGCAATCATATTTCTAACTAAAATCAATGCATTGATTTCTCTTCACCCACCAACTTCAGAAATTATTGGCTTTCTATTAGATGAAAATTTAAACTCATGAATACTTTTTTGGATCCTCTATTCTCCTAATACTATTATATCAATTTTTTGTCAACATCATTTTTAGAGGTTTCATTATTATGGCTATAAGTTGTACTCATCATTGACATAAATGATATAGTTCATTCTTGTACAACTTTTAGGGTTTTTTTTTTTTTTTTTTTTTTTTTTTTGGTTTTTCTCCGGTACCGGGAACTGAACTCACGACCTTGTACTTGCCAGGCAGGCGCTTTTGCCGCTGAGCTAAATCCCCAGCCCCACAACTTTTAAGTTTTCCTGTAGTTAATAATTGCCTTGGTTTTTCATTTGTTAATGTTCCTTTGGACATCTAAGTAATTTCAGACCCTCCCACAATTCTGTAAAATACCCATCAATACAATTTTCTGATGCATCAAACCTAACAGATAATTTGTCACTTTGATTTTCTTCCCTCAGGTGTCATATCTCCTTGAGTTTCCCATTTACTATTCCATCTGGTCTCACTCCTTTCTATGACTTCTTCATAGCCTCATCCCTCTCCACCCCCCATTAACATCCTGGCATTGCCTTTGCCCTTTCCTAAAGTGTATTCCTTGTTTCTTTGATTCCATATGTGTCTTTCTCTTTTTTACTCCTGTGCTTTGTGAGAAAAGATGTAACAGAGAGAAATACCTAAAAATGTCTTACTTTTACTCATAAACTAGATTGGTAGAGAAGTGTAGGCTGAAGGTAATTTCCTCTTAGAGCTTCCAACTTTCATTGTTGCTGTTGAAAATCCAGTTTCATTCATATTCTCAGGCCTTTTCTCTCAAGAAAACTTTAGAAATGTTTCTTTATCCCTGATATTCTAAAATTTCATATTGATTAATTGTGGGGTGGGTATTTTAAAAACTAGATTTTAATCCAGCATTATTTTCTCTAATTCTGAAAAAAATTAGTTTGGTCTTGCCCTAATAGCCCACTCTCCCATCATCCCTCCTTACCTCCCACTTTCCCTCCAACCTTCTTTACTTTCTGTACCTCCTCTTCTCCTCCTTCCTTCCTCCTTCCCTTTCCTTCCTCCCTTCCTTCTTTCCTTCCTTCCTTGTTAGAAATTGAATCTTCTAAATTTGTTCTTTAACTTTTGAATCTTCTATCATACTGTCCATGTTATTACCATTTTTTCTGCTTTATAACAACAATTACTTTCTTAAATTTATCCTACAACTCTTCTATTGTGTTTTTGTTCATATATTTAATCTTGAAGAGCTTTTTTTTATAGTATGAGAGCAGATCATCTTTTTATTTCATGGATAGAATATTTTCTTTTATCCAAGTACAAATATTAATTATATATTATTTGAGGCTTATTTTTTAATATTTTTGTTTATTCTGAGCTCTCTTTTATTTGTTTACCTGAGTGCTTTATTTATTTATTTATTTTTTCCAGTACCAGGAATTGAACTCACAACCTTGAGCTTGCCAGGCAGACGCTGTGCCACTGAGCTAAATCCCTAGCCCCTTACCTGAGTGTTTTAGATGGGGTGTTTTTCTTAGATGCCTGGCCATTCTTGGTCACTCATTTATATTTAGAAATGAGGATGAAAAAGTGGATTAAAGCACTGGAAAGAAATGAGGCTGTGGACAGGAAATAAGGTAGCTCAAGGTCTTTTTTTGTGAAGCTCCATCAAATCTGTGGATCTTTTCTTGAAGATAATTTAGTTTCTTTCAAAAGTGTTAAAATTTGTTTTCTTCTCTCTTATGATAGAGCCTCATGTATATCATACAGATGCTGCCAGTGTTCTGGAACTTGGGTGGGTTTGGTGGGTTAAGGTTAGGGTTAGGGTTAGGTTAACCACTGAGTTTTGTAATTTTCCCTTCAAACAGTGAGATTACTTTCCTTCTCTTTAAATCTGCATTGGTTTTGTCACTCCTTTAACTAATAGAATGCAGTGGAAGTGAACCTTTGATATTTCTGAGACTAAGCCTTTAGAATCCTTAGAAGGTTTTTCTTTTTAGTTTTGGTCTCCTCAGATATTATTTAGGAAATCTTAAAAAAAAAAAAGAAAAGAAATTTAGAAGAGCCCATGTAGAGAAGTCATAGGAATGCCGAAGAGAAAAAGGTCAATCCTAGAGGAGGTGGCCCTGATTGGGGGTGTTAGTTATTTCAGCACCCAGCTGGGTCTACCTTCCCAGTGGGTCCCATGGGGCATCAGATATGTGAGTGGTCATTTTGGATGTTTCAACCTAGTTGAGCACTTAGATTAACCCTGGCCAAGATCTTGTTGTCCTATGGAGTGAAGAATTTTTTTAACTAGGTGAAATCATTTATAGAATTGATAAGAAATAAATTTCTCATTGATTTAAGCCATTAAATTTTGGGATGATTTTTATGTAGCAATAAATAACATAACAGCGGGGGAAGAGATCTTAGGCTGCATCACAGGATATGAATTGCAGTTTTAAGCAATGCGCTGATTTTGAAATGGTTCTCTTTCTCTCTCTCTCTCTCTCTCTCTCTCTCTCTCTCTCTCTCTCTCTCTCTGTGTGTGTGTGTGTGTGTGTGTGTGTGTGTGTTAGGGGCCAAACCCAGGCCCTTGTGCATGCTAGACCAGAGAAGTGCTCTGCCACTGAGCTATACTCGTAGCCCACTGTTGCTCTGTCTGTATTTAGATTCAAGATACCCCGTAATTTAGAAAATTATTGCTCAAATTTATCAACTGTTATTGACCTTAACATCCAAATTATAACATCCAAGGTCTCTACCTTGATATGGTTCAAGCATAAAATTTATCACTGTGATGATCTCTAAGTCCTTGGTCCAATATCTTGACTCCAGCTAGGAAACTTTTCCTTCAAGCCTCTGCCTTATCTAAGATATTTTCTGCCTTATCTTTTTCTGTAAAGTCTGCTTGAAGTTTTTGAGAAGTGGGATTGTAATTCCTTCTGCACAATTCTTCCAGCAGATATAGTATGGATAAGTAGTAAAGTCATTCTTGTCTGCTAATGATTTTAATAAGATTTTAATGTTCTCAGCCTTAAGTACAATTGATTAGTACATTAAAATATATACATTTGGACTTGCAATTGGCAGTTTCTGTTGTGGTCTTTTTTCTAAATGCTCATTATGGTTTAGAGATGAAAATGTGTAATATCCTTAAAAACCAGCACTGATGAACAACATGTCAGACTGTAAGCATTTACTAAACTCAAGGCTGTAAATATTAAGACTGCATCACAAAACCAGAAACAAGTGCCATACTCATATTCCTCTTGAAATAAAGGAAATAGAGCATTTCTCTCCTCCCAATTGCCCTACAGTTGGAAACCAAACCAATTAAAACACTGTGAAGCTTTGTGCTACTACATAGGTTCTGCTTATTCTGCCTACTCAAAAATTCATTAGGAGACTGGAACTGCTGGAAAACAACAGGAATTTATGAGGTTACCCCAGGGGTGGTCTTTTACATTTGAGGAAATACCCAATGCTCACGCATGAAGACTGAGATATTAACAAATATGGTAGCAATGTATGCTGAGAATTATTAGGAGTTTGGGGATAGAACAAATTTCCCCCATGGCACAGTGGCACCAAATTGAAAGAAAACCTGGTGTGCTGACCTCAGCAGCACACATATAAATTAAAAGCCTATGAACCAGACCCTGAAAATTGGGCTAAGACCTCTCTGTATGATAAACTCTCTACAGTACTGTTGCTATAGATATGAGAAGGGGACCCAAATGATTCCAAGTGGAAAGTTGTGGGATCAGGGGAAATCTACACATTTTATTTATTGCTAAAACAGAGGCTTGATATATCTTTCTTATTATGAAAACAAATAAAAAGGGCACTTAACTCAATCTATTAAAAAAAGAGCAACTGCAGGACATGAGAAAGGAAACTTCATCCTGATGACTCAGAAGTCCGGAGAGTAACTAGAATACAATTTTAGAAAACTGTTTGGAAACTTCACTAAATTTAAAAAAATGGTCCCTATGAGCAACGAAAGAAAACAAGAAGAGAGGAAACCAAGATAAAACAAAATGATATGAAAATATAATGAAATTAGGTGAAAAGGGAACTGGGTTAAGATGTGAGGGCACATAAGTTGTCTACTATAACAAAATGAACTACCCTAAAATGTGGTGGATTAAAACATGTCATTTTATTTGCTCACAATTCTGTAAGAAAGAATTGGGGCAAGATCACTGGGCAGTTTTTCTATTCCATGCACTGAGAGGTCTACTCTAAGAAGTGGTAGCATTTAATTGGCAACTGGGCTGAAACTGAGATGTCCAAAATGTTTCCTCTTGTACAACTTGCACTTGGTAACTATAGAATTGTGGGACTCCCGTATTGTTTGGATTACTTTGTATGGCTGCTGTAGAAGCTTCTAGACTTCTTAAGATCTAGGATTGGAAGTCCTCTGATATTACTTCTGTTGCTTCCTATTGGCTAAATCAGGTCATAAGGTCAGTCCGTATTGAAGGAAAAGGAAACAGTCTTCATCTCTTGGGAGGAGTCACATGTGCATATAGCTTGAGGAGAAATTATTGGCAGTTCTATCTGTCACTGTCTTACCTAGAAACTGAAGATTCAAAGAAGGATGGGAAAGAAACTTAAAAGATTAGTATCCACACCAAAAAAGGTGAAAAGATGAATTGGCACTGAAAAATTGAAACATTGATGTGACAATAAACGTGAATAGTTCTCCCAGAAAGTACAGTATGAATCAGTGCAGAGATGAAACCATGAATGAAGAGACAAAAGACATAGAAACAGAGTTATTATGGAATCCCCTTACAGTGTTTGTGGAACTCCCTGTGTTAGGTGTCTCGGTGACAAAAAATAGCCTTACACATGGTATTGGTTAGCTTTCCCATTGCTGGGTATAACACCCAATACAGCTCAAAGGAAGTTGTTCAAGTGTTGCAGTGGGTTTTTTTAGCTCACAGTTTAGGGGATTCAGTCTATGTTCAACAGGCTCCAAGGCAGAACCATCATGGCAGGAGGGTGAAACAAAGCTGCTCAGTTTGCGGTGGCTGAAAAGCAGAGAACGGGAACAGTTTCAGAAAAGAATGAGCTATGAATCATATACTACCAACAATCATGTCTCTGTGACCCACCCAGACATACCCAGAAGCATATTTTGCTAATCTCTAGGCATTACTTAATCTAGTGAAGTTGACATATCAGAATTGATGGCCATGATCCACCTCATGTCAACTTTACACCCAAAACATCTCCTGAAATGATACTTAATCTCCACATAAAGACAAGAGCAAGTTTATAATTCTTACTACCATAATACATCTGTCCTGCATACAGTGAGAAATGCAACAATCTATTTCCCAAAGTCTCAAACAATTCCTGCATTTTAAAAAAGTCCAAGTCTAAGTCTCTTTTGAGGCTCAAGGCAAACTCTTAGCTATAAATCTCTAAAAATAAAAAATCAAGTTACAAAATCTGAAGGTATAATGGCACAGAGTAAACGTTTCCACTCCAAAAAGTGTGTGTTTCTTAGTCAGAACTCAGAAGACCAGAATGCTGACAGAAATATGGACAGTGAAGGCCAGGCTCAGAGGTTTCCACTGGGAACAAGGACTCTTTTGGCTGTTGGACTAGAGGCCAGGTGTACTACACTCTGGCAGAAAATTTGTGTACATTTTACCCATGTCCTAAGACTTTGTGAGATACTGAAATTAAGCAAGGTGGACTAACTAACTAATATAGTAGAGGAAGTTTCAAGACATTTAGGCTATAGCAAGGGTACTTATGATTTTAGTCCAATTTATAGTGAGAATTGGATGCAAAAGGCAGAGTTCAAATTTTGGCCCAGTAGGAACCATGTGTAAAGTATGGGCCAAAAGAAGTGTAGGTGCTGAAGCAATTAGTACCATTAAAAAGAAACCAAGAACTTTGTTCAGAGATTAAAAGGAGCGATGCCTTGGAGGCACCTCAGAAATCAGTAAGACTCCACCTATCACAAGATCAAGTATGCCAAATGTGTGAAACGTTTCATTTGAAAAGAGAATCACTGGGACCCTTACTCAAGAAGGGTTTACTAGGGAATTGGTTCCCTGGAATTCTATTCACTTCTCTCAGCCATCCAGGCACCCAGAGTCTACTGCAGTCATGGTCTAAGATTGTCTGGCTGCTGATTCAACTGACAACAGACTTTGGTCTTGTACATGTGATTACCAGCATGAAGAATGCAAGAGATGTGAGGTCAGGGGCCAGATTTCAGAGGAAGCCTGAGAGGTCAGGCAAAGAATCCCTAAGAGGGTAGTGCATAAAGTTGTGGGAATGATGCCAAAGGAGCAATGGAGACCCCAGGAAGCCAGATTCTATAAAAGATAATAAGGAGAGCTCTCACCTAGACAGATCATAGAAATAATTATATTTACTAGAATAAAAATAGTCTTTAGGAATTGGGAAGTGAAAAAATTAATTATAAGTTCAAGCGACTTTAAACTTCTCAGCTGCAACACTACCAAAAGAAAGTATAAAAATATATCCATTTTTCAATTTTGTGAGTAAAATTTGTGATTTACATTTTTAAAAAAATACTTAAAGATTTCAACATGTGACTGGGTAAATGATTCTTATATTTCATTTTACTCTCTCAGTTTTTGTTTAGATATTCTAGGGCCTTGTCTTCTGTATAAACTTTAAAATAAGCTTGCCTGTGCCTATAAAATATATTGTTAGTATTATATAGAAATTAACTAAATGAATGTGGATAGAAGTGACATTATGTTGTATCATCTAATCATGAACATGATATATTTTTACATTTATTTGGGCTTTCTTTGATTTCTTTCATTAGAATCTTACAGAGTCCCATGTTTTTATTATACATGTTTTGATAAATGTGTACATAAGTATTTAGTTTTCTTTGGACTGATTATAAGTGATACCATGTTTTGGTTTGCATATGTTAATTTTAATATACAGACATGCAATTGATTTTTATGCATTGATCTTTTTATCATATAATCTTTCTGAATTTACATATTTTATTATTTCCATGCAATTTTCCATATCGACAGCCATGCCACCAACCTTGGTGGCGCAGCCTGGAATCCTAGCATTTGGAGGCTGAGGAAGGAGGATCAGCATGGATTCCAGGGCAGCCTAAGCTACATACCAAGACTATCTCAAACAACAAAAACAGGAAAGGCATCCATGCCATTTCCAAATAAAGACAGTTTTATCTCTAGGTTAAATGCCTTTTTATTCATTTTGCTTGCCTCTCTTCAGGAGTTAGGACCTGTAGCAACATGCTGAACAAAATGATGAGAGCTCCTTCTTGCCTTTCTTTGATCATAGGAAAAGTGCATTCAGTTTTTCACAATTAATTATGAGGTTAGCATATTTTTAAATAGATCTGCTTTATCAAGTTGAGATAATTTCCCTTTATTCCTAATTTGCTGTAAATTTTTATCATGAATGTTAGCTTTTGTCAAATGCTTTATCATGGACACAAATGTAAATCATGAAAGTATAAAACTTTTAGAAAGAATAGAAGATCTTGGGATCTGCAAGTAGGCAAAGAGTTCTTAAATTTCACACCAACCCCCAATCCATACAATTTTAAAATATGATGATAAATTAAACCTTGTCAAAATGAAAAGCTTTCTTTCTGTGACAGCAATATGAAGGAGATGAAGACAAGTTACACACTTGGAGAAAATATTTGCAAACACATATTTGACAATGCCTAGAATATGAAAAGAACTCTCAAAGCTCAACAGTTAAAAAAAATCCACTTTGAAAATGAGGAAAAGATATGAACAAATATTTCACATGGAGTGGATGTAGAGATGGTAAATAAACATATGAAAAAATGCTCAACATCATCAGCTGCTGTCATAAAATCTCAAACCAGAAAAAACTCATGTGCTTCAGTAGGCAAATGGTTAAACAAAATTGTGATGTATCCATACTGTGGAATACCACACAGTAATAAAAAGGGACCAACCATTTTTGCACACACATTGGATGAATTGCCAGGAAATTATGGTGAGTAAAAAAAGCCAATCCCAAAATATTACAAACTATAGGATTCCCTCTATATAACATTCTTGAAATGGCAAAATTACAGGAATGGAGAACAGATTAGTGGTTTTCAGGAATCAAGGATGGAGTATAGGGGGTGATGGGGTAACAAGAAGGCACAGCTATAAAAGAACAATGTTCAGTGCCCCGGTGATGCTGGAACTGCCCTATGTCTTTACTGTAGTTGTGGATACAGCAACCTACACAGATGATAGAATTTCACAGAATTAAAATACACATAAACACATATGAATACAAATAGAAAGGGGCAAATCTTACTATGATCGGTGAATCAGATCAATGTTGATGCCCTAGTTGTGATTATAGTTTTTGTAAGATGTAACTTTGTGGCAAATTGAGTAAAGGTGTGTGAGGTCTCTTTTCGTTTATTCTTATAGCTGCATGTGAATTTACAATTATCTCAAAATCAAAAGTTATAATTTTAGAAAATGAAACATTAGAGCAGTTACATTAAAGGCAAAAGTTAGACAAAGATGCTCACCATAACAATTATTAGTCGACATAATTTTATGAGTTTTAGTTAATGCAATTAAGAAAGAGTGTTTTTATGACTTTAAGTTAACACAGTTAATAAACACAAGAAGAAACTAAGAAACAGGCAATGAACTTATCATGATTTGTGCACACTAATTTTTTATATTGAAAATCCACAGGAAACTGTGGAAGAGAGTTTACAAGGAACTCAGTTATGAATTCATTTTAAAAAAATCAAGAACTCTTAAATACAAAATAGCAATGGCTAGTTAGGGTGAAAAATTTCCTTGGTTTGAACTATTCAAAACTGTGTAGGACCCATAGGAATAAAGTTTTAATAGTTTCACTGAAAGACATAAAAGAAGACTGGAATAGTGGGACATGATGTTGGGAAGATTCAAAAGGTAAAAATGTCATTTCACCACAAATTAATTTATATCTTTAATAAAATTCTGATAAACCTTCCCAAAGGATTTTTTCCTGAACTTAAAGAGACTCCAATGTTCTTTAGGAAAAACAAATGGGCAAGAAGTGCTTTATTATTAAATTTAAAAATTAATCATTCAGTTTAGGAAACCTGAGAGCAAAATGCACAAAAGAAATAAAGGAAGAAAAAGCAATAAATAAAGCAGTGAATTACAAAAAGAAAAATAGTAGAATCAATAAATAGATTCAATAACTCTTTCTTTGAAAAAAGTAATAAACAAATTCTGCCTTACACTGTTCACCATAATAAATCATGGAAGGAAAAAGTATAAAGAAAACAAATAAATCCAATTTTATTCTTAAGAGTAAGATATAGTATTTATGTAGTTTTTTCCTCCCCAACTTGCTCAGTGAGTTGTCTCTCAGTACCAGTTGTAATTTCTCTAGCTTGGTAATAAGTTTAATTAGCATAGCAGTTAAACTATGACATTCTAAGTAAGAAGTCTTGTGTTCAAATACAGACTTCTAAAATTTAATACTTTTGTGATATTTGCACATTTTTAAAAAACATCTCTAGGCTGCAGGTATTACTTCATTAAGTTTTGGGAAGAATAAATGGGATGTATAGTATACGTATACGGGGAAATACAGTGTTAAGTACAGCATGAAGACGCAAAAGATACTGTTTTTAGTATATGGTAGATAACACCGCGAGTTTTTCCTCTGCAGAATTTCCTGGCTTCTGTTAATTCTTCCACCTCAATTTTAAAATTGTATTGTCAAATTTTAAAAACAATGACATCGTATTAAATAGATTTACTTAAGGCAGATGCACAATGTGTCATTCTCTTCTTATTTAAATCTCTTTTCCATGTCCCCAAGAACAGTGTTCTGCGTACTTTATTTCTACTGATGCACATCACTAGATTCAGTCCTTTAGGGACTTGATAGCCTTTTGTTGGTATGGTAAATAGGGTCTTTCCTTTCTGGTTGTTTCAAGCTACTTTTTGTTGACTTATGGGAATGTTGTAAATTAGGATATTTATGCTGTAATGGATAGATTAAAAAAATTTTTTTGCTTTTTCCTTTTCAGTATTTCTTTTTTGTCTTTGACTTATTGATCTCCATGAGATATGCCTGTCTGTTTAACTTTGACTTGAATTCTGTCACTTGCAAACAACAATGTTCTTACACATTTGGAAAAATATGTAGATTTAAAAGTCCAGCTATTCCAATTGTTACACTCATATTTCCTTTTACTTATAATTTAAAGTGAAGGGATCTGCTAATATTAACCTATCACTGCACTCCTGGAGTTAAATCTACCTGGTCATGCATTATTTTTGGAATATCTTATTGAATTAAGTTTAGCATTATTTATGTTAAGTTTTTGCTTTGTTAGTGAGTTTTGATATCAGTGTCTTGCAGGATTTTTTAAATGATTTGAGATACTATCTAATTCTTTCTCTGGGTCTTGGACTAGTTTAAATAGTGCAAGAATAATCTACTCCCTGAGAGTCTGAAACACATTTCGGTCTCTAAAGTTTCTCAATGTCTTTCAATCTTCTTTCTCTATTTTAATTTTTCTATCCTTTATAGGATCAGTCTTAGTATTCCATAGGGTTTTCTTTCCAAACTCTTTTCCTCTTTCCCTCTCTTTCTTTTTGAACAATTTACCTAGAAGCTATTGGGCATTCCTGGAGGAAGAGATTTATTGAGGGTAGATGGTGACCATGGCTCGATGTTGGGGTGTCATGGTGTAAGCATGGTGAGGAAGACCGCATTGAGTTGGGGGTAGCTCTGACAGGAGGTGGCTAATAAAGGCGAAAGGCAAGACTAACCCAACAAGTGAATATATTAAGAATAGTGAGGGTCATATTGTAAGAAGGGACTTACAATTATGGAAGGGAAGAAAAATAGAATTAATATGTGGTGTTGAGTTGGAATTAAAGGTATGGATGTGCATTCATGGTTTTCAATATATAGAAGAGATGTAGAAATAAATGTGTACATTTGTGTGGTATGATCAAAAGATACTGTGAATGTTTATATTATTAAAAATTCTTTATAGTAAAAGATACATTGCTATTAATCTCATCCAAAGTACTCCCTCACTTTGAACAGTTATTCCACCGTTGTTGCCACTTTCTGAAACAGTTCCTCTTTCATGAATATCTTTAGTTGAGCTGGCATGGCTACTTGACGTACTGAGTTAATTCAAAACATACACCTTTCATGGTCATTTTGACTTCGGGGAAAAATAAGAAATTGTATGGTGCCAGACCCAGGGAATAGGGTAGATGAAGACACACCACCTTGACAGAAACTGCCGTATACGTTTTGAATCAATTCAGGACATTGAGCCAGTCATAACAGAGCAACTAAAGACCCTCATGAAAGAGGACTTCCAGAACCGTTTCAGAAAGTGGCAAGAATGATGGAATAAGTGTGTTCAAAGCAAAGGGGAATATTTTGAATCTGATTAATAGCAATGTGTCTTTTACTGTAAAAAATTTTTATTAATGTAAACATTCATGGTATATTTTGATCATGCCTTATGTATATTTAGTTTTCTATTGTTGAGTAATAAATCACCCTAAATCTTAGGAGCTTAAAAAACAAAACATATTCATTATCTCATAATTTCTGTGTATCAGAAACTTAGGAGATGCTTAGCTACGTGTCTCAAGTTCTCTCATAGGGCTGCCACCAGACTGTCAGCCATGGTGTGGCCTCATCTGAGGGGACAGTTAGAGGAGGATCTGCTTCCAAGCTCATTTATGTTATTGTTGGCAGAATTCACTTCCTCACTGGCTGTTGGCTAAGAACACCTTCTGCTCCTTGCCATGTGGGCTTCTCCAAAACACAGCTTATAATATGGTGCCAGGCTTGCCTGGGGCAAAAGAAAACACCCGAGTTTAAATTTATAATCTTTTTGTAGTCTAAACTTGAAAGTGCTATTCCATTACTTTTACCATGTTCTGTTTGTTAGGAATGAGACACTAGGTCCAGCCCACACTTGAGGGATGAGGATTGTATTAGAACTTCAATTCCAGGAGGTAGGACTCTTGGGGGACAATCATGGGACCATCTATGACAGGTAAGGAGATAGAAAGATTTCTCAACTTTATGTGCTGAAACTCCCTAATAGCATCCTAACTCTGGCACACCTAGTATTCACATCTTTGTTTTTAAGTGCTTTTACCATTAAAAGGAACTAGAGCTTTTGAAGAAATGGCAGATTTCAGGACTGGGGCAGAAAAAGCACAGGATGAGCCTGGAACATTTTGTTGTGCCAGAAAGTAAGGATGCATTTATAGAATAATGGGCATGGGTCAAAAGGACATAGAAACCAGATTGAAGGGACTCCCACGAACCACATCTAAGATAATTTGACAAAATGCATGAAAATAGTGACAGATTTTTTTTAACCATTGAATAAAATAGGACTCCATGAGTCTATACTGATAGAAAGAAAGAAAGAAAGAAAGAAAGAAAGAAAGAAAGAAAGAAAGAAAGAAAGAAAGAAAGAAGGATCTGTCCTTAAGAGTAGAATGCCAACTATGGAATAAGGAATGATGGAATCAGAAAACTGCCACTTGGAGTTCATCATATAATAAATGGTTCAAGCAAGAAGCATCAGTGACATTAACACTGTGGATGAGGAATGGGCTAGTTACATAAGTTTCAGAGGACTTTGCTACAAAGTACTCACTGATTACACAGAGAAGAGTCATTTGTCCATGGCAGACACTCCTTTAGTTAAGTGACCAAGGTCTAATTGAAATCATGTGACTCCTGCCATAATGGAATGAGAGACCCAGCAAAGGAAACACAATTTATTTCTGATTATGAGGAAGCACCAGACAAAGTTCAACTAAAGGATCTTCAATAAAGTAGTTCATCTATACCTTTAAAAATATCAAGGTCAAGAGAGTCAAGGAAAGAGTAAGGAATTGCTCCAGATTGAAGGATCTAAAGTGACATAACAACTAAATGGCATACATAACACTGGATTAGCTTGCCTTCTAATAGATGCTATTGATACAATGGACAAAATGAGTGTGGTCTGTGGATCAAATGGCAGTAATGTATTGATATTACTTTCTTGATTCTGATGGTGATATTGTGATTACAGGGCGGATGCATTTGTTTTAAGGAGAGACACACAAATATTGGGGGATAATGAGGCATCCTCATGATAAATACAACAGTACCTTGGATAATGAACTTAATTTGTTCTACGATTTTGGAAAAGATGGCCACATATGTATTTGTTGAGAAAGATGGCCATGGTCACATTTGTCAATTGATACAGAGTTTGCAAACAAAAACAAAATTTTGCCCAGCACTCTCTTTGCAAACTAAATTGTTGCAAACAAAATTTTTCATGAATGGATTCAACACTTTCATCTCACTATCGTTCCATAAGGTAACTGGTGAAAGGGGAAACAGGTATTGGGAGTTAGTGTTTTGTCCCAGGTCCATCCATCCCTTGAACCCACGTTCTTTGTTATTATACAACTGCCCCTAACAGCAATTCAGAGGAAAGATCTGGTAGCCAGCAGGGAGATGGCAGATCATGAGACTTTTCAGCCTTCGTAATCATGTGACACAATTCTTAAAACCCCACCCCCCATTTGTTCTGCTTCTGGTACACCCTGAGTCACCACTTTAGCTAAATGCCCTAAATAGTGGCTACTGTAATACACTTGATAGTCTTTTCAAAGATCCAATTCTTAGATTTCTCATATCTATATTGTAGCTTTTATTATTTTAAATTTATTATCACCTAGTTCATTGCTTTCAAATCCTTCTTCTAGCTTTTTATAGGTTTTCTTTTCTGCTCCTTTACTTGCTTTTTGAGCAGAGCAAGTAATTTAATTTTTCTACTGTTTCATGGGAAAAGCATGAATACATGTATTCTGCTTTTGAGAACTTTGTATTTTCTCTTTGCTATGGCTCCCCATTGTTTTTTAAACAATCATTAATTATAGTTTTGATTTTCTCTTTGACTCTGGGACTATTAAAATTATCCCCCACCCCTTCCAGAGTGGCTTCATTTGATTTGTTACTTTATTTTTGCTTTTGTTATTAATTTCTAGTTTTGTGGCACTGTGGTTTGAGTTTGGGCATTGTACTATTTCTTCTTTGTAGATTTTAATGAGATTTCCTTGTGGCCTGAGATATGATCAAATATTATAACTATTCCTTGGTCATTTGAAGTGAATAAAGTATATATTTTCAGTTTCTAGGAAATACATTTTGATATAGCTTTGTTAAGATATAATTTTGATACTAATCTTTTGTCCTTCTATATTCCTATTTAATGTGTGTCTACTTTATATCTCAGAATTAGTGAGACATATTTGACCTTGTTTATGATTGTGGTTTTGTTCAATTTATCTTTAAATTCCAATCTTTTGGCCTTGTGCATTTGATGCTATATTTAGATTCATGGTTCTTCTATTTTCATTTATTTTGTTCACTTATCAATATAGGGAAATACCTTCTCTCCCATTTTATTTTTTTTTGCTGTGAATTGTATTTGTCTGATATTAATATTGCCATCTTTCTGTTGGTTCTTGGGTAGTAGACATCTTGGGTAGTAGACATCTGAGAGAGAGGTCTACTCCTTTCCCAGAAGGTGGCCTGCCTTAGAGGGAGTCATGTGGGACTTAGACACCAGCCATACTTGTTTGCTCCAGACGTGAGTATCTGACTCGTGCTGGGCCAGTGAGAAGCCTCTGTAAGTGTTGGGAATTGGGACTCATAGGTTTTCATGAGTTTTCCCACTTTCTGTATTTTAACAGCATACATTTGGTGTTGCTTGTGTGATGGCCATCTTCTGACAAAAAGACTGGGAAACAAGACCTGCATTGCTGCAGTGTGGAAAAGCAAGGAAATGTGTGAGAAACCCACAAATGAGAGATAGAGGAGGAAGTCCCAACAGCACAGGGTTCCCAGTTTCCCTTTAGTCCTGAGCTTCTGGAGTCAAGGAATATAATCATTTATATTACATAATAGTAATGCTTTTGGCTGGGCTCAAACTTATGATCCTCCTGCCTCAGCCACCCAGAGTACTGGGATTATAGGTAGGTACCCTCATGCCAGGCTTTAATATCAATCTTTGGAAAATAAATTCACCCCAATTTATTACCTAATTTCTACCAATTTTTCTATTTGTTCTTTTCTCTGGTGAAAAATTATATTCTCCATGGATGAAAGAATAGTATTATTTTGAATGCTTAAATGTTTGAAAATTTCTTTAATTGCCATCACAAATGCATCATAGCTTTCCGATTTTGGCACTTTCCCTTTTAGAACTTTGCAGATATTATTATATTTATTGTATTTCTTTTTGTACTTAGAGTTGCAGAAAAGAATTCTAATTCAAGTTCAGTCTTCCTCACCCTGACATACAAATTCTCTCTCTCTAAATACTGAGAAGATTTAAAACTTTATGTCTAATATCCTAAAATTTCATCAGGACATATTTAAGTATGGCTCTTTTTTTTTTATTAATCTTGCTTGGCTGTCCACAAGATCTGTCATATTTCCCCCTTGATCTATTTTTCCTTTTAGAATGATGAGAAGGTTGTTTCAAGATATAAATTTTATTATTATTCAAGCATAATGAAACCAACAGATCAGGAAATGGTCACTATTGAAAAAGAGTGTGTTAGTCACAGTTCCCAGGGGAAAGAGACAAGTCTCACCATGGTGGGCCACCTGACCAGCCACCAGGGTTGGTCGGGAATCAGGGGAGCAGTGGCAAACATGGCCAGGCCCCCAGATTATGGAAGAAAGAAGGTGATCAGGGTAAATATGCTTAAGATTGGCCACTTCAAATACCTTCAGCAGCTTTGGAACATACAGACCATCTCTAGCTGCCTAATACCTGGCCCTGTAATAATGAGGACAGGTAGATAGTGGTCCAGAATATGAGAGCCCAATAAAGGAGATGGTAGGGTATGGGCGCTGGCTTGGCTGATTTGCATATAAAAGGCCTCTTTGCAAGGGCATCCTTTACTGTCTCTAGGAATCAGCTAGCCCTGGGAGGTGCAGTGTCTACAATTAGCAGGGACTCAGATGTTCAAGTATCAGAAATATAGGAAAAAAAACCAAAACAAAGTACAATGAATGTAGAAATAGCTACCAGAAGTCTCCAGAATAACTCTACAGTATCTGTAGTTATGTCTGGTTGATTATTTATAAGAGGAGTGTCTTGTTTACTTTTCTTTCATTATTGAGACAAAATACCTGACACTCAGAATTAAGGAAGGAAAGGTTTATTTAGTTCACAGTTTGTGGAAGTTTCAGTCCATACTTGGCTGGCTCCAAGTATGAGAGGCACATGGCAGAGGGCAATCGGAATGGCGTTGGAAGACAGCAAAAGCAACAAGAGCAAAAGGGAGGAGTGGTGGCAAGCAGCCTCTTTCCCTCCTGTACGTTGTATGCAAACTACCCACCCCAGGGCAGTGTAGCACTCACATCCATAATCCCAGCATGGACTGTGGCTTAATCAAAAACCTAGAATAGAAGCCTGCCCATGACTGCATGAGGATTTGGGGGGACATGCAGACACAAACCATTACAAGGAGTATATAAAAGAAAACATTATTATCATGACACATTGACTTTCCATTTTCCTCTCAGCCTTACCAAATGTTTTCATTAGATTTTGTTTTCCAACAACTGCTTTTTATTTCATTGTTCTTTCCTATGTTTTGTTTCTTTTTACTTTATTATTTTTGGCTTTTGTCTTTATTATTATTTCTTTTTTCTATGTCCTTTTGGTTTATTCTACTCTTTCATTTTCAGCTTCATGAGTTGACCCCTGAGTCTATTAGTTTTAGACTTTTCTTGATTTCTAGTAAATGAATTTGATTCTTGGCATTTCTGTCCTGGTATAGGTCTTATAAATTTTGACATGCTAGTGCTCTTGTCTTTCATCACTGTTAGTTCTAAAATGTTCAAAATTTTTATTACAATTTCCTGTTTAACCTGTTAGTTATTTGGTAGGGGGGCTGTTTTGCTTATATCCAAATACAAGGCACTTTGGAATCGGGGCATGGATGCTTTGTTCTAAGTGGTATTTTGTGGTGGTCAGAACATGTGGTATTATATTGATAAGACTTCTTTTGATAAGTGATTCAAGCCAAATATCATAAATGAATGCATACTTGAAAGGAGAGTGTTTTCTATTTTGGAGGTATAAAGTACTATATGGCTCTATTATGTCAAACCTTCCATACTTTTATTTCTCCAATCTTTTATAATTTTAGCAATGTTTGCATGATGTGTTTATTTCTGAGAGTGATTTATTCTGTGGACTTGTCAATTTTCCTGTAATGGTCTCAATTATATAGTTTGAGTATTCATTGTTAGTTGTATACAAAACATTGTCACTATATAATTATAATGGATCATTCTTTTTAGGACCATGAAGTGTTCTGTATTTCTTCAAAATTAGTGTTTTCTTCTATTAATATCTTACCAGTCTCTTTTGGATAGTGTTTTATATATGTGTGTGCTTTGAATAACTTTATTTCCAGGCTTTCTGCCTCAATTTTAGATGTTTCTTTCATAAATAGCACATTAGATTAATTAAAGGGGGAAAGGCCAGTATAAAATTTTGTCTTTGAATAGAAACTTAACCCATTCACATCCAGTAACTATGAGTATCAATATATTTTAGCTTACTTCTTCAAAATCATTTTTATTCTATTTACCATGGTTTTTCTTTCTTTTTTATTTTCCTCCATTCTTGCTTTATGATGAATTATTTTGTTGCTATTGTTTTTCTTTCCATGGTTGGAAGTTACACATTTTTTCTACCCTTTTGGTGGGTAATCTTTGGTGTTTGGTGGCGGTGTTCCTCCAAAAGCCCTCCCTGACAGGGCAATTGCATGGGGCTAACTGAGCCCCAGGTCCACAAGGTTTAAAGTTATGAACCAGTTATAATGTGAACACCTTTTCCCTCAGATCTTTTTCAAGTGGATGTGGTTCTGAACTTGATATCTGCACAGTAAGGAATTTCTTTCTTGAGCTGCAGCTCTATTTCTGACCAAAGACAAGGAACGTGCTTCTAGACATGTACCCAGATGGTGTGCATGGCCAGTCTAGCCATTCCCACTGGGAAAGCTATGTGTTCATGGCTCCCAACCTTGGCCCAGTGGCCCTATCTGTAACAAGCTGTCTCTGTCCTCAGTCCTTAGTTGCCTTCTAGCTCCTGTTTTTTATTCTCTTTAACATGAATATATATACATATTTCTAATGAACAAATAATTCTACATGCCATTCCTACACATTAGGAGGGCAGGGGGAAAGATTTGACACATGCTCTTTCTGCCACCTTGACCCAAAAATCTGTTATCTATTATTCACATATAAATTAGGCTGGAGCTAAATTGTTGACATGTGTTGGAACTAGTGAGGGTGCAATACTTCCTCTAGGCAGCTGTCTTCTGGAAAGAGAAGCCTGCTCTTTTCAAGTAGCTCTTAAGGCACGTCTTCTTCCTGGTTCATCCTGGGCCTTTCTGGGTCCCCTGGGACTCTTGACCTGAGTTGGGCCATCCCTTTGCCTCTAATTCCCAGACACACTGGCCTGGATGGGGAAGCCCAGCAATTTCTCTTGAAAAACTTGCAGCTTGAAGGTCAGAAAAGGTGACACAGCAATGCAATAGCAGAAACAAGAGTGATGACAGGGAAGAACTAAGAAAGAGCTTTTCCCAGGGAAGGTTTCGGAGCTATTCTGGAAACTGAAAAAAATGTGTTCAGATGTTTGCTTGAGGTAGTGCTAAGCTGGCTCAGGACTGCTAGTTGGTAAGAGACTCTAGAGCCTCCTTTCTGCCTGGTTCTCCAATTCTTCTCCTGCCCCCGCCCCTTGTTGCAGTATTGGGCGCAATCTCAGAGCCTTTGCACTGGGCCACATCCCCAGCCCTTTTTGTTTATTTTTAAATTTAGACACAGGGTCTTGCTAAGTTGCCCAGCCTGAGCCTGAATTTGTAGATCCTCCTGCCTTAGCTTCCCAGAGTGCTAGGATTATAGCCATATGCAACCAAGCCCAGTTCTTTCCCTACCTTTTTGAGTCAAACAGATTTACTGGCTGCTTGTTGAGGCTCACAGGAACCTTTCTGCTTCTGGTCCACTCTGTGCAGCCCACTAATACTAAACCCATTTATTAAGCATTTAACTATGGAAGGGTCTGTGTCTTGTTTCACTCTTCTTGTATCGTTGCATGGATGCTATTATGATGTGGAAACTAACATCATTATCAATTTATAGATAAGGAAGCTGCAGCTTATAGAATTTAAAGCCCCTTCCCCACGTTCACACATCTGGCACACAGAACTGTTAGAAATCAAACTCAGGTTTGCCTGATCTCAAAGGTTGGGCTCTTTCCTCTATATTCTTTTGCTGACTGATATAACAGGAGTCAAATATGATGCCAATATTTGCTTCCCAGCTAACTTCCAAATTCCTTCCAAGGTAGCTGGATAATTGCTAATCTTGTCCACCAAGAGAGATGCATCAGAGGAGATTTCACAGTTCACTAATCCTCCTGGAAAGGCAAAGTACTTCAGTGTCTCCTGGAAGAAGCTCAATGCATTGCATAGAAAGAATGATCAGATCTTTCATGCAGGTTTTGGGCAGGTGGCTGACGTGGAGGTCAGATGCAGTAGGAGTAAAGGCTATTCCTGCATGGGGGGAGAGGGGAAAGTAGTAGGAAAGAGTAAAGGCTAGGCATGCTGGGAAGGATATGTTTAGGAGTTACTCTCTGCCCTTGAGGGCTCCCTTGACTCAAACCATCAGACAGCTGCCATCAAAGGGAAAAGTCTCTAAATCCAACCCCTTCTCATAGGTGGTCCCTCTGAGAACCAGTTTCCAGGATCATTCCCAGTTCAAATACAGCCTTTGCACCATCTTACCCAGAAATGGCTGTTTTATGGCTTAACCACTTTCTTTGTAACTGTCTTTAGAAATTTGCAGTGGGGCTGAGCTAATGCTAGAAGGAGGGAGATGATAATCTAAAAGGAGGGTTATGGTCCATATTTTCCTACAAGACTCAGATCCACTTATGTTCTACAGCCCAATGCTTCATGTAGCAATTTGTGTCCCCAGGGTTCCTGGTCACTGAGGATCCCATATACTGTATGCAGCATCTTCCCAGAGAAGGGAGCCTGCACCTGGCTATCCGGGCACTAGCACCTCGGACTTGCCTTCTAAGATTTCCATCTGCAGTCACTTGGTGGGGGATCCTCAGCTTAGGGATAATGCAGCACCTCCTAACACCAGGCTCTGACTCCTGCATGAGGCTCCAGCCTGGATGTGGAGTAAGTGAGGGAGGACTTTTTTTCTCCTGTAGCCTGCAAGCTGTCTGTGGCCAGGCAGGGCCCAGGAACCCTTGTCTCCCCTAGGCCCATTACTCCCTACTTGGCTTGGCTTCTTTGAAACGTGATAATGTGATTGATAAAAATGCCCCAATCATTTCCCTTTGTTGGAGATTCTTATGAACATCTAGAAGATCCCAACTGCTTCCTCCTTCCAGAAAGGAAAGACAATCAGTCAGGATGGGATAAGTTATACTGCTGTAATAAACCTCCAAGCCCAGTGACTTAAAACAGTGAAGATTTATATCTCACCTGTGTTGCATGTCCATTGTGGGTTGGGTGGATTCCTGTTTGACATCATCCAGGCTGATCCTGGAGCAGCATCTTTGGAACATTATCGGTCACTGTGGTGGAGGGAGCTACTCTAAAGGACTTTGTACTGATAATAAAACATGCCAGCCTGGAGATGACACACATCACATGGGTCAGGATGTGTGCTCAAGAAGTAGAAGACAGAAGTAGAAACCCAAAGCACTCATTTCTGTAAGGTGAGGAGCTGAGGTTTCAGACGGGTGGCCAGAGGTCCAGAGAGTCCTGGGGAGACTGATTCTCTCATTCAGCACCTACTGACCTTGGAGCTAGACTGCCCAGTTTCAGTTTGAATTCTACCATGAATTAGATATATGACTGTGGGTAATTTGTTCAGCTGCTCTAATCCTCAGTGTCCTCATCTATAAAATGGGGGCAATTACATCCATCTTATGACAGGTGGTACACGGTAGTGCCATGTGTTTCAGCTATCTGAGTCCGCAGCCCTCATTTCTGTTAGAATTCCTTGTCTTCCCTGGCTTAAAAGCTGGCTTAGACATATCCTTATGGCATAAGATGGCAATGTGAACTCTCCCTGATCTCACTTCCTCATTCTTCTCTCCTTTTCAAACACGCCCCAATCCCTCCCTAATGGTCCTGAACCCTCTGAAACTTCCTCCATTCCCAGCCCTGGCAGGTTGGAGGACATAGAGCTTGCCCTAGGCTCCCCTATAGCCATTTTCTAAGAACTGATGGCAGATCTGTTTCAGATGCTCAGCCCTGGTCTTCAATAGCCCCTGCCTCAGGGCCTTGGCCTCCTTCAGCCACCAGAGTCTGATGGGCTCCAGACTTTCATTGCACACAGAGTGGTCACAGCCCGTGTGGGTGGCCCTGTACCCGAGGGGATGTCCTGAGTGCCAGGCTGTAATTGAGAAGGTTCTGAGGGGTCCTCTTTGTAGGAAGGAGGAAAGTGTTATAGAATCCTCTCTAAACAGGCAAAACAAAGCCATTTATCTTGGGGCATTAGTCACTGAGCTGCTGACACAGGAAAACATGCTGTACTCTTGGCAATCATCATTTACATTAAAACAGGATGATTTGTGGAGCTGGAGGCCCAGGACCCTTCCAGACTTCCCCACCCACTTGCAAGTGCCAGAGGACAGTGCTGTGGGCTTTTCTTTTAGGGAGAGACAATGGCCTTGTTCTGGGTTTAACAGGTGTCCAAAGTCCCAGCCTCATTTCTTTCCAGATACCCATACCAGAGCCACACTCACTGGTGGCTGGTTGTCAGGAGAGTTCAGCGTCAGCGTCACATTTTATGTGTGGTCTTTTTTTTTCTTGGCTATATCTATTTAGCTATTGGAAGGAAGGACTTTCAGTCTTGCAATTTTCCCCGTATGTCAAACAGAGATGATGATAAGACTATACATGTAGTGTCTTCCCATCTCTTCTCTCTTTCTCTGTGATTGTCCCAGACAGCATGGATTTTCTTCAAACTCGCAAACCTCAGGTGCTATGGTATAGGTGTATCCCCCAGAATTCACATGCTAGAAACATAATTCACAAAGTCATATGCAAACAGACTCAGAGGTTGGACCTTTGGGCGGTAATTACATTGTGAAGGCTGCCCTCATGAAAGGATTAGTCGATTAATGGGTTATTGTGGAAATAATTTTTGTTGTAAAATCAGTCCTTTTTGAAACACATGCTCTGTTTTGCTAAGAAGAAAACCCTCACCAGAGACCCACAAAATTACAGTGCCATGCTCTTGGACTTCCCAGTCTCCAGAACCATGAAGGTATAAACCTTTCTTCTTTATAAATTACTTTATTGGCAGCACTCAGTTATAGCAACAGAAAATGGACTAAGACACTAGAGAACCCATATGCATGTAGTAGGTGTGTACTGTGGGTCTGTTGTTCTCTAGCCTTGTGTCCATCCTCAGTATTCCTGGTCATGGTTCCCTTCATGCCTCATTCAGCCTAAATGCTAAGGGTGGAGTACCTGACCTTGTCTGGTCAATTGAGAGGATCATATTCTCCCAGCCATGGTGATGGGTTCACAGACAAATGTGTGACCCAGCCAGAGCTGATGAACTTCAAGGAAATGTTTATTGAATTTTTGAGGGAGTGAAACTTCAGCAAGACAGTGTGAATGTGAGTGTCCCTGGCACAGGATTTCTCTTTCTCTTAGGCATTGTGGTGTCAGGCGGTTGGCCTAGCACTGCTGAAGGGTCACCTTGTAAAGCTCAGGATAAAGCAAAGACATGGAAAGAAGCTGACTCCCTAATGATGATCTTCTGGCAGCTGGGTCAGTCTTCTCTGGGTCAATCTGTTGAGTTTGGCTTGAGCATCAATACATTCCCTTTATTAAGTCAGTCTGGGGGTTGGGGATATAACTCAGTGACACAAACACCTATCTGGCAAATACAAGGTCCTGAGTTCTATTCCCAATAATCCCCCCCAAAACCAAGGATATTTAAGTCAGTCTGAAGTGGGCTTTATGTCACATATGATCATAAGAGCCTTGATAAGTGCAATAAGTGTGATCAGAGTTCTGAAGACCTTGGGACCTAGTCCCTGAGCATTTGTGCAGGCTGTCCCACTCTAGGGAATACCACTGTTATCTAGTAGAGCTCTATTCCTCTTGTAGTGCTTCACTGATGTGCCAGTTCCTTACTTAGAAATGTTCCAAGACTCTGGGACCCAGGCTGCCTTAAGTCATACTTTAGGGTACAGTTTTGGGTTCATACCATCTCCACCCAAAGACAGACCTGTGTAGGCTCTAGTTCCTGTGGCTCCTGACATATGGTAGGTGGGCATTTAATAAATAATTGTTCTCCTGAGCAGCTTGATTGATAGGGAGGTAAGTTTGTTGGGATGAGGAGGGAATGCAGGCTGACCATGAAGGGGAGGACTCTGAGTCTAGGTCAGAAGTCATGAAGGTCTGAACTGGGTGGCAGAAGAGAGATTTTAAACAAGAGGAAAAGCTGCTTTTAAAAAATAGTGTATGGGTGGGTGGGGGGACTCTGTAAATTGGAGCCAAGAATGGTTTATCTTCTGGCTGGAAAGTGTAAGGGGCATTGAAGTCATAGGAGAGAAAAACAAAAAATAACTGCAGGTAGGGGTGGTGGGATGGGGTCAGGGTAGAGCTCTCATCTCAGCAGGGGTGTTGCTCCTTGGTGCTCCCTGGTGGAACAGGAGACCAGCAGGTGCTCCCCTAGCCTTGCTCATAACCTGTGCTGATTTGGGTCTGCTAAAATGGTGGGTGGTAGAAAACTACACTCCTGACTCACTTGGGAAACATTTTGTATATTTTAAGTATAAGACAGAGGGGTACCTGATATCTTGGATGTAACTGAAAACTGAATAAATATTGGGCTAGGTATGGGAAGTCAGAGTGCCTGCCCCACTCCAAACCCACCCACACTGAACCTTTCTCTAGGGGTAATGGCATTTTAAGGATGCTTGAAAATAGCCTAAGTGACACTGTCTTTGTCCTTTGCCTATAAATGGCCTGACCATCGATACTGGCTGAAGTTAAGGATGGATACAACAAGGGTCAGATCCTAGGGAGCAGCTAGAGTGGAGCCTTCTAGGGGTACAGTGGTCTGGAACAGAAGGTGTGAGGTCTCCATTCCAGAAGGAACAGAAATAAAAACAGTAATCAGGGTGGAGGTAGAAAGGGCAGTTTCCTGGAAATGCTTCAGCTCTGACCTACTAGACAGAAGTCCATAGATACTACTAGTAGAGAAGCAGCTTTCTGCATCCCTCTGGACCCTAAGCTCAATGAAGTTGAGGTGATGGGTATGGCTTGTCTAAGGAGGGCATCAAGCCTTTGCCTGACCCCACCCAGTGCCAGTTTCCTGAGACTCTGGGTCTCTGGAAAATTGATCCCTTCCGTCCATCAAAAACTATCCAGGCTGGTCTTGATGAGCAGCCTACATGCACAGGTTGAAACTTCAGGCATCTTCAGGGATCCCATGTTTCAGCCCTCTGCCTGTTACCTACTGCATGGGCTTCTAACCTCTGCTCTGAGCTGGCCTCAGTCTGTCACTTGCCAAATTCTTGCCTGTGTTACTCTTTGCTTGGGCACGGGTCACCTTTACCTCTGCCCCATCCTTACCGTCTCTCTCAACCCTTCTCTCTCGCTGGGGTGCCAGTTTGTACCCATGGCAAGGCTGGCGCTGGGGTGCAATCTCCTGCAGGCACTCTGAGCATGACCCGGGTCTCCCTGTGGCTCCTGTCTTCCTCCATATAATCCCTGTGATGTTGGCTTAGAGCCCTTAAGAATTTTGGATTTGGACTTAAGAGAAATGGAAAGAAATGAGGCAGTTCAGAGATGGTCCCGTCTCACTAGCCCCTCCTCCCCCTTTGTATCATCCCTTTCCTTTCTGGCTGCTGAAGTTCAGGTATAAATCTTTGTAAAGACATATCATTTCATTTTTCTTGGATATGTGTTTATGAGTAGAATGGCTGAGTCATATAGCGGGGATGTTTAACTTTTAAATGAACTCAGACAGTTTTTCAAAGGAGCTGTCCCACTTTACATTCCCCTGGGCAATGTAGGAGAGTATGAGTTGTTCCGCCTATTTGCCAACACTTGGTATTGTTAATCTTCTGACATGAGAACTGAGGTCATGTCGGTTATAACAGTGAAATTAAAAAGAGATACTTGGAAATGAGAATGACATTACAGCACAGCAACAGCAAAGGAGTTTGGCTTGGGGACCGAAGAGTGTTGTATGAATATCACCTCCATTATCAGTACAGTGACCTTGGACAGCGACTGGACCTTGTCATGGCTTCATTTTCTTGTCTATAAAATGGGAATATAGTATTCACATTCACTGAATTAAATGTAGTAGTGGACATATCTTCACATTGTCTGGCCTCAGGGCTTCTGTTAGTCTATATGGTCTATATGCAAATGAGGTCAAGGAGCCCCTCTCCGTGGGTTGGTACAGCCCACACCAAGATACTGGCAGTTGCATTTTGAAGCTATTGCCTTCTAGGCAAAGAACATTGAGAAGTACACAAAGTACCCAGTTATTTGCCATGATGCTGTTTGGCCTATAACAAATGCTCAGCAAAAACACTCTGAACAAACATAGTTAAAAGTAAGAGGCAAATACATTTTACATTGTGCCTGCTGATCTCTCCCCACAGCCCTCTCATTCTGGTGACTTTTCTTTCCTTTCATCATCTACCTCCTGGTGCCCATGAAACTGCAGACACCAAACTCTAGGTCACATCTGCCACCAGAGACTTCTTTGATGTTTGGTATCCATGCTGAATTCTAGAGAATCCTGCTTGAATTAAGTCTGGTTCTTGGAAATAATTTTGTATCACAGAGATGTGACACTCAGAGGGAGGAGGTGGGCAGCCTTGATAACATCCCAGTGGAGAATTTTGCCCCTGAGGTTTCTACCATTGGCACATCAGCCTGTAGGACTCCATGGTGTGGGCAGTGCTGGTTGAACGGTAGATGACTCACTTCCAAGATACTCCAGTGAGGTACTGGGGCCATATTTCCTTCCCCAAATTTAATTTTCCAGCAAACTTGGGAATTGAGCAGATGTGTATGTTGAGGGGAGCCTGCAGTTTAATGCCCCAACATTCATTTGTTGTGTGATACAGGAGAGAGAAGGAATGAGGAGTAGAGGACATAGCTAAGATCTTTTAGCCCAGAAGGATAAGGGACATCAACTTCTTTGTTTTAAGTCATCAAAAATAGATCCAAACGAATTATTCTGTCTTCTCTCAGACTGAGGCAATGAGGGCAGACTTTGGGAGAATCTGACTGGCAAAGGACAGGAGAAATGCTCTGTTCCCTTCTGCTAGTCCAGAAGGTGTCAGGGCAAGAGGTTTGCCCAGGTGCGGCTAGGGAGCCATGAGGAAGGGGACAGTGGCAGTGTAAATGCCCAATAGAGTGCCCGGGCACCGTTAGTGCTGAGTGACAGTCTGGAAGAGACAACCATGGCTAAGGGCTTGGTAGGGCTCTTCCCAAGACCCCTATCTCTGTCTCTCCTAAGAGTTTTACTATGAGCTGCTTTGCCAGAGTAGTGCTGGTTTTGAAGGTGAAAGTCACCTTCCGCCACTCTCCCAACTGCCTTGCTGCTGGGGTGGGGAAGCTGGCGACATAAATCCTCACTTATCCCTATGCCAGGGTGCTCGCCTGTGCAGCTTCAGGGAGGAGGCTCCAGCAGCTATAAATCAGCAGCTTCCCCCCGTGGCTGCCTGCCCTTCATCATGGTGCTTTACGGCGCTGACACCGGCCAGGATTTAGTGGGCCCAGCCAGGCTGAGGCTGCCTCCTCCCTTTGGAATTAAGGCCACCCATAAATCCTGGAGATTCCCATTTGCATATCCATCTGCATACATTTACCCCTCAGATTGCCTGTCTTGAAACTCACAGAATCTGGCATGTGTGGCTGGGACTGAGAGTCTCTGTTGTCTCAACTCCTGTTGGAAAAGGGAAACTGAGGCTGGGGAGGGTCAGGGACCTCTCCCTGGCACAAAAGAATTCAGAGATAGAGTCACATGCAGCGCTGAAAGGCTTTAGCTAGAAGCATCTTTGATTTCCCTAGAAGTAGGCAGCGGAGGGGCTGGGGATTTAGCTCAGCGGCAAAAGCGCCTGCCTGGCAAGCGCAAGGTCGTGAGTTCGGTTCCCGGTACCGGAGAAAAACAAAAAAC
>NW_004955424.1:13550719-13659944 GCF_000276665.1 Chinchilla lanigera | reverse complement strand
GGGATTTAGCTCAGCGGCAAAAGCGCCTGCCTGGCAAGCGCAAGGTCGTGAGTTCGGTTCCCGGTACCGGAGAAAAACAAAAAACAAAAAACAAAACAAAAAAAAAAAGAAGTAGGCAGCGGAATCAGAAATTGATGAGGTATCTTGGTTGAATTGGCAGGACTGGGAGGGCAAGGAGGCTGCAGGAAGGGCACTGTTGTGGAGAGGACAGTAGGGGAGAGGCGCTGGGGACAAAGAGGAAAGGATGCCAAGACACCTGAGAACACCTGTCAGGAAGGTTCCATGGAGGTAGAATGGTGGAGAGGAGCCAAGGTCAGTCCTAGAGGGCAGGACTAGCTGGTGTGTGGTCACCCAGGGCTTCTATGAGGAAGAGGGGGAGAGCGGGAGAAGGTGCTGTGGAGGTAACCTGGAGAGGCCCATAAAGCAGATGAGGCCAAAGCCAGGAATATATAGATGAGGGTCATCTTTGGCCGCTTCTGTTTCAAGCCAGTACCTGTCAGGGTCAAGCCCAGGCCTGGAGATGCATGGTCTATTGGAAAGGCCAAGACCTGGGGGGAGGCATATGGCACAACCAGATTGTTCTCTGCAGAGCCTGCTGCTCTCTGAGAGCCTTCATTTGAGCACCAGTCACTGCCCCAGGGGTGGCCTTGCTGAGCCCTTTGACAGGCCCTCCTCAAGGCTTGGTGTCCATCAGTCCTTCCCTTGGGTCCTGCTTCTATCCAGGTCAGGACCCTCAAGCTCTAGCTCAGATCTTTCAGTGCTCTGAGGGCGAAGGGGATCATGGCAGCCTGGTTAACTTTGCCTCTCTCAACCCCTGGGGCCTGCTTTCTTTTAAGTATAAGTCTGGGGCTGTGGGTGGATCTAGTGCTCCCAGCTGAGTCCAAGCTGGCCAGGATGGGGAGCTGCTCTGCCCCAGGTGGTAGCCCCCAGCTCTGCAGGTAGCTCCTCTCTCACCTCTCTAGTGTGTGCTGTATGTTTCTCACTGATTCCTGAGAAATGCCCCCTCCTTAGAGCTTGTGTTACAAGAGCCTGGGAGGAACAGGTTTCAGGGGAATCTGTTGCTCTTACTAAGACCCAGGGCTGGAGCTTCGGCTTCTGTCTGAACCAACCACTGTGATAGCCAGGCCTAGAGGCTCCACACTTCAGTCTCCAGTGTGGGACCTAGGGGGTCAGCTGTGCCTGGTTCTATCTCTCGTCTGTCCCCAGGTACAGAGTCTTATCTCAACCCCTTCCTTACCAATTCCAGCAGGACAGAGATGGGTAGGAACCCTGGTAAGCCGAATCCTGATATCCATGTCTCTGCTTTGAAACTTCTTTGTCATTTCCAGGGCTCTGCTTTGTGGCCCAAATGGGTTTCCCCAAGGATGGAACTGCATGTCTGGATGACCTCAGCTCCTGGAGTAGTTGATGGTGGGGATGGGCAGGAGAGGACTGGAACCAGGATGGTCAGTGTTAAAGAGACAGACGGGGATGCTCCTGAGTGTGGGCACTATGGAAGGGATGCAGAAGAGGGCAGTCCTCCGAGGGGCAAGTCCTGGGCATGTGCACAGAACTTCCGGACCCGGTCCCTTCTCTCCTTCCCACTGGAGCCTCAGCCTCAGCTCATCTTCTCCCCCAGCCCTGCCTCCCAGCCCCTGCCCTTCTCTGCAGAGACCCTGTGGTCATTACATTTTCTCTTGTCAGCCGGCCTTTATTTGGGGAGAGGAAGGCCTTCCCTCCACCTACTAAATTTCAGGGCCAAGCATCCCACGAGGTGGGTAGAGAAGATGCCAAGACACGGAGAGATTGCATCTCAGAGGAAGGGAAAGGGTGACAAAGACAGACGGAATTCTCTGCCTCTGCAGCTCTTTGAGGAAATAATGACAGCAATATTAATAATATAGGGTGGGATATGGCGTCCTATTAGCTTGAGGATAGTGGGGATCACAGAGACAGGGGAATAGCTCAGAAGACCTCCCCAGAGCCTCCCTGGCTAACATTTGCTGGGATTCTTAGAAAGCATGCACAGACTTTGTGGCGGCGCAGCAGCAGGCCTGGGCAGGAGGGCCCCCCATCTGGAAGCCTTTAAGGTCTCCCTCCCCCTCTTCTCCAAATAGCTTGTTCCCAGAAAACAGGAGGAGAAGTTACCCAACAACAAGCTGGGGCTTCCTGTGGGGCTTCCAGCCCCCTCCCTTGCCTCGTTGTGCACACCAGGCATATATCAGCTCCCCACCGGCTTCAGTTCAGACAGCCTTCTGCCAGTCACATATTGTACAGTTGGTTTCTATCACCTCCTCTGCAGTGTGGGCTCATAGCTCACCTCCCCCAGGAAGTCCCCTGAGCTGCCCGTCTGCCCTCTGGTAAATTCCGTGGCATCCTCTTTGAACATGCCCCTTGTTGTGTGGATTCTGTATTTCTGCTTCACATCAATAGGGGTTTGTGAGTCTACCTGCAATTATTCTCACTTTTCATCCATCCTGGACTGAAAAGACATTTAAGGGAGGGGGAGCCCCCTTCCTATTTCACACAATGGGAAGTGGAAGCCCACAGAAGCCAAACAACTTGCTTAAAAGCAAACCAAATCAGGGGTAGACGCCAGCTCTCCTTCCCAGGGGAAAGGTCTGTCACACCACGTCTGTTTGGTTGTTCATGTCTCCTGAGGCTGACTGCAAAGGCCCAGATAGAGCCCCCAAGTCCTGGTTGTTGACACGGTATGGCTCTGGCATAGCCGAGGCACAGTGTACTTGCAGAAGCTGGCAGAAATGGAAGGACAGAGACTTTGAAGAGGTGGTCCATGGAGGCGTGGCCTTCGGACGCAGGATGGAGGCCCACTGATGCTGCCCTCTCAGAGGATGCTGGCTGCCTGGCCTCCACACCAACAAACTAACCTGGTCCCAGGTCTGCTCTCTGTGCATTCAGGGGCACTTTGGAAACAAGGTGCCTCTGAATGAACAAACCTTGAATTTGGGGCAACTTGGAAACAAATATCTCTGACACCATGGGTCACAGCAAAAAGAAGTTTCTAACTCTTAGATAAGCAGAAAGTCCAGTCTTAAATGTCACCCTGCCTCTGGAAGAGCTGAAAATGCAATGAAAATGCTGGGTCTCAGTTTCCTCATCATTAAAATGAGGAAAAGAACACCTTGGTTTTGTGGGAAAGATGGAACTGGGCTTTGGGGGTAGGAAGGGAGCAGAAGGAGAGCCTTTTAGAGCTAAGGCAGAGGGGTGAGTGAAGAGGGAGGAGGCCGGGCTCTGTCACTCTCACCAGCTCCGTAGTCTGACGACAGACTTGCCTGTGTCTCCATTCTTTGTCTGGACAGTGACAATATTGATAGACCTACCTCACAGAGTGTCCTGTGAGAGGTCTGTTGATGAGTAATTAATTTATTCCTTTGTTTAATGACGTGGTCTTTTTTGTACGATCTGGTTTAATTCTCTTGAGCAACACAAGATGGCATTTCCTCAAGCTCCTGACGCATTGACACTCAGGCTGAGGCTTCAGCTGTGTCAGTGAGGCCTTCCTTGACTCCCTGACTCCTTCCCAGGGCAGTCAGAGCATATTCTTCCACTTTCCTGGGGCAGAGGGAAGCAGGAACAGGGACTGGGGACACAATTCTAGTCTCGAGGCTCCAAAGCCCAGCCACTCTCAGCATTCCAACCAGGGTGCCCATGGCCAGTCTGGCAGAAAAGGGATCCAAATAGGAGGCCACTCTCTCAGGCCACCCTAGTGGGTACCAGAGACCTCCCAAGTCCCTGACTCTGGGGGCAGCCTAACAAGCAGGCCTGGGGTGGCAGGGAGGGGGCATGTGTGACCAAGGATTACGGCTCCAAGTGAGAAATAAGCAGGAGCAGATGGAGCCCAGAGCACAAAGTTCCTGTTTTCACGCAAATGTCTGGGACAATAAAAGTCACAGGGGAAGCCGGGGGTGGGGTTGGAGGGGAGCACAAAACCGGGGTGGGGGTGCCGAAAGAAGACGCCATGTCAGCAGAATTAGCTCTTATTAAAATAGTTTCCGTTGCATTGGTTGGGGATGGGGGTGAACTTTCCAGCCCCCTGCCCAGGGCCATTGGCTGGCCCACCAGGGCCTGGCCCAGTCTGAGAAGGGTGGGGAGGGGTCTGGGCCTGTGCCTGCTGGGGACCTGGAGACAGCAAGTGCTCCTCAGAGCTGATTGCATTTCCTGGCCTTTGATGCCCAAGATCAAAGCAGGGGCAGGCCCTCTTGGCCTCCCAGCTCCTGGCAGCTCCCCTGCCCGCAGGGTCCAGGCTGTGTGGTGGCCGGACAGGGCTGGGCAGCCTGGCATACATGCTAAATCCAAAATGAGCAAGAGGGCCAGGATGTGGGCCCTTTCCTACCCTGGGGCTACCAGGGACTGCAGCTATGGGCACAGCCTGTATCTGCTGTCCATGTACTTACCACTCTAGCTCAGTGTCCTCAGACACATAGAGGTTGGCCGTGGTGGTGACTAATGATTGTTGGGGGTTGTCAAGCTGGGCCACATGTGGTCCACGTCAACTGCAAGAGCTCTGTTGTAGAACCTGCAGCCTGCTGCAATGGCTAAGGATCTATCTTGCTGTAGCAAAAAAGAGCTAGAGCACTGGCCATGCAAACTGGCCTTTCATGGGATCCCAACTGGGATGCTTTGGGGTGCTGTGGAAAAGGGCTCCCCACATAGATCTTCCTCTTGAGGACCTTACTCTGGACCATCAGAGCTCTGTACTACGTGACCTTCAAGTCCCCTGCTCTTGCTTCCATTCAGGGAACCAGCTCCAGGAATCATCTAATGATTGAGAAGGTGACCACTTATGAACCTGCTCTGAGGGTCCAGGGATGCAGGTGAGTCCCTCTGGGAGTGCTACAAGGATTTGTAAGGATCTGTTTTAAACTCTGCCAGGCAGCTTTCTTGGGCATCTATGCCTATGATGCTCTTAGAGGGCTTTGAGATCAGCTGTCTTGGCTCAGGCAAACTACTGCTTGCCTAGTTCCTTCTACCAACGTGTTCATCAGCTGGTGGTGACTCAGTTTCCCTTTGGCAGAAGTATGCAAGGGGCTATGGGGCAGAAGCAGGATGGAGGTGAGCATGGAGGCTATGTGAGGAAGCAGGGAGGCAGAGGCCTTTGTCATCATATACTTGTAGGCCCTAGCAGGGCCAGGATCCGCTGGCCAGAACAGCGTTGCTCTTGCCAGGTGTGTGCCTGCAGCAGACCCCAGCTGGTCTGTGGTGCCCACCCATGTGGAGAGGATTAGGTCCCGGAAAGACACATTTTTTCCTTTCTTCCTTCTTGGAAGGAGGATCAAGGAAACCTGGTGACAGCTCGAAGATTCTGGGCGTGCGGACAGCCTCCTTCCTGTCCATTTCCCAGACAGTCTAAGAGATGCACACCATCTGTGGCAGCCCCAAGTCTCAAGCCCCCAGCCCGCCCAGAAAAGGAGACAGAGCAAGTCCCGCCTCTCTATTCCTGGTGCCTCTGCCAAGAGGGGACTGGAGGGGGAAGGGGACATATCAGTGGGCTGGAGGCTTCCTGGAAATAAGGCAGCCAAGACTGGCAAGAGGAACAGGATTATCTTAGCTCACCTTTGTCTCTTATTCTTAGCAGGGAATGAGGTTGTATTTTCCTGAGGCCAGGCCTCTGATCTCACCTCCACAAAATTTCTATATCATGATCTTAGACTTCAGCCAGTCCCTTCTACTGATTTCTTGGGACACTATTGGACTTTGCAGAGATAGGTGCTAAATACAGAGGCAGAAATCAGTGTTCCAGGACAAATTGGGTCCCTGTGGGCAGGGCAAACAGTAAGAGGAGCAGTGAAGTGGTCAAAGCATGATTTAGGTGACCAGGAAAGACCCTGGATTCACGGACCAAGTGCAATTAGGACTGAGTCAGGGATTTCTAACCTGGGAATATGTGTGAGCCTGGCCCATACCTGCGACTCAAGACTTTATTCTTTCCTTTTCTATATGACATGTGTGTATGTGTGAGTTTGCTCAGAAACATATGCAAAATATGTGATCTGGTGTAGCATGATATGGCACTGGTGTGGCATGGAATGGAGGAGTTAGAGTGGACACCAGACATAAGCAACTACAGATTAGAGCTCTGGTACCTCCCCCCCATGTCCTTTCCTCTCCTGTCCTCTACTTTCCTCTCTTCTTCCTTTTCCACTCTTTCTCTCTTTTCCTTCCCCGTCCTCCTTGCTCTCCCTCTTGGGTGCCTCAGATCAGATGATACTGGTGCTCTACTGCAACTGCCCTTCTGCCATGCCTATAAATAAGGGTCTAGAAACCATTATGCTAGGGTCTCTAAGCCCTCAGAAAGGTTGTATCCCTCATCCTCGGAGTCCTCAACATATCTAGATGTGGTGGGACTGGGTACTCATGGGAGGCAGAGGTGGAGATGATTGGTCACTGGCCACATAGGAGTTGGAGAAGAACTCTGAACTTGGTTTTCATGAGGTATCTCCAACATGAAACTTCTTTGGAAGTGACTCAGTGTGGCCAAAGCCACTCTGCCACCAGAGTGTCAGGATCCTATTTCTGAGTTGTGTAAACTAGGGACCTGTCCACAGAGGTTGTTTGGTGACTGAAAACTGGCTCGTGAAGGGACCTTGTGACAGGCACCTTCAGCTCTAGCTGTCTGGGGGCCTCTGTATATGCAAATATGTACACATGTGTATCTTTTCCTGTTTGCACAAGAGTCACCTTGTGCAAAATTGTGCACATGCATACATGTGAGTGAATGTGGGAAACTGTGTTGTGTGTACACATGTGCCCTCCTTACATGCATGCATATGAACTAGTGTGACAGTTATGTGCTTGTACGTGCATGCTCATAAATACCAGGCTTAGATGGGAAAATCAAAGCTTCTCCTCCCAGACCTCAACCTCTGCTCCCTAGGGCCCTGATGGAGGAGAACAGAGAGTCCCCAAATCCTGACAACTAGGACAGCAGCTTCTGTTGGATTACCCCCTCCTTTCTTTCTTACCATAAATAGCCTGTGGAACAAAGGAAACTGGGGATTTGGATTATTTATACAGTCAACATTTAGCAAGTTGTGGTCTATTTAAATTCTTCTTTATTAGTTTGGGAAATTCCATGGCTGATACTCAGACATCAAGGAAACCTCTAAGACAGTAGCTCCCATCTCCTGCCATGGCCATTTGGTTCTCCCACCTCCTTTCACCTACTTGTAACCCTTTAACCCCTGCTTCTTCTATTTACCTTCCCCGAGGTCATGCCCATCCCATTTTCCCTACCACATTCCCTCTAGATTCCCTCCTTCCTTTCATCTCTTGGTCCCAGGGTGATGAGTTCCTAAAATCAGGGGTGGGGTGAGAAGCAAGTCAGGTAGATAGGTGGGAGGTCACTGAAATTGCAGGGCTTGGGGGCAGGGAGGACAAATTTCCTGGGAAGGGGTCTATAAGGTATCTTGGTCCTGAGATAGCTGGAGTCACATTAGCTATGTTCTTCAAGGTTACTTATATGAGGTCCCAGAGCCTAGATAGAACTGGAACTCAGAACTGGATGATTCCTAGAAGCTGCTTCTGGCTCAGCTGAGGCAGGGAAGCTTTTTGTTCCTACAGAACCATCGAAAAGGGTGGCTTCTAAATGTCTCCAGAGAAAGCTTTTCACACCCGTAGGAGTGCCCAGAGAAACTTGTACTGTGAATGCTGTTGGGCCAGGTGGCCCTTAAATCTTTCCACATGTGTCAAGGAGAACCTTAGGTAGAGGAAAGACTGAAGGTGGGGAGGATCAACTGACTGCAAGATCCCTTCAGAGGGGAAAATCTCTGAATTGGGGATCTGTAGTGTCTGTGCTCCTCCATCTTGGGGAGGGCTCTCCATCTCCTGTCTCTGGGAATGGCCTATACCATCTTTTAAACCTTGAGGCTGACATGGCTGAAAGCACAAGGAAAGTTTGAAAAGGAGAAGGGAACTGTGGAATGAGGACCAGCAGTGTTTGGGGTCCTGGAGAATTGAGCAGGTAACTCCTATTCCTGAATGGGGTTGTGTCAGCTTTCTCATGTTTAGACATAATAATACCTGATACAATTTAAAGAAGAAGTTTAATTTAACTCACAGTTCAGGGGATTCAGTCCATGCTTGGCTGGCTCAAAGGCAGAAACATCATGGTGGAAGAGCGTGGCAGAGAAGAGCTGCTCACCTCATGGCAGTCAGGAAGGAGGGAGAGAGAGAGAGAGAGAGAGAGAGAGAGAGAGCAGAGAGAGGAAGAGGGGAGGGGAGCAACGGGGGAGGGAGATGTACTCTCCCAAGACACTCCCCTAGTGACCCACCTCTTCCAATCAGGCCCCACCTTCTAACAGCACATTTAGCCATGAACAAATGAACAGATCAGTCAGCTGATGAGCACAGCACCGCATGACTCAATCACCTTCCAAAAGCTCCACTTCTGAACACATTAGGTATCTAGATCACAACAGAGGCCTTCAATAAGCTCTGAGCACCTATACTAACCTCTACTGAAATTACCCTTTTTTCTTTTCATTTTCCAACCAGACAGCGTGTCTTTTGGCACGGAGAATACAAAGGAATCCCCTTTGTATTCGCAAACCAGTGCCTGGCATGCGGGTGACAGTGGAAGATTGATCAATGCATAATGAAGCCTGGTAAATTGCACCTTCAGGGGTACTAGCCCAGCTCAACCACCTTTCAGTTCTCTCACAGTAAACTTGGCTGGGAATCCTGCCCATACTGCCTTCCCTAAGGAGGAGCTGGTGCCCACTTAGTGAGGGTCCTGGGGAGAGGGGGCCATGAAGAGCTGAGCGGTCATCTCAGAACTTTCCTCCTGGCTGTCTTGCAGGGGAAGGGAGATGGGTCCTTGGAGTTGGGGAGCACGGTCACCTGAGAAGCAGGCAGCAGAAGTAAAGGTCACCACACCCTGTGCGAGAGACCAAGTCAAAGCTTCAGCTATTAGTTAAGCTGATGTTAGTGGGTTGATGAGTGATGCGTCCCCCTCCAGGCAAGCAGGGCAAGGTAGGGGGTTGTCTCTTCCAGATGCAATCTGAGGACCTCTATCTCCAAACGGCAGCCGGCAGCCCGGTGGGTGGGGAGAGGGCTCCAGAGCTTGCTGCCTATTATCACCTCGTGGCTGGCCCTGCCCTTGGGGTCTGTCCCTGCTGCCACCTCTGGGCCTATGTTTCTGATTAGTGGCCCCAGCTGCGCAGCATTAGTTGCATTTTTCCAGGATGAATCTTGGTCGTGACTTCCTGCCACGGGTCTGAACCAGCTGCCTGCCTTCGCTGCCTGCTTCTCATCCCAGTCCCCTGGGCTACCCCAAACGCCCTCTTTCCCAGAGCGATCCTCCTGGAGGGTCCGGTCACAGGGATGGGGGTGTCTCTCGGGGTGGGTGTGAGGTGCAGCCACTGCTCACCAAGTAGAACCCACCTCTGAGACGTCCCCTTCAGAGTGGGCCAATAAGACCTAGATCTTGGCACAGGTACGTCTATCACAGAATAGGCCGAGGCCAGGTTAGTGCTCAGTGAAGGCTTCTAATGCCAAGAACATTACTTCTGACTTTCCAGAGTCTTCCCTTCTCCCAGACAGAGCATCAGTGTTAGTAAGGCCACAGTCTCCAACCACAGTCTCCGTGAATCTCCTTTCTCTAGTTTTCCACGGCTCTTCTGGTGAAGAACTGAGGGAAAACACCAAGTTGATAGACTCAGTGTTCACCTGAGAGGCACTAAGCTCCCTAACCTGTAAGTATATAAGTGTGGGCTCACGAATAATATCTTTTACATCCATAGTGGCCTGCAGATCCTGTGTGATCCTTGCATGTCTATGCATGGGCTCAGGATGGGGTGATTCTGACAACTTCTCAGAAAGAAACTGAGGCTAGAGTGAGAGAGTGCTGGACCCAGACTTGAGACCCACTTAGTTCACTGTGAGTTTGGTTCAGTACCCTCTTCTCCAAATCCAAACAGACTAGTAGAAGCTCTGACCCAAGACCTCAGTCTGGCAGCCTCTCCCCTCTCTCTGTGCCTCTCAGTTTCCAGGGCAACACCCCAAGTAGTCTGACAGCTCTGTCCTAGGCCTGATTTTGACTGTCGCTTCCTTGCTCTAACACTCTGCCCTCAGTCATGGCCTTTAGCCTATGACTGGGTCTACGATCTGGGACAGGTCTCTTTGAAAAGCAGGATCGCAATGCAGTTAGTAATCCGAGTATGGAATGAAGCTTGCTTCTGCATCTCTAGTCCCTGGACTGGCTCGGCACATAGTAAAAGTCAAGTAGGCAAGAAAGACCAGCAGCTGGGAGAAATGAAACAGAGAGTGTTATGGAGAAGTGGCTACACTTGGCTTTGGTGGCCTCAGCCAGTCAGGGAAACTTACTTGTAGTGAGAAGAAGAGGCCGGAGCTTTCCCTGGGGAAAGGACACTTGTGTTCTAGCTATACGGCCCTTGAAGACACTGAATAGAGAAATGTCAGTAGCAGTGTTGGGTACCACACACTCAGTGGGATAATGTCCTGTCGTGGCCTTTGGTTCTGTTGTGGGCTAGGGCGGCAAAGAGGGAACCAGATGCTCCTGGGGGCCTGGGGCTTCTGTGACCATTCTTCACCTGGGCCACTACAGGGATGCTGAAAATCCCAGGCAGCAGCTGGGCTCCTGATAGATGGGTACATCAGCTCTCTCAAATACCTCCAGAGAGGCCCCTAGCTCTAGGTGGTGGATAACATGGGGCAGGGGACAGAGCTATTGCTCTAGGGAGCCACTGTCCCTGTGAAGATGCTGTTCCTGCCCTTGGGTTGGCCCCACTTTGATTTATGTCATATTGACATATAATCTTCAGTCTCTGTTACCCTGGAGCTAATGGTTTTATTTCTTTAGTTATTTAGTTATTTTAGGCAAATGTTAGCTGTCCCTTTAATTATCCACAAGGAATTGCCAACAGTTACATTGAATTGGCTCAGTTGAGACTATGAATGAAACTTGTGTTTGTCTCTCACTGTCTAGGTTGGTTTTAGCCCTCACTGTCCCCTGAATGGCTGGCAGCAAAGCACTATATGTGTGGTCAGCTAATGAGAACGTAGTGTTGGTCTGCCTGGGCCATGTCAACACCATGGTGGAACTGGGTGGACCCCCAACAACATTCCACATGGCCAAAAAGATCTCCTGTTGGGAGACAATTCTTCTGGCCTCTATCACATACCTACTGAAATACACAGCTCACTAGTTGGTAATAGACTATGTCACCTGCTCTAGAACTGCTCTAGGCTGGGTTTCACTGCAGGCTGTCCTCTAGAGGTGGGTCTCCTAGGGTCCCTCTGAGCTCCCCTGAAGTCACTGTGAAGCAGTGTTGCTATTCCCAGTGGTTCTTTTTCAGCCCGCAAGTAGACAAGAGGAGCATCTTTCCCTGTCAGGGCTGCCCATGTGTAAGACTTACGTCTGAGTTAAGATTTTCCTGGGCTGCCCACCTGTATAAGGTCAAGGGTCAAGGTCAAAGACCACCACCTTCTCCTTGCAGCAAACTCTTTGGGCATCTTTTTCTGAACATTCTCATTCCATCCTGCCTAGTCCTGGTACACACATAGCCAGACTGGGTAGAGTACAGGCATGCCTGAGACACCCTGTCCTGAGGTGCCCCACCTTCTCATTGAGGCTCCCAGAAAGAGAAAGGACCATGCATGGGGCACAGATAATGAGAGAGACAGGAAGGAAGGTGATATCATCTTCACCTGCCATGAGGCTGGGGTTCCTCCTACCATCTAGGCAGGTGACCCAGCCTATGAGCAAACTTGTTGGTCCAAAAGAGAAGAGGCCTGTATTATGTCTGACAGATCAGGGGATGGAGTAAAGCTCCCTTTTGGAACGTGGTTGACTCCCTAAGGCCACAGTGATAGGGACTCTGAAGGAAGATCTTCTACCTCATCACTAGCCACACCTCTGTGACTATTTTCACCATCTTTCCAATCAAAGTCTTCTAAAGCCACCAAGCCAAGTTTTGGTAGTGTGAGCAGCACAGACCTCTAGGTTATGACTTTAAAGTTGAGTAAGTAAATGGTCAGAGGTAATGGAAGAGAAACTAGGGGTTAATGGGACTCAGGCCTGTGTTTGGAACAATGACCAAAGCACTCTGGCTCTCCCAGTATCCTCAGGTCTGGGTGCATGGGAATGGCTTTGAAGCCTCCAGTCTTGTGTTCTGTCCCACGATAGACAACTAGCACTGTGGTCTTGTCTCCTGGCTCTAACAGGTAACACCCTGCATAGATTTAGTTTGGATTTTTTTGTCCTTAAATAGTCCACAGGTCTGTCTAGCTTCTTCCCAGGGCCTCCCCCAGCCTGAGAAGAAACCCATGGCTATGAGTCCTTCCTGCAGTTATTGGGGCTTCCTCTTCAGCCTCCAGCAAATAACCATTCCAACAAAAACCTCCACAGCTCCCCAAGAACTTGCCATAATTTATAGGCGCCAGGCAGTCCAAATCCATATAGAGGAAAGTAACATTCCTCCCTAAGAAGCAGCTCAGCAGGGGTGGGGGGTTGTTGGGGGGAGGGACGACCTATTTACCCAAGAGCCAAGGCAAGACAACAGGAAAGGGGTGATGAGAGGTGATGTTATTCCCCAGCTTATTCCCCAGCTTTTCAGTCTAAGGGGCCCAGTTGTCTCCAACGTTAGGACAAAGGATGGCTACTAGTTTTTATTTGCCCAAATGGTGGTTTTCCCAGAACAAAGGAACTATTTCTTCTTAAAGACAAATTGAAGCCATTTCCTTTAGACAAACCCAGAAAGGTCTGCAACTTTTAAATTTGTTTTTCCAGAATCTATGCCCATCATACAGTTTAACTTTGACCATAAACCCCGGGGAGATTAGGTGTTCTCATCCCCATTTAATGAATGAAGAAGCTGAGGTTCAAGGAGGTTAAGTCACGTCTGCTCTGATGGGAATGAGAGGAGGCAGGCTGCAGAGCTATAGGGCTGCTGCGTATCGCTCATGCTGGGGGTGGGGGCAGAGGAGGACCCCTTGAGGATGTCAAAGCAGGAGAACAAGCACCTTCTAGGAGCTGACAAAGCTGAGTGGAGCCGCACCGGAACAGGAGGGGTTAAGAGCTATACTGCGCAAGCAGTCATTCCAACACCACCCCCTCCCCCTTTTCCCTTCCTTTTCCACTGAGTTGACCTTTAAATTATGGCATCAGCTGCCGTGCCAGACACGCTGTGATTTCCCCTCACTCCATCTGCCTTGCCTTTCCACTGGCGCAGTCTCTGCATTCCCCTCCCTCCTTCTTGCTCTCTCCTTCCCTCTCCTCTGCCTCCATCAGCTGCCTCCCTCTGAGTCCCATTCACAAAATCCCAGCCATGCAGGCAGGCTCTGCTGCAGGTGGCACTGGCATAGCTAGCATTCTCACGGGGCTGCATCTCCCTGCCTCCCCTCCTTGCTCTCAGACATCACTGCTAGGCATCACCTCTGCCCAGGCCTATTGCCTTCCTCCCTGTCAGACTGCAAACCTTCCCAGGCCTTTCCCCACCGAAGCCCCGTCAGACCCTTTCTGTTCCCCGTCTGCCTCTAGCCTCAGCCCTCCCAAAGCCTGGAGTAAGGATGCATCCTCTGCTTAAGGTTCATTTGCATTTGGCCCAAGGCCTAAACTATATTTTGTTTTTGCCATGACTGTAGAATATAGCAGACATTAAATCTTATTGGTTTAATTTTCTTCCAGATAATAGTGTAGGCTTTGATTTTTTTTTTTAAACTACGGAAAAAGTGTCAAAGAAAAGTGGAACATTAATCAAGGGACTTTGATGAAAGGAATGAAAGTGTTTTCCTAAGAGCCCAACATGTGGTGCAGCTGCTGGTGGATATTTAAATGACATTTTTCATATGTTGCTATAAAAAAAAATCTCTTTGAGTCGATTCTGGAAATATATTCCAATTTGCTACAATGCCAGTGGTTTTAAAATTATTTAGAAATAAAATGTGTTTATGATTTCTGCTCTACTTTGTATATTTGTCTGCCTCAGGCCTATTTTCTTGGAGGAGGGCCTACCCTGTCTCCCCAGAAGCTGAGGGGGCTCTTTAGGACAGGAGCCACCAGGCTGGGACCCCAAAGATAGGGAACTTTTTTTCTTCTGTGGCCTTTGGCCTAGCATATCTTTCTGTTTCAGAGGTTTCAACTGAACAGAAAGAGTCAAGTGAGAAGGAAAAAGGAGGTGACAGGGCACGCCATTATGCATCAGAAGGTCTGGGGAAACCTTTTAAAAGGTGTGATATCTCCTGTAAATTAGTAAGGAATGAATTCATGCAACTGCTAGGCTCCATTATAAGCCTAACATTGGAGAAAGTGCAATCTGCTACTGGAAAATCCTGACTTTCAGCCTTCCTAGCGCAAGAGTCATCACAGCAGAGAGGAGGGACCCCCAGTTATTTGGGCTGGGGAGTCCTGAGTCTTAACCTCATATTTGCAGCTGGCTGGGCTGGGAAATCCCTGGGACCATGCCCTTCCTTGCCCTTCTCCTGGGATCCCTTCTTCAGGTCAGTCAGGGCTTTCCAAACTCCTGCCCTCTGAAGGACAAGCTTATCCCTCTTGACCTTGCTGTCTTTGGGAACTTTGCCAGTACAAATATCAGGAGAAGGAGACAGGCTTCCCAGAGGATTCCTTTGGTGTGTACACACTGAGGCCCTTCTGCTCTGGGCTCTCTGACCATAGAGCAAGGCTGGGCCACAGCAGTGGGAACACTTAGGTTGGATTCCAGAGCCAGAGGGGCTCCACAGGTCCTCCCAAGGGCCAGGAAGGTGAATAAACTGGGGCTCATTGTCCTCCTGAGGCTGCAGGGCCCAAAGTCTTTCCTAGCCTGGCCCTGGGCCCTGCCTTGTCAGTCAGTCCTGTACATGTTGGCCAGTGGGGGGCATAGTCTCCTTAGTTTTCTTATTTCCACTGCAATAGTCCTTTGGACCAGAAGAGATGAGCGGGATGCTAGGGCCTCCTTCCCTGCCAGGGGCTCCCTGGGAGTGGTGATAGGAAGACTCCTGCCTGCAGTCTGTCCAGGCATCTCTGTTCCCAAGCTGCTCCTATCCCCTGTGCTGGCCTTTGGTTCCCTGATTCTTCCCCTCCATGCTGACCCACACATTCTCACAGGGTCTTCTCTGTAGTATGTGGCTTGGAAGAGGGAAGACACCAGCCCAGGTGCAAACTCAAAGCCTTTCCTCTTCTCTGGTCTGCTTCTCTTGCTCCTAATCTCATCCTTCCTTTTGGTATCCTACCCCATTCAGTTCTACACTGTCTTTTAAGGAGCCAAGGTATCTGTCTGCCTCTGGGTCTTTGCTCCAGGGGAATGCCTTTGTGTGGGCCCAGGAGAGTCCCTCTTTCCCCCAAGGGCCTTCCCTGTGTAGCTGCAGAGAACTTCCCATCTGTAACTGAAGAAAGTGCAAGTTGAGGTAGAGTTTTGCCTAGCCAGCTACATAGTTCTGTGGTTTTTGTCTTACATCCTTGTGGGACAAGATGGTGGGGGACCCGCTGTTTATTTTTCTATGATACTGTTGGATGCAGGTAGGCTCTGAAGAGATGCTTTTCAAGGGATCTGGAGCAGTCTCATGGAGAAATGGGGCTCATGGAGCCAGAGTCCTCACTGATTGGTCTAATTTAACTGATTACAATAATTCTCTTGCCTGCAATGGTTTAGGAATGAAATATCAAGGAAATCCATTGGGGGCCATGAAAAACATTCAGGAAATGTTTTTTTAAAAGAAACACAGGCACAAGGAGGTGGGTCTTTTGCCTTCCTCTCCAGGCATTCTTGCCTTCAGAAGATACTATGAAATTTTGCAGTATCTGGGGATGGAGATGAGGCATAGTGCAGGAAGAGCTGACTGCCTCCTGAAAACATGGAGCAGAATCCCATGAGCTTCTTGGAGTATGAGATGGCCAGTCTCTCTTATCATGTAGTCTGGCAGGAGGTGGGGTGGCACATTGTTACAGCCATAAAGCAGCCACCTGTATAGGTGATGAGAGTGGGCAGTGTGTACCTGGAGGGATGCCCACAGCTGACACTGGACTAGGACTGGTGACATCAGAGAGCACTCCCTCTGCCCTCCCTCCCCCTTTCCAGAGGGAAGGAAGTGATCTGAGGTGTGTTGATCACCCCTGAGACTAAATGAGGTGGCCAAGATTGCCTTGTTGAGCCTTTCTAAGCCCTCTCTAGGGTAACACACAATATAAAGACTCATTAGATTGTCCTTCCTTCACCTTTTCCCTTCTACCATTGCTTGCAAAGACAGAGTCTTCCTTGGTTTGCTTGTCTCACGCTGAGGACAGCCATTGGCAAGGAAAAAGGAACTGAGCGCTCATGGAGAAGAATCCCAAGGTCTACCTTGATCCCAGACCAATCAGACCACAGGGGCTTTCAACAAGGAAGAAATGTTGCAGGGCCTCACATGTCCTGAGCAGTACAGTTCAGGGTTTACCATCACTGGCAGATGGACTGTACTTCACAGTTGAAGACAGGAGCATGATATAAGGACAGCAGCCCCTTCCATACCCCAGCATCTACCCTTGAGAATATTGGCAACCAAGGGTTTAGAATGGCTGGTGAGAGAATGCCAAGCAAGTTAAAGTGTGTAACTTGGCCTGGCCTGTCCAGTGATCCTGGACTTTTCATTAAGAAGAAGCCAGTGTTAACTGGAGCCCCACAGTCAGCCTTGCCCTGCACCCTGGTGTTGGGGGGGTGCAAAGAGGCAGCAAAGAGCCAGTGTTCACTGTGAATTGGCAGGTAGAAAGATGCTTGGCAGGTAGAAAGAGGTTTAGCTGCAAAGAGCTACCAGGAGTCTTTCTGAAAAACTATTTGGGCCACAGTTACAAGTGAGCACACAAAAAACATTTTCTTTGCTTCTATTTTAGACTCAAATACCTTTAAAGGCAGAGAAGCCATTCAGGAGACAGGTGTAGAGTTGGTGCTGTCCTAAGTGAGATGCTAGTACCAGGTGACCTACCATTCCTAGTCTACCCTGGACGGGAATGTGTGAACTTGGACACAGTCCTGAGGCACAAGGACTGAAGCCCTCTCATTGGATGGGAATTTCAGGAAACTTAAATGCAAAGTGATTGCAGCAGGGGACCTTTACATTTTCTTTCAAATGAAAATATTTTCCACTGTATGAATTCCTTTATGAGAATACTCTCTAGTCTTTTCCTATCTCCCAGCCACATTGAAAGCTCAGTTATCCAGTTTTGTGAACATACGGAGAAAGGCATGCCTCTTCTCTGGAAGAGGAGGCTAAGTGGAGGATGGGGGTGAGCTCTCTGGTGAGAGCTGGTACTGGGAAGAAGGAGTGGGGAGAGGGAGGCCAAGATACAGTGGGAGAAGGAGTCTCATGGAGGTGGAGACTAACAGAAAAGAGAGGAATGGAGTGTCTACCTCAGTCCCATAACTAAGGTATTGTTGCCATGATTGGTGAACCTCATCCTGGGGTAGATTTTAATGGAAATCATGTACACACTACCTTTGCCTTAGCCTGATGAGGAAGTAAAAATCCTGGTCAGCAGGGGCCTGCCAGTCAGATGGCCAGGTAATCTCTGGACTTGGGAAGTTTCATGTCTATTAATTTAGGTAGAAGGTAGAAACACAAACGTAAGGGAGTAGTTCTAATACTTAGTATACCTAATTATCTTTGAACCTGCACCTGAGCACTTATGACCAGACGAAAAGAGAAGAAATAAGGTCCATTTCCTAGGGAACTGGAACAATAGATCCTTGAGTTCCTAGATCCTCATCTCCAAGCACTATCCACTTAGAAATGAAGTAGTAACATTTTTGGAAAATGAAATGTCATTTTCACTATCCCAACTCCCAGTACCAAGATAAGCATCTTTGACAAATCTAGGGCCTTCTTTTGCTAAAGGAACAACTCCATAGCTCTCTGATGTCCTTGGCTTCCTCTCAAAACATCTCTGGTTGTGAATTCCTTTAAGATTATATATTTGGTTTCCCTAAAAAATAGAGGCTGAGGCAAGACTTTGGCGCTAGATGCTTTAATTCAGAGGTGCAAACCCAGGGCAGAAAAAGTGAGGCAAATCAGAAGTAAGGCAGTAGAGGACAGGGAACACTGCAAGATGATATGTTATTGCACTGGCTGTAGCTTCCACACAAAGAGATATAGCTGACCAAGATGTAGATGCATCCCATCTGTCAGGCAGACATCTCTGGGCAAGTTGTATGGAAACTTTGCCTTAGAATAGTCCATTGAAAGGGAAAAGAAGAAAAAATTTTTATCTATAGTCCTCTTGCATCTACTCTTTTTCAAAATCCATCTCATTGGGCACTATTTGGCTTGAATTCCTGATGGTATCAGCTCAACCTCTTCAGCTGTGGCTTAGGAATCCAGGCCTCATACTATATGTATATCATTGTTCTTTAGAATCTAAAAGTGTAGTAGAAGCCTAAGACCCTGGCAAGGCAGCTGGTTACCCCTTAGATGGCACAGCAGTGCATATTTGCAAGGAGTCTGTGGGCTGGCAGCAGAAAAGCAAATGGTCCATAAACCTGTGGATACATCTAGAAATCAGCATCATCAGATATGGCCATAAAAACCATGATCTCCATCACTCTGAACACCTTGATCACTGCCACCATCACCATGGTCTTCACTGTCAGTACTGATACTGCCTTCATCCAACAAGCGTAATCATTCTCATCAGCACTTCTATCATTATCACTGTCCAAGAGAATCTGGATGTGAAGGTAATCTGGCTGAGACATCTGTTACCCCATTGATTTCCAGGGTTGATTTGCTGATCTGGCAGGCTAGGCAAGTATTTCCTTCTTCCCTCAATGCTTCACATGCTTCCCTCCAGAAACTGTGTACTTGGACAAAGAGAATGACCACCCCTGATAGAGGAGGACTGTTTTCTTGGTCAAGAGTATATAAGTAGCTGAGCTCCCCTGATAGAACCTCCAAATAAGCTCTAAAGATAATCTAAGGAGGTGCACCAAATATGCCAAATAAACGCAGGGGGTCCTGGAAAGAGAAGAGTGAGAAGGAGGGGTCTCTGCAGAAACACAAGATCCTTGAATATCATAGAAAGTCAGAGAAGAAGGAACTCTAGGAGAGAAAAGATGAAGGTAGAAAATTGAGAGCTTTCTGGAAATGAAAGCAGGTAAAGTGAAAAGACTCAGTGCTTCTAAGTAGGGAGCTATTCCAGGAGATTGCTTCTGGATAACAAGGCACACTGAATTAGAACCCTTTCAACTGGTGTACACTACTGGTGTACACTACTGGTTGTATGGAATAAATCTTTCTTTTTTATGCTCATTGGTGTAATACATTGTAAAATGGCCATACATTCTGCCTTTCCATGAATCCTTGCCTTTGCCTTTATAATATGACAATGTGGATCTTCCTATCAGGGGATGAAATTTTCCCCCCTCCTCTTGAATCTGTGTTGAGTATATGACTTACTTTAGACAATGGGACATTAGCAAACCTGGTACATGCAGAGACATGGAAAAGAAACTTGAACATTAGGGTGTGGCCTTTTATTAAGTTTAGAACTCTGAAACTGCTTTGAATGAGTTTAAGATGCTTATGGGAGTGTGAGAAACCACAAGACAGGCTCCCAGTGTCCATACAGTTGCTACCTAACCTATCAGCTAACTATAGACACAGGAGGACACCCAGTGGAAATCAGTTGAGCCAGTCCAGATCAGAACTACCAACCTGGCCCAAGCCAAGAATCGCACATTAAATTAAGTGGTACTTATTTTAAGCCACTAAATCTTGGAATTGTTTGTTATGCAGCAACCAGAGTAACTTAATGTGTGCTGAAGTTATACACTGTGTTTATTTTTGTTTGTTTGTTTGTTTTTTGTTTTTGTTTTTCTTCCAGTACCAGGAATCAAACTCACGACCTTGCGCTTGCCAGGCAGGCGTTTTTGCTGCTGAGCTAAATCCCCAGCCCCCTATATACTGTGTTTAATAAAGATTCTCAGAACAAATCTGCACTTCATACAATCCAATAAAGAGAAAGGCAATTGAATTAAGAAGAAAATGGATGATGGAGATATTGATGATAGGTGGTCATAATGGGTGTTGATGCTAATGATTACATTGTAATGGTAGTAGTGATGAAAGTATATAGTGATACTTGTGAAGGAGGTGATGTATAATCATTGTGGTGCTGGTAATACTAATGGCGATGATGATGGAAATTAATGATAGTGTCACAATGATTTGTGGTGGAGATGTTAATAGTAATAGTAAAGATAACTTGGGATGATTGTGGTGGTGGTAGTGGTGATGGAGTGGTAGTAATGGCTGTCAATGATGGTGATGATATGGTAGAGACAATGGAGACAATGATAATGATAGCAGTGCTGATGAGAATGATTATGCTTATTGGATGAAGGCAGTATCAGTAATGACAGTGAAGACCATGGTGATGGTGGCAGTGATCAAGGTGTTCAGAGTGATGGAGATCATGGTTTTTATGGCAATATCTGATGATGCTGATTTCTAGATGTATCCACATGTTTATGGTGAGTGTGCCCCTTGGGCTGGATCTTTCCTTCCCATTATAACCCAACTGCAAGCCTAAATCCCAAGTAAGAGGGATTTTCTGGGCAAATAATTTATGAGCCGGGAAGGTTAGAACTCCTGGTCCTAATTTCTTTTTTTTCATTCATTAACTAGAGCCAGGATAGAAGTGGCAGAACAAAGGCCTATGCTGTGAGCACTTCCTGCCTCTTTGAAGGCAAAATGAAAGAAAAGGCACATAGGGGCATACAAAAAGACTGGCCAGCTGGTAAAGGAAGGAACGGGAAAAACCATACACTCTCAATCCAGAAAGCCCTGGTCTGGGTCTCTAGGAACCACAACATCTTGCTCGCTCCCATACGGAAGCCTAGGGAGAGAGACAGAAGCTGTGAGGATGGCCAGACTGAGGCACTACAGCGATGAGTGGGGAAGACGCTAAGGGAACAAAGGCTCAGTCTTGACGGGGCTTGGTGTGCTTACCACATCCGCCACCAAAGGTAGGAGGAGGAACCCACCCTGGCTTTGGGAGGCTCTTGTCCACAGAGCTCACTGTAGGCTGCAGGATGGGAGAGAGTGAAAGGAGAGGCTGACGACAGGCTGTTGGCGTGGGGGGCAGTGTGATCCACAGGGCCATGTGGAGGTCAGACATGGGGAGGACAGGGCTGGCCAGAGCTGTCCCAGCTGCAGTGCAGCTGTTCACTGACCGGTCACACAGACCTTTCAAAGAACTGGGGCTGCTGTAGTGGTTTTATCACCCAGTACAGGCCTTTCTGCTGGTTGGCTGGATATGGTTTTTCATCCCAGCTCACCCGTAAGACCCAGCTCTGGGAGTACAGCTCAGTCTTCTCCCTGGCAAAATAAGACGTATACTCCTGCCCCCACTGCAGTATTCAGGGCTGGGAATGTCTTGTCCATATGGTGATCTCCCTTTTCAGGCATGATTCTGAGAAAGACCCATGACAGGTGGCAGCAGAAGTGCAAAGTATGTAAGGGAGGGTGAATCACTGATGTGGGGAGAACTAAGGAAAGCGGAAGTTGAGGAACCTGAAATGTCCAGGGTAGGAAGTAAAACTCTGGAAGAGATTTCAAAAGCCCTACAAAGGAAGAGGATGCCCAACTTCTTGGATGTAGCCCAAACTACGTCTTCGGAAAACTGTTTTTGAAAATGGATTAGTATCTTCAGCCATCTTGAAAATAAGCTTATTTGTGTACCTGATCTTGAACAGGGCATGCTCAGCAGAAAGGTACTTGCCCGAGGGGAGAGCTGGATGTGAAGTGCAGCAGGGCCAGGTGTTGCACATCAAGGACTGTGCTCTACTGTGGAGCTGCATCCTTCCAAGAGAAGAGGCATCTATTCCTAATTTCACAAGGACATATTCCAGGTTACTTTTACTGTGCATGGAGTATCTCTAACCTAGGGTGGTTCCATCATTGAACTCTGACATGGTTCAAAGACATATAGCCAGTCAATTGGAAAGGACAATGGGACAGTATCTTCCAAGGTCTTTCCTCAAGAAGGCCTGGAGTTATTTAAGTCGGCCAGATGTCTGCAGCCAACAAACTCAGCCCCTTTTCTTGGGGTGCTTATTAGAGTTAAGAGAGAAGGAGACCGTGACTTCACAAATGGTTACTTAAGCATCATCGTGTGAACAGTAATGGTGAGAGTATGTAACAGGTCAGGTCAGATATCCCAATATGAAAAAGTGACACATCACAATGCAAAGTGTTGGAGTTAGCATGAAGAGTGGGGACAGGGAAGTTGTGGTAAGAATTTGCAAAAGGTATAAAGAAGGAAGAAACCTGGACACAAAAGCTTCTGAAATCCAGAGTGGCTGAAGTCAGTGCAAGGATGAGGGTGCACAACCCAATACAAGAGCGGACGGTATTCAGGGACCAGATCATGCAGGGGTTTGTGCATCATGAAGGATGTACAAACCCTAGGAGACTTTACCCTAGGAGACGTGGAAAGCCTTGGAATGATTTTGAGGAAGACTGAGACATTCTCAGGTTTGTGTTCCGAAGAATCTCCCTGGCTACAGAGTGGAATGGATTAGGGGTGGGTCAGTTGATGGATGCTTTGTTAGGCTGCAGCAGAGGAGATGCAAATGCCCAGTGGGATTCTGTCTAAATTCAAGGTGGCATTTAGAATTTAGTTTCCACTCTGATGCTAAGTTCTGTATCCCAACCCAGCCCTGGGTCTGTCCAGCTTTTATTTGGTCAGACTCTATCTTTGTTTTGTTGTTTTTTTTTTTTTGGTTTTTCTCCGGTACCGGGAACCGAACTCACGACCTTGCGCTTGCCAGTGGTCAGACTCTATCTTAATTGGGATTCTAACTCTAGTTTATAAAAATGGAGAAACAAGGCAGAAAGAGCCTGTCATGTACACTGTAGGATCTCTATAAATAGTTAAAAAATGAAGGAACAGTAAAAATACAGAAGGAATTGGTTAAAAAAAAACTTCAGTAGTGATGCCCACCTTCTGCAATTGAATAAAGTTCTATAATGGCCAAAGGAGCACAGATACAAGGTCAATATGCAGAAGGGGAAGAAAGAGGAAAGGCAAAGCAGCAAGGAGAGAAGGAAAATCTTAATCAAGAAGTAGCTATGGAGAAAGTCTTTAGGGGCCTTATCGTTGACTTGCCCTCATCACTCTTTCTAGAGCACCTCTTCCGACCAGTTAGGGGCCATCACTGTCTCCACTCCACCACTTACTCACAAAGGAAACCTGCTTCTCAACCCACTACCTCTTCTAAACTCCTACGTGCCCTCAGGGTCCTGGTCTCAGCCAGAAGGGCAGAAGCTTCACTGTGTGTGCATGAGTATAAGGCTTAGCCTTTTCAGAGGGCTTGTTCCTCCCACCCCCTATTATTATGCAAGCTTATTCAGAACAGGTATGTTTTTAGGCACTTGGGACAGGGAAGGGAAAGAGTCAATGGGAGGCAAGGCAGGTATCTGGGACTCTGTCTACCTGCAGATCACTTTCTCCAGTGTACCTGGCTGTAAAAGCCTTAGGTTCCACCTACTGTGCCCTCTGTATCCCAATAAGCTCCAGGTCTTCCTCTTCAGAGTCCATGGTCACCACATACAGAAGAGGAGGCACTGGGGAGGGTAGGATCAGAAGGCATCCAGGGCTGAGCTGGCAATTCTAAATCCAGTATCTGCCTGTGGTTCTCCTCTCTACCTCCTAAGTCCTCTCCGGGGCTATCATTCCATATATCTAAATATATCCAAACAGGCTGTGACTTAGCATCTGGAGCTTCAGAAGCTCCTGTGAGCTCCAGAGATGAGATAGGTATAAAAGAAGTGAGCTCGGGGGGCTACACAGACTCCAGGAGAGCAGAAGAGAAACAGAGCCTATGTTAAGTACTGCTGTGTGTCCTGGAAGGGACAGTGTTTGAACAAAAGAGGTTGGTGTTGGGAACCCAGTGAATGAACAAGGTGAATGACTGAGACTACTGTAAATACAATATAATCTTCCCCAACTTTGCCATTAACAGAGCCACCATCTTGGCTTTGGGTATTGTTGATGGACTTGTTCTAATGAGAGAAGAAGTTGAACTAGCATCAAAGGCAACTACTAACACCACTCTTGTCCATAAGCTTCAACATAGCCAGGAGGCAGAGAAATGGGCCTAAGAAGAAAGCAGGACCTAAGGACTCAGGGCCAGAGAATCTTTCCTGATGGCAGAGGGTTCCTATAAGGCAGTGAATTCCAGGAGACCAGTGCCTCTCTACCTAAGGTGAACTTTGAATGGGGTCCAGGGAGGCCTCAGATATCCGTTTTATGAAGCATCCCATCTCCCACACATCAAGTTGGCTGGAAGGGCTTGGAGTGGTTGTGAGGGGGCAGCTAAATGAAGACCACGTTAGGCAGGGGTCAGTCTGGGTTCAGGACACAGGACTCTGAGGTCAGGCTTAGGAGACACCCTGAGAGATACTCGGTTCCCGACCACAGTATACTGTTAGTTTGAGCCTGATTTATAACTCCATCTGTGCTGGAGTGAAGGGAACAGGGCAGTGCCCCACTACGTGAGGGGCACAACTTGGACTTCAAGTTCATGAGAACTTTTCTAAAACCTCTTAGCCAGTGGGCTACTTTTCCCCTCTCAGACTGGGAAGGGGAATGATAAGACAGGGAGGAACCTCCTGATGAGGAGGTGGTGTCTGGGCCCTAAAAGAAGGGAAGGAATGAGGTGGGCCTGAGAGGGGCTGGAAGGAGAAATTGTGGAGATTTGGGCCAAGACTCTGGCAAGTGGTCAAGAGCCAGAAGGTTTTTAAGGTGGTGGTGGGTCAGGGGGAGAAGGGCCTGGCTGTTCCTGGGAGCTCAGACCTCCCTATCAGTCCCAGAGTTCTTCCTGGAATGTAGAGGGGGAACACAAGGTCCTGGTTTTCCCTAGGATCTTGAGTGCAGGGATAAGAGCTAATCACCTCCTTGTGCTCTGGGTGGTGGTGGCAGGAAGTGGCCTTGGACCTGGACCTCCCATGGAGACAGCAAATAGAAGGATGTGCTAAGGGTGTGGAGAAAGAGGTGGAGCGCTGGGGCTGAGGACGTACACCTGGAGGAGGCTGGTGAAATTCACAAAGTTTGTTAGGCTTTCTGGAGTTGGGTCCTGCCAAATGTCTCCTGCCCCTAACAACCACAAGGGTGGGGTGAGCCCTGAGAACTTGTCACCCTAGTTGAGAAGAAGAAGCCACCAGATGGAGTCTAATGAATTCCACACGGCTGGAACACCTACATCGGGCAAGAAGGAGGACCATCCCCAAGGCTGGAGTAAAAAGTAGGTGTCCAGGAAGAGAGGCAGAGGCCAGAAGATTCAGCTAGGCCCTAGGGAGCTATAGCACTTCAGCTGGCAAAGGAAATGTGTCCTCTGCATGATAGAGTAATTCATTTTGAAGAAACGAGTAGGACTGCAAATTGTGGCAATGAAGGAGAGATGGAGACATGAAGAGAGCCCCACAATACCTTCTTTGTCTATTTCTCACTGTCCATAGCTTTTTCTCTCACCAACCGTTTATAGCTGGTTTAGGCTTCTTCATTCAGTCTTTCATTCATGTATTCATTTAACAAATATTGAGCATCTCCATGGTACTAGCACAGCTACAGGGATGTGGGATGTATCTGTGAACAAGACACACCAAGATCACTGCTTACAGGGGGCTCACATTTTTATGAGAGCCCAGACATTTGGGTAAAGTTGTAGACGAGAGGTGTCCAGGATTATGAGAGCAGGAAGGCAGCTCTGGCCACTGTGCTGGAGATTAGGGCAGAACTTGCTCCTCTGGGAGGAGAACAAAGGCAAGCCTTGGCCCAGGCTCCAAACTGATGCTCAGAGGATCTCAAGGCAGGGAACGTGTTTGGGTGGGTCCTGGATCTCAGGTACAAGGTGAAGCCATTTATCAGACTGTGGCTACCAGGCTGCCAGAGGACAGATTACCCACGGCTCTTGTGTGTGTTTTCTTACTGCTATAAAAAATATTTGAGGTAACATAACAATAAAAGTTTTGTTTCTCTAACAGTTCAGAGGTTCCAGAGGTTCGGAGTACATGACTGTATGGCCCTAGTGCTTTTAGGCCCAGTGCAAGGTAGCACACCACAGTGGGAGTGTAGGGTAGACCACAACCACTTACCTCATAGCCAGAAAGTGAAAGAGGAAAAAGAAGGGACAAGGATTTCCCAATCTCTTTTCCAGTGCCCGTCCCCGTTAAACCAAAAGACCTCCCACTGGGCTGCACTTCCTAAAGGCCCTACATCTCCCACTAGTGCCACCCTTTGCCACATGGGCTTTTGGAGGATATTTGAGTTTCAAACCAAGTACCCATCTTTCCTGTGCCCCACCTGAGGGAGCAAAGGGGTGCATGCTGGGGAGCTGTGTGTAGCTGGCTGTGTGGTCTGTGGTTGGTGAAGGATTCAACACATTCAGCAGAAGATCTCCCAAGGAACAGCCCTTCCTCTGGAATACTCCCGCTACTTGATTGTGCTTCCTGGGTGTTCTGTAACTACAGTTTCATATTTACCTACATCTGTGCCTTGAAGTGAGGGATCAGTCTATGGATACATGGAGTCCCTGACCTCTTAGGGAGGCCTCAGTGTTACAAAGAGAGTTGCAGTCCTATGCAGTCTGTATGTCAGCTCTGCTCAGCCAGTCCAGCTTTCCTTATACTGCTGGGACCGGAGCAGGGCTCAGAGTGCAGAACACCTTAGAATTTTCCCTCAGATGGGCAGAGGGAAGAGGAAGAAACATGGGCCAGACCTTGTGCTATCAAAGTCATGGCTATGACTTAAGGACTCTAAATGTTCAGGTAGGAGGAGGAAGGGGAATGTGTAAGGGAATCCTAAATTTTCCTCTTGCTTTCTCTTCCTTGGTTCCTGGTTCCTGGGGGCTGCAGTGAGCTAAAAACAATGCAGGGACAGGGCTGTCTGGGTGGCCTCAACCATACAGAGAGATGTGGGTGGGATGTGCCATGTAATGCCTGGTCAAGGTTCTTGATGCATGTGGCCAGATTTGGCCTGTCGGGGGCCTACTGAGGTGCTAGGGCCTGGACAAACTCTGTGTACTTTGACTCTCTCAGTGTTTCTCCAGCTCTGTTTCTTTGCCTGAGATTGACATGTTGTCCCTTTACTGGGACCCTCTTTGCTTTGCGTCTCTACTTCTAACTCAGTTTTTCCCCTGACTATTATTGCTCTGGCCAATCAGCAGCCAATTTGTGTGATGACTGCTGCATGTGAACTATAAAACTGGTCTCCAAAGAACATCTGCTGGATTCCTTTAATAGACTGTAAGTGACCCCACTGACCGTGATGTATTTCTGTATCGGGCTTCGGGTGCAGCTCTGATAACTCACGGTCCACCCTTGGGAATGTGGGTGGCAGTGGATATCCACCTCTCATCCATGGCCATATCCTCTGGCTCGGCATCTCTGACCCTCAGCCCCAGGGCAGCCTGTACCCCTCCCTCTGCAGGCAGCCTCCTGGCTGACTTCATTCCCTGTCACATTCCTGGCTGTGAAAGGGACCTCTTCCAGGGCCCTGGGGAGATGACATGAGTTTATTTGTTTTTCTCCTGTCTCCACTTCAAGGGCTGCACTGGCAAAAACAACACCCTGATGACTTCCAGCTCTTCTACTCCTTTGCACTGAACATGAAAAGAGCCTCCGACGTGTCACTCGAGAGAAGAGGAACAGCGGGAGTCTTTAGTTTGGCCACCTGCTCACACTGTCCTTCTTTGGGGGCAGTTACTGAAAGCTGGCACTACCAAAGCTCCTTCTGTGTGCCTTCAGGAGGCCTCAAGTAGCCTTAGAAGCCTCTCAGGGGAGGCAGGAAAACTGCATTTAAACTAAGGGTCTGGGAAAACAAACCTCTGACTGGAGGATTGGATCGAGTGAGCAAATGTTAAAACAGATTTGAGCATCAGAAAAGGTTCCCAACTCCTCTCATACCACACAGGATGAGAACAAGCCTCCATGGGGTGATGAAGGATGCTGAGCTTTTAAAAATACGATTATAAGAGGCTCTCTTCTTGATGACAGAATCCATGGGAAGGGATTGTACATGGAGCACACGAGATGCCCACTTTAAAGGGTTTGAATAAGAAAACACCATGTTGAGAACCCTGTGGATAGACAGGGTGACTGAAGGCACTATAAACACTGTACATCACACTCCACATGCTAGTTTACTGATGGGGCTACCATTTTGGGCCTTGGACCTATCATTGAGAGTGGCCTATGTTCTATTAGGGTAAGAAGTGAAGCTGACCTCAAGAGCGCAGCAAAACTTTGCTCCCAGAATCCTTTGTGCATAAACTTTAGACAAGCCCAGCAGCCACAGAAATGGCAGAGACATTTCCGAAACCAGGGAAATCTCTATGAAGCAATGAATGCTGAGGTAGCTCTAGGGCTATTTAGGAACCTTCAAAGCATAAAACCAGAGATAAGGACAATCAAGGATACCTCCCATGTATTCCTAGAAGGAAAAATAAAGAGCCTTCAGGCCCAAGGTCTTGAAATGGAAGCTAATACAGAGAAAGAGCAACAATGGGACAGTGGAGGAGGAGAGATTAAGTTTCTCCAAAACCTTAAATCCTGACTTGTGTCTCTTACTGCCCCGGGACCAGTCACTTGCCTGGAAGAGAAGCTGTTGTGTAAAGTTCACCTGAGGCTATGGAAGAGAAAAAGTGTCATCTTGATCTTCCTTAAGCTTTGCTTTTCGTATGTTATGTGGACAGGACTCTGGTTGATTTACTCACACAAGGCCAGACCTGTAGCCCTTGCCTCGGACATTTTGTGCCTTATGAAAAAAGAGGCACTATTTGCTGGTGAATGTACTTATGCTCATCAGTCAATTACAGTTCTTACCCCTGGTGAGCCTGTGTCCTATGGCACCTCACTCCTGGGAATCCACTGGTCATCCTGAAGGAGAGAGAAACCAGGAGTATGAGGTTATGCACTGCAGTACACAACAGACAGGGAGCATAGCTACCCAATGGAACGCCTCACGGTGGTGCTGTCCTGGACAAACCACGAGGACCAGCCAGAGTTAACCAACACAGCCTTCTCAGGGTTTGCAAGAGCAACGTGGAACAAGGATTGGCAGAAAAGTGAAAAGATAAGTCATAAAGGGGAGACGGGCAGGAGTGAGCAGCCCTATGTGCCTATGCACTAAGAACAGGTGCTATTACAGGGCACTAGCACCAGTATTCTAGTATCTCAGCACAGGAGAGGTACCCTGTCTGCACTAAATTGTCCTTTCTGGCATCATATTTTTTTCTGGTCCCTTTTTTTTTTAGCATGTTTCATATAGGCTGACTGTATTCCCCTTTATCCAGAATATAATCTCCATCTACTCACTTAATCAGTACATCTATATTCTAGCATCTTCTGTGCTTTTAGTATCATCTGTATTCTGGGTGCTGTGCTGGGTGCCCAGGTTACAAACATGAATAAAACCCAGCTTGGTCTTCAGGGAACTCATAGTCTGATGTAGTGCTATTCAATAAATATTCTGTGATGATGGAAATATTCTGTCTGTGCAGTCTAATACAGAAGCCATTAGACACATGGCTGCTGAGAACCTGAAATGGCTAGGACAGTTGAGGAACTGAATTTTTCATCTTATTAACTTTTTATTAATTCAAATCTAAATGCCACAGATGGCTAGTGGGAGCCACATTAAACAGCACAAGCCTAGTAGGAAACAGAAAAATCACCAGGTCATTCCATGATTAGGACAGCATAGTCATAGTCAGGGATGCCACTGGGGCCTACTCAACAAAACAAAGGTGAGCACCTGCCTGGAAAGCACGAGGTCGTGAGTTTGATTCCCGGTACCAAAAAAGAAAAGGAAGAAAAAGATAATGAAAACAGAGGAGGAGTGACTGGATCTTCCTGGAAATTAGAAATCTTCCCAAAGGAGACCTCTGAGCTAAGTCTGGGATGATGAGCAAGACGTGCTTGATTATCGGGAAGAGGCGTTTATAGATAAAAGGTTCAAGCTAGCTATTCCTGCATTTTTTGTAGACTTCCCTGCTGAGATACCCCATAGGTTAACCAGAAGACTGGGTTTGAGTGAGGACAGGCAGATGTTCTCTGCCCCTCTTGCCTGGCTTTCTGCTCTCCTTAGTCCCCAAGAGTTAGGTGATGACAGATGGCCCCATGACTGTCTCAAGACTGAAGGATCCAAGGAGCTGAATTGACCCTGGGAATGATGACTGCACCCAGGGGAGAGGGTGCGGGGTGTCTGGAGACCATATGGAAAGCTGGGAAGCATTTAGGGGAAGAGGATTGACGTAGGGGGAAGAGGTTATTGGGAGCCAGTTCCTCAGTGGTGGCCAACAGTCACTCCCAGGGTCAATCTTACCCTCCTATCCAGATGGAGAAATGAGGGAGGGGTACTTGGGGCACTAGGGTGCATCTGGAGGACAGCTATGTGGGACTGTGCACAAAGTATGTGATGAAGTCTTTCAGGGCCCTTCTGTGCTCTAGAGTCCTTGGTGGTTGTCTGGAAGGACTCGCATCACCCCCATCAGGTTAGAACTCCCCAGGGCTGGAGTCCAGCTTGTTGCCCTGGTGGGCTTGGAAAAGATAGATACTTAATTTCTGCAGGCCTGAAGTAAAAGTCTTATTTACTCTTTCAAGAATCACCCTTATGCCAAACTTCCCCATCTCAAGATGGCATCACCATCCACTTGCTCCATCCAAAAACCTGGGAACAATTGTGGATTCTCTCCTTTTCCTTATTTCTTGAAATATCTTCATCATTAGCATGTTTTGCTGACTCTCCCTCCAAAATACATCTTAATCCATTTACTTCCCTCCGTTTCGACTGACACCATTCTGGCCTTCATTAAGTTCTCATCTGGGAATTTGTCTTCAACACATACTCTTAATTTCTCCTCCTTCAGGCTGACCGGTGGATTCCTAAGCGTGAGGTGTCATAGAACACAGGCTTACCAGAGGTAAGAACTATAGCTGGCAGATGAGGATAAGTACATTCACTAGCAATGGCTTCTTCTCACTCTTCACCTCCATGTGTGTGCCTTTCCTCCTCTCCTGTAGCACACTCTTACTTTCCTCCCATAGCAGAATTTGAAATATTTAAAAGCTTTTATTCACTCATTTTTTCATGTTTATACGAATTTATGGGTTTCATTTTGGCAGATTTATCCATGCATATAGCACACGTAGATAATTTTTACCCCCTCTCCCAAAAGCCTCCCTTGTTTTCTTGTTGACTGTTTCTTGCACAAGTTTCTAAACTCTGTCAAAGCAGAGGCTATGTCTACTGTGTTAACTACTGTACATCCAGCAGCTGTTAGGCTGCTTTGAACTTAGAAGGAACTAGATAAATATTCATTGAAACTATGAATGAGTGGCATTTTTTCCCTTATTCAGTTCTGCAAGCGAATCCTGTTCTCTGTTAGGAAGAGGTGGCTAACCACAAGGACTTCCAACGTTGGCTTCAGCTATTACTGACATTTTCCCTAAATTTTCCCATTCTCTCTTTCATATCTAAGTCAAGTCAGACTTTTCAAGGATTATGAAAGTCCTGTGGGTTTCTAAGAAACCCTGATTTCACTCACGTTTATGTCCATTCTAGTTTTTGTGCACAGATACGATAATTGCATGAAAATTGTGATAGACTTAATCTTTCCCCAGTCTGAATTTGGTTAGGATTTCCATAAGCTTTTCCTTTCCTTAAAAATTCTCCCTCTATGTAAAAATGTGAGTGGCATGAAAAAAGAAGCCTTGATCTTTGAGGACCCATTTGGGCCACAGTATCTGGAGAGCACCAGGCAGCTAATCCTGGTAAGAAGAGTTCTTTGGCCTAGAAGCTTTAGACTCATCTATGGAAAAAGAGATTGGTTCCTCTTTTCCTAAACTTTTGATTCCAAGTTCTTTACAGTCCTTGTTCTGAGCATTACAGACCAATCTCTAAGGCAGCATAGTGGTGAGGCTGAGTTCAGGCTTTGTAAGTAGAATGTCTGGCCTTAGAACCAGTGTAATCATAGACAAGTCACTGGCTTTTTGACTCCACTATCCTTTTCTCTCCTCTGAGTATCTCTTCTCTCTATCATGATCCTGTCTATTTTACCAATTTGACTATCTTAATAGAGGTCAAGTAAAAGGAGAAGTTGACAGATTGGGCTATTCTGGATACCGTGTTACCATCAGTGCATTTTGTCTTGGAAGAGCACAGGCCTAAAAACAGGATGAATTGCCATATTCTGAATCTTGACTCATATTTGTCCTCCACAGATGCCTGAGTGGTTTCTTCTCTCCTGTATCCAGGAGCTTGCCTTGTAGGGGATCAGATAATGAGGATGGAGGCCTAACTGACTTTCTCTGTAGCACAAAGGAGAAACATAGCAAGCTATACCCTTTGGCAATGTGGAGGCAAGCTAGCGTGTTGTAAGTTCCAGGAAAAGTCCACACATCTGAGATCCAGTTGTTTAACTGGTCATATACTATAGACAATAGGAGGCAGATGAATCTTGTGCTACTCTAATTGCCTGCTCCCATGTCTAAATGAATAAGAGTGAGGTGAACCAAATGCTCAAGGTTCTCTGTCTAAGGGAGACAAGAGCCTGCTGGTCCCTCTTTCAAAGTTAGCTCTATGTCTTTTTGTTTTTCATCCTTGTTTGGCTCTCAATTAGCAACAAACTCACAGGCTGGTCCCTACATTACCTGAAATAGAAAAATGCCACAACTAAATCATCTATTGCTTTTTACAAGAAAAAAACAATCTTTTCATTTTCTACCCTCATCGTAAAAAAATTCATAGAAATGGAGAAACTAAAGTCGAGAAAAAATTTCAATTAGCTAAACCTAAAATGGTATTTCTGACTATCAAGATTTATCCAAATTATTGTATTCAAAATGGAAAAATAGCATTAAAGTCAGACAGTATACGTCTTAGTTTTTCAACTTGGCTCTAAATATCCTAAACAATGCAATAAGAAAAAAGCATGAGTAGCATGAGTATGGAAAGTGAAGAGGCAAGAGTACCATCATCTTCCAATGATTCAGTTGTCTTCATATTGAATACCTATTGCCTCTTGGTTTCGGTTTCCTCTTATTCCTGAAGTAGCTCACAAAGTTCACTTAAGAATCATTTCTTCCTGTGCTCTTGCCCCTGTGACCTCCATGGAGCTCCTCCCTTAGAAGTAAGAGTCAGTCAAAACATTCCATGGCTCTGGGTTATCATCTGATGATGGCCATGTGACCAACTACATGGAGCCTGGGAATGCATTTTATATCTCAAAAGACCATTTTGGTTGTAGAGTTAACTTTGAAGAACAAGTGAAAGAAAATAGCTTAGAATATTTTGTGCAATCTGACAAATTCAGATAGTAGAATATTCTGTAAAGCTACATTAAGCAAAACCATTCAATATTGGTGCAAAAGCAAATAGAAAAAGAAACAGGTCTTAAGATCCAGCAAAAGAATCATGTATATTTGGGAACTTAGTAAATTATCAAAGTTTCACTTCATTCACTTAGTATATGATAAAAGTGCCAAGGAGTTTATACAAAAGAATTGAATTTGAGCTAGTAACTATCCTTTTGGAAATAAAAGTAAAATTTCTTTCTGATATCTTACACAAAATACTAATTTATGTATTTTAAAGATTTATAGAGAAAACTTTATAAAATTAGAATGAAATAGCTGAAAATAACAGATTCAGTGAGATATTTTACATATGTCACTTGTTTAAAATGTATAATTCAATGGCTTTTAGTATATATTTAGAGTTGTACAACCATCACCATAATTGATTTTAAGACACTGTTGTCACTACTCTTTCACAAAAATCATACATAAAAGGCACCAAAATCAACCAAACAACAAAAATTCTATTCTCTCCATACCATCTCTCCAGCCCTAAGCAACCACTGGTCTATTTCTGTCCTTGTACATTTGCCTATTCTAGACATTTCACATATATGAGTTCAAATAATATGTTATCCTCTGTGACTGTCTTTTTTCATTTAAAACAATATTTTTAGGTTCATCCATGTTATAGAATATATCAGTACATCATTTCCTATTATTGCCTAATAATATCTCACTCACTGTATGGATATACCACATTTTGCTCATTCATTCACTGATTGATAGACATTTGGGTTATTTCTACTTTTTGACTATTAAAAATAATGCCATTATGAACATTTGAATACAAGTTTTTGTGTGAACATTTTTTCCTTTGGGTATTTATGTAGGAATGGATTTGCTGGATTATATAATAACTCTGTTTATACTTTAAAGAAACTATCAATGTGTTTTCTAAAATGACTTCACTAGTTTAAATTCTCACATTGGTGTATGAGAGTTCCAACGCTCCACTTGTCATTATTTGCCTCTTGGATGCTAGTCACCTTGGTGGGTGTGAAGTAGTGTCTTACTGTAGTATCTTTGGCTTGAATTTCCATGATCATAATGGTGTTGAATATGTTTTCATGTGCTTGTTGGCCAAATGCTTTGGAGAGATACTTTCTTGGATTTTTGGGGGCTTTTAGCTTGGATTTTGATTTTTCTAATCCTGATAAGGTATGAATGACCTTGATGGGCAAAGCACAGAACACATAAGTGTTAGAGGAAAATATTCACAGATCCAACCGCATAAAAAATTTAAACACCTGCATTTTCAAAGATGATGTAAATGTTGTTGTTTTAGCTAGCTTTCCATTACTGTGACAAAATGCCCAAGAGAATCAATTTAAATGAAGAAAGATGTATTTACTTTGACTCATAGCTTTAGAGGTTTTAGGCTGTGACAGGTTGGTCCTATTACCTTTGAGCCTGGCATATCACAGCAGGGAGGATATGGTGGGAGAAACTGCTCAGCTCATGGGAGGTAGAGAGTGAGAGAGAGCAAGAGAGACAGCAAGAAAGCAAGAGAGAGAGAGAGAGAGAGAGAGAGAGGGAGAAAGAGAAACAGTGAGACAGTGAGTCAGTCCAAGGTTCCAATATTCCCTCAAGGGCAGGCTCCTTATAACATAACTTCTTTTCACTAGGCTCTACCTCCTAAAGGTTCCACCATCTTCCAATAGTGTTACCACATGGGGACACATGAGCCTTTGGGCAGCATGTACTCCAGACCACAGCAGTTTAAGTGAAAATCACCTTTTCTATGCTTTAGAAGAGAAAATATTTGAAATATATAACAAGGTTAATATTAGTAATGTATACAGACATTCCCTACATACGATAGTTTGAGTTTTTTTTAACCTTACCATGATGTGAAGGACACTTTCAGTAGAAATCGTACTTTGGGTTTGGATTTTTACCTTCTCTTGGTATGATACTCCCTTGTGATGCTGGATGTCAGCAGTGAGCCACAGCTCCCAGCAGCCATGTTATTATCAGGGAAATCAACCAATACTACACAACATACTATGTGGCTAAGCCATGATGTTCAACAGGTTAGGTGTATTAAGTGGTTTTTTGACTTACAATATTTTCAATTTACAATGAGCTTTTTGGGATATAACCCTACTGTGAGTTAAGGATAATCTGTAAAGACATACTATAAGTCAGTGAGGAAAAAAGACAAGCAACTCAAAAGCAAACCAAGCAAAAGGCAAGAATGAGCAATTCACAAAAGTTCCAATAACCAATAAACAATACCTAACTATTCTGCAGACCTGGTAGCACAAATTAAAATAATAGGGAATTACATTTTTTCACTATCAGCTTTGAAAATTTTTTCAGAAATTAATATTTACAGCATTAAAAATGGATGTAAATAAATGGAAATCTCAAACACCTGTTTAGCATGTACACAGTTGCAACCTTCTTGGGGTTATTATAGTATCTATCCACATTAAATTAACAGGAAAAATCTCAGGGTAAGAAGATTATAGATGGTTTTAGCTTTGTGCTTTTGTGTGCCCTCAGAAATTCCGCAGTAAGGTATTTTAGTGTTGTAGATGGAAGTTGATAAGTTTTTTTAAATAACAAAGGAACCAGAGAGAATCTACTTTATAGAAATGTTTGGGTAGGATGCTAAGAATATAGACAAAAATTGATAAAGGTAAGTGTATTTGGTTCATGCCATCAAGTAGATATTCATGAGCATGATGGCTCCTTCTCCAAGAATCAGCCAAAGAGAAAACACAGAATCCAGCAAACAAAATCACAGCTTTCACAAAAACTCACACACACACACACACACACACACACACACACACACACACACACATATACACACACACACACACACGTCAGTTCCAAAGCTGCTTTGAACTTATGCTTTGGGTGTGGAAAAGGCCTGGTGGAAAGTGACATTGAAAGGTTAGAGAAAAATTTTTAACAGTTGTTCTTGCCTTTTCTCTCTGTTGCATTGGGACAAGCACTGTGTGCCTCTTTTCACAGATTTTGGAGACAGTGGCTCAGGAGTCTGAACAAATATCCGTAGCAGTAGTGAGGGTGCAATGTGCTGACCACTCTGGAGAGGGTCATTGGGAAAAATGGTTTTGACTAACTCAGCTCCGTATTTTTTCTGCTCCTTCTCCCACTTCAGGCTAATGAGCTGTATCCAGGGAGACTGTCCTGCAACTGGCCTGCAGAGCTGCTTTGTTTCAGATGGAAAGCAGGTGCCTGGGACACTGTGCCCTATGCTAAAAGTGTGGCCTTTCTTTTCCCCCTAAATATTCTCAGAGAGTAACTGAGACTCCTCCAGCACATGTAACCAAATAATTAAACTCTTGGAGGAGTGCAACCACCTCAAGACAGAAACCATGTTTGGACTGCTTGTTCTTTCTGAAGCAGTTCAGAAAAATGGATTGAAATGTTAAAATAAGTTAAATACATCGATGGAAATAAAGCACCATAAAGTACCAAGTAGAAACATTAGCTAAGAAAAATATAATATTTAAAATAAAAAACATGATAGACAAATAAGTAACAAAATGAAGGACAAATTAGTGACCTGAAAGATCAGATGAAGAAAAGCTCCTAAAAGGCAGCAGGAAAGGATAAAGAATATATAACCTATATACAAAAAAGATTTAAAAATACAGAGGATGGGAGTAGAAGCACTAATATCCAGTTAATAAAAGACAGAGGAAGATAAAAATATAAGGACAGGGAGGAAAAAAGTATTTAGTAAGAAAGTAGTTAATGAAATAATAGAAATATATTTCCCAGAATTGAAAAAAGTCAAAAGATCAATGAGTACAAGTAGAGAGAAAAGGAATACTTCATTCCTAAATACACCACAGTAAAATTTAAGAATATAAAAAAATTTAAATGTAGGAGAAAAGATATTTTGTACTGCATTTAATAATTTTAAATATAGGACACATTTAGGATGTAAAATTTTAAATGTTTAAATCTCATCTTTTAAGTTTTTATTATGGTAAAATATACACAACATAAAATCGACCATTTAATCACTTTTTCAGTGTCTAGTTTGGCATCATTAAACACGTCCATGCTGTTCTGTAACCATCACCACCAGGCTTCTCCAGAAAGTTTTGTCTTTTCAATTGAAACCCCATATCCATTAAACACGAATTTCCCCATTTCCTACTACCTCTAGGCCCTGGCAACAGCTATTCTACTTTACACCTCTGTACTTTATTCTTAAGACCTTAAAATTATAAAAAATTAAAATACAGGAGATCATTTTAAAAGCTTCCCCAGAGAAAGGATCATAGAGCTACCAAAACATAAAAACATATTGCCACCTTATTGATAGCAGCACCAGAGGTAAAGAGACAAAGGAATACGTTCTTTAATATTGCAGGAAAAACTTTGAAGTAAGGCTTTTGTATCTAATCAAACTGTTGAATCACAACACACAAGCACACACACAATTGTCTTAGTTAAACATGGACTCAGATGACCAGCCTCAAAAAACCACATTGAAGACACTTTGTGAAAGGTCTTTTAAAAGGGAAGCTAAATTCAAAAGATACTGCAAGATATAGCACATGAAAAAGTGATAAATAATCTTGAAAAACTATTTGTTTTAAACCATACATGAAGAAAGGATCCACAATCACACAGCTGAATCTTGGTAGTGTAATTTTCAATGAAAGAAAATCTCAACTGCATACCTCGTTTGAAAATAAAATCTTAAAAAATTAAGCCAATAAGTAGGTTTTGAGATCAGAGAGCCTAGTTTCAGTTTCTCACTCTGCCACTTTCCAGAAAAGCAGCTACGCACAGGTTACCTAACTTTTCCAAGCATAATCAAGTGACATATGTACACACTGGTTGAGCCTGATAAAATGATAAATAATCATATTGCAAAGGCACATGACATGTGTTCAAAAGTATTAGCAAAACATAACCGTGAGAAACAGGACTAGAGCAATAAATAAGAATACGAATAAAAACTCATCACATCTTGAAAAAAAAATCCTGGGAGATTTGGGTTGGGGTTTTGACCCGAGATTGCTAATAAATTCTGGAATCCTGTAATAGATCTTCAACCTCCGTCACTTGCCTTCGTTTGCCTTGTTTGTTTCTCAGTCTCCTAGTAAACATTATGAGAAAGTCCAACCAGATTTTGGATGAGTGAAGAGAGAAAGAGACTTAGCTGGAAGAGCACAGAGGAAGCTACTTCTTTCCTGAAAAAGGCTGCCTTCCAGGTCTCGTGGGAAGAGGTGAGTTAGATGAGGGGATCCAGGCACACAGGGCTGTGAAGGGGAACTTTACATCTGTTGAACACCTACTCGAGCTATACACTGCATTCAGTGTTTGATAAGGGGCAAGGGAAGGTTGGGTAATGTTACATCTAGTTTTAAAATTTCCAAGGCTCAATAAACTGGATAAAGCCAAGCTCCTGTGGTAGCAGTGAGTGAAAGGCTCTCAAGAGAAGCTTGATGCATGTTAGCAATTCTACCCTCTACCACCTTGCTTAAAAGGAGGCGTGGATGGCCGTTCTCTTGCGGATCTTCCCAGCAAGGGTCCATCTGTCTGGCCTAGGCTCTGAATGGCTACATTTACCCGCTCCAGGTCCCCAAGGTCCTGAGCCTCCATGCCACCCCTACCTCAATGCCTCTGCTTCAGTTGCCAGTAAGGAATAATACAGCAATTTGTGCCATCAGCTTCTTGCCTTCTGGGAGCCAGTGACTCTACTTGGGGTCACTGTGGATTATCCAGGCTCTCTCCACTGTTTGTGCTGGGGTTTCTGGGAGTTTCCCAAATCATCTCCAGTTTGCCTGTAATGCAGCCTCTTCCTCGCCATCCTGCTGCCCCTCCAGCTCCCTTCCGGCAAACTCTTGGGAAGGTGCCAGCGTTCCCTCTCCCAGCGTGCGAAAGCTCCTATTGTTGAGGTCACTGGTGCTGATTGGCAGCTGGTATTGTGCAAGCAGATAGTCCACTGATTGGGTTGGTCATAGGGTGGTGGCAGCCTCAAGAGGTGACTGTTGATAGCGGTCTTGGCCTGAAGTTGACTCCTTGTTGACATCTGAATCTTCAAGTGTTCAGTGCTTCATCTTTTGTCTTCCTGCTTTCCTCAAATAAAGAATGACAAACAATCCCAGAACCGGAGCCACATGTCCCCAAATGCGTGTGGCTCAGTGTTGGTCATGTTTTTCCAATTATCCCTTGATCTGAATGCCACAGTTAATACGCGTGTGCACACTCACACACATACCCTGGACAATTTTTAACCAGACATCCGGGCTCCTCTTTTCCAAGAACTCCATGGCCCTTCAAGACCTTGCCCCACCCAAACCCTCTATCTCCACTTCACACTCCCTGCGGCCCCCTGGCCCCTGGGCTCACCCAGCTCTGGTAAGGCCACTCTCAAGACAGGATGTACTTATTTTCATGTTGCCTGGAATGTTTTCCCACCCATTACATGATTTCTAAATCCTTGAGACCCAGCATGAGGCCATCCATGACAGCTTCCCCAGGCCAGAACTCCTACAGCATGCAAGTGACCAAACAAGCACCTTCCAACTTTTTAAATCCAAGGCTACTATTATAAACTTTCAAAGTAGTATTGTGGGCTGGTAATGAGCAGAACACAAGTTCATTGAAAATACAGATGCAAAAATAAAAAACTGCTGCATTTTCTCTACCTAGAGTTAACCATATTTTCTTGGGACATAAAAGGAAGATTCCCCCCTACCTCATTTTTTCAAAGAAAAAGAGTTGAAGTCATACATATGGCTTTATAATTGCTTTTTTTTTAACTCAACAATGAATTGTGAGCAGCTTTCCTCAAAGAATCCCTTTTTTTAATGTCAAAGATTTCATGAATGACCACATAAGAGCATTTATGCTTAAAAAACATTTTATTAGGGAAAATCTCAAACATACAAAAGTCAAGACAACAGTATAATAATCCTCCATATACACATCATCCAGTTTCAGTAATTATTAACATCTCTTCTAGTTTCTTCCATTCCCTCCCTTTTACTCCTTGACTATTTAAAAGACAATCCCAGATATCATTTTTTTTCACTGTAAACAGCAATTATCTTTATAAGATCTGCCATTTGAGAAAATGTACAGCAACTCAAAGACAGTCTACATTCAGGACCACTTCTATATGAATCTGTGTTTCATTCTTGAGAGCAACATTGATGATTTGAAAAATAGTCATACATACACATGCAAGTTGTATTATTTATTCAGCCTTCGGTCGAAGCTTGTAGGGCATCTGGATGTACAGATCCTTTGCAAGAGTTCCAGCCCACAGGCCAGGCACTGCTGGTCTGATTCACTAACTCAGACATTCAATCAAACTCTGTCTTGCAGTTTCCTCCAGTTGGTTTGCACATGTGAGCCTCCTCTCTAACTCTACCACTCTACTGTGAAGTCTTAAGGTCCAGGACCAAGCCAGCTTCTGTGCTGCACACAAAGCTGTAGGTATACAACAAAATCCAGCTTATAAAATTGCTTCTTCTAAGTGGTTTAGGAGGCCTCAGCAATCTCATTCTGTGCTTGAAGAAATCAAAGGTGGGAAGGAAGAAGATTTCTTCTGGAGCAGAGATGGGTTGAACTCTCAGGTCTCCTCTTTCTCAAGCTTTTCTTTCCATCTTATCACATGCTTTGTGTTCAGAATTTTACTCAATGGACAGAACATGGGAAAAATGTGACCTTGAGAATGGCATATTTAGTATCTTTGCTGAGTTCCCACTGCTCAAGCTCTTTGAGAGGGCTTCCAGGGAAGATTGAAGCCTGAATCCTACTGATCACCTCCCTTCCTTTTAGGTCTTCTGCCAAGGGAATCAGAAACATAAGGATACAGTTCCAAAAGGAAACAAGTGCCCACCATGTCCCCAGAGCATGACTTTTCCTATAAGGTGGGCTGAAGCAGGGAGGCCCCTTCCTGTAAGCCCAAGCGGGACTTCCATCTTTCAAATCTCCAATGCCTCAAGGGGCTGGTCCTGGTGGAAGACTGAGTTTGTTTTCCCATCCAGCTATAAGCTGGTAATGTCCCCTCGACCCAACCACAAGCAAGCTATGAAGGATCTGGCTGTTCTTGTCTATGAGAGCCATATTATAGCATAGAAAAAAGAGTGGGAAGGAAGCCTGCTGGACCTTCCTGAGAAGGCTGAGTCCCAGGAAGTGAGGGGAAAAAGAAGGCGGGACCCAAGTACTGTAAGCCTACTCACTGTGTAACCTGGCCAGGGGAATGTCTGTCTCTGACTAGGGCAACTCCTCTGCCAAGGGGCAGACAGGAGCGATGAGGAGAGGGTCCAGCATGGTGCTCCATGACATTTCCCAGGTGAGGGAGAAGCAGAGTGGACATCTCCCTCTGTGAGTCACTGTGAACTGAGAGGAATCAGCACTTTCTCTAACATACTGAAGAGTTTAATATTGATTACTCGGGCCCCCATCTATAGTCACTTTGTTAAACCTGAGCGGGCTGATATCTTTGTGAGTCATGGTGCTGTTTATGAACTCTATTTACATTTAATGTGCTGCAGAAACTGTATTCATTCATTCTTTTTTTTTAATTTTTCTGTACTTCTTTCTGCTAGAAATTTCAGATTTAAAAACTAATTTTTCTTCTTTCACATTCCCTCCTTTTCCCACCTTCTTCCTTCTGTCTATGTGCAACTTTCAGATCCACACAGTGGGTCAGAGACTATGCTTAGCCCAGGGCTCCCGCAGTTCAGAGACTCCCAAATTAGGAATGAGTAGGCTGGATGGAGTTAGGGGAAAGGAGAGGATCCTGACAGAAAAGCAAAGATACAATGTAAAGAAATGACTGGGTCAGCCCTTACACGTGCCTTTGATGTCACGTGTCCTCTCCCCGTCACTTCTTGGTGGTGTGCCAATCAGTCACAACAGCAGCAACAGAACAAAAGCTTCTGACTTGGAATGTCACCCACAGAAATCTCGCCAATCTCCATTTGGAGCCCAGGAAACTGTATCATAAAAGATGAGGGCATTGACTCTCCAAGGTGTTCAGGGCTACCTTGAGAATTCTAGTAATTACTCAAGAATCACAAATATTCTAGCTCTTCCCTTTGGTTTAGTAGAGTCTCCCATACAATGTCATATGTAAAAGCAGACATGGACACACACACACATACACACAAGAGATGCACACACACACACATGCACACACACACACATGCACACACGACACAGTGGGGTAGGGGTCCCTCATCCATCGAGTGTCCTTCTACATACTCTCCTTGTAGGCCCACCCACCCTCTCTTCCTTAGTCTTAAAAAGCTGAGTGTGCTCAATTGAACTTAGCCAACAATCTTTTTTAATTGATCATAAAGGACATTTGTTGAGCACCTACTATGTTCCCATTTTGGACTGAGTGCTTTTGGAGATGGAAGAAAAGGAAAACACACAAAATTGTTCCCCCTTAAGAAAGTTCTATTATGGTGATAGGAGATAACCCTAATCTTCAGAAAGCAAGGAAAAGTGGAACCATGAATGGTCCATGAGAGATTCAGGTTCTCTGTCTAGTGGAATTTAGAAGCCCTAAAGAGGTTAGAGGGCATCTGTGAATCAAGTCCTGGAAAAGCCAGGGATGATCCAAGAGGAGAAGAGAGTATACAGCAGTGGAGGGGAGAAGGCAGGCAACGGCTGGGAGGTAGGAAGGAGCTCAGTCTGCTGTGGAAAGCCAGAGGAGGCAGGCCTGGGTGGAGGCAGGTGCGTAAGTGGAAGAGAATGATCAACAGGCTGGTGAGGAACAGTCAATTCCAGGGGCTGCGTCAGACACACTTGTAGGACACTCTGCTTGGCATTTTTTATGGAGAGGTAGGGAATTTGGGTCTGCATGTATTTTTAGCTTCGTCTTTTCCGCCCTCTTCTGAGCAATGATTCTAAGAGCTTTCAGCCTGAAGTCATCTGTTTTCCTAGTCCCTGTTCCAGGGAAGCAAATGCCAGTACCACCACCTCACACGGAGGCTGCTGCCGCCCTGGCGCTGACCCCAGGAGAGCGACGTGTCCTGGACCACAGGAGCAGCCTGTGGGAGGCCGCCCCGTGGCAGGCTCAGCAGTCCTGCGCTCTGCCAGAATGTCACCACTCTGTTATGCTGTGACCCTAGAGGAGAGTTTCTGTGAGGTTTGTGTGAGGCCCCCAGATGCCTGTCCCCTATCCCCTGCAGGGCCGACATGGGAAACCCTCAGGTTGGAGGCATCTGTCTAAGCCCTGGTCCTAAGGGGCTCTGCCCTCCCTGCTCTCTCTCCATCCCTTCCGGCTCCACTTTCTCCCTCCCTGCTACCACTTCGGGTGCTTCCTGAGTCTCTGCTTTCCCCGTCTAATCATCTGTGGGACACCCACAGCCACTCCTGGAGGAGCGCTCATTCACTCCCTAGTCTTCTAAACCCACGGCACAGCCTAATGCCTCCTTTATGCACCAGCCTATGTTTTCAAACCCCCAGTAAACGCGACTACTGGCAAACATAACCAAAAGCAATTCATAACCTTTACTCCAAAACTTAACTCCTTCCATCCACCTTATTCTGTCAGAAGTGCCACCAGCTTCCTCTCCAGACCATACTTCCTCTTTTCTCTTACATCCAGTGTGACAACAAGATGGGTTAATTCCTTCTCAACATTCCTTTGGAATTTTTGGTATAACTACCATTTCAATCCCACTTCTCACTGTTGCTTGGCTGGATGATCCCAGCAGCCTCCAGGTGTTCTCTTTCCTTAATTCCTTTCTCCCTTGCTGCTCTACAATGCCATTTTCCACCCCTTTAAGGTCTTTACCTAGTTCAGCTCCCATTTCCTCCTGTTTAGCTTTACCTTCTCCCCTTACCTAGTCCTTTCCTGGGACTTTGCGTTGCTTACAATCCTGTGAACACAGCAAACTTACTCCTGTCTCAGAGTCCTGTGCTGTGGTTTACCTGCCTTCTTCCTGCCTTTCCATCATTATTCCAGTCCTTAACAAGGATTTAATTATCCAATAGCAAATGACTTCATTTTCTAAAGTATATAATATATGCCCGCTTGGAATTGTCCTTGAAAATCAGGACAGAGAAGAAAATCAGTCTTATTGTTAAAATATTTATCTGTTATCTTTATTTTCATCAGAATGCTATTACTCAGCTTGGTTGCCAGGTTTCTTAGTTGGGGTCTTCTGAACAGCATAGAGCATGACATAGGTAAACACAAGCAAACTTAAGGGAAGCACTTGTGAAGGATACAGGAGAGGAGGGTAAAAGAGGCAAGGAGGGCTTTCAGATGGCAGTGTGGTTCTGAGCCCTGTGGAAGAGGCAGGGAAGGGAGGAGGGCCCAGGAGGGAGAGTCAGAGGCTGCAGCACAGCTCTAAGAAAATTTTGTTTATGATGAGGCGTCTGTTGGGGAGTCCTTGAGCCAACGTCACCTGGCTGAAGAGTTTCCTTTCCAGGAATGGATCAGCATTAGTACTCTTGCTGTGCTGGATCACTGGCTGGAGTAGCCCTTGGGAGGCAGGACTTTGGCAGAAATGCCATGGCAGATTAAAAGGGCACTGGCAGGAGCCATCTGTCCATGTGCTGACCATAGCAGGAGTCTGGGCAAAGCATTTGAAATGCTACTGAATAAAGATTTGAGTGAGGACTCACTCACACTCCAAATCATTCCAAGGTTAAAAATCAGAGCCAAAATTATTGGAATGTACTGTGTATTTCTAAAGAAAATCATGTTAGAGAAGGGAATTCGTATTAATGCACCGAGACATTATCAGTCATCATTACATGATCCCATTACCCCCATTACCCCATTACCAGTACCACCGCCACGGCTATGATCACCATCACTATGACTATCATCACCATCATTGCCACCATTATTGTCACCACCATCACAACTATCATTACTGGTATTATCATTACCACCACTGTCATGACCATTACCACCATCGTCATCATCACCCGTTATCTCCATGACCACTACCATTATCACTACTACCATTGCTACCACGATTATCATTATGAAGTCAGAGAATCTGCCGTGAAGAAAAGGAATCTGCTTGCAGTGCCCCGTTCCTGGGCTTTGATCCTGCTCTGCCACTGGTTTGCCATTTGACTTTGCATAAGTCTCTGTGAATCTTCATTTAATTTTTCCATTTGGCAAAAAATTCCAGAGCATCTGCTGTGCATGCTGTTCTATGAGAAGGATAGAATAGAGTGAGATTACTGTAAGTCTGACCAACTGCAAATTTTGAGGCCAAAGAATCAATAGCGTTGCCTGATAGCTGACCACACTCAAGCATTTATGAAAACAGTGGTCATGGTAGCTGCAGAATGGGAAGTGACCTTGCCCTGATTAGAAAACCCAAGGACAATAAAAGAGATTTTGTATCTTATCCAGTTCCTGTGGGGAGCAATAAATGCATTGCTAAACTCAAGGATCTCAGGAATGGGGAGAAAATTCAGCTGAGAACTTAGGTCTCAAGATTTAGCTCATACCTACTGAGGCCTAGGGAGGATAAGGCCTTCCCCCGCTGTCAGCATAGTCTTGTATGGCTATGCTGGGCCTGTGATTCTAGGTGGCCAAGTGTTCTCTGGAGCTGCTGGAGGAGGATGGTGGGTGGGGTGGGGCCTGTCTGGGACAGGGACAGGAATGTTGCTAGAGTACAACTCAAGGGTGAAATGAAGGCCATAGGCTCTGGGTGATGACAGAGGCAGCTGCCGCAAGCCAGAGTCTCGGCCACATCTGGGCTGCCGATTGCACAACCCAGCTGTCGGCTGGGCCTTCTGACTCCCCAGTTGGAATACACTGGCTGGGAGATGGGAGGGTGGTGGGCTGGAGGCCTTGGGAAAATTTAGCACCTGCAGAAGGGTCTGGTGAGTCCCTCTCCCTTTTGGAGGGTGTCCTGGCTGAGGATAAATGTAGGGGGTAGGGAGTTGAGGAAGCTTTTTCAGTTCTTAGTATTCCTTTTGGTCTGCTCTCTTTGCAACTCCCATGTTCCTAAAAGGGGAATTTCCGCAGTTCCCTTCCCATCCGTCTTGGAGACTGGGCAAAGGTGGAGGGTGAACCAAGGGGCAAACTGGATATGGAAATTCCCTTACAATTGGCAGTAGGGTGGAGGTACCACGTACAGGACTGAAACTGCAACTCTGTGACTTCAAGTCCCTTCCAGGAAGGAGGCATTCAAGGCATTCTTTGCTTCACCCCACCCCTGTCCCCTAACTCCTGACCAGAACCTCCTATACCCAAAAACTCTCTGTTCCCTGGAACCTGAAAGGGGTCCTGATCCTGCTTAGACCATCCACTCCTTCATCCATCCATGTCGCTTATCTGCCCCTGCCCATGCAGAGCTTATAGCACTCTGCAGGAGGAAGGTAAGGCTGGAGCCATTCCGAGAGCATGAGCCATATCTTGGTTTGAGAAAGGAGTTCCCTCATGCTGGGCTTCCAGAGAGAGTGCGTATGTGGTAATCCAAGAAGGGAGGAGCTGGGGCAGGGGGCTTTCTTACTCTCGTGATCAACAGAGTTTGGCTGGGATGAAAGAACACTACAGCAAACTTGGGGGCTTCACATTTTTTTCTGAGAACTGGCACAAGACCCAGAAAACATTGTATTTCCTCAAGTCTAAGATATCATTCATTGTGAAGAGCACTACTGGTGTAATAGCAAGTTTTTGCTGTTTTGGTGTTCAGTGAGGGGCCAGGGAGCCTTCAGGTGGGAAGAGGGATGAATGCCCTTCAAGGATTCAAGCCTTTTATCAGCAGCATTTGGGGTTTCCAGAATGGAGCTAGGTTTCTGGCTGTCCAGGTTTATTTCTGCAGGTGTGGCTTGGATGGAGGTGAGATGGTTGAGTGAGGAAGTGAAACCATCCCTCCCTTTCCAAAGCCTCACTCCTAACTCACTTCTCATTCAAGAGGCACACTCTCTGGCCAAGCTATGTTCAGATACATTTAGGGGCAAGAATACCAAAGAAACCATCCTGTCTCAGGATCACCTGGAGATAAAGATTTCTTCTTCCCCTGGAGTCAAAAATAGATCTCCTTGGGGAGACAGAAAAAATTACAACATTTAGGAAAATGCCACATCTTCTTAGATTTGTCTCTTCTTTTGGTAAATTTTCATACCTGATTTCTTTTCTTTTACACATGGTTTTCAGGGTTAGGGATATAGCTCAGCAGCAAAGCACCTTGCTTGGCAAGTGCAAGGTCCTGAGTTTGATTCCTGGAAACAAAACTGAAACAAAACAAAGTGAAAAAAACTCAACATGGTTTTCAGATCCTTCCCCATGAGGATTCCCTTTCTATTTGCCAACACCCTGTTTATAAGGTTGAACCCAAAAGTGAACACCATACATCAAGTTGATGTGAGATCCATTTTTCCCTTCTAAGACTACATATATTTTGTGTTCCTCAGTTGTTTTCTAGCAAGTTTACTAGTTACCTATATGCTAGAATTCTAGATTTGATTGTTTCCTTGAATCTCAATGTAGCATTTCCCCCTGTACTATATTTTAAATTCTATGTTTTGTTAGTCTGGCCTTAAAATCTCAGGCAGTATATTAGTTTTCTGTGGCTGATTTGACAAATTTTCATAAGCTCCATGGCTTAAAAAATAACACAGATTTATTATCTTATAGGTCTGGAAATCAGAAATCCAAAGTGGGTTCTACTAGGCTAAGTGCGGGCAGAGCTGTGTTCTACTAGAGGCTCCAGGAAAGAATCAGTTCCCTTGCTTTTTTCTGTTTCTTGAGATTGCTTGTATTCATTGGCTCGTGACCCCTTCCTCCACCTTAAACTCAGCACTGTCACATCTTCAGACAGCTTCTTAAATCTGCTTCCGTCATCACATCTCCTGCTCCTATTCTTCAAAACAAAGCATTTTCATAATTACTTTTAGCCTATCCACATAGTCCAGGATAATTTCCCCTTACTGAGATGTTTAATGTAATCACATTTGCAAGATTCCATCAACCATGTAAAGTAACGTGTATGTTCACAGGTCATGAGGATCAGGACTTGGACCCTTGAGGGGGGCCCACATCAATCAGGCAAGATATTGGCTCCTGGTTCTATCATTTAATATTTTAATTATCAGTGTTACTAGGTATAGCATATGTCAAATTGATTAGAATCTGGCCATTATATTCATTCAAACTATTGATGATGATATTAAGGAAGGCAGGGATTAGTAAAGAATGAACATTAGACGCCTTCTTTTTCCTTTCCATTTCTATATTCTGTTGTGTTTTAGGAGGGCTTAATATTGTTTTATCTCTTTGTTTTGTTTTGCTTTGTTTTGTTTTCTTTGAGACAGGGTCTCTCTGTGTAATTTAGCCTGGACTGGAACTCACTACGTGACCTAAGCTGGCCCAGAACTCACAACAATCCTCCTGCTTCAGCCTCCTGAGTGCTGGGATTACAGGTGTGTGCCACCATGCCTGGCACACAACCAGTTTATCTCTTTTATTTGGCAAAATAGAGATTTATTTCCTTTTTAAAGAAGACTTACATTTTTTTACATTACTACTTAACAATGTCTAAAGTTGCTCAAAATATCTACTCTCTTTCTACAGTACAAGGAAGAAGTAGCTCCCAAGTCTTACATGCTATTTTCCAGCCTTTTACTCCCACATATGTAATATCTCAAAATTAATCTTCACAATAATTACTGTTTCATAGAATCAATACATTTTTAGATTTACTTAGATGCTGACCATTTAATTTGCTTGCTGCAGTTTCTCACCTCCCACTACTAATCTCTGAGTTCATTTCCTGTTTTCCTGACAATGCCTGCCACATTTCTTAAGCTCTTATCTAAAATTCCCATTTTCTTTTCACTTTTCATTCTGTCTTGCAATTTAGGTATCTTCTAGTTTACCAATTCTCTCTTTAGCTGTGTTTAACGTGCCTGTTCATTGATTTTTAAAATTTTGACAATTCTATTTTTTATTTCTAGAAGTTATATTTGCTTTGTTTTCAAGTTTATCTGGTCTTTTTAGAAAGCATTTTTGTTCCTTCTTTATTTCTAATTTATAATCTAACTTTTTATTTACTAGTTCTTGTTTGTGCCAGACATTTTTTTTTTACCCTGAGTCTTACCTTCAGAGAATCCCAACTTATAGGCATCTAGCACTCTCAGATTGACTGTCCTTCAAAGTTTTTGTGTTTTCTTTTCTGGAAATTATTTTTTTATTTTAAAAAATAAAAGAAGGAAAACATATTAACAGACAGGCATCCATTTACAAAATTGCATAAGAATAATACAAACAAAACAGAGTTATAGACAAAATTGTAGGAAATTAATCATGGTTGTTGCATTACTTATTGATAACTTCAAAGTGGTTTCTCAGGAAAACAAATGGAGATATACAAGATTGATCAAACAAGTAATCATTAACTGTTCCTTTCTGTAGAGCAATATAAGACAGTAGTACGACTATGTTAGCTATCCTGTATATACATACTTACATAATTTCCCCTTCTTTCCCTTTTCTTTTCCCACACCCCAATTGCCCTTTACTTTTGAGCATTTTCCTTTCATTTTCACAATGTCTACCATATCTTCTAGTTTTTCTTCATTCTTTCAGGTCTTACACTAGTGAGACAATATGATGCTTACACATGCAAGTCTGATTTGTTTCACTTTCACAATCTCAGAACTCCACCCCACTCAGAACAAGTCCAGGAGACACCTACATAGGAGAATTTTGTGTTTTGTTTTTCTAGGCATCCTAGGTATATCACTGAGATAAAACTTCTTCTCTTGAGGATCATGTAAGGACTATTAACATGAGGCTCAAACTCACATAAGGGATAAACAGTTTAAAATTCCAGAAGATAATCAGGGAAAATGGGTAGCTAAATATTGTTCTATTCCATCATTGTGCTAAGGGTATATGTCAAGATCTTGGTATTACGAAAGGGGTAAATTCCATCTCCTTAACTCTCATGAGTCTGTGTATTGTCTCCTGTCTCCACATGAGCACCAAAAACCAAACTTCTTGATTCCTGAGTTTGAGAAACCCCATACATTATAACATGGTGCAAACATAACCTCTTACATTGGTGGAAGTGTAATCAACTTCTTTTACATGATGGAAAATAGAGAGAAACTTGATGTGTCTTGAAGATAACTTGGGCACTCTGGTGAACACTGTGTTATCATCATTCCATTTAATATTTGAAACAATCCTACAGGTGGTTTTCAGAAGAGGAAATAAAGGCTCTGAGAAGTTTAATAATTTTCCTAAGGTCATACAGCTAGTTAATAGTAGAGGCAGGCCTTAATCCTCAACTCGACAGATATGACAGCCCAAGTTTATTCCTACTGTGTGTGTATATACACCCATGTTTATTTATTGAAAATCCTACCTCGCTCCATATGTAAAACAATTTCCATTATCTGGAAATTTCCCCATTTGTCATGTGTGCCATGACAGAAGCCGTCACTATCAGACTTTCTACATAATACTCCAAGATCGCTTCCTATGGGGACTTTGATAGGCCTCCCCAGCTGCTCCACTTATGGCTTTTATCTTCCTTGAATTTAACAGGGTTTGTTATGGTTCCTTTACTCCTTTTTTAGAGACTTCTGGCTTTGGCTTCTTGAATTCTGCCCATTTTTCATTTGCTTGTTTGTTGTTGTTTTTGCTTTGCATTCCCCGCCCCATTTCCAAATCTTAAGTGTAGGTATGTTTCCACTTCTCTTATCTCCTCTTTGACCATCTTCTTCTTCTCCCTATTTTTTACCTAATGGTCTTCATCAATCATTTGGTCTTGACTTCTGCTTCTAAGCAGGTGACCCTGACTTTATTTAACAAACCCTTCAGCACATTATAACACATACTGTCAGTCCCCGTAATTAGCACCCTTTCTATCGTAGTGCATTCTGGCTCAACACAACTACCGGTGCCGATACTTATTTTCCTGAGGGGTTTCTCTTGTCACTAGAAGTTTTGCCCTCCTCGAAGCAGGCTTAGAAGTATGGGGATATTATCCCCAGCACCTTCCACCCAAATATATCTAGCTCCCTCTCTCCTGGGTGAAATTATTAAATACATGGTTTATGTTGGTCTCCAGAGACTCCCCAGCAGAATGAACTCTAGCTGGTCACAGTGGTAGCTGTCTCGTTAGGGCATCCATAGACTTCCCTCCCTTCCCTTGTCATGTCTGCAGGCCAATTCTGGTGCCTCTTAGAACCAGCTCTCAAATTAACTTCTTCTTTCAAATCCCTGTCTTAGAGGCTGCTTCTGGAACACCGTAACCTGGATGCATATATTCTGTGTCTCTCCCAGCATGCTGGCACTCAGCTTTGTTTTCTAGTAACGTTCACCCTTCTGTCAGATGTCTCACCAGACTTCAGTGTGGGGGCCAGGTGGGGCTTGGTCTTTTCCCTAACCCTGGCAAAGTCCTGCCTACCAGGGATAATGAAAAAATGCGGGTGAATAAAAAGGCTTTGGACACAACAGAGAAATAGATGAGGGCCTGCTTATGGAAAGTTACTAGATTCTTATTTAAGACTGCGTGTGTGTGTGTGAGTATACCTGTATATGTATGTGTGAGTACCTACGCTATTAAAACCATATGAACAAGAGAACCCCCAGAAGAGAGTGGTGAGGGTGGGACAGTCAGGAAGACAGCAGGAACAGAGTCCTTCAAAGAGAGAAACTCAGCCTGGGGAGGTGCTGATGGAGGTCAGTGGCAGGGAAATGGTTCTAGAAGACCCAGCAGAGGGTGAAAATCGAAGGTAGAGTAGAATGGAAATGCATTATCCTAGAAACAAAAGCAAGAAACAAGAAATTAACACTATCAGGACTTGAAGAACATGATCACAGCCTGAGCACATCAGCTTCCCCTTCTGCTCCAGGGACACCTCATTTCATTACTGCAGCCTAGTAAGAATTCTCTAAACCAGCAGCACCCAGAGCACCAAGCTCTAGGCACCTTCTGCCCATTAGCACCTATTCTCAAGGAACCAGTTCCCATCCTATGAAGCAATGTCCCCCAAGAGAGCAGGGCCCAGACTCAATGTCCTGACCCTGAGGTCAGTACTTCCCCAGAGTCTGCTTTGGTATTGCCCTGGTCTTCACCTCTGAGCTGTCTGTGACTCACTCTGGTCCTTTCCTCTCTGTCCCCCTACAACAGCCCCAAGGGGCTGAGACTTTTCTGAAAAGAGTATTTCTGGCCGTCAGTGTTGACTTCCACCCACCCACAGGATGGGATTGTTTCCTTCCAATTAAATGTGCAAACTCAATATGCATACCTCAGCTAGAACTGCTTGCAGCCCTGGCGCTGGCTCAGGATTGTGCTGTGGCAGAACTCACCAATGGGGAGAAAGCAAGGGCAGCCTGCTCCAGAAGGCCAGGCTGGGGTCAGCACTGGGACGGATGACTCCCTACCTGCCTCTGAGACAGAGACCATGGGCAGTGCTCATTCAGTAGACCCAAGGAAGACATGCGAATTCTGCAGAAAGATTCAATCATGCTCTATGAAGAAAGACCGACAGGGAGAGGTATGAAAAAAGGCCATTGTCTGGCTTATGAAGAATTGTACCTGGGAAATTTGCCCTCTAAACTCAGTGATTTAAGCTGAGCTACATGGATTCAGAATAGGCACCAAGAAAGGACATCACTGAGAGCTGATAAAGGAGGCAGTGTTGACCATTTGCCCTGAGACCAAGTTGTAACAGAAACAAGAACAGAAGCCATCTTTTCCCATAGGAAGGAGAAATCTTTATCTACTGGTGTCTTTTCATACTCCCTCAGAATCTTCACCAAGATCCCTTCACAAGGCCACATCCTGGGGCCAGAGGTAAAGGAGACCCTTCTCCTGATGAAGACTGATCTCTCCTTCCTGGTCCTCAGCCCAAGCCATTCAGGGCCCTCCCATCCTTTAGTTCTGTTCTGTGATGTCATCACAGAACGCCAGATGTAACACACCCTCCCAACACCATTTTATCCCTTATCACCTTCAGAAATCACTTTATTTATTTAGTCACTTATTGTCTGCCCCCACTAATTTCCATGAGGGTATAGATACTGCCTTATTCCCTGAGATATTTCTGGCATCCAGGCCCAGCAGGAATCATCCCAGAAGGCACAAAGGGATGGCCCCCACCTTTTGAAGCACACAGTCTTGAGGGAAGGGAGAGGTCTACAATTCACAAAGTAGTTAGAGGAGAATTTGGCACTAAGAGTGCTCTAGCCCTCAACAGTGGGAGTGGGTAAGGCTTCCACAGGATCCAGAATGTTGGGGAAGGTTGGGGTGGTGAAGGGCAGCAGTATGATGATGTGGGCCCATGGGCTATGAGTGGGCAGTGTGGGGTGTAAAGCATACAAGGCTGGGACAACAAGAAAAGCACAGTGGCTTTCCTGGGTGTCAGACTCCTCTCTGCGGCCTCTTCCCTACCAGTGTCCCATCACCAGTCCCTTGTTGATTATAATAGCAATGATGACATAACTCATATGGTGGTATCAGAGATACAGTAGGCAAGAGAACCAGTAGCTCCCAGGAGAACCAAGTTCAAAACTTAAGACTCTTCATTTGCACACTGTGAAGGTCACCTGGCAATTCTGATCCCCAGTCTGCCCATCTGTGAAGCCAATGGCTCATTTATTTACTCATAGAGCAGTTGTTGAGCACTTGCTATATATCAAATACTCAACAAAGCCTTGAGATTAGTCATAAAATAACCAGATATGGTCCCTTTTGGCTACAGCTGCCAATCTAGTAGGAGGGTCATACATTAAACAGTTTCATCTGCACATTTATCTTGGCCTAATTGGAGGGCTTAGTGCTTCTCTGCCTCCTCTTCCTACATGTTGTTTTTCTTATTTTGTAAGTCAAGTATCAAGTCACTCTCTGGCCCTGTCACTAGATTGTACCTCTGGAACTTAGGCCAAGAAATTCGCAAGGGAAGAGCCTCCATTAGATGTGGGGTTGCACACAGGGTAGGGTTGGGGATGGAGGCAGGAAAAGGCAGAGGCTGGTGAGGGTCACAGCAGGGGCGAAGCTGTGACAGGTGACCAATTGTCCCTGCTTCTCTGAGGAGCAAGGCTTGGACAAGACTCTCCCATGGCTGAAACTCCAGCCTGAAAACCACTGGCCTAAGAGAATCCTGACAAAATTTTCCCTGATGGTGACTATGAGGCTGTGATTACTCAGGGCTCCTGGCAGAGTTCCTGGCAAAAGTCATAGGAAATGACTGGTATGATAATTTGAGAGAGAAGTCCAAGTCCTGGTGCAGATCCAGGGTGGAGTTATTCTCATTGTTCTGTTTCCCATCTCCTCTCCTTAGCTGTGGACAGAACCTAAACCAGTCTCTGTAGGCCTCAGCTTGCACCTAATTCCAGTATGGCAGGAATCACCAGTGCTCTTCTCTGTCTAGTTCTCTTCTTCTAGGTGCATGAGAGGATGGTACATTAAGAGTGACCATGGGACTTGCTTTTGCCAATGAGATGTGAGCACCTGCTCATGTGGAGGACCCTGCTTTGGATAGTCACTCAGCCTATTGTTAGGTGCCTGATATTTGGGGATTGTTACTCTGTATTAAAATGGCCTATCTTGACCAATACCAAACAGACCACAATATGCCTTCTGTGGTGAGCAGATGGAAAGTCGACAGAGAAGAGTCATCTTCCAGAAGTCCATAAAACAAGCAGGAACTAGGAAACCTTTATTTTGGACTTAATTCTGACCAGAAAGAAGAGATGAATTAGAATACTGAAAGGGAGAGGAATTCTGACAGATAGTGCCAATTGCATAGCCAATGAGATTTCCAAAACTCGGAGGAAAGGTCTCCAGCTGACCCTTCTCTATTCATTCATGCAACAGTTATTTGTTGAGTCCCAGACACAGTGCTATGACAAGGGACATAAGCAAAAGTGTGAGCCTACTGCCCTTGAGATGCTCACAGGCCAAGAGAGAGCAGAGGTCCATACCATCCTACAATCTTCAGAAGAGTGCTGCCAGGGAAATCTTGAATGGTTATGACATGGAAAGAAAAGAGAAAGAAAGCTTAAGCTCTTTCATAAGAGGCATGAAAGCAAGAGGTTGAGAGAGGGTCACAGTCCAGGCTAAGGAAACTCAACACTTCTCAGTCACTAACCCCATACATATTCATTGAGCATTTACTATGTGCTGGGCATGGTTCTAAATGAAAGGAGGATGCACACGTGTACAAGGAAGACCTGCAGAGAATCAAAGTTGGACATCATTGTACTAAACGTGTAATAAGGATTATGAAGGCAGGGTTACTATGGAATGAGGGGCCCTGCCTGGGCATTTGGAAATGTTAAATCTAAATAGAGGTTCATCATTCACCATTCATTCATTCATTTATTCATTCACTCAAGCCTACTTTTGTGCCCTGGTAAACCTAGAGGAGCTGGTGGGAGCTGTGTCCAGATGCAGGCAAAGAGAGTCAGGCTGAGTTGGGGCAGGCATCTCCTCAGGGTGGCAGCAACACTACAGTCATGGGAATCACATATCCTTGTGACAGGGAGAAGCCACCAGCTTGAGCTAAGAAGCATGTTAAGGGATGAGGCAAGAGCTCTGGAGAGAAGACAAGCTGCAATGTCAACATCTGACAGGACTGCAGTTAGGTCACAAAGGGAAACAAAGGGGGATGTGGCAGAGCTTTTAGGACAATGAGCCATGTCCCAAGCCCTGCTATGCTTGGTACTGGCTGCCTGAAGGGTTGAGGGAGTTGCTGACCACAACATGCTAGACTGATTTGGATTAAGACAATTTCTTAAGTTTTAAAATAACAAAAATGACATATTTTAATGAGAGAGAGAGAGGGGAGGGAGAGAGAGAGGGGAGGGAGAGAGAGAAGGAGAGAGAGAGAGAGAGAGAGAGAGAGAGAGAGAGAGAGAGAGAGAGAGAGAAAGCTTTGTAAGAGAGAAGGGTCAGACACCTATCCAGCATGGGCAGAGACGATGAGCTTTGATCAGTACCAAGGAGCACTGATCTCACCATTCTGCAAATGGGCAGTGAAAGCTTCTGTCCCAAGGTGGGCAGCTTGGCCCTGGCCACAGGGTCTGGATCTGCAACATGCAACCCCTATGAGCTCCTGGACTGGGAACACCAGATCCACTAGCTCATGCCTGAAGAGGCTGAAAGCTGCCTGGGACTTTCTAACCCACTGTCCCCCAAAATCTTGCTTCTGAGGCCCCTGGGACCATGTGCCCAAACTTCCCTTCTCTCGAGCCCAGGACTCCAGGGCCCTTATGGCACTTTTCACATGTGTGTGTGATTTCTTGGTTTATATTGGTCTTTTTCTGTCTTTAATTAAATTTCTTTTGGAAAAAATCCATCTCCACAGAACCAAGGGATTAACATTTTTCAGTTTTCTTTTTGATTTTTGTTTTTACCCCATCTGTGCTGTAGCTTGGGGGCCTTCGTGACTGGTTTTCATGTTGAGGACAGCAGGCACCTGACTGAGCTGTGGGAGTGGGGTGTTGGATGAAATGACAATTTGAGGCCAGACAGGTGGTAAAACCATGAAAGCTTCTGTCCCTTAAGCTTCTAAGATCTACCCTAAATATCTTTCTCCATGGAGCTTCTCAAAACACTAGAGCCACAAATACCTACCACTGTCAACCCTGAACCCTCTTTTACACCCTCCTTCCTAAAACCCTCCTGCCTCATCCTGTGTGGTCAATTCCCTGCCTGGAAGCTCCATCATCAAAGGGAGAAGACAAAGCCGGCTTGTTGCTCTGTATTTGTCTTGGGAGTGCTTGTTCCTAGGAGAGCCTCCTGGCCTCCCCAGCCAGGAATAGCACCGAGTCTACACAACCAGCCTGCTTGCCCCGCCAGACCTTCTGAATTGCTTGTTTTTATTAAAATTCTTCTGCACGCGCAATCCCTGGTGGTGTGTGGATCTTGGATGAAGTGGTGGGGGGGACCCAAGCAGAGGAAGGCCTCAGGCTTATTTGGCCTGCTGTTTATTTGGCCTGCCTTTCCACAGTAATAGAGAATGGAAGTCCATAAAAGTGACCCAAGATTTGTACCCCAGAGCCAGACAGGGTATGACACAAGATCTATAGCCAGCTTTGGCTGGGTCTGGCCCAACAGCCCCCAAACATGCAGGAAGCATTCAGAAGAGCATAGAAGAGGGGCAGTGACAGTGCCCTGCTCTGCTGGGAAGAGTTGCAAGAAAGCTTCCTCCTGGCTCCTACCTGTAGGTTCCTGCAAGGTGCCCGTCTGCTTGGGCACTCTTCTCTGGCCCAGGCAGCATTCTGAAAACCAGGCAGGGACACCTTGACCCTTCAGCGATGCAGGCATTCCTGGGAGCGGGGCTGAATGCCTTGGCTTCCAGTTTTCTTAAGCGCTGGCCTGGTCCCAGGCTCCAAAGCCCATGCTCCTCAGGGCAGTGGTGTCACCTCCCTAGGCCCAGACATTCCTTGGCATTCCTTCCCTGGGCCTGGAGGGGAGCAATGGTCCCAAACTCCAGAGTAAAATCTGTTTTGCATGATTGGACTTATGCACAGAAATTCTATTCCCATCATTCAATCCAATTTACCTGGAGACTGGTTTCCTTCTTGAGCCCTGATCTCCAATTCTCCTGGGCCCTCAAGCCAGGGCTTCCTCTGGGAGGCCCCGGGTGGAACAGACAGACGATGGCAGACTGTGCTATGGGAACTCAGAGCCCAAGTGTGTACTTTTCGGTGTTGCAGTTCACAGTTGAAAGCCTGGGGTTGGGCTCCTAACAGTTTGGGCTCTGAAGCCCTGTTGAGGTGACCACCCCCACAAGACCTACGAGGGATGTGGAGGAGGCATAGCGGTGGGGGAACAGTTTTCAAGTCAGGAAATTGCAAAAGTTCCAGCATCTGCAGCCAAAGGTTCAGTGTGGAAAATTTCAGGCTCCAAGCGGGGCTCCAGAGGAGAAAGAAAGGAGCAAGGGGGCCAAGACGCTTGTCCCCAGCTTCCCAGGCTTGGGCCTCCCCAGCAAGCAGGAGGTACACAGAGGGTCCAGCACTGTTCTCTAGTACTAATATGGGTAGGGCCGGGAATGCTGGCCAGGCACCTTCCCTACCAGGCAGAGAAAAACACATACCAACAGTTCTGGCTCCCAGTGGAATACTACAGAGGAATCCCAGTCCTCAGTGACCAAGGGAAACTGAGGCATGGTAAGAAGAAATTTTCTCTAAACAAGACCAAAGTTTCAGTGGAAGGGACAGTGTGCCCCCACATAAGGAGCAAGCATTGTAGTTTGACAGAGGAAAGGGAGGGAAAACTATGGGGGAAGATTTAGTGTAAGAGTGATGATGATCTTGGCAGGGGGACCTTTCCTCGTCCTCCTATTCCTTCTGAGGGCTTCCTCCAGAGGGCTGAGGCTCAGGGTAACCCGGATGATGAAGCGATGGAATGAAATGGGGCGGGGGGATGCCAGGCATGGAGGCCAGGAATGGCTGCAGCCTGGCAGAGCTGCCAGCCAAGACTTCCTCTCTGCTGGCTCTGCCCCTGCTGCTGCTCCCCCAGTGGGACCCTGCTTGGCAGCCACGCTGCAAGTGGCAGAACTCCCACCTGTCAGCAGGAATCATCCAGGCCCCCCAGGCACCCTGCTGACCTCGTGTCTGGCTGGGACTCTTTGACCAGTCCTGGGAGGGGCCGCCCGCCCGCCGCCACCAGCATCTCCAACACCTACTTGGGCCTCCTCTGGGCTCCTGGAGCCAGGCCGAGAGCATGCAGCCCGCCGGCTTGCGGCTGGGGATTTCACTTGGAGCCGCTGCATTTGGAACCCATTATTTAATCATTAATTTCCTCCTCTTGTCGACCCCTTCCACCCTGCCTCAGCTCGGCGCCCCCACCCCAGATTAGATCTCCATGTGGTGCTTTGCAGTGATCCCTAACAGGGCTTCTGTGCTGGGGACCGTGCGGGAGGGGGAGCAGGCAGCAGGGCCTGTCCCATCCCGGGGCTGTTCGGTGGTTGGTTGGAAAAGGAGATGGGCCAGCCAAGGCCTGGAACCGCAGGGAGGGAGGATCTAAATGTCTAGATCTTGACCCCAGGAAGGTAGGGTGTGCCTGCCTGGGGGTGTCAGAGCAGGGAGACTTCCAGAGGCTCAAGAAAGTCCAGCCAACTCTTAAGAAACTATAAGCCTCCTTGGCTAGTGGCTAGAATGGAGCTTCATGCCCCTGTCTTCCTGCACATTCATGGAGGTGAGGAGGGAAGGAGAGGCATCCTCAGTACTGCAGAGGTTGGTGCCCTCCATCCCCAGCTGGTAAGGGTGTGGCTCTCCCTCCACTCAGGAAAGGGTTCAACTTTAGCAGCTCAGGGGGCACTGGCCTGGGCATAGGGGAATCAGAGTTGGCTGAGGCTCAGTAAGAAGAGCCTCTATCAGGCTTTGCAGGATACAGGAGCAGGTGATGGTAAGGCCCAGCCTTCCTCCCCTCTCTGTTCGCACCACATACTCTGCATCCCATGCTTGGAGTGCAGGCTATGATCACAGCAAGCCCCTTCCTGGGAGGGGCATCCCTGAGCACACTGTGCGCCTGGGGAAGGAACCGACATTTATTAGGTGCCTCCTATATACCCTGCTTTCATCACCTTGTCCTCACAGATGTTTTCATCATCAGAAGCAACATCATTGCTTTCATGGGCCAGACAATGTCCCGAGCACTTTACGCCATCAACCTACGATGACCCTCCTGCAGACCTATGAGGGAGTTTCTACCATCACTTTCCCTTCATAAGGGGGACACTGAGTCTCAGAGATACGAAGTAACTTGCTCAAAGTCAGAAGGGGCAGAAACAAGATCTGATGTCCACACTTTCCCAACGTTGAAAGGGCTGCCAGCTACAAACTTTGTGAGCTGGATGCAGTTCAGGACACAGGCCACCTCTACTCTCCCTTAAGGCTCAGCCTCAGAGAAAGCTGGCCAGCCCAGGGATTCATAGGAATATCTCAGTAGAAGATGTGGGAAAGGCAGGGAAGTCCTTTTGTGTACAATCCCACTCACAGCAATGTACCCTTTCTCATTCCCCCATCCTGAATGTCTACCTTCTGCCTAGGCCTGGCTCAGCCACACCTTCCCTGGCATTCCCAGTCCCTTCTGGGAGACACATCCCTTACAGGTTAAGACTGATCACTTTCCCCATGTTGTTCTCCAGTAGTTTCCTAGGGATAAGACTTTTTTTTTTTTTTTTTTTTTTTTTTTCCGGTACCGGGAACCAAACTCACGACCTTGCACTTGCCAGGCAGGTGCTGTGCCGCTGAGCTAAATCCTCAGCCCCTAAGACTTTCCTTTCATCCACTTAGAAACTCTTGAGGGGAGAAAGGATCAGAGAACTTCCTGTGTTCGGGGAGCGCAGGCTCCAGCTCTGTCCTCCACTGCCTCACCACTGCCCACTCCCTCGAGGTGTGTGAGTAGGGGTGGGAATCCAGGGGCCTCCCTCTCTTTCTCATGCTCACTGATCACACCCATTGGTGATAACTAACAGAGGGTATGAAAGGATGCTTCTTCTCCTTCTTCCTCCTCTTCCCTCTCGTCCTTCTCCTTCCCTCCTCCTCCTCCTTCCCCTTCCCCAGGTCCCTCCTTCTCCTCTTTGTCTTCCTCCTCCTCCTCCTTGTCTTTTATTTATTATTATTATTAGTTTAAATTATTTTGCTTCCTAACCTTGGACCTCCTTCCCTGTTCTTGGAAAAATATCTAACTAAAAAGAGTCCTGGTGCAAGACAGATTCCATCTACCACTCCCACTGCAGATGCTGAAGCCAGATACCAACTTTCCATGCCATTGAGACAAGGGCATCTATCTGATCTTTAGGATGGGAGGTATCCTGCTGGGACTTTAAACCCAGGGCAGGAAAAAATTATTTGGGTGGTGGTTGCAGTAACAGCCTTGAGTTTTGAGGAACAGCAGCATCAGCAGTGCCAGCAGTGGTGCCTAGGGCCTGCATGTTTTAAGGACCCTCCTTATAGCTTTGGGATGCACTCTGGGTTTTCAGGTTTGCCCTATCACATCTGTTCTGAGCAACCTTTCCTACCTTATGTATAATTCTGGGAAAACCATATAATAGCTGTTCTCTGTTTAAATTAGCCAGCCTAATATTTTGTTGCTTACAACTGACACAATCTGAATTCTCAGAGTCTTTCAGGCCTCTGCCTACCTCCCACCCATACCTCGAATCTACTTGACTTGCATTCCATATGCAGACACAAGATACCATGCTGGCATTCTATTCAGTGCCACTGTTGTTTCTTGCAGTCAGACACTTGTTCTTTCCCAGAAGTAAGGGCCCGTGATATAATGAATGAGGGTAAGCTTTTGGAGGTGAAAAGCAGGGTTGAGTCCCAGCCCTTTCTCTTCTCAAGAGAATATCCCTTAATCTCTTGAGGCCATAGTTTTTTTTTTTTTAATCTGCAGAGTTAAATGTATTAAGACCTGCTTCATATCAATTGTTACAAAGCTAAATGAGATGATTAATGAACAAAAAGCACCCAAAATAATGTCTGGCACACGGTGTCTCTCAGCAGGCATTTTCTAATTATTGGCTCCAGTTCTTCACTCTTCTACCTATGCATGTCCTTTGCCTTGTAAATTTTTGGTTTCTCCCACTAGAGACAGAGTTTGCCAACACTTAGCTGTGTGGGTTAATCTATGTGACCCACCTTGGCTAATGAGATGCTGGAGGATGGGACATAAGTTGGCTATCCTTGATCCCAAGATCCTTGGAACCAGATAATTTTGGATATTTGCATAGACACTAATGAGACATCTTGGCTATAGAACCCAAGTCTAAACATGAAATTATGTGTCATATATATATATATATATAATATACTGTATATACACAACCTGTATTTTAAATACATGGAATATTTTAAATAATTATGTTCATGAAGCAAAGTTTCATGGCATAGAGTTTGCTGTTGGGATATCACATTCACACATAAAAAGTTTTGGATTGTAGGGCATTTCAAATTTCAGAATTTTAGGTTAGGGACTCTCAAACTGTAAAAGCGGGGACTTGAAATATGTTTGCATTGTTGAGCTTATCCTCTTGGGATTCTACTATCACTATGGAAAGAACATGTTCTCAGGAGGTGGTAGTCCTAGGGGAATTTGAGACTCATAGAGCAGACTCACCTGAAATTCAGCCCCAAACTACTCCATCCTCAGAGATATGACTGAGAATAAATGATTGCTGCTTTAAATCAATGACTTTGGAAATGACTTGCTATGCAGAAGCTTTGAAGCTATTGCTAACTGATGACACTACTAAGAAGTCTAAAGATAGGCAGTTCAGGCAGGGATGGTGTAAACTGACCTTCAAATGTTATTGAAGACTCCTGCTTTACCTAGCATCTTGTTTTGATATCTTCTTTGTATGAAGTTTGTCCCTGTCATTGCAAACTAGGTCCCACACCTCTAGACATGTCCGTGTTCCAGACAGGAAGATGAATGAAAAGTGAAGGATGAGAGGCAAAAGGCAAAAGCTTGAAAGAAACAGGTCAGTTAGTCCATCCCTTGAGCAAGCCTTTCCAGAAGCCCCTCCTATGGTACATTTCATCTTATTTTTCACCTATCTTTTATTATCCAGAGTACTGTCATAATACCATCATAACTGCTAGGAATTCCAGGAAGCTAAATATTTTCAATGGATCACACTACTTCCCTAAACACATCTCAAGTGCTGATAGTAAGGGAGAGGAGACTAACTGTTTCAGATTTATCAAAAAGCTACAATCCTCCAGGGAGCATGCTAATTGCAAAGGATACAGCTGACCCAGGCTCCTGGCCTGGTGCTAAAGAGAGAGAAGAAAATCAAGGTTGTGCGTTATTTGTTACTGTCCTGCATGGAGGGGTATTTTGGAAGGCTGTTCTGTCAAACGTGAAATGGGCACAGGGAACTTTCCTTCCTCTACCCTCTTATCCTCATCATCCTCATTCAAGCCCCAAGTCCCTGGGATATTGCAGTGATGGTGGGGGCCTACTGTGAATGAGTTGGGTGGAGAATGAGTGGACAGAGAGCACAGAGAGAAGCTTTTCTTTTCATGGTCAGATGGCAGGATTGTAGCTGCTGCCAGTAGCAGGAGCTTTGCAGATTCCAGACAGGACATCTTGTGAGCCCAGCCCATGGAAGGTCAGGGAGTTTGGGGTATATCGCTTGGCCCCCATATGACTGCTTCTGGGGAAATGAGTGATGCCCACCACAGAAGAGGTCTTTCCCAATACCAATCCCACATCTGGGTCTATGGTTCCTCCATTACGGTTCAGATCTAAAATCACCCCCACTTACATGTGTTTGGAAGGTAGATCATAGCAGGTGGTAAATCATCAGTGGATTCAACCACTGATGGGTTCAGTAACTGAATGTGCTGTCAGGGGTAGAGGCTGGTTGTAGGAGGATCACTGGGGCTGCATTCTGGAAGGATGTATTCTTCTCCCCAACTCCTCCCTTCTCTCTCTTCTTCCTGGAGACCATGGGCTGAGAACACTTTCCTCTGCCATTCCCCTTTGCCATGCTGTTTCTGCCTTGGAGTTAGCTGACCATGGACTAAAATTGTGAGCCAAACTAAACCCCTCCTTTAAATTGCAGGTGTACTTTGTCCCAGTGATGGGACAGCAACTAATATACTCCCACTGCCGTATTCTCTTGCCCAAGTCCCACTCCTTCCTTCTTGTGTCCCTTTCCCTCCTAATCTTGAGCATTTTCTATAAACTCATCACAACTTCTGTCCCCTAGGGATTAACACTGCAAAGTCTATTTCTGTTTTTCTACTGAAATATCCCTTCCCTGGGGCATGGACTCCTCACAGTTTAACTGGAATTGTAGAAAGCCATGGGCTGAAAATAAACGTTGGGAAGAAAAATCACATCCATGAAGATATTAAAATCCTTTCATCTACATAAGTAGCCATGCTATTTCACTGTAATGCTAGGGAAGCCTAGCCCAGTAGTGGTGCCTAGTCCAGCCTGAGGGGCGGGAGGGCAGGTAGGGTCTGAACCTCATCAGCTCGTCATTACTTATTGGCATTTGCTCTGTGCCAGGCGCTGTCCTTGGTGCTGGGACCAGAGGCAGAAAGAAGGTGTTCCTTGGATACTGTCAAAGCAGAGGTAGAAGCCAGAGTGGGGCAGAGACAGTACAGAACTCTTAGGAAATTGCTAGTGATGGAAAGGAAGTACAAGAACATGGGAACAATGAGGAAGCCAGGAAATGGCATGACAGCAGTAGGAAGGACCCAATGAGAGATCAGGCAGGACTTTGGGGGTATACCTGGGAACTTGGACTCTATGCTAAGAACTGAGGACAAACCTTGAGAGTTATGATATGTGGCAGGGATTGGTGTTTTAAGGGAGTGATGTGGGAGAAGGGTCTGAGGGGCCCTGGAGTACAGAGAGCAAATGATGAAGGGGGTTTGCCTTTGTGGTGATTCAGGGCTCTCAGTCAAGGCAGAAACAGTCGGCTGGGGAGAAGAGGATGGGCAAGAGTGGCAGTTAAGGTATCAAAGCTGCAGGTGTGTGTCTTTTCAGGAAAAGCCCAGAGGAGGAGACGCTGCTCCTCCTTTCCATCCCTACCGCTATATTTTCTTTCCAGGTGCCCAGGCATGATGCTCCTCAGGGGGAGAATGCCAGGCATGTGGACATGGGAGTCAGGAGGCAGAAGAAAGGGCTTATGGGCCAAAGTGAGCTCCAGGGTATAATGCACTGAGGCAGGGGACCAGACTGGTAGCTGATTCAAACACTGTGAGCCCTTCTTCCCAGTAGGACCACCCACCACCCTCAACTGTCCTCTAAAAACCTGGCGTCCTCCTGCTCTCTGTGGCCCCAGTAGGCTTGAGCAAGCTCTATCCATAATGGTCACCCATACTTGGACTGTTCTGGCTCCCACAGCACCCACTGTGGGAGACCCACTCCCATCTTGCTTCCCCTGCTGCTCTGAGGCCAGACAGAACCCCTTCCTTAGCCGCTTAGTCCAGGGCCTCCTGTAGATCCCTGCCCATGGCCTCCATCTGGCCTTCAAGGCATCACTTCATTTTCTTTGGCTGTCGTTTTTTCCTCTTTCCACGTACCTGGTTGGCTTCCAGGATCAGCCAAGGTTCAGACTTGGCTACATGGAAATAGAGATAGACACAGTTCCTTTATTGTTTCATTTAGCAAAAAAAGAAAGAAAAAAAAAAAGGAGAGAGAGAGGAGAATTCTTGGCAGGGTTGGTACCTTCCAAGCCAGAGCCAAGAGACCTCACCAAAGACCCTGGGAGCTTGGACAGGAAGTGGTTATCGAGAATCTCCTTTCCGAGCTCAAATGGCCTTCCCACCCCCACCTCAGGTCTTTTCCTCTGGAGGATTCCAAGAGTCAGGTTGCCCTCTACCTCCCACATCCCAGGCACCCCCCTGCTCCCAAGCCCCCAAGGCTGCAGGCCCTGCCAAGGCCTGGCAGTGACACATTACTTGGCCCCCGCCTGGGACCCTCCCTGCTCCAGCGACCTCTGGATGCCCCCCAGCCTTACCGCACACTGTGGGTTGTTCCAGTCGAAATTCCCTTGCACCGTGGAAAGAGGAAATGAGAGCCGGGGCAGGGGCAAGAGATGGCGAAAAAAAAATAAAATGAAGTGGAAACAAGTCCTGACAGACAGAGAATCAGTGAAGAAGGCAGAGGGGAGGATTAGCTGGCATGACTGGGGACTGGCACTAGGGCCATGGTAGGGGACTTGTCTGGTCATACCTCCCTGTGATCACATCTATGATCTTGTTTTGACCTGGACTTGGGTCAGCCTCTCCTCCACCTCTGTTGTCCATAAGGGCTGGCCAAAGTACCTGGGGCATCTGAGTCTCCTGAGGAAGCAGGGGAAATTTGTGGGCTGGCCAGGCTCAAAGAATGGGCCTGGAGCAGGAGCTTGGAGATGGCCTGTGGCATCTCCTGTCACTCCTCCTAGCCACTTCCTCACTCTCAGAACTGGTCCCCAGCCTCTCACTTCCAGGGCCTTTGGCCTTCCACTCCACCCTGCCTGCCCTGAAAGTGGCTGCTGTCTCTTTGAATTTCACAGCACCCTGTCCATTTGCAACTCTATGAACCAATCTACTATTAGGCTTTCTAAATGCACTATAAAACTACTATATTGTCTTCATAGACTTTAATTCTTTCAGAATGTCCTCCTAAAACCCATCTTTGTTGCCTAGTGTGGCATTCCCTGGTGTAACTTCCAGGGAGAAGGACATCCAGTCTCTTGCCTGACCTGGGGCAGAGTCACTAGAGAATGACAAGGCCTTTTCAGGGCAGTAACCTGTCCTTCAGCTAAGAGACTAAGGGAACATGAATCTCCCACCAGTAGCTCTTCCAACTATTCTGAGTCTCCTTAGTACTAAGTCTCCTTAGTGATAGAAATTGCTTCACTAGAGGTAGCATGAGTATCCTCCTTGTTTTTCATAGATTTATTGAGAAAAAATTTATATGCCATAAAATTTCCTCATGATGTCAATGTCACCAGTGATTTGAGTTAATTCATTGAGTTGTGCAATCATCACCACAATCCAGTTGTACAGCATTTAACATCACTCCTTCAACTTTCTTGGGTTGAGAAAGTTCCCTTCCCTTCCTAGTTTCCTGAGGAATTTTCATTATATAAAGAGGAGCATGTTCTTTTAGGAGTGTGAAGAGATTCATAGTCATTTACATCTTCATATAAATTCATTTAATATATCTCTTTAACAAATTAATTTAGTTATTGCACAAATATTTAGTAGTGTTTCTACCATCTGTGGTAGAAACCCTAGCCAGGGGCCAGGTCACCGACTACAAGGTCATTTCATTCCCTAGTGACTCTTCCTCACCTCAGGCAAGAGGTAGGATGTCCTGCTCTGTTCCCGATCCAACCAATGCTGTGCCTGGGAATTATTGGGATCCTGACCCTGTGCTCTGATCCTTATTTGACTCTTAACTGGTTAGAGACTGAAGGTACACTTGTGAGAGTGCATGTGCACTTCTGACGTGAGAGAGGAGTACATATCCATGAACAAGTCCTGGCTGTGTCTGAATGTGTGAATGCATGTCAGTGCATGTTCACGTTTGTGATCTACCCCAGCCTCCACTAGTGGCACTCTGGTGAAATAGGAATTGCAGCTGATGAAATGACTAATCATATAGACGGGACAGCAGCTCAAGACTAGCTTGGGGGGAAAGAATGGACTAAGCCTCTTTTCCATGCACTTGTCTTTGCACAAACACACATGAGCATACACATGTACATACACACACAGACACACACACATACAGATACATGCATACAATATACTGGGTATTGAGGCCACAGTCATTGCACGGCCACGTGACTTCTGGACTCAACAGTCTAAGGAGTGGATCTTGAATTTACTCCTTTGTCCTTGAAGGAGAGAAAGGGGGAAGAAATAACAAGTACATGGTCCTCAAATATTTTCATTTTGATTACAGGATGCACATTTCACCTAACATGTGGAACAGAAAAAAGAGGTTGGATACACCATCCTGAGAGTATCTTAGTCAGAAATACTTGGTCCTACCCCCATCCTGTTGGAAAATGAATAGTGAGGTTCTGATCCCTCTTCAACCATTCATCCATCCGTCTACCCATCCATCTGTCCACTCAAGCATTTGTTCAGTGAACATTTACTGGATACCTGCTGTATGCCAGGATCATGACAGCCTTGAGGGAATAGTGGTGGAGCAGTCTAGGTTGTTTCTTTCGAGGAGTTCAAAGTTTAGTGGATCAGACAATGAGACTAGATCTGCTCACTCACAGAAGCTGAACCTGTGTGGGTCTATGTATGAGATGGGTATGTAGTCTGCTAGGCGTAGGCCACAGAACAGGGTGACTAAGAGAGCCTTGAGGGAGGAAGGTTGGTCTAGATCCCCAAGGGAGATGATGCCCAGATGATAAGTCGGAGTTTGCCAGGCAAACAAGAAGGTATTGCTTACGCAAACCTTACAGGTAAGGCAAACTTTACCTGTCTTGGCAGCCGGAGGTTTGAAAGGAGGATTGAGGAGCTTCCACAGGCTCATTGCATGCTGCAAGAAGATAGGGTTTGGTTCCAGAATCAAGGCAATAATCCCATGTCACTGCCTGGCTCCATAGGAATCCAAGCCAGACTCACTGGATCTGTCCACAGAGGCTGCAAGCCATGGGATGTGTTTCAGTTTATGAAGTTTAGGTAAGAAACCTGGGGGAGGAAAAATTGTGCAGACCAGTAAAAATATGCCCTGGCCCTGTGCCTGTCTGTGGACTGGTGGTTGGGAAATGCTGGGCTAGAGGATCTCTAACATTCCATGAAGCTAATGTTCCAGCCTTCTTGGCCTGCAAGCCACAACGCTAAGTCCATTTCTCCAAAATGTCAGGGAACTGTGGCTGAAACTACGCTAAAGAATGTGGGAGCACACAGACCACGTACCTCCTCTGGGGCCCTGGACAATGGAGCCCTAGTTCCTGGCCTTGGGACATCACTGTCTGATGGAGAAGGCAGGGGACTGCCTTGGTTCCTCAAACATAGCTGGGATGATATGTAGGCCTCACCTCCGAAGTATGAGTCCTGGATGTGCAGAAGCCCTAAGGATCTGGGCTCTGGACCAAAGATGCCCACACAACTCCACCCTTGGCTACCAGCATGGTCACGAAATGTTTTAAATATGTCAACCTAATCACCGCAAATTTCATTTTTCCAAAGTGTGCCTCAAACAGCCCCAATATCTAAAAGATTGTAGAGGTGTGAAGGCAGTGAAGATTCTGGCCAAAGAGAATGTGGGAACATTAGGACACCCCATTTTTCCAAGGGTCTTTGAGAAGGTAAGCCAAGGGTGAGAAGAGCCTCCTCTGTGGCTGGAAGCACAGCTTTCCCAGGAACAGTGGGAGCCAGAGATCTGGCCACTCACCTACTCAAGGCACAGCCAACTTCAACTCTATGCGGATACGTGCACCATCAGCATCACACTCACCTCAGCCCCTGGCTTTGTCCCGTCACTCATCTAGCAAGAGCACCTTCCCTTCTCTGTGCCAATACATCCTTCAAAGGACAGTTCATCTGCTGGAACCTCAACCCCCATGAAACTTCAGGAAGTCTCCAGCCACAGTGCCCAGTTATATGGTTATAAGGGCTCTAAGAGCTCTCTGCGGACATTAGGTTTTTGCTCTCTAGAACTCTGATGCCTATCTGTCACATGCACAGTGCTGACACTACTAGGGGTGGTCTGATAGAATTAGATGAAGGCTGGTTTATCCTTGCTTGATGATCCATATTCCTCTCCCTGTGGTCCAATCACTGAACCCTCTAGCCTTGCAAAATTTAGCTTCCCAGTAGAAGGGGCAAATTGAGGGCCATACTGTATCTTCCTTTGTTTCTTGAGCTCCCAAATCTCTGAGCTGAACCATCTGTGCCCTCCACCCTAATGTTTCTTGGTGAGATCTAGGGCTTCAATGCAGGGAAGAGACAGAGGAAGGAACACTTGAGTGTGCAGCTTCAAACCTGGTCCAAACCTCATTGTGCTCATTAAATGCACACTGCATTCCAAAGCTTCAGTGTTCTCATCTGGATAAGTGGACATTAATTCTGATCTTACAGGAGCTGGGAATATAAAATGAGAAAACAGTGTAAGGTCCCTAGCTTCTGACTGGCACTCAGAGTTACTCTGATATGAGCATTGTGAAGACTAGGATATATTTTATTTCCACCCATTTGCCATGGCTTTTTTGTTGTTGTTTAATGGAAATCATATGCTATGTATAAAGTTGGATGTGTTGAATTTCTCATTATCATTTCCTTAGAAATCTATAATTGCAGAAATGATTTCCTCTTTTTTCCAAGAGTTAGTCAGGACATGAGTGCTGGAATCCCTAAGTAGTTGAGGGTTTTGTTTGTTTGTTTCAGCTTTTGCTATTAATACCTAACTGTATTGAGTTGTAACCAGAAAATATATGGTTCTTACAGTTTTGGCTTTGAGGATTTTATTTTGAACAGATTAGTCATTCTTTGTAGCCTAAGATGTGACCATTTTTAATGGGTAGTAAATACTTGAAAGGGAGGTATATTCTATTTGTTGGATGTGAGGATTAAGTACCTTAATCCTTCTTTATTAACTATATTATTCAGATGTTCTGTACTCTTGTTTCTGTAGTTATTATATTAGTCAGATACCGAGATATTTACGTTAAACCTCCCACCACACTATGCTCATGCCAATTTTTCCTTGCATATTTAGCAGTTTTGTTCTATAAAGTCCAACAGTATCTCAATAGATGCAAAAAAGTTTATGAGACTGGAGGCAAATGTGTTCTCCAACAATTGTGAGGTAATCCTTTGTGCAATCAGATTGTTTGGTTGATATTATTGTGACTTCTGTTCTCTTTTTCCACATTTGCTTGGCATATTTTTGACTCAGCTTTTGGCTGCTATATCTTCTGCACCTTAGGTGTGTCTTCTGTAATTGTCACATAACTGTAGTCATTAACACATTTTTGTTATCAGAGACAGATGTACGAGACAGTCATACTTCATCTGTGTTGTTTTCAATTCCCTTTGGGGATTGGATGTTCCATGCAGCTTTCATCTGCTGTCTGTACTGTGTTTCCTTTTCCATGTTGGCTTCCAGTTGGCATAAGAAGAGAAGACAGGCTGTCAGGTGAAGATGGCTCATATCTTGGGTATATTCTGGAAGCTGTCCATATTTTTTTAGGAAACCTAAAGCAGTACTCAGATGTGGCACAAACCAAATCCTCATCCTCCAGCACCATCCTTTCATAGCCTCCTCACACATCTGAGGAGCGCCTTCACTCCAAAAGCCAAGCTCTTGGACTCTTGGTGTCCAGGTAGAGGCAAGCCCAACTTGAACTGCCAAAGGCCCTAGAATCCACCTCATGGCTGGAGAGGAGCAAGGGAAGCTCTCTGGCTTGATTTAAAACATGTGGGGGTGGCTCTCTGTGATACAACATGTCTGAGATAGAGAACAGAAGTTATACACACTTATATCAGCATACAGAGGTAAGTCTATGAGATTCCCTGAAGAAAATAGCTGGCTTTGATGGAGAAATAACTTCTCAGAAAGTTACAACTATTTCCTAGAAGAGGGAGGAGATTTCTTTTTGTTTCCACAATTCTGATCTCCCTCCTATGAGCTGCCCTGACACAGGGTCTGGTGGAGGCTGGGTGCCTCCAGAAACTAGGGTGGGCCCCGTTATGCCTTCCCTGGGCCCTTGGCTCTGTGGGCTTTTCTCCCATAAATATACACCTAAACACACACGCATTTTATGACTGTGTTGGTATGAAGACTAAATAATTCAATTATCATATATTATTACATTCTTTTATCTTTTGATTTGGGTAAAATTGGACACTTAGGACTGTCTCCTTCATCTGGAAGCTGAATGGACCTTGTAGAAACCAGGGCCACAAGATAATGTGGTTTTAACTTAGGGGTACTGGCTTCTGAAGCAGAGAGCTTAAACAAAGGGAAAGTTTGATAGGTTGGACAGACCATTAGAGCTCACATGGTCTCAAATACCCTCCATCTGGGAAAGTGTGGGCATGTGGAGAGGGGTGCTGGAATGCCTTTAGGGTTTCTGACCACAGCCATCCAGAAAGAGAGAAGCCTCCACCTGTGTTGGGATAAGACAGATTTTTAAAATGACCACACAGTTGGGTGCCACAGAAGAGAGAGCAAAATTAGACCACTTGGAGCAAGTTGCTACCAGAGGAAATTAAGAAGGTTTTTGGTGCTTGTAATGATCAGACCCTACTCTCTGAATTAAGATTAACTCTCATTCCTTTAAAAGAATCTCTCTAATTTACTACTTTTTGGGCTGAGTAACTCCTGCAGCAAAGGGGCTTTCCTTAGCAGCATCCTTGGCCTGTACTCACAACAGGCCAGCAGCAAATGTCTAAGGGATGTGGCATAAAAAAATGGTTCCAGACATTACTAAATCCCCACTAAGAAACACTACTTTAAGATAAGTAATAGGAGGAAATTTTATGACACTGAAGAGCTTAAGATGAGTCAACTGATTCTCCAAGTGCTGTATCACACTTAGGTATCACGACAGCCTCCCTGCCTCTCTTCTCTTTTCTCTTCTGTCTTTCCTTTCTCTCCCTCCTTCTCTCCATTCTCCTTTTCTCCCGCATTTCCCTCCTCTTCCTTCTTTCCTTCCCTTCTTCCTTTCTTCTTTCCTCCCTCACCTTCCCTTCCTTTCTTCATCTCTTTCAAATAAATTCTAACCAGATTTCCCTCATGTGAGTTTTAGTAGTTTTCTGTAGGACCAGACAGACAGATTTTACACACAGCTTATCATTTTCTTCAAGGGGAAGAGGTGCTCAGACCCTCTTTATAACACTTTTTGGAGCTGAAGTTATTGGCCATGGTGAACATCAGTCATACCTCTTTTACCTCATTTGAGGGTAATCTCCCCCCATAAGCAGCAACATTTACCAAATTGGCACAACCTGAGGCAGAGTAATTTGCACAAGAATTTTGCTTCTTACATTTTATTTGTTGGAGTTGGTGAAATTCAGTGGTAGGGACAAGTGCACTCAAATTCTAGGACCACCGACTTCTCAACAGTTGTTAAAATCTGTTAATCCCATTTCTTAAAAGATGACCGATTGATGGGTTGACTGTATGATAAGAATTATGAGGCTTTCAAGGGAAGTCAATACTAGAAAAGCTTATGGTTCACGAGAAGAAAGGCACCCTCACATTCCTGTGATAAGTGCCACTAACTCAGAAAGAGGAAGTAGAGACATGGGCTGCCCTTAGAAAACTGACAAAACAATTAGATGAGGACAAGAGGAAGCAGGGCAGCCCTGAGAAGTGGCTTTGCACAGGTTTGTGGGGAAGAGGAGCAGCTGCATCCCATTCCTGGTGAGGAGGCTTCACTGCCTCTCTGGAGACTTGCCCTTGAGTTTTCTTCCCACATTGGGGTCTCTGATCACACACAGCACAGCTGTGATCAACGGGAGGGTCCTCCCTGACCCACCACAAGCTCCAGGATATGTGGAGTAGATTTAGGAGAAGACAGGGATTGTCAAGCTGTCTTAGAGCAAACTTTCTGACAAACTTGCCCTGTGCAGAGAAATCTCCCATTTATTGCTACAGAAATTAAGTTTGGAAGTAGAGAACAGGCCAACATTGATGAAGTTTGTCAACCAGGCAGGAAAACAGCACCACCGGCTTCCAACTCTGATAGAGGTTGAGGTTGAGCAGAAGGGGTTGAGGCAGCCTGGGCAGCCAAGGCTGAGCCCTAACAGGGTATAGCTTGTACACTGTGCAAGTATGCCCTAGCAAAGGGGAGATTATTTCATCATAGCCATCAAAAATCTGCATACTTATTGCTACAAACCTTAAGAGATTGAAGTAAAACATCTTGAGAAAAAGAATAACATTTTATAGCTCACACAGAGGGGTTATGTGGACAAGTGGTGACCTTAAAGGGTATACATCTAATGGCTTTCCTTCTTAGTAATGAGATTCCAATGCGTTTAATGTGAGTGGATATTTTTGTCTTTTCATTTATTTATTTATTTTTAACAAAAGTATAGGTTATATGCAATAAAATGCATAAACTTTAAATATACCACTTAATGAACTTTATATATAGACATTCCTATGTAAACATTTACATCAAGTTATTACCTTAATGAGCTAGGTAACTTCCTTATGTTCAAAGAATTAATGAATCTAGAATAGAGACTATAAGCAGAAATGGCTACATAGGTCTCAGATATCTCCTCTCCAATTTTGCACAGGTATGATCATTTTCATCTACATGTTGTTAACCACAATTACTTAGAACCATGTCTATCTGTAACAGTATTCACTGATGGTCCTATTTTACACTCTCCTTTTTTTGATTTCTTTGTTGCTGAATTATGTTTTTCAGTTTTTATACTTGTTCTGGGAAAGCGACGTGTTTTTGAAATCTTCTAGTTTTTGAAATCTTCTACCTCTAACAATACCTTTCACACATAGGTGTTGCTTAACTGGTTTGTATTTTCATTGTGGGATCATGAAAAATACTTTCACTGCCCTAAAAAGCCTCTATGCTCCATGTGTTCATCCTTCTATCCCCCTTAATCCTCAGGAATCACAGTGTTTTTTACTGTTTCCATAATTTTACTTTTTCCAAATGTCATATGGTTACAACCATATACTATATAAGAAGCCTTGTCAGATGGGCTTCTTTTATTTAGTAATATGCATTTAAGATTTTCCTATGTCTTTCCATGGCCCAATAGTTCATGGCCCAATAGAACTGAATATTCAATTGTTTAAATGTACCACAGTTGCTTACATACTCATGTACCAAAGGGCACTTTGGTTGTTTCCAGATTTTGGCAATTATTAATAAAGCCACTATATAAACTGCATTCAGGTTTTCTTGTGTGAACATCAGTTTTCCAGTTGGATAAATAATCAAACAGCCCAGTTGTTGAGCTGTATGATAGGAGTACAATGATGCCTTGGTTCACGAACCTAATGCTTTCTTAAATTCATGAACCAAGGTACCACTGCATGTTTAGCTTTGTAAGAGACTGCCAAACTGTCTTCCAAAGTAGCTGTGCCATTTTACATTCCCACCACCTATGAATGAGAGCTTTGTTGTTCCACGTTCTCTCCAGCATTTGGTGGTACTAGTGTTTTGGATTTCGGCCATTCTGATAGGTGTGTAGTGGTAACTCATTACTTTAATTTGCATTTCTCTCATGACGTGGATGTGGACTATCTTTTCACATGTTTATTTGCCATCCATATATCTTCTTTGGTGAGGTGTCTGTTGACATCTTTGGCAATTTTTTAAAAGTGGGTTATTTCCACAGTGTTGAATTTTAAGGTTTTTGTATATTTTGGGTAATGCTTCTTTATCAGATATTTTGTATGAAATAGTCCTTTGGTATATTTTCTCTCAGTCTGTGGCTTTTCCTTTCATTCTGTCTGACAGTGTCTTTCACAGGGCAGAAGATTTTAAGTTTATGAAGCCCATTATTTCATGGATTGTGTCCTTGGTGTTATATTTAAAAAATCATTATCAATCACAAGGATATCTGAATTTTTCCTGTTTTATCTTTTAGGAGTTTTATAGTTTTGTATTTTACATTTAGGTCTATGAACCATTTTAAATTCGTTTATGCAATGAATAGAAAGTCCACATCCAGATTTTTTAAAATTACATGTGAATGTCCAGTCATCCCAGTACCCCCTGTTGAAATAACTTTGTGCTACTCCTTTTTCTCTTTTGTCAAAGATCAGTTGACTATATTGATGGGGCCTTATTTCTGAGTTCTCTATTTTGTTCTACTGACCTTTTTGTCCATTTTGTCACAAGTACCATACTGATTTGATCATTGTAGCTTTACAGTAAGTCTTGAAGAAAGATAATATCAGTTCTCTGACTTGGTTCTTTTCCTTCAATATTATGTTAGTGGGCTGGGAATATAGCTCTGTGGCACAAGTGTTTGCCTGGCAAGTGCAAGATCCTGAGTTTGATTCCTGGTACCAAAAAAAAAAAAAAAATGTTGACTACTCTGGATCTTTTGCTTCTCTATATGAACCTCAAAATCAGTTCATCTGTATCCAGAAAATAACTTTCTGGGATATTAATAGGTATTGTATTCAATCTATAGATCAATTTATGAAGAATTCGCATCTTCACAATATTGTCTCCTTACCCATGAACATCAAGCTCTTTTAATCATTATATTTTCTTATTCCTATTTTTGGAATTCTGGGAAAATGTCTCAGATATCCTTCACATCACTGATTCTATTTTGTTCATGTCAAATCCCCCTTTCTTTTTCTTTGTTTTTGTTGTTCATTTGCATGTTTATTTTATATTCGGTGGTCAGGCTTCGCAGTTCACGCCTCAGAGAAGAAGGGCAAGAAAAGGAGCAGGAAAAGGGCAAGGAAAGTCTCTGCGGAACTCACCCTGTTTTCCCTTTTCCTCAAAGAGACTCTTCGCCCAGTACACGTTTAAGGTCACGTGTCACTTCCTCACTGGGTCGTCATCGTCCCATCGAGGGAGGAGAGCCAAATGGAGTTCTGGAATAGAGAGGAGAGAAGGGGATCAGCGGTTCTATCTCACACCAGCCACACCCATCCCCGCACGTACACACGCAGGCACAGAGGCCATCGGGGTGGGGTGGCACGGTGAGCACACATCACCCCAGCTCTTCACCCGCTCTCTATTTCTAATGAAGATTTCAGCTCTGCTCTGGCATTTCTAGTTTCTTCATTCTCTTTCTAAACTCTACTTTTCTCTTCAACCCTGAATCTTCTTCCTTTTCATATCTGTCCAATATTTCTTCTTCTCATTTTTTATCTCCTTTTTTCATAGAGTTGAGTTCTTAACCAATTTTGCATGCTTATGTCTGGTAATTGGAACAACTGATTTGAAGACCACAATGTGAACAACCATTGCTGAATTTCTATCATCTTGTTTAATGAAGCTCTGTATTGTTTCTAATTTTTTTATTACTTGTTATTATCTTTAATTGTTTGAACAATCTTGCATTCTTACATCTGGTAATCTGAGCAACTTTGTTGAAAATAACAATGTGTAATAGAACAACCATTGTTAATTCCTATCATCTTGTTTTGAAATCTTGTATTGCTTTTATTGTTTTTGTGTTGTTTTGTTTTTGTCTTCATTGCTGTTATTTTTTTTTCCTTCTTTCTTTAAAGTAGGGCCAGGGATATAGCTCAGTAGAACAGTACCTACCTGAGAAGCCCAAGGTCCTGAGTTTGATTCCCAGTACCAAAAATAAATAAATAATAAATTTGCATAAAACTATAAAGCAGTATTTCTCAACATTTCTTTTGTTTCCTGTACTCAGTGTTTGAGAAAAATACATTTGTCGTCTGCATCTTGGTTGTGGTACTTTATTTTGGTTTATGCTGTCTTTCTCAACTTCCTCCTGAGGGTACACCCATGAGACCTGGTGTTTGTTGGGCCATTGCAGCCAGTGAGTGGCTTGTCTGTAGGTCCCATCACATCTTCTCAGTAGCTGTGCAGCTCCTGCAGCCAGATCTTAAATTGGCAAGGTGACTGATAATTTACACAATCATTCAAAGTACATAGAGAGGTACAGCGATAAATGTTAGTAGAGAGGAAGTTGGTTAAGAAAGCTGTTTTCTACTTCTGTTTTCCTGTTAAGTCTGGTCATCATGCAGATTGAAATCCCAGCTTTCTCCCATGGTTGGATAATTGCCCACTGCTACGGTCAGAACGTGTCTTCAACATTCATGTTAATCCCCACTGTGACGGTAAGAAGAAGTATGGTCTTTGGTCACGTGGTTAACTCACGATGGTTCCATTTTTGTGAATGGAGGTGCAAACACCATTGTCCTTCTTATGGATGTTCCTGCCAGCGCAAATTGAGGATTTCTTGGCACCTCTGTGCCACTGCTGCCCTGTGGCTTGGAAGTTCACCCTCTCTTCTAACCCTTATTCCTCAAATTAAGGAACAGCAGTAGGGGCTGCAACTCTCTCCCACTCACTTCTCTACGTGGATGCTGGCTTTCAACATATCATCTTGTAATGTTTCCTTGGTTTTCTGGGTTTGAGTGGTTCTCTTTTGTACTGTCAGTGATTCTGCACATTTCCTATGTCCACTTCTAATATTCTGGTCATTTCAGTGTAAATCTTGAGATTTTAATGAATCAATAAGAAGGATCACACCATTATCTTACTCAGAACTGTTTGGCTTGTCCATCCATCTAGTTAGCTATCCAGGAGGGCCATATCTCAATAAGTCTGGGCCAAGTCACATCATCTTTTTGTTCACTTCTAACTCAGCTCAGTTGGTTTTGTCTACCTTTCCCACATTGAGAACCTGGCCTCATAGTTCTAGCTATTTTGGTCACCAGCATTTATCACTTTTTCATGTGCCTAAAGATTATCTCATACTATATTCCTGTAACATTGGCCAACCAAGAGGAACAAAATCAAATTCAGTTGAAGATGGCGATATGAGTGGACAAGAGACTAGAGAAGAAAAAGCACAGCATGAGCTGGAGTAAAACACTAGTCACCCTCCTAGCTCCATCACTCATAGGCTGGGCCACCTGGGAAATAGCCTTTCTATTGGAAGTCTTAGTTTTCTTGTTTTGTTAACAACAGTATTGAATCTGTGAGGTCTCTACTGTAGTTTTGGATTTTTCTGTGATCCAGGGTCTGCTGTGGAAAAGATAAGCGGAGGTGCAGCTCAGATTTTTGGTTAAAAAAGAAAGTTGGATGGTCATACTAGCTTGAGAAGGTCTCTAACGTCAGGTGAGAGTCAGTTTTGCAAACATGCAAGATATGCTGAAGACTTGGCTGAGAAAGGGGGAGAGGACCACAAGGGAGGCACAGGAGAATTGGATGAAAGATGGAGAAAGACAGAAAATAGGAAAATATGCAAGAGAAGGGGAGTGAGAGGGAAAAGGAATGAGTGTAGATAAGATGCTAAAGAATTGAAGGCAGGCAAGGGAAGGGCCCACGACTTCTGGTGTGGAAATGGACTGAAATGAGCTGGAATGACACCTGTATATAGAGGAATGTGAATCAGGAAGGGTGTCATTCCTTCTGACTACTGTCTGAGGTGACACAGAGAAGCACCAAAGATCTGACATACCCTCCTAATGGCTGCTGCCCACGCACATCGCCAATCCACCCTGAGTGTGCAGCAGGGAAATACTGATGCAGTGACATTCGGGCCCCACTAGGCGGCTGCGGGCCTCCTCTGAACTCCAGACTGAAAGGATTCCAGCCTATGTAACCAGAGACTATTTCCTATTTTCTTTGTTCCCTGGAGAAGATGGAATGGAATTGTGATGAAAGAGACTCTAAGTAGAATAAAGGGAACACACACGCAGGCTTCGTGGAAACAGTTGCTGTGTGGAAGACTGTAACCACCACAGAGGGGCTGAGGTTGGTCACCAGCATTTACCTGAAAGCCGTGGATGGGGTTGGAGGGTGATTATAAGCCTAGGGCTTGGGTCTATCTTTGGTTAGGGTTAGATTCAATGAATATTCCGTGTTAGGATCAATTGTGAGGTCAAGGTCAAGGTTTTGGTTTAGGGCAGGGCTAGAGTTATTCTTGTAGCTGGGAAACAGAATAACTAAAATACCATGTAAAAATGAATCCGTAATAATTTGAGCTATTCTCTAAGGGAAAACTTCGCAGTGATTCTCTAGAGAGGGTGAGCTTCTAGCATGACTTTGAAGGGGCAACCTGACAAGATAGCGTGAGGGTCTGAGGAGCTCGAGAGAATGGCTGGACGGAGTGAAACGTAAGAACAGTGAAAGAGTGTAAGAACAGCAAAGTCCCCAAACTATGGCACTTCTCATCAAGGACCAGTTTATCACCAGATGCAAGGTGATACCCTCCAGGGTGAAGGGGCAGATGGGAGACACCTGAGCTCCCAGGCTTTTTTGGAAGAGGACTCTCACTGGGTCTGGCCAAGGACACTTCTCCACACATTCCTGGCCCTGAGTGTCCCAGCCCTGTCTGCTCTTGGGACTGCCAGGGCAGGGGCTGGCGCCAGGCGGGGTGAACATGACCTGGAAATAGGGAGCGGCTGTGGAAACAATGCGCATCTGGCACACACCCACCAGCCACTCCCAAGCTGCACATGGGCTGGGCCATCCCTGAGGAAACTGGAGCCTTGGGACAAGGGGGCACAAGGAGCCTTTTCAACCCAGAGCCACCTTCTTCAGGAGGCCTCACCTAGTGTGGTCACCCAACCTGATACCTGCTGGAGACCCAGCTCCATCAAATGTGTGGTTTAGCTCTTTTTAGTGTGGTCTGTGGTATGAGTTGTTGCTCTGTCTTCTCAAATAATAGCCACTAAAAAGCATCGCGCTTACCGCTGACCTGTTCCTTGTATACTCCTGCACCTTCCAGCAGTTTCAGACCTCCAGGAGGGGATGGCTTCACCTCCCAATCACAGGTTCTTTAAAGATGGTCTTCCTTAGTTAGCATGTCACTTTCTGAGAGGCTCTTTCCCATTAATATGAGGAAGGGGCTTCCTGAGAAAATGCCTCCCCTAGAAATCTGGTAGTTCCCAAGGAAAAACCACACTTTCCATCAGTCTAAGGGCTGATCAGGAAATATTCTTCTTCTTATTCAGTGGGCCCCTGAGGGGAGCCCTCTTCAGAATAGGGCTCCCAAAGGTTCCCAAAGTGATGAGAGTCTTCTGAGGATCATCACCCTCAGCAGACTGGGCAACTTCTGCAAAATCCTGGACAAGAACAGTCAAGCAAAGTGGAGGTGCCAACCGAAGTCTGAGGCAGGCTTAAGCTGATGATTGTGATAGGCCTTCAGTTCACGCCCACGCAGATTTTAAAAAGAAGTGATGACAGACACAATAGTGTGTAGCTGGTTATTACGGGAGCTGTGATACCTGCTGGTGGTGGCGGTGACTGCGATGGTCTGAAGGTAGTGATGATGATGGTACGGGTGATGGCAATTTTGCTGTTGGTAGTGGTAGTAATGGGACCAGATTACAGTGATGGTGGAAGCAGAGCAACGATGGTGGTGTAGAGAGCCAGAGAGATGATTTTGATGGTGGTCATTGCTGAGGGAAGGACACAGTGGTGGATGAGGTGGTGATGGAAGTGCTGCATGCTACATATGCATCACCTGCTAGAGAACTGTCTTAAGAGGAAGGGTCCTGGGGTAAAGGGAGCAGAGAGCTGGGAGAAGAAGGAGATACTTACTCGCAATAGCTCGAGGGAGGATCTAAACTGCAGTCATAGAAACATAAGCAAAGTGGTTCAAGTTAGATCCAAACCTGTGACACCAATTACAGAATCCAAAGCTGTGGAACTTGTGTATCTCAAGAAGTGAGTGAGGGACAAACCATGCAGAGGCTATGAGGGGAAAGACTTGCTTTTACAGAGGCCCTGGCAAGGATGGGTCTGACGGTGTTGACACAGAATAGGAAAGAAGATGGAGACCTCAGCTTACATGTCCCCAGAAAGGCCTGGGGAAGCTGGAGTCTCCTGGTCTGGATAGGGAAGAGCTGATGGTATACCCATGAGCATCTCTCATCCTTTGAGCTTTGTTTCCAGTTTGGGAGTGGGTCCAGCTGAGTGTAGTAATGCATGCCTATAATCCCAGCACTCGGGAGGTTGAGATAGGAGGATCCTTGTGAGTCTAAGCCTAGCCTGAACTTCATAGCAAAACCCTGTTTTAAAGAAACCAAAAACAAACAGATCCAGTTTTGGGGTTGAGGGCACATAGTAGGGCTGTAGATGGATGTCAGAATCAGCAGGTGAATGTTAAAAATGCAAACACATCTCTTCACCACATATCCTGGGGATTCTGATTCAGCTTGTCCAGGGTGAGGCCTGCACATTGGTATTTTTAATAGGCTCCCAGGGTGATTTTGATATAAAAATATTTCTCTCCCCCTTCATTTTCTCACACATAAACACCAAGATGACCAGATACTATATTCAGCAGCCCCATCTCTGCCCTTGTGCCTGGGGTATTTATAGTAGAAGGCAGTAATATATCCTCATCATCACATCCTTACCTGCCCCACCCAAAGGGTCACGGGGACTGCAGGTGATCGGGTGATTTGAGGGCCTAGAAGTGGGGCCCAGCGTGTAGCAGGAGCATAGCATTGCCGTTTCCCAACAGAGGTCTGATGCCAGCTCCAGAGAGGGAAGGGGAGGTGTTGGTGCCCAGGACTTTCTACCCAGATGTGACTCCACCCTGACCTTGAGGGGTGGCTTGAGGGGTGGCTTGAGGGGACCTTGCAGAGAGCAGGCTAGTGGAGGACATGGGGAGTGCTGAGTGAGTCCGAGAAGGAAGAGAAGACTGAACTGATGATGATGATGAGGTGCTATCTGGAAACAGGCGCAGTCTGTCATGCAGTTGCAGGGGCTGTGTTTTAGGTTTCTGGGGCTCTCTGCATGACTCTCCTAGAGAATCCCACCCTTTTTTGTACACCAGTAGCCACCCTTTGCATCCATGAAGCACACCCCAGGACCCCAAAGAACTCAGAGTCTTCTTTGCTGGGCTCACAGCCTGTGTTCTTGGTGTTTCAGATTAGATGACCCAGCTTGGATTGCTTTTCTGTAGCGCCTTCCCAGCTGGCTCTGCTGCAGCAGCTTTGCAAACTCCTGGACTGCAACTGAAAGACTTCATCTTTCTCTGGCCCTTGGCCCCCAGCATGCCATATTAAGCCTGAAGGCTATGCAAGGCTGGGTAAGCAACCAGTGGGAACTCAGGGCCCTTGGATTCTGGCCTGGTTTGACCACTTTCCTGGCTGCTATGGACCTAATCCCAAAGGAAGGACATGAGGATAACTTACTTCTGCCTTCTCTCCATCCCTCTGGAAAGCCTGTGTCCCTACTTCTAACCTAGAGCCCACCTGCAACAGAAAGCCCTCTCCCCAGCACCTAGCACAGCTCAGACTACAGGACAAGGAGGGGACCACAGGCCCCTCTCAGATGCTGACAGTCCTGTTCACACTCCTCAAGGTTCAGCAAGGAGGTCACCTCAGGACACAGGCCATGTGAACAAGGACGAGGGTTGGCAAGTCAGATTGAGGCAGTGGCTTGGGCTGATCAAAGTAACCTTACTGAAGGGGGAGGAGAGTGAGAAAGCCTCTGGGAATGGGGCCCAAGGACAGAAATGGTTTGCTTTGAAGATGGAGGCCCTGAAGTGAAGGAAGGGGGGTGCCAGTGGCAGAGGTGTGGGCTGAGGGTGAATTGGGAGGCTGGCTGGTCCTCCTAAGGGCAGGTGTGGGAGGCTCAGGGGCCCAAGAGATTTCTGGGCCTCAGGTGTGGGGGAGGAGAGGGAGGGTTGGATGAGGACGAAAAACAGCCAGGATACCCATAGGATTTTTCAAGCTTCTCCAGAACAGCAGATCTTTAGGTCAATGGCCCCACAGGCAGCTGGGGTGAGGCAAGAGCAGGTGTTTCACATGAGAGCAAGAAGCATCTAGAAGTCTCCACCCGCCCAGCCAGGAGACTCAGCTCGAGTCTAAGGGACTTCTTACCTTCTAAGACCTCAGCTCCACAGGTCCTATCCACTGCTGCACAGGACACTGGTGTGTGTATGTGTGCGTATGCATGTGCATATGTGTGTGTGCATGCATGCATGTGTGTGTGTACTTAGGAATGAAAGGTGTTGATTGTGGGGAGGGAAGAGAGTCATCCCCTGCCTGCTGCCCAGTGGGAAGAGAATGGTGCTGGTAGATACATCTTCATTCTAACTAGGAGGTGAGTGAGGATGCCTCTGAAACACTGTTCCATGAGCAGCTTGTATCTAGGCAGAGACACTAAGGTCGAGTCAGAGGCCTTTACCCTGTGGTATGTGAGCTATGTGAAAGCTGATGTCTCCCAGGAAGCCTGACCTATTCTTCCCCTGCCCTGGGAGCCTGCATAGGGTTCATCCAGTTCAGTCAGTGGCATTTCTCACTCTTCCTTCCCTCTCAGGATGTCTTCTCCCAGCTGGAGATGTCCCTGCATGAAGGTGGCACTCAGGGTAATAAAAACATATGTCCACACAAAGTTGTGCAAACTCTCATACACAAATGTTGAGCAACTTTATCTGCAATACTCACAAACTGGAAATAACCCAAGTATCCATCAACGTGCTTGGATAAACACATCCTGGTATATCCCTGCAATGGAACACTAGTCAGCAATTAAAAGGCATGAACTACTGATTCATGCAACAGCTTGGATGAAACTCAGAATAATTATGCTGAGTGAAAGAAACCAGGCCCAAAAACAGTACATGATGTATGATTCCATTCATATAAAAGTTCTAAAAACACAAGCTAATCCAAGATGATAGAAAGCAGAAAAGGGGACAGAGAGGGGGCTAGGAGATGTTGGAGGAAGGGACTACCAATGGGGGCATTTTTGGAGGGGACAGATATGACCATCATCTTCATTGTGGTGATGGTCACACAGGTATGCATCATTTGTGCCATGATTGAGCTCTACCTTGAGTAGATGTCACTCATTATATTTCAGTTATATCTTAATAGAGCTGCACCCCAAAAAGGTGGTAGTGTCCATCATGAGGATGGTGACCGTCGAGGATGATGATAAAGCTGAAGGAAAACTTGAGGGCAGGCCAACCTCAGGCATGAATGAGGCCATTGTTGACTAACAAGGGTTTAATATTTGCCTTTCCTTGTAAACTGTGGGGATGGAAAAGACCTCTGTCCCTAGAACCCTGCACAGTGTTCACATCACAGCAGGTTGGAAATGAATAGTTCATAGGGTCATCTTGGTGGTGACAGCAGTGTGATAAGTACTACAATGTAGAAACCCAGAGAGGCTAGTGGGGCACGGATGAATATCACTGCCTTGCAAGTCTAGTGGTCAAGCAGTACAAGAGAGCTTCTTGGAGAAGTCATGTCTAGACTGACACTGACAGGTAAGTGGGGGATAGATAGGCAAAGCAGGCTGGTCTGGGAAGGAGCATCCTGATGTAGGGACAATTTTGCTGTGGCTACAAATTTTAAGGATCCCCTACTGCTCAGTTCTCCCAGATTGACATTGGAAGCTCCTGGTGGTATCCTGCAGGTTTGCTTCATCTGTGAGCAACTCCTGGAAAGAGGACACAGTTAGACGGGACCTGAAAGCCTCCTGCTGTCTCGAGCCCTGGGCCCTTCTCTCTCTGCGGCCCCACTTCAGCTTTGGTCTAGGAGAATACCTGAGCTGGGAGGGATTGGGGAACTTACTGAAAAACTCACTGGAACTTACTCAAAGTCTCTGCCATCTCAAGTGTGTCTCTGGCACAAGAGTCATGTGCCTGCCCTGGTTCTAGCCAATCAAAAGTAGGGACAATGATGCACAGATATATGGAGATATCTCCAACCCCCGCCTGTCGCCCCCCTCACTGAAGACAGAGTTTGTGACTTTGAGAGGGCTGAAAGGTGGGCTTTCTCCCGGGCTGTGTTTGGAGTACCCCCTCAAACTTCTGCCCTGCAATGCTTGGGTATGAAGCAAGAGCGGAGAAGTAAACAAGGCTGATGGTGAGGCTGGAGATGTTGTTTCTGGAGAGAGGTCAGCCAGAAGACCTGAGCTGGCCCTGCTGGTCCCTGGGGACAACAGGAATGAAGCGGGAAGGATGCAGACTGTGCTAGGCTCTTCCTGACAGGGCAGACAAGCTGTGCTTCCCACACATGGGGTGGCCTTGGGCGGCATAGCCAAACCTGCCTGTGGGCTTGGGGTGAGCCAGAGTGGTGGCCCCTGATCTGGCGCAAGCTCACCTCCTGTGTGGCCACAGCCTCCCCAGCTCATGACTTGCCTTGAGCCACGCCTCAGCCTGGTTTTCGTAGGCTGCAACCTTGCACAGAGGCGGACCTTGCCACCCACCCTGAGGACTCACTGTCCTCAGCACTCTGTGACAGGAGCTATAGAGACCAGCTGTGCAAGGGCAAGGAGATCCCACGTGAGCGGTTTTGCCTTGACAGGCCACAGAACCTTGCCTTTCCCTCCACATTCACCATGGTTCCTGAATCATCCTTCCTTCCACGTGTCTTCCTGGTTTGAGACACTGTCTAAAGCTGTCACCCTGTGGAGTAGCACAGCTCTTCGTCACAGCTCTATGTATTCAACCCAAGTAGCCACCAGCATCATCCTGTGTGAATGGAACCTTGCCTCAGCTGGAGGAGCTCTTGTTTACATTCTTTTCGGAGTTTGTTGTCATTTTTGAAGCACTGGGGAGAAGCCGAGGGCCTCATGCATACTATGTAAGCACTCTTCCACTGACTTACATTTCCAACTTACTTTGCTAATTTTTAATTGGTGCCTATCTTCTGTGCCCAGGAGGGTTACAGTGCTCTACAGGGTTACTGTCGCACATTTTCTCCAACTTTCTGGTTGTTTTCTTAAATTAACTTTCAGGCTCCAGGGTGGTGGACCCTCGGAAACTGTAGCTAGAGAGATAGCTCACTTCTCAGCCACCCTCCACCTTCTGAGAATGGACCTATATTCCTCCTTGTCCAGACGTGCCTCAGTGTCCCCTCTGTGCTGCATCTCATGGGAGACTCGGCCTGCAGGAAAGTCCTCTATACCCTCCACAATGCCCCTCAATCCTGAGCCAGCATCATTCTTTTCTCACAGCAATTTCACGCATGCGCACAGGCAGCATATCCCAAACACCCAGGCCCTTACAAGGCTTATTCCATTCATGATTAGTCAGCGCCATGGTGGCCTTGTCTCTGCTGTGATCTTGAACAAGAGGGAGGAAAAAGGAAACGTCATGGTTACTGCTGCATCCCTCTCCATTCCAGGGACTCTGAGACCTGGGTGGAAGAATTAATCTAAATCTAAGGCTGGATTTCACCTGGACAGGATGAGGATGGGTGACTGGTTGCTGGTAGAAATCAAGCTTTACCTGAAATCAATCCCTCCCTTCCTCCAGCTTTATCCTCTGCTTCCTGGACAGCCCAGGGGCAAGAAGACCCCTCTTAAGTGGCTTTGTCTCCCTTGCTGCCTATTTGCAGATGCCTCCAGGGTGCAGGGCATGAAGGGAGCATAGGAGTATGATGAGTATCTATTGCAGACTCAACCTAATGTTGTGTGTGGCAAGAGCAAGCGAGTCCAGGAGGCGATGCATTTGAAGAGTAGGTGGCTCTGGAAAGTCTGGCATGTAGAATGGAAAGACTTGCAGGTCATCATGTCTTAAGCCCTCTCTGACAGACAGGGAGCCTGGGTTCGGCCAGTTCTGACATAGGATTTCTGAAAGCAAGGCCCTGGAGTTTCTGTTATCCAGGTCTGAGCATCAACCCCATTTCTCTGACCACTCTACACGTTCATGAACACATGCAAGCACATGTAATTCATTGACACCTCCATGACTTTAAGCTTATGAGAGTGACAAGTGATATATAAATATTGCATTCTTCTACTTGACACGAATTCATCACACCTTGAAGGATCCAATGAAGTCTGATACATCATAGCAAGGTGTAGACAGGGCCGCATGCTGAACTGGGGCTTTCCTTCTGAAGCACAGAAGGTGGGTGTGATTCCTTTAGCTAGATTTTAGGGAGGGAAGGAAGACGGATAAAGTGAAGGAAGGTTTGGGGAACATGGGTGGGCCCCACAGAAGAGAATGCTTGAATCTCAATGAGTGCCCAGCCACTGCTGGTAGCCCAGGAGGCTGAGAAATGGGAAATCCTACTCTCCATGCTACAAAGCCCAGTTGGTTAGACAAGGGAGGAGGTTGGCAGCTGAAGAAAAGTCTTGGACCAATTTTTTTCCACTGGTGAATCAGAGAAGCATGGTAACAGGAGCCAGGCTGGTCTGACCCCAGCCACCTCTGTGAGTCATAATGGAGGTGCCTGTGCTAATCTTAACCCCTCAGAGAGGCTTGTTAGGACTTGCCATCCAGTCTTGACCACCAAAATATTCTTGGAGCTGACATAGCTGTGGAAAATACTGGCCCATCAAGGCAGGGGCCAGAGGTAGAGCCAGGGTGGAGAGGAGATGGCCTGGGAGATAGGGTCAGCTCCCAGCTCACCCATGACCTTGAGCAAGTTTCAGTGAGGTGTTTGGGAAGACAAACCATCAGGTCCTCCCAACTGAGGCATTCTCCCAGACTAGGGCTGAGCTGGGGCCTCAGAGGGAAGAGACCAGGGCTTGAGACAACATGAGGCCTTCATCCCAAAAGTTACTTACCAGGGACCTCGTTCTTGAGGATGGACAGCTAGTGATAGAAATCTGGATTCTAGGGTCGGCTGCTGTGCTCGGCAGCACATTTACTAAAATAGGGTCAGCTGCACCCTGAATTAGCTGTGTGATTTTGGACAAATTGCTTCTGAAATCCTTTTTCTACACTAGAGGGATATAACTAGTGGTTTAAAGCACTGGACTCTGAAGTCAGACTTGCATGAGTTAGAATCTTGGTCCTAAACACAGTAGCTGAGTGTTCTGGAGCAAGTCATTTCCTTCACTAAGCTTCAGTTTTCTTGTTTATAAGATAGGGATAATAATAGTACTTTTCTCAGGGGATTCACATGAGTTTTAAGTGAGATAGCACATGTGAAATGCTTAGGCCAAGACCTGAAACAGTAAATGCTCAGTAAATCTCAGCTACTTTTTACCAGCCACTACCTCTGGGCCTCAATTATATTCCTGTAGAAAAAAGAGAGGATGGCAAGAATGATTTCTCTGTCCCGTTTTCCTTTACTCTGATCAGAGCCTTAGCCCTGTGTAGTTAATTCAGAGACTGGGGACTGTGGGGCCTGAGATGGAAATGAGCGGTGGACAAATCTGCAGGGCCATAGAGACGAGATCTGAGACGCAGCAGAGCAATTGCAGTTAAACAAACGTGAGTTCTGCGAAGGCTTGGTGTGGGAGCAGTTTCTGAAGCTCAGTCAGGTTCTGAAGCTTGGATCAGGGAGTCTAGAGGCCACCCCTGGGGGCTGCAGCCAAAGACCTGGATAGCTGGGCAGGAGCCTTACCAGGCCCCGATTCTCAGGTTTCTACCACATTCCCAGCAGAGGAATCTGCCTTTTCACAATTTTCCCCCAGGAAATCTTTTCATCAGGGTCTGAATGATCATTGTGTCAAATCACCTTAAGACTGTTGCAAATGCTGCCAGTGCAGGCAGTGGGTGTAATGATTTTTCTCCCTTTTTCCTGGCTTGCTGGGATATAGGTAATATATGCCTGTGACAGAGAAATAAGAGAAATGTGTCTGTGAGTATCCATTAGGTCTTAACGAACTGGGTCATCAGAATAGACAGATTCAGGGATCCTTGCTGTCCACCAGGACAAAGCCAGAGCTATGGCCTGATGCCAAGAACAAAAAAAGCCCAGAAAGCCTGAGCCTCCAACTCTTCTACAGCAAGGCCCCTGCCTCTTTCCAACCCAATGTCAGTGCAGTCCTTGGAGCTCAAGAGAGAACAGAAGCCCTCTTCTTCTTGGGGGATGACGGTGACAACTTCAACCGTCCAGGGAACTTGGACAGGCCCAGGAGGGGTGGAGGTGACTCTTCTCTTGGGAGGATGAGGCCAGGTGAAACCCTAGAAGGAACATGGATCCTGGGAAGGGTGGGCCCTCTCACCTGGGTGGGTGGTCAGACTGTCTTCTCTTAGGAGAAGCCTAGAGGGCCAAATCCTAGGTTTGGGGTGGGGCGATGAGCCCATGAATCTGAGAAGCAAGGTGCTGAAAGAGCGCTGACAAGAGAAGCATCTTGTATAGTGACGTCCAAGGCCGAAGACTGCAGACTGGTAGGGAGTGGGAAGGGGAAGAAAAAATTATAGTTAAAAGGGAGCCTGGGGACTTTTTCAATCACTGCACTGAAAGGAAGGCAGAGAGCAAGGGCAAAGATGGAAGGGAAAGAGGAGGACAGGCAGGCAATCTCTTGACAGAGATTGCTTTGACTCTGGTCAAGGGAACAGCTGTGAACACCACAGGCACATCTGGCAGGCTGGGCTGGAGGAGGGTAAGCCTGTGGCCGGCAAGGAGCCAGGGACATGATGGAGAAAGATAGGGCCCCTCTTTACTGTCCAGTCGAGGTGTTGGAACAGGAAGGCGGCTGGGGAGGAGGAGGCAGCTGAGGCGGAAACAATTTATCTGGGTATGAAGAACAGCTGGGGAGGGAGGCCAGCGTGGCGGCTGCTTTCCAAGGCCAAGCAGCATGTGAGAAAGGGCTGGTCAGTGCCAAAGCAGCTGCAGTGCTGTCCCCTGCCCCTGCCTGCCCGCTCACCCGGCTCATGTGCCTGCATACAGCTCCACTGCCCTTGCCCAGGGCAGTGACCACTGATCACACCCCCGCTGCTTGTCCGCAGACGAGCTGCCCTTCCCCAGGGGACATCATCCCGAAGGCAGGTGTGCCCGCTGCCGACCGCACTGTGAGCAGCCTGCATGCAGCAGGCACAACACGGTCTTCCACTTGATGGCTCTGGGAGACAGGGGGGTTCCACTTCCCACAGGCAAAAACAGAAGCTTTAAGTGTTTTCTCCAGGGCCACACAAAAAATCATGGCTGTGGTCTGTCTTATTTACAAAGTCACTCTCGTGTCCCTGGGCCCACCAAGGTGGGTTGGGACCTGCACTTATCCCAGTGGGACAACCTCCACTCCTCAGGCTAACCACAGGACCCCCACCTCCATGACCCCTGAAAGGTCACAGGCCACATGCCACACCAGCACCCAGGGAACGATCAGGCCACCCAGGCTGCCTCCTCCTCCTCCTGAGGCTCAGCACCTACAGCTGACTATCTGTCGACAGCGGTGGCTACAGAGCAAAGCCTTCCTATGCACAGTTGGACAATAGCACCCAATTTGCAGGACTCTCCTGGACTCTCTTGCTTCTTGGGTGGGTTACCAAGAGATGGTGGGAGGGCAAAGGCGCTAAGTAGCCATCACTTAGGAAGACCTCTGGCTTCTGCCCATTTTTCAGACAGGGAAGAAGAGGTTTGGGGGACCTGTCAATGCAGGGGGGGCAGACTCTCTCTCATCCCCTGTCTTAAAACCCATCCGTTGAACATGGGAACAGAGGCCCCAGCCCCATTTTCAGCTGATTCTCAGGGAATGTCATTGGCCTCTGGAGTGATGTCACATATTGCATCTCACTTTGTGTCCTGAGTGACACAGGGGCCTACTCTAAGTTAAAGTCTTTGCCTCCTACTTCTTCATGTCTCACTCATGACAAGGAAATGAAATGAACAGGAATGGAACTCCTGGTAAATGTCCCTTGATGGACCAAGCACTGCCATCCTCCACCTTATAAACATCTCTGAAACAGGTGTGATCTCTCCCATTTTTCAGGTGAAAAACTGAAGCTCACAGATGACAGGACTGGTCTAGAGCCATATAACTAGCCAGTAGCTGGTTTAATTTGAGTGGAGAGATATTGAAAAAAATGCTGTGTGCCTCTGTGTTAGTAAAGATGAGGAATATAATAACAAATAATTTCCAAATCTTAATAAACCTTTAAAGGTTTATTTCCCCCACACTCAAAATCTGCAACTGAATTCTTCAGGACAACTATTTTCCATCCATCTTTTGGGCTACTTTGATCCAGAGCTCTGTCATCTCATCAGAAGACCTCTCATTCATTGGGGCATGTGGCAGCACAGTTCGCTAATGCACTGGGTTGGGGAACTGGGGGTGCAGGTGGGATGTTGGTCTCTAGAACATCCATGTATGATGCTAGCCACTGGGCCAAGTAGTTAGTGCTGGACCCTAAATGATTTCCCAAGCTCCCTGGTAAGTACTTCTGCTATGAATGCCCTCCAGGGGCCCAGGGTTCAGCTCCATAATAGGCTAGCCAGTGGGTGTGAGCTTGAGGCTCAGCTTCAGGGAAGCTCAGAAGAAAAATCATACGACAGAGTTCAAACCAGTCCAAGACTATTTTGAAGTCACCCTTCCTTATCAGCTCCTTCCTTAGGTAGTATCCTTCAGTCACCACCCATCAGAATCACCTTCAAAGCTCTTTTCCTTCCCTGTGTCCTCTAATCTCTTCCTGACAACAGTTTACTCAGCAGGACCCCTTTCTTAGGTACTGGAGGACAGAGGGAAATCCCACGGTCAGGAGAAGTTTAGATCACTGTCTTGGCTCAGCTTGTGGCCAGGCAAGAAAGCCTTCGGCTCTCACTCTTCTCCCCTTCCTTCAACCTTCGCTTCCCCTGGGTCTAGTGCCGCAGCTACTGTTCTGATTCTCAGCTCCATGGCAAAGCACACTCTGCATTTGCTCCCCAGGCCTCCCCCATGTATCTAGATGAGCCATTCTCACAAACACCTGAGCCTGTCTTAGACTCCTCTTTTTCTGCCTTCAAAATTTCACTACATCACGCTCTGTTCTCCAAATCCAGGAATGAGGCACTTGACAACATTCTTGCCCACCTATCCAGGGAAGATAAGGAGAGAGCCTGTAGCAGTGCCAGGCTCCTCAATGACATTTTCCATCTACTCTGTAAAGGAACAAATTCAACTGCCTGGTCTCGAAGAGACAAAGAGCCTCCAGTTGCCTGGAATTCAAATTCCTCCAGGGCAGTGGTGGTGAACTATGGCATGCATGTTATTTGTTTTTCTTTTAAGACAAAATATGTTCACGTATGAGTTGTTTTTTCTAAACTAAAATCTCAGCATTCAAGTTTAATGGCAGTGTTGGCACTTTGTGATAAATAAGCGGGTTTGGGGTTGCAGTTTGGACACTCGATCTCTAAAAGGTTTGCCATCACTGCACTAGGATGTTAGGAGGGAAATGAGATAATTATGCAAAGTGCTTAGCACAGTATCCAACAAATATCTCCCGCCTAGAAAGCACTCCTGGCTGTCAGATCTCCATGTGTGACTGCTTACTATCTCTATTGAACACTCCACAGGCAGACACTGTTAGAGTTTCCCCAATAGTCAATCTTACCCAATCAGCCCTTTTTCTTTTTGTTAAAGTCTACTTCCACACAAGGGCTATGAAGATCACACAGCTGTTCTCTCAGCTTTTCTTTGGGTTAGAACATGAGCATATGACTTTATCTTGATCAGTAGACCTGTGGTGGACTGACAGTAACTGGTGGTCAACTTATAAGCCCAGCTGAACTGAGTAAGCATGGTGCTGCATGTGGGAGGCCCACCTGAGGATTGTTGCCAGCAGCATAAGAGGCAGAACTGCAGAAGAAGAAGTGAGGCTGTTGGGAGCTGAGAAAGGCTGTTGGGAGCTGGTAGAAGCTGTAAGGAGCTGTTGGTTCTGTTGGAGGCACTTGTCATGCTGGCTTTTGTGATGAACTTGGCTGTTTTCATCCTCCAAGGAGCTTGGGACCTTGTAGGCTCTGAGAATGGCTTTGGTTCACTTTGGCGGAGCTCTGGTCCTCACTTTGAGCATCGCTTCCTGGCTCCAGAGGGGAAGATGGTGCACTGCCAGTTTCCTGGAGAAGCTTGCTGCATTGGCTTTCCTGATGAGAACTCAGCTGTCTTCACCGTCGGAGGAGCTCAGGACCTCACTGTTGCTGAGGATAGCTGTGGTACTTTTTGGGGGAGCTCTGGTTCTTATTTCATGTGTTGCTTCCTGGCTCCAGTGCAGATTCCTCAGGCTGCTAGCACAGATCCTTCATCTGACTGGCACAGACTTCCTAGATTCCACAACTGACCTTGGGCCTTCCCAGCACAGATCCATGAAACAGACCTGCATGAGATATTGTTATGGGCTCTGGGTCTCCAGTTGGATTCATGGGAGGCATTATTATGGGCTCTAGGTCTTCAGCTGAGCTTATGCAGGACATTATCACAGGATCCAGGCCCTCAGCTGGATTCTTGGTCAATAGTGTGTGGACAGATTTCCTGCACTCTCTTGTATATGATTCTTTGGGTGACTATTATAAATAATCTTACAAAATATGTGTCCTGTATTATATGTTCCCCTTGCAGAATAACCCCAAACCATAACAAGACCTAAGGACTTTTGGGCAAGTTTTCCTCTCTATTAAAATAGGAGCAAGAATGAAAACTTTTCCCACCTTTGGCCAAAAGCTAGTTTCTAGAGTTGGTGTATGGGTCTCCAGCAGCCACTTTGTGAGCATGCGGATATAAACTGTGCTGAGATTGGCAGTGTAAAGTATGGAAAAATATTGCATCACTGATTTTGAGATTAAACCAGTGAACTAACCCTGTATCTCTGGGGTTATCACTACATAAGATAAGACACGCCTTTATTTAAATCCACTTCCTATTAGGTAATCTGTTACCTTCCTATTAGGTAGCTGAAATCATCCAAAATAATGCATACTTCATAATCAGTGAATCCAGAAAAAACTCATCCACACCTTCCCAAGCCACACTTTTTCCAGAGCTCCTCATCTCACAAATTAGTTTCTTTTGCTCAAAATTCTATAGTCAGGCCAGGGATATAGCTCAGGGCCGGGGATATAGCTCAGCGGCACAAGCACCTGCCTGGCAAGCTCAAGGTCCTGAGTTTGATTCCTGGCACCAAAAAAAAAAAAAAAAAAAAAAAAAAGGAAAATCAAAATTCTATAGTCATCTCTACCCCCTTCTTCCTCACCTCTTCCATCTAAAGTGTCACCAACTACCTTGACTCGCCTTCCAAAGTCACCTCCGTCATTTGCCCCTACCGGCATGGTTATAATCATCTCTGAATTTTCCCTGACTCTGCTTCCCCCAGCCCCCGTCCATTCTCTGTGGTCCCCTGAATGTCTCTCTCTCCTCTGGACATACTGTCCTTGGTCACTCTGCCATCTCTTACCCTTGCCATTCCCCTGCTGGAGTGGCCTCTTCTCTCTTTCTCACAGGACCCCTGTTAGCCAGAAGAAATCACACAGTTACTATTTTGCCCCTTTATCTGACTGCTTAATCAGTTGAACTTGCTGTATTGTACCGGTCGGTCTATTTCTGCCATCAACAAGCCATAATGATGCCATTACCCATTCCGGAGAAATGGTCTTATTCCCATACAAGACCACAAGCTCCTTGAGGTGAAGCGGGGCATCTCAGTCACCTCTGAACTTCCAGGCAGCAGCTTCTTGGAAGTTCCCAACACAGAGAATGTACAGCTGTGGAGAGTAAGCTGCCTTCCCCTAGAATGGGGGCAACTGTCATGGTGATCTATTGCTGTGCAACAAAACTTAATGGCCAAAGACAAAGATGACATTTATTTTGCTTACAGATCTGACACTTGGGCAGAACTCTGGAGACAGCTAGTCTCTGCTCCTCCCAGCATTAGTTGGATTGGGTCAAAGGCAGGGACTCAAATCATGTGAAGGTCTCTCCACTCACTTGTCTAACAGTTGGTGCTTGGTGCTTGCTGCCAGCTGGGACCTTAACCACATTCCTAAGATGAAACTCAGTGGCGGCCTCCGTTATACACATGCTGGGCTTCTTCATAATGTAGTGGATGGGGGGCTGGGGATTTAGCTCAGCGGCAAAAGCGCCTGCCTGGCAAGCGCAAGGTCGTGAGTTTGGTTCCCGGTACTGGAGAAAAACCAAAAAAAAAAATAATAATAATAATGTAGTGGATGGGTTCTAAGGGTAAGCCTTGCTAAAGAACCTGCAGAATCCATATGGACTTTGTCAACCAAGCCTCAGCGGTCACACAGCATCACCATCATCATTCTCCTCTTCAAGGGTGTCACTAAGCCCTGCCCAAGCTCAAGGAGAAGGGAAATAGAAGGCTTGGGAGCTGGTAGAAGCTGTAAGAAGCACTGGTTCTGTTGGAGACACTTGTCATGCTGTTTTTTTTAATGAACTTGGCTGTTTTCATCCTCTGAGGAGCTCAGGACCTGGTAGGCACTGAGCATGGCTTTGGTTCACTTCGGGGGAGCTCTAGTCCTTACTTTGAGCATCGCTTCCTGGCTCTGGAGAAGAAGATGGTGCAACATGTCCAGAGGAGAGAGGGACATTCAGTGGACCAAGAGAATGGACTGGGGCCGGGGGAAGCAGAGTTAGGGAAAATTCAGAGATGATTTTAACCATTCCTGACGGAGGAATGACAAAGTTCACAAAAAGTATATCAGCTAGAGATATTGTTGTGGCCAGTTTTTGGAAAATGCAATCCTCTTTAGTGTCCCTTTGAGCCAACTCATTTGTGTACTAACCTCCCCATGTTGTCTTCCCTGTAAGGTGGTGAGAAGGTATGCTCCCAGTCCTCTCTTTGTCATGGGCTTCTTTGAATACGGTTTGATGTTTGATAGAGCAAGGTGATTACAAATGTTTAGAAGAGCTGGGGTCATGACCCAGCTCTGCCACTTTCTGATTTTGTGAGCATGGATTGGTCCTTGGAATTCTCTAGGCCTCATTTTTTTCCCCTTAGGAAACCAAGAGCTGATGATGCCTCACTCCATCCTGGAATTGAGCTGAGGGATAGGTGAGGTCAGGACTGAAAATGATGGTTCCTGGGGGCCAGGGCAGGGCACGGGGGGAAGATGTCTCAATCGGGCTTCAGATGCAGGAAGCAGAAGACACAAAGCTATGCTAAGCGGAAAGAGATTCAGCACAGGTAATTATACAATGACAAAATCACTGGGGGTGTTGGAGGAGCTTGATCCAGTAACCTTCTGGAAAATCCCTCCTGATCATAGCCAGAGGAGCTTGTACTTCTACCCCAAATAGGATGGGGAGGAATCAGGAAATTGCTACGGACTGCAATCAGGAAGTCACCACCACCCCCCAGCATTCAGGAAGCTGATGACCGGTCTGGTGGTTATCAGGGCTCTTCGCCAAATATTTCCACTTCTTCCCAGGCACATGGTATGGTTTGGCTTTTCTGTCCCCTCGGAGTTAAGTGACCAAGTGATTCAATGAAATATATCCCATTCCCTACTTGAAGCTTTAAGTTCAATTTTGTAATTTTCTGTATATTCTCTTTCTCTTATCATTAATCCAAGGTTGCACACAATGGTTTCTTGGAAAGCCTAGGTCCCCAAGTGTGGGAACAGGCACCAGTAGCCCCAGCCATCCCTGTGACTCGAGGGATTGTGTTACTCAGCATAGACAACTGGACAATACTAAGATTGCCCAATACTAAGATTAATGCAGTGGGAAAAAGGCTCTTGCTGCAATCCACCTTCCAAAGCCCACATTCAACTGACAAAAACTAATTTGCATCCAGAAGTATAGCTTTAGGGGAGCCTGAAAAATGTAATTTAAGCTTTCTAGCCTCTACAATACCAGAAGGCACTGTCAAAAAACTGATGCTGAGAGCCAGTTTAGCACACTCACCACAGCAAACACACACTGGGATCCTAAGGGTGCTGCAGCTCAGAACCAGGGTGAGGAGAATCTGAAACCTGATAGCTAGAACGAAACAGGACTTAGTGAAGTGAATCAAGAATATAGGAGATGGGCTTTGGAAGGAAGAGAGGAGAGGGGGCCCGAGATAATCTACCTCAAAGGAAGTACGTGCATGTGTCTATGTGTGTGCCTGTGTGTGTGTGTGTGTTTGGAGGTGTGGTGGTAGTTGTGTGATAGCTGAGAATGTTTAAAGGATGCTAAGTAAAGCTAGTAGTATGTATTATGCTTCATAAGTATTGCTCTATAATTATTAATTGCTATGTGAAATACAGCGCCATTTTTATTTTCACTAGGCTGTGAGCTGTGTGGCCAGACAGCAGCTTTCACTCATCTATGTGGCCTCCACATCAGGCATAGGGCTAGACAGATAGTAGACCCTCAAGGACTCCTTTATGAAGGAATGGATTTCTCGATGTTCCACTGAGACACTGATTTGAACTAGACCCAATGTTCCCAGTGTGGTCTGATTAATCAGAGCCTGGTGGGAACGCCCCCTCCCTGGGTCTCAATATTATACTTCTCTTAACGTGGCCCAAGATTATATTAGTCTCTTTGGCAGCCACCCCGCACAGATGATTCATATTGAGCTTGAGGTCAACTGTAGTCTCTGGGTCTGTTTCACATGAACAGCTATTAAGTAAGGCAGGGCTTCCCCATCCTGTCCATATGCAGTTGATTTTTTGAACTAAATGCCTTATGTAACATTGCATCCTACTGAGTTATAGTCCATCCTTTAACTTCTCAAGATCTATTCACATCTGAAGTCTTTTAACTCAGTGTATTGTTCATATCCAGTTGTGCCCCCAAAAAGTTCTGCATCTTCAGGACAAAACTGCTGAACAAGGCAGGCTTCGAGGGACCTTTCTGCATGTGACTATCAGTGTTTTCATCACTGTAAATGGTGAATGATAATTTAGCCCTCTGGGCTTCTGTCTGTATTCTCATCCATTCTGTCAACAGAATATGACTAGACATTTATTGTGACAGGCAGAAACAAATGAAGTATATATAAAGAACTGCCTTGACCTCTGGTCCTCACACTCCCAAGTATATTTGCTCTTTACAAAGTGATGCTGGCTCTAGAGGAATTTCACACTCTCTCCTAGGTTGTCAAAGACATTTCTTTATTTTATCAATATCTATCAAAAATCATAAAGGTGTTCAAATTCTGAGACCTAGTAATCACATAGCATTGCTAACCAAGAGCCCAACGATTTGGGAATGGCCAAGTTGACTATGGTGCAACCTCTTCATAAAACAGCAGGGAAGCCATTAAACAATAACTAAAAAAGAAGAAGAAAAACCTATGTGTTGTCACAGAGGGGATAAATTTCTATATAATGTGAACTCAGTAAGCAGACTACAGAATTGTGTGCACTCCTTGACAGCAAATATGTTAAATAATGTGCACGCATGAGGAAGATTCAAACAGAATAGACACTGGGTGAGGGAGACAGGGTTATGGTTGATTTATCCTCTCTATTTTGCAAGCTATTTGAAACTCTATAGAAAGCAACTTTTGAGACAAAGGTTAAGTAAAGGCGTTTTATTGAAGATATGGTCCAGGGAGCTGGAGGAGAGACAGAGCTTGAAGCGGGGAGGGTAGCAGGAGCTGGCCTCCAGTACATGTGACTGGTTGCTGAGTTCTATGGGCCACATGAAATGAATTTCAGGGCCGCCTGTCAATGGACTACAGTGAGGAGCATTTATCAGTGTCTGCTTCGTGCTGACCAGAGCTTTGCTCCGTGAAGTGCTAACTTCAGGGTTATGCGTGGAAGGGACCCTAGGAGGTTCTTGGGGAGCCTGTGCTCTTATACCCACAGAGAAGCCCTGTGGTGTGGTAGGCCATGGTGTAGCCTAAGAAAGAAGTGTCATTATGTGGTGCCCCGTGAATACGTGGCTTTGGCTGTAATTCCTGGGTTAGGAGCCAGGTGGGCTGAGAGAACCCTGCGAGCTGTGCAAGACGGGTCTGATCCAGCCCTGTAATCATTTACCATTACAAAAGCCTACTTGCTTCTATTGTGGAGACCAACTTCCCCGTCTCTAGCCTCCAAAATCCATGTTAAAAATAAAAGAGGTCAGGGCTGGGGATTTAGCTCAGCGGCAAAGCACCTGCCTGGCAAGCACAAGGTCGTGAGTTTGATTCCTGGTACCGGAAGAAAAACAAAACAAAGCAAAAGAAAGATAAAAAAATAAATTAAAAAAAAAAAAAAAACCACAAGACAGGGCTCCCAAATGAGTCATCTTTGGGGCTGGGGATTTAGCTCAGCGGCAAAGCACCTGCCTGGCAAGCGCAAGGTCGTGAGTTCGGTTCCCGGTACCGGAAAAAAAAAGAAAAAAAAAACCAAAAAAATAAAAAATAAAAAAAATAAATAAAAGAGACTTCACCCATCTCTGCTTCCCTTTCTTCCCTCATATCTAAAGAGTCATTGACCATTTCTCCCAGAGCCTGAATTCCAACTGAGGTCAGCTGTGAGAAACACCCATCCACCCTACAGCACCCTCCTCCCAGACCCCATGGAGCCTCCCAGGGCTTAGGTTACTACCCCCGTGGAAGATCATTTCCAAGGATGCTTGCTCACTCTCCAAGGAAGATGGGAGTGATTTCAGAAGGCAGGGGCTTCGATCCTCATCATCTGCCCTTTTTATTTTTTATACATTCTGACCCGGTTGGCCATTTGAGTCTTGATACCATCTGATCCGAAGACTGGTATGTGTCTCAAGGGAGATTATTTTTGTTCTTGGCTCTGTGCTGAATCTTTCTCTTTCCACCACCTCATTTCTTGTTTGTGCTTGGTGATGGTGGTAGGTTTGGGTTTCTTTTTTGACTTTTTTATGGGGCCACATTGCTCTTTTGGGTCGCCTTCCTGGGACCATTATATTCTCTCCATTGGAAAACAATCTGTTCTCTCAGGGTCCACCCTACACAACTGGCTTTGCCACCACTCCCTTCCTGTGACATTGGCAATGCTAGGGTGATAAAATTCTCTCTTTTCCTCAGGTTCCTATCACTTTCACTTTATCACAGCACCCTTCCCAGTTGATCAGGATTCAGTGTATCCTACCAGTTCCACTTGTTGCTTTTTCACAGATAAAGTTATCAGCCAGGCAAGAATGTAGCAAACAGCCCGGCTTCAGTAGATGTCCTTGTAACTAGAGACCTATCACACTGGCCAAAAGCTCACTTCTGCCAATTTAGGGTCCTTGATCTTGGACTTAGAGAAATGCTTCCCCTGTACCCTCTACAAAGGCAAGTGCCCATCTCAGCCTCCAAGGAGAGGTTTGCAGAGAAAATTTGGTAAACATGGTTGGTTTCTCAAAGAAGTCTTGCTATCTGGGGGAAACAGAGAAGAGGGAAATGTCAGATTTCAAACCTCAGCTCTACTACTCATTGGCTATATGATTTGGGGCGAGTTACTTGGGTATCAGTTGCCAGATCTGTAGATACTAGAGCTTTCTTTGTCTTTATCCACAAAGTATCAGAGGAAGATTTTTTTTTACACTGTGAGTGCTGCTTGGCTCACAGAAAGTGCAAGGTAATGTTGCCTTTGTCCTGATTTCAAGGAAGTTAAGGTGATTTTTTTCAAAAAAAGGTACATCTTCGAACCAATGAAATAGAATGGTATCTATTCATGGGTTGTAGTAATAATTACATGATTTTTTTTCCCCCCTCCGGTACCGGGAACCGAACTCATGACCTTGCACGTGCCAGGCAGGCGCTTTTGCCGCTGAGCTAAACCCCCAGCCCCAATTACATGATTTTAAATCTGCAAGCTTAAAGAGCAGTGACTGGCATGTAGTACCACATATGTGTCACTTCTTTGGGTGATAAGAAGGACAGTAGGGAGCTATGTGGGTGCCAAGGTAGCTCATTCTCTACTGTACCCTGTAGAACACAGGGTTGTTTTCTGGGAATTACCTGCCCAGGGCAGCACCATCCCTGGCCCTTCTTTCATCCAGATGTGCTATGCTACAGTGTGACTCATTCTCATCACTGGTATATGGGGTCATAGCCCATCACATTTTAGGTGGTATGCCTTTGCCATACCTGCCTATCCTCCCCTCCCACTGGCTACATGGACAGAGCCTCTGAGGTGTTCTGGGATGAGGGGGCAACAAGATGGAGGCTAGGATTCCATAGTCACCACGTGGTGAAAAAATCACAAGCCCACTAGGAACACCTATGACACAAAGCAATGGAAGAGACAAACCACACTTGAAAAGAAGCCATGGAAATGGAGGGGTTAACTTATGACAGTACTTTCCCTAAACACAGGGCCAGTGTGGGAGGTTGTAAGGAGGAGGGCACCTGTGGAGGGAGCTTGTAGAAATGACAGAGTGCTTCAGAGAACTGCCAGGAACTTCAAAGCCAAGGTCTCACTCGTCATATTCCAGTGCCTCAGAAAACAGTTGACAACATCCAGCCCTCCAGTTGCCGCCCGGACGCATTGCTGACTTTATATTAAAGTGTTCATCAACAGTCCATTCATTCAACATGTAATACGTCTCCATCACGTGTTAGCCCAAAGTCCCAGCCTGCTGGGGTTCTGCTGGGCGTGGTCTCAGCATGGCCCCCCACCCTGTGGTCAGGCCCACTTCCCGCAGCCCATATATCATCCTGATGTGTAGAAGAGACTCCATTAATCACAACACTTCATTTGCTAATGTGACTTCGCCAGCCACACTCTACCAGAGAGCACGCCGCCATCATCCTGCTGTGGGTGGGTGGGTGTCAGGGACAGGAGCCGACAGCAAGGCTTCCAGACCCTGTTTCTGGGCCCTAGGAACAGCCTCCCTGTCTGTGATGGGGTCGCCTCTGCAAAGCTGTTGCGGGGCCAGGGACCACTTTAGCTCAGCCTGGAAGGCTTGCAAAATCCCAGTGCTTTTACCTGACGTGAGCTCTGAGTTTTATTTTTCTTTTTTGTTGAAAAAAATTTAAAAATCCAAACACAAATGGTCTGCATTTTCATTCAGTGTGCAAGGATCAAGATTAAATCGTCTGTGGCTGCTCTCCGGTTCACCTCTCAGGTCATAAAACCTCTGTAGTGACTAAACGCAGGAGTCCATCAAGTGGCTTTCTGTTTCTCTCCCTTGTCCCCTCAGGGCCAGTTACAACGAAGCCAAGTTACAAAGTGCAGGCACCCTAGGGCCAGGCCCCAGGTGACCCCAGAAGTCCTCTGGCCTAGGATGAGGTTCTAGTGACCTCAGAGCCACAATTGAGTGTGACAGGTTGATCAAGGCCTACTTAGGTCTTCTTGAAGCAGCTCTCCCAGGCCTCAGTGGTGGCCACAAAGCAACCACTCCCCACTCCCTATCGCTGGTCCTCGCCTGGTCCAGTGGCTGGGCTCTGACAGGGCAGCTGGAGGAAAGACTGTCCTAGCCTACAGTGGCCTAGCCTACAGATGACACGAGTTCCCTGCCTAGGGGCTTGGTCTCCTTGCCCTCTTCCCCTGGACGGTTTTGCTATAAACCCTTCACAGTGTTTAAGACCCATGAGCTCTTTACCCAACAGAATGTTGTGACCCAGGGAAAATAAATTTGCTCCAGAAATACAAAAGAGGGAAATTGGAAATAATAAATATTTCATGAATACATTCTAACTTCATTAATTGTTAAATTGCATACCCCCGAGGATTCTTTTCCATTCGAAAACAATTTGTACCTAAGATTTTCTCGCCTTGTACAAATTCCTGAGTAGGATGATGGCTGGGAAGTCAGAACCAGTCGTAAACTAAGTGAGTAAACTTCAGCCAAATAATTTCAAAAGCAAAATTATAAAAGTTCTTTCCAAGTATTTTATAGCAAAGTAATTCTGTTTAATGTGGGATATGGGTGCATTTTAATGCTTTTATATACCCTGGGGTGGAACCTACAAAAGTTAGACTGTCTAGTACCCGGAAAGGCCCTCCCTCCCCTTTCCCCCTTTTCCTCTCTCTCCTTTTTTCCCTTTTCTTTTCCTTATCTCTCTCCTGCTTAAAGACCCCTCTTCTGCAGTTTTAAGGAAGCATCCAGTCTCCTACTAAGAATATTTTTATAAGGACACTGACTTTTAAGAGTCTGACACTTCTCCCTGGGGGTAGTAAATGGCCCAAAAGGGAACCCTGTTTTTCTCTGTCTTGTCCCTTAGCTATTTCTAAGGACAATACACTGTGGTGACAGGGACACTTCCTCACAGCAGAGGAGCCCTGGGTGATTAGTCCCCTCACTACTCTGGCTGAGCCACCACTGTAAGCCATGGATTCTGGGATTCTGGATAGTTCTAAAGCTCAGCCGGTGACAGATTGATACCAAGGCTGGGGTATACCTGAGAGATCCCTTTCTAACCAGATAGGTCGGTCACCCAGCAGCCTGGCACCTTCCTGCCTAAATGCTCAGCACCCTTGGGGCTCACAGATGGCTTTCCTATCCCTCAGAAAAATGACCTCGAACACCAAGTGAGTGGTGGGGTGCAGGCATGGCCCCTCAGTAGGCATGGACATTTGCAAAACCCAGTAGGCAGGAGCCAGACTCCAAGGAAATCACTGGGGATTCTCCTCTAACAATAACAGGGAGGGCCAGTTGTCTCAGCCTGGGGGAGCAAGTTCTCAGATGTCCTCCATGATCTCCTGATGGCTTAGCCATGGCCAGCTCTCCAGCTCCCTCCTTCCTTCATCTCATGCCCTGCTCTCCATATGGCAGCTGGGAAGTAGCCCCTGTCCTGATACCTCGGCTGACATCTCTGTCTATCCAGCCTGTCCAGCACTGCCTGGGGCCCCAGTCTGCACTTGCCTGCCCCCCTCGTTCCTTCAAGACTGAGCTAAGGTGCACCGTCTTCACTACTCCTTCAGTTTCCTCAGTCTGCTCTCCCCTCCCTGGCCAGCTAAATACTTTATAGTATTTACTGTGCCATATAGGTTGATGGATAGAAGATAGGATAGGTAGACAGATGATAGGAGATAGATAGATAGATAGATAGATAGATTAGATGATAGATTATCTGTGTCACTGTCAGCCCCATCATACACATGGAGCCTCATCCATTATTGTGTGAGCCCCGTTCTCAGTGCAGAGCTGGGCACATGGTAATGTTTAACAAATGAATGAGTGGATGGATAAGGGCACAGCCTGAAGAGCAGTAAGTTGACAGATGTCCTTGCCAGGAGCTGCTCTCTACAACCTCTCACAGACAGTGTGGGATCCTTGTAGCTTAAGGACTGGGACTGGAGACTGGTTTATCCCCAGTTTTGCTCTGCCTTACTTCCACCATCTCCTGGGTAGTCCATGTGAACATTCTCTCATCTAGCCAGGAAGTTGAGAGCCCCAGCTATCTACTGAGTGGGAAGGACACCACGGAGGGGAAGCAGGCCTCTGAGACTAGGAAACCTGAGCTCAAGTCCAGCTCCACTACCTGCTCATCATGTACTTGAAGCCAATTATCCCTTTGCTGTGCCACGGTAATAGCAGGACTTACGCGGCTGAGTTGTTGTACAGGTGGAAATAAGGTGATACACAGAGGTGTTTAGATAGTGCACATCACAGTAAGGGGTGTGCAGTGCTTGTGTTTATTATGCCAGGCCAACACCAGCTGTCACCCTGAAGCAGGGTCAGGGGAAACCTGAGTTCAGTTAGGGTAAGTTGACTTCAGGGTCAAGATGTGGCATGGTCCCTTTGGAGGCTCTTGAGATATGTTGGTTAAGCCATGAAAGCCCCTGTGTCCTTGGAGGAAGGCTTTGTTCTGCCTTCCATTGTGCCAGAAGAGGGAGGGGGGCCTCTTCTCCTCACAGCCAGGCTCCCTCCATGTTACCCCACCCCAGGAAGCAGGCATCTCAATGGCCCTCACACGAAAACATGGGTACTTTTAGGGGCACCCCAGCTGGGTGGGCATCCCTGTGGGTATCGGTCCATGCCTTCCTTTCCCCAGTTCTGCCTGTAGTTATTCTGAACTGTTCCCCATAAGTACGTGTGTTTCACTGGGCTGGCAATCAGAACACTGGTGGGCATGAGAGATGGGCACAGACGGCCTCTGAACGCCAAGCTCTCTCTGACAGCGCTCCTGATCATGTCTGGGCCTCCATATTGCCTCTCGTCTCACCCATAAACACTGTGGGGCAGGACAAGAAGCAGGCAGCTGCTCAGCCCAGCTGGAGCACACATTTAGAACTACTTGTCAGCATGTGGTCCTCTACAACATAGCACTCAGTGTTGGGAGAAGGAGCTCAGGAAGCCTAGGCTGTCTGAAAGTGGGCCCGGGTCTGCAGCTGGTCTTTGTTCACCCAGGCAGGAGGGGCATGGGGAAGCCTGTGCATGGAGGGGCTTGGGGAGGCCTTTTCCTCTGCTCACTACCTCCTGTGAGCCCAATGGCAAACTATGAAGAGCCACGGGGAGCTGACCCATCTCTCACTGGGGCTGGCCATGCTCTGTCTCTGCTACATATTTGACACCCAAAAATGTTCTCATATCTCACTCCACTTCCTCAGCTCCATTCTCCAAAAATGTGCAGAGGAAAGTCTCTTTCCTCATAAACATTTCCCTGTCTCAGTTAGTAGCCTGGGCTCCTTTGGTCCACTGTCTTACTGAAACCCTGTCTCTGGTCTCTTCCGCCTTGTCTGTAGCCAACCCCAGTCAGTCAGTGGCTACCCTAAGGACTCCACTGGGGCCCGAAGACCTTTCTCTATTTTCCATGCCAGAAAGGAAGAGTTTCCCATAAAGGCGAGAAGCAGCCACCTGCTTTCCACTGGCTTGCAGCAGTCTCACAGGGCACCAATGTTCTTGGTGAAGACTAGGCACACCCCTTATATTTGATGGTTAGCATCAATCTTCTCCACTTGCTCTCTTTGCATCTTCTATGTTCCTCCTGCTCCCTTCTTCTCACCCCACCCAGGGCATCGATAAATAAGGGGTCCATGAAACCATCCGGCTCAAGATGCCTATGGTGGGAGTGGACACATTGTAAAGGCTGGCAGTGTTGGGTGTTAAAGCAAATTCCCCGAACCATGACCTCTAACCTAGATCAAGAGTGATCCCTTTCCTTCCCCTCCCATTTCATGCTCACTGCAGTCATGCCTTTGGGCCTTGTTAAACAACCTCTCCCCTGCATGAGCTTAGTGAGTATAGTGAAGCCCAGTTTTGAACAAAGACTGGAAAAGTGCCCAAGACCCCCAAAAGGGAGCTCTGGCGTGGGAAGCCCAAGACCTGGGTTCTGACCTTGCTGCTATCATATGGTCTGGGGCTGGCCATTTTTCTACTTTGGGTCTCAGATCTTCTCTTTATGAACTGAAGGTATTGAGATGACATGTCTCCAAAGTCTCACCCCAACCAGGATGCTGTGCCTGGGGGAAGATCTATAAGGGGAACATTGTAGAGACATTAAACCAAGACCAGAAGGTGTGAGGGCAGGAGTGCTTTAAGGAAATAGCTTGGGCTAGACATGGAAGTTCATTTCTGAGCTGGAGGCAAAGGTCAGGTGATCTCTAAGGGAGGGGAGGCTGAGGATGTTTACCAAAAGCTCAATGAGCTCCTGTTCTGGGGCACTGGGTAGCAAAGCTTGACTGGCAGTGCTCTTAACATATCCTCCGGATGGCCCAGGGATGTAAGTGTCAGCCGCATTCCCCTCATAAGGATGCCGAATTTCTGAGAATGTAATTCATGCACCCACAGTCAAAACAGCTATTAAGTGAAAGGACTAGGAATCACACTCAGGTTGGTCCAGACCAAATGGCATAACTGCCTCTGGAAAGACACCAGACCCTTGGGAGAACTGCTGGGTGTGGGACTCCCAGAAAGACCTTGCTCTTTTGGACACACGGTTCAGAGGCTGCTCCTGGCCCAGCCCACAATTGCATCTTGGCAGGCCTGGCTTCCTCATCCCTCATCCCAGCCTCAGAGCTGCTCTGTGGATTTGGAAGGTGCCCTGGACCTCACAAACGGAGGCCCTATCAATACTCCAGGCCAAATCATTCACTTACTGTGGCACAGCTGGGCCACCTCAGATTTAACTGACCATTTTGTAAAGAAAGGGAGATGACAGGGGAGAGCCCTGGAATGCCTAAATACGGCTCAACTTTGTTACTGACAGCTGAGGTCTGGGAGCAGGACTGTTCGGGCAGGAATGATGCTTTATGTTTTTTCAGAAAGAACTTGTAAGTGAAACAAAATAAGATCTCAATACTAATGAACATGTTTGGACACGTATTGCCAGAAACTGTCTGAAATGCTTTGTATGAATTAACTTGCTGAGTCCTCACCACAGCTCCATGAAGCAGGTATAACTATTCTTAGTCCATTTTACTAATGTCCAAACTCAGGCACAGACAGGGAAGAGGCTTAGCCAAGGTCACACAGCTGGAAAATGGCAGAGCTGAGGTTCAGGCCAATGGCCCCTCGTAGGCAGAAATGGGTCTGAGCGCCACTCTGTCCTCAGTGCTGCATCATCCATGAGCTCCTACAGAACCTCCAATTCATGCTTCCGTCCAGTCTGTCCTCCAAAGGAGGCTAGGGCTCCTTGACCTCTCACTGGGGATGAGGGACAGCTGGGGCTTCCTGCAGCACTTGGAGGGGCTGGCCCTCACTTCACAGAGCACCCCATTCTGAATGATCTGGCAGCCTTCACCACAGACCACTGACAGGCCTCAGCTGAAAACGCGGGGCAGATGCATCATGTCTTGTAAAGCCCTCTCTGATGCTTACATTCTTTCTCTTAATCCTTTCTGCTGGAAGTTACTTTATTCTCAAAAAACATGTCTGTCTGTCTGTCTGTCTGTCCCTCCCTCCTTCATTTCCTCCCTCATTCCCTCCCCTCCCTCCTTCCTTCTTCCCTGGCTCTTGTACTATTGCTGTTCCTCACTGTTTGTGTTCAAATTCTCTCTACACTTCATTAGCCAGCTATGTAACCTTAAAAGATTTACTTGCCTCTTCTTACCAAAATTTACCCTACATAAGGTAGGATAACAATATTTCTTCGTACCGTTGAGAAGATGAAGTGAGAAAATCTATGTGGTGTTAAATAATGTCTGCCACAGAATAAATATTCAAATGAGAACTATTATTTAATATTAAATATATTGACCCTTTGGCTGCCATTTGTTACAAGTGGAATTGAAATCTACTCCCCTTCAAGGTCAGAGGGGACTATTAAACGGCAGGCTTTGACTTCAGCTGAGCTTGAAAGACTGGGTTATTTTGCTTATGAGACAGAAAGCAAGGACTGAAGAGCTCTGCATAGCAAAGGGTGGAGAACTTGGAGTTGAAGAAATTCTGGGTAGGGGGTGAGGGCGGGAGATGAGAGAAGATGGGGCACAGGTTAAAGAGAAATGTGGGTAGGCTCCAGAATATGGAAGTCCCATAAGCCTCAACCTTCCGAGATGTCTGCTATGGGGAAGTGCTTACTGTAAATGCAGTTCTTCTGGTCTAAATCCTAGTTGAGATGAGGCAACTCCAGCTGGCAAGCTGGAGCCAATCTAAGCCAGTTATCTCTGGGTCCTCCTTGTTCCCTGCATGGGTAAAGACCAACCACCAAGAGGCCTAGGAGCACCAGTATTGATATTTAGATTGTGCAGGTTCCTACCTGATTGTGTGTTGTGGTGAGCACTGTGATGTGCCACCCAGGTGTACTTTCAGGTCCCCAGGGCTTAACCTCACCAGTGTAGAGAATGCTGCCTGAAAGGTGCCCTCCGTCCCTAACCGTCAGGGCCACCTTGCCCAAGATGGCACATGTACCAGTTATCTGATGCTGTGTAAAAACATTACTCCAAAACAAATGCTTAAAACATTTATTGCAGGGGCTGGGGATTTAGCTCAGCCGCACAGCACCTGCCTGGCAAGCACAAGGTTGTGAGTTTGATTCCCGGTACCGTATGAAAAATGTAAACCAACCAACCAAAAAGACTAACTAAAAATTTATTGCAGGGGCTGGGGATTTAGCTCAGCCGCACAGCACCTGCCTGGCAAGCACAAGGTTGTGAGTTTGATTCCCGGTACCGGGGGAAAAAAACCAACCAACCAACCAAATAAACAAACAAACAAAATCATTTATTGCAATTTCTGTGGGTCAGGAACTTGGGAGCAGCTTACCTGGGTGGTTCTGGGACACAGTGTGCAGGGAGGTTGCAGTCAAGATGGTGGCCAGGGGTGTTGTCCTCTAGGGCCTTCTCTGGGGCAAGGACTAGTGAATGACTGTGAGTGGGATGCCTTGGTTTCTCTCAGGCTCACACTAGGCAAACAGATTTTCTTATTTCAAAACTCCAGGAAGTTCACTAGTGTAAATCTTGAAAGAGTTAATTTAAACTCGGAGGTATGA
>NW_004955424.1:13502250-13550479 GCF_000276665.1 Chinchilla lanigera | reverse complement strand
ACCACTTTGTTTGTAACTCTGTATTGTTTGTACTGTGCTTGTGATATGTTGTAAAATGTTGTATGTCTGTTAATGTTTCCCTCCTTTAAAATAAAAAAAATTAAAAAAAAAAAAAAAAAAAACTCCAGGAAGAAACCACATTGCCTTTTATGACCTAGGCTTGTAAGTCACATGCCGTCACTTCTGCCACATGCTGTTGGTTAGACGTGCTGCCTAAACCCAGCTCTCATTCAAAGGGAAGAGAAATAGAGTTTACTTTTTTAGGTACAAGTGTTAAATAATTCTAGACATATTTGTAAAACACCACAACATCTCATTCCTGGAGGAAGCCACTTCCAATTTATGGCTACCCAAGGATATGAAAGCTATGTCCCTCCCCCATCTTGAGACACTCTGAAGGGCTGTCCCAGCCTCAGAGCCCTCTGTGGGGTCACTGAGATGCAGCGTAGCTCAACTTCTCACTCTCAACCCCACTTTTTCCTTCCTGTTCTCCCTGATGCTCCCAGGAGCCCTGCCTGGTTAATCCCCACACTCAAATTTCCACCTCATTTGGCTTTCAAGGAACACATCCATGAAAACAGTGGTTTTGGTTAATGTGCTAATGTGTTTTCCTATATGGTAACTCTATCAATCTCCTTTTTTGTGGACTCTGTTCTAGTGAGTGGTTTTAGAAACGCCTTCACTCCTGAGATGAGATAAACACCTAGATTTTGGTCTGAGTTGCCTATTCAAATTTTACCCTTAATTAGTGAATATAACTGGAGGTTTTTTCATATATCTTGTGAGACTGGGACTTAATTTCACTTTTCTCCCATGTTTCATTAATTATCCTAAACGCTGTGTTTATTTTTAAAAAGTCATTGTTGTACTGATTTTAAATGGCACCTCTATGTGTACACTAAATTCTAATTGTGTTGATTTCTGAGCTTTTTATTCTGTTCTAGACTCCGGTCTCGTTATTTTGATTATTGTATTTTTGGAGTGGATTCTAGTATCCAAGAGGACACATTACTTTTCATTGCTCTTCTCTTTAGATATTATCGTGAGTTTATTCTGTCAAGAGACCTTAGAGTAAATTTGGTAAGTGCACCCCCCAAAATCACAGTGAGATTTGATTGGGTCTATTGAATTCATTGACATCAGTTCTAAAATATCTTTACAATATTAAAACTTCCTTTAAAAAACAGTATGTTTATTTGCTAAAGTCTCTTGTAAAGTTCCTTCTGAGCATATCTCTTATATGGAGAGTATATTTGGGAATGTGTGTGTACAGATGTACAAGGGAATTGTGCATGTGCAGGGTGTGTGTAGGTGTTCACATCAACTATACTATAGTTATTAAGCTTATGTTTAGGTACATTATGGGTTTTGTCGCTATTGGTGATATATTTTCTTCACTAGATTTCCTTGTTTGTTAATTTTGGTGTATAGAAAGCTTTTGCAATTCTATAACTGTTTTCTTTCTGTCTTTCTTTTTACCTGTTTTTCTTCTGTCTTTCTTTCTTTCTATCTGTTTTTCTTTCTTTCTTTCACACTGAGCTACATTATCAGTCTTTTTTTTCTTTTAGGATAGGGTCTCCCTAAGTCACTAAGTTACCTAGGCTGGATTTAAACTTGTATGTGATATGCCTACCTCAGCTTCCCAAAGTACTTGTGTATCCATTTCTTAAAAGCCACTGTTCAGTCACTGTTTTTAATACTTTTTAAAATTGGTTTTCTTAGGTAAGCAATAGCATCATCTGAGAATAATGACCTCTTTTCCTTTTTAATATTCACCCACAGGAGGACAGCATGACCCTCGAGAGGGAGTACATTCTTGCTTTGTGCTAGTTTTAGTTCCTCTTTGTACCCACATAATCTATGAACAGGGGAAAAATGTTGAAACACTTTTTAAAAATTAAACTCAGTTAAAATACAACCATCTATCTTAATACTTCAACTATTTTCCTATTAGACTGGTTTGTGTGTGTGCACATGCAGTAGTCCCTTTTCATCCATGGGGGATACATTTCAAACTATTTCACAGATGCCTCAAGAAATGGTACCAAGAATCAACAAATGAGATAGTATCAAATTCAAAATCTTTAGCACAGCAAACGCAACCACCATCAGTGTAAAAAGACAACCTACAGGGTGGCAAAATGTTTTTCCAGCTATTCCTCAGACAGAGGGCTACTATCTAGACTATATAAAGAACTCAAAAATTACACTGCCCCTCAAATAAAAGACCTAATCAAAAAATGGGCAAGTGAAATGAATAGACATTTCTCAGAGGAAGAAGAACAAATGGGCAACAAATACAGGAAAAAAGTGTCTAATTCTGGTGGCCGTTAGAGAAAATGCAAACTAAAGCAGCACTGAGATTCTGTCTTCCTCTAGAAAGAATGGCAAGAAATCAAATAACAGCAAATGCTGGTGAGGCGGATGGGGCGACTTGTACATTATTGATGAGAATGTAAGCTGTAATCACTATGGAAACTACAGTCATTATGTACAATCACTATGAAAATCAGTACAGAGATTCTTCAAAAAACTAAAACTAAAATTCCATTTGACCCAGCTATTCCCCTTCTAAGTATTTTCCCCAAAGAGTTAAAGACAACATATTACAGTGATATATGCACACCCATGTTTATAGCAGCACAATTTATAATAACTAAATCTTAGAAGTGGCTAAATATCCATCAACAGATGAATGAATAAAGAAAACGTAGTATTTATACACAATGGAGTACTACTCTGCCATATAGAAAGATTAATTTAAGTCATTTACAGAAAAATGAATGCTTCTTGAGACCATAATGTTAAATTAAATAAATCAGACACACAGGTTCAAATATCACATGGTTTCTCTTATATGAGAAACTCAAAATATTAACAAAAAGTAAAATAAAGATAAATAATAGGAAGTATAGAGATAGGTCTTTTTCAAATTGGAAGGGAATCAAGGAGGGAGGGGGCAGGCAAGGAAGGAAAAGGGGATTAGAGAGGACTTGAGATGTGTCATATGCATGTACTGCTCCCCACAAGGAATGTGATCAGTATGCACTGCAAACATGTACTAATGAAAAATAACTGAAAAAAAAATTGACAGATGCCTAAGATTACAGATAGTGCCAAAGCTATACACATTGGTTTGCCTATGCATGCAATATATTACAAAGCTTAATTTATAAATTAGGCACAGTAAGAGATTAATAACAAAAACTGATAATAGAATAACTATAGCAATATACAATGTTAAATTATTTAAAATGTATTAACTGTTTTGCTTCTTTCTCTCTCTCTCTTTTTTTTTTTTTTTTTTGGTTTTGTTTTGAAACAGGGTCTCACTATGTAGTTCCGGCTGGCTTTGAACTTACTTTATAGGCCAGGCTGGCCTCGAACACCCAGTGATCCTCCTGCCTCAACCTCCCGAGTGTGGGCATTACAGGTGTGCACCATTAACTGTTTATTAATGGAATTTTCCATTTAATATTTTCAGACCTTGGTTGACTGCATTGAAACCATGGAAAAGTGAAACCAAGGCTACAGAAGGACTTCTGTAAATAAAGAATGTATGAATTTACAGATATTATCAAAATAGACACTGTATTATGAGCTAGCCCTGGGCCTGGTGATACAGGTTAGTGATCTCAGCATTCTGAGGGACTGAGGCAGAAGAATTGATAGGTCAAGCCCAGCCTGACCAGCTTAATAACAGTGAAATCTTACCTCAAAATGAAAAATAAATAAATAAAAGGAGCTGGGGATATAACTCATTGCAGAGGCTCTGGGTTCAGTTTCAACCCCCATGCCTCAAACAAATGAACAACTTTCTATATCATTAAAGTATTTTGAGGAAAATAAATATATCTACACCACAGTTTTATATTGCTCTTATGTCTGTGTATTGTAGTTTGTTCAATTAAGCTTCTATTTTACAACATCTAAGTTGTCTCTAGTTTTTGACAGGTTTTTTGTTTGTTTGTTTGTTTTTTGGTACTGGGAATCAAACTCAGGACCTGCTTGTCAGGCAGGTGCTGTGCCACTATATCCCCAACTGAACTTTTGGATAGTTCACATGGTCTTTCAATAAATACCCTTTTTAGAATAGTCTGATCCCTGCCCCAGGGCCCCATCCCACTTAGGATAAATTCCTAGAAATGAAATTGGTGAGTCAAATAATACATGTTCTTAAACTATCCATTTATGTAATATTTCCATATGGGTGATTACAAGGGAATTTATAATCTGCACATTTCAGTGGAGATCGCCTTGTCTTCACTCTCACTAACACTGATTTTATTGTTCTTTTTCATCCTTGTCAATTTGGGGAAAAACAGAGACATCTTGTTTCAGTATGAGTTTCTTTGATTACTAGGCATTTTAAATACAATTGGAAACTGTATCCTTCCCTGGAAGGCTGCTCACTTAGTTTGTCTAGATTAGATTTTGAGAGGGATGATTGTGTAATGGTGTTATTAAATTTCAAGCAGTCTGTACATATAAACAATATTAACTCCTTTTTACAGTATATGCTGCAAACATTTTTCATAGTTCACATTATGATATCTAGAAAGCCATAGAAAATCATATAATAAATATCTCTGTATTCTATTACATGGCTTCATGAAATATCAACAAACTGTCAATTCACCTTAGATTTTTCCTAAAGCAGCAAAACATTTCCATTACCCTCCAAGTACTCTGTGTTCCTCTCCGTAATTGCATTCCCCCCTTCTTCTCTCTCCAAATCTAATCACTGCCCTAATTTTTGTGTATATCAAAAATCCTGTGTTAATCTACTTTGTGTTACTTTAACAAAATAGCTGCAGTAATTAACTTGTAAAGAGAAAAGGCTTATTTAGTTCACAGTTCTGTGCGTTCCAATCCAAGATCGGGTGGACACAGTGCTTTGGTCTCTGGTGGGGATGCCAGACAGCAATGGCAGAGAGCACATGGAGCAAAATTGTTCACCTCCCAAGCCAGGGCACAAAAAAGAAGACAGGACATTATTTTTAATAATCCTTTTTCCATTTCCACAATCCTTTTCAATGGCACACCCAATGACCTAAGGATCCTCAACCACTCCCTGTTTCTTAAAGGTTTCACCCCACCTCTGAATAGCTCCACCCTGGGGGTCAAACCTTTAACACATGGACATTTGGGGGACACAGTCCAAACCCTAGCAATTCCCATGCCTGTTTTAATAGCAATACTGTATGTGCAGGTCCACAAATAATATGTGTCATATTTTTTGCATATTTCATGCTTTGAAACTTTACATAAATGGAATCATCCTGTAGGTGTTCTGTAATTTGCTTTTGCTCAACATTTCATTTTGGAAATGTTTTGATTTTCTAATATATAATTGTAATTTATTCACTTTATAGAATACAAAATATTCTAATTTTGGTTGGTTGGTTTTTTTGGTACCAGGAATCGAACTCAGGACCTTGTGCTTGCTAGGCAGGCACTTGTGCCACTGCACTATATTCCCAGCCCTATTCCATTTTATGAATATGTTATAATTTATCCATTTGCTTGTGGTTGGTGACTTAGTTTTTTTCCTGAATTTTCATTATAAGAACAATGTTTCAGTGAATACTACCGTACGTAACTGTTTGTCCATAAGCAAGAGTTTCGCCAGGTACAAGCTGAGAGGTGGACTGACTGTCTGAGCAACTGCACATTTTCAGAATCCCTAGGTAGTGCCAAATAGTTCTTCCAACGACTGGTAACATTTTACTCTCGTTTCTCTACTCCACCTTATTCAATAGGAACAGATTTTTGGGTTTTATCAGTATTATTGGTAAACTGTGGTATATATCACTGTTTTACTGTTACATTTCTTTCAGTCCAAGTGATTTTTTGTCTTTTCACACCCTTACTGGACAAAGGGATTCCCTCTTCTGTAAAACCTCACATGTTTTCTGCTTTCTTTGTTTATCTCTCTAATTGAATTGTGGCAATCCTCTATAATTAGACACGTTGCAGATTGTTTGACAGTTGGCAGTTGGCTTAATACATTTGTATGGTGTCTTTGTCAAGCACTATCCTAAATTTTAATGTAATCTCACTTCTTTTTCTGGCAGGTCTGGGCTCTATAATTTAAAGTATGCCTTTCCTCCCTGAAAGATTATTAAAAATAATCTCCTATACTTTATTCAGAAAAACCAAAGATTTTTCTTTTCATATTTAGATCTTAATGTGGCTAGAGTTCAGTTTTTATATGGTGTTATGTAGATATTTAATTTTATTGTTTTCCCCTATGCATTACCTACTCTCCCAGCACCATTTATTAGCATTCATCCTTCTGCCACTGGTCTGTTATTGCCTTTTCTGATCTATTCACTTTTCATAAGTGACTAGGTTTTTTTCTGATCCTCTGTCTTGTTCTACTGGTGTCCTTGTCAGTCCCTCCAACAACAACATATTGTATTAATTATACCTTTATTATGGCATGATGCATGATCAGAAAAGCTCCTTATCAGGTTTTTTTCCAGAGGTCTTTTTTAACTATAGTCAAGTATGACTTTTTTTTATAGATGGTCCCTGATGTTCAACTTATGATTCAGAATTTTGTTATGATGGTGTGAAAGTGACACACATTCAGTCAAACTATAGTTTGAATTTTTAACTTTCTCCAGGATAGTGACACGTGGCATGATCCTCTCACAGTACTAGGAAGCAGCACGGAGCCATAGCTCCAAGGCAGTCAGTCATGCGATCACAAGGGAGAACAACCATCACTCTACACTTTATTACATTGCTACTACAGATGTCAGGTAGGTTAGGTGTGATAAAAGCACTCTCAACTGAGCACTTTTACTACTTATGGTGGGTTTATCTGGATGTAACTCTACTGTAGTAAAATAGACCTATATATTTAGCTTTATATTTGAAAGCTGTGTCCTGCCCAAGATTACAAAAATGTCACAGATACAGTGTATAAATATTTGATAACTTCCCCACACCCCTCCGTGCCAAAAATATTCTGGGTCTGTTTGCTTAAACTCTTGATTTTTTATTATGTTAATAAGTAATGGGTAGAAAGAGCCGCAGAATGAGAAGGAGCTAGAAGAGAGAGAGGTAAGAGACATATGTTGGAAAAAGAGTCTACTAAAATGAAAAAGTACATCCACAGGAGAAGAAAGGAGTGGAGAGGTGTTGGGCCATGGATTCTTGGTTTTATAATGTTTTGGTTGGAAGTTTAAGGGTGGAATAAAGACAGAATTTTGTAGCTACCAGCTGCTGCGCATGTGGAGAACATAGAGAATGGTAGGGTTGGAGAGAGAATGTTTTGAATGTTTTGTGGTTCATTAAGAATGTACTTCTCTCATACATGCGTACACTGTCACTACAGCCCACTAGAGTTTCCTGGAGGGATTAAAAATTTATGCTTCTTTCAATTTTATTTTGCTATGTGGATTATACTTGATTGTTTTTCCATGTTAAGTTTCAACTATGAAAATTTTCAGGTTTTGTTTGGGTAAAGAAATATTTACCTGTTTGTTTTATAGTTCATTCATAATTCAATTTACAATTTATTTTAATAACTAACAATTGCATATGGAATAAGAGAGATGTCCCCCGACGTGCCTATTCCCCAGCCCCTGATTGGCCCATTTCAGAGGCAATTTGTGGGGCTAGTTTCTTAGGTAACCCTCCCCGTAAATAAACCATATGCAAAGTTCTAATTGCCTCCACCCCTATTTTCCATATAGACGTGTACAACAGCACATGAAATGTTCTATACACTGCTTTTGTCCCCACAAAAGACTTTATTTGGAGATTATTCCTTGTCAGTGCATAAAGATCTTCCTTATTATTTTAACAAGAGCACAATATTTTATTGTATGGACACACAAAAAAGTATCCAGTCCTTTGCGGAGGGTCTTTATGTTTTGCCAGGGTCTTACTGCTAGAACTGGTATGTGGCACAGTCATGACTCATAACATCATCAATATAAGATTATAGTTTTCTTCTATCATTCATTTCTTTACAAGTCTTTCTTCATGGTAACGCTTCCTGCCTTTGTTGGAAAACCCTGGTCCTTTTCATGGATTTTCATTTTCCATCAAAAACATAGCTTCAATTCAGAAATCACAGTAACTACACCTGTGTAATGAAGTAAAACGTAGAACTTGGCTTGGTGTTTGCCGTCTCTCCTCTTAACTCTGGCAATAAGAAAGGACCTTTTCCACCTTCATTTCCCTTCTTCACCTCTTGCATTGGTTGCTATTTCATTGCTCATGAGAATCAGAGTAAGGGGAGGCAGAATGAGCAAGTAAATCTAAAGGGATGAAGGGTTGTTGTTCTTATGTGGTTGATCTTCAGTTCTCTACCTTTGACAGATGGTTCATTCTACCTCTTTCTCTTAGGGAGCTCTGTGAAATTGTGGAGTGTTTCTAGAGAGCCCCTCTTCCCTAAAGTTCTCCTGACCTGTTTCGGATGATCCTTTGGGACTCCTTCTGTGGTGTGAGCACAGGGCTGCACCCTTAGCCTTGTTCCATCAAATTCTTGCCCTCGGGGCAGATCTATTGGACCAGACTCAGAGAAACTTCAAACTGTCCTGTCTTCAGCATATGGCCCATATGTGGCTTTGGAAACACTCTGGTGTCCCCGGGCTTGACTTCATCCCAACACAGCAGTGACCACTGGGTGATCCACCAAACCTGCAGAGAGCCCTTCTCTGTCTTCTGCTTTCTTAGGCGGTCAGTCTAGCACCTTTAGATGTGAGGCAAGCAGCAGTTATCTACATCTTTCTCTGCTGCAAATGCCTCTCAAAATTCTCTAAGATGTTTCTTGAGATCCTACTTCTTAGTTTTCATGATAACTTCTACCACTTCTTCCCAAGAGAGGAGGCAACAGCCCAGAAAGGCAAAACTCCCTCTAAAGAGTTCTCTTTCCAAACCTCCCACACTTTCAGTGTGTGACCTTGTTTTCATCCTGGATCTGACTGAATTGTCCAAGAATCACTGAACAGATTCTAGGCCAAATTCCTCTGTTGAGCTGTGGTGAGGGAGGGGATCTATGGCACATTCACTTCAGTGCATTGAGCCAAGAAGAATTCCCTACTAATATTTTGTTATGATATCATAAATAACATTGCCCTGAATATTCTTGTCCAGGGATATTTATTTGTGCCTATGCACCAGTGTATCTACATGAATTACCAGCTGAATTAGCAGAAGACAAATTGTGAGTCTAAAGTATTTAACATCCTATCTGTAGACAAGTTATATTAACTCTTCACGTATCTTCTACTCCTAAATATATTACATAGTAAATTCAAATTTTTTTACTGAATAAATTCAAACTTTCCTCACTGATTTGAAATGCCACTTCTATCTTGCAATACATTCTTGAATATTTTTTGGACTTTTTCTGAGCTTGGTCTTTTGTTCCAACTGATCTGTTTTGTCTATTCCTGTACAGTTCCATACGATTGTGATTATTGTAACTTCATTATACATTTTAATATCTAGTAGGGAAACTCTCATTTCATTACTCTCCTCTTTCAAAAACTCCCTGGATTTTCTCAAACTTTATTCTTTCAGGAATTTTTTAGAATCATTTTGCCTAGTTCTAAAAAATCCCATGTGGATTTTGATGAGGATTACAAATAATTTGTAGCTTAATTTGTGGGAAATGAACAACTACCCACTATTAAATGTTCCCAAATGATACAATATTCTACCCAGTCATTTAAAAATTTTTGTCATTAAAGCAAGCTTTGTAATTTTATTTTTATAGTTTATTCCCATGTATTTTCCTAAATCTAAATATATACCTGTATGATTTTGCATTTGTTTGTTACTATTATAATTAAGATTCTTTCCCACTATATTTTAGTTAATACTGGCATACAGAAATCCTCTTTTTGAACAATCTTACTATTTCTAGCCATTTTTCCTTTATTTTCTTGGTTTTCCAAATTGGTAATCATATAATGTGTAAGTAATGATAACACTATTAACTTATTCCAAGATTTATACTATTTATTTTAACTTTTTGTTTAATTCCTAAGACTACCACACCTACTATAAAGTTAAATTTATAAATTTAAAACTTGTGTATCTATGAACAGAAGATGTATGACATATGGCAAAATAATTAATAGTGTTTAGCTTCTTTATCATGACTTCTGTATTTTTTAATGTGTAAATATCAGTAAAATCAACAAAATGAATTCTGCAACTTATTTGAGTCTATATTTCTGTAGACAAAAATGAAAGGTGTACCTACTCTTCTACTCCCAGTGACGATGGATTAACAGGGAAAGGGTTTAACCTTCACTCTCAAACAATTAGAAAATGGCAAAAATATATAAAACAACTGGTTTCAGAGATTGGAAAATAAATAGGTACATTAGGATTGTAATAACTGAGAAGGAAAAGAAATGAGGAGATCTCTGTGATTGCACTGGATCCTACAGTATCTTCTTATCTATAAAACAGGAAGGGGAATCCCAAGTTGGGTATGGCAGTCTGATGAAGTTAGCAAGATGAAATTGGAGGTCAGGGGCCTGAAACGGTGAAGAGAAGAATTACTGGATAAAATAAACTGCTTAGTTTAAGACCTTGGGATGTATGCATGAGGGTCCTCTGGGGTCTTTAATATTTACTAAAGTGGTTATGTGAAGAGTCAGGCTCTGCAAGGCTGTTAAAAGAAAAATCAGGGAGCCAGAAGCTGAACAATTATAAGAGAGCAATCAGAGGTGGCAGAGTTCTTAGTAAATATGCAGATCATTTGGTAGAGACCCTAGAGGAATCATACCTTAGTAGCAGGACTAAATTAGCCCTAGAGTAATGGCCCATGAGAAAAATGCTTAAAAGAAAACCTTGAGGGGCTCAAACTAAACTACTAGTAACTTTATTGCCTAGTAAAAATGAAACCCAATGCAGTTCAAAGGAAAAGAATGAAAATGCAGACTCAATAATTTATCACTGACAATGTTCAGCCTCTAAAATAAAAATCCCAGACACAACAAGAAGCAGAAAATTTAACCCATAGCCAGAAAAGTGCCCAAAAGAAAGAGACCCAGTTGGTATAGGTAATGTAATTATCAAAGTGTGTTTACTTAAACAGCTTTTTATGAATATATTCAAGAATTTAAGGAAGAAACAGGGACATAATGATAAGAAAAATTGTATACATACACACATGATATACTTCATGCATAAATATGTATTTATATCCACATATATGTAAAACACACACATTCAAAACAGGAATCTTATCAGATGGAATTAATATATTAGAAACAGCAAAAGAAAAATTAGTAAACTAAAAGATATAAACCCACAGATCCAGGAAGGACAACAAACCAGGAAGGACAAGAATAAGTAATACAAAGAGAAACACAATGTTATAAAATTTCTGACATCCCATATTAAAGAGAAAATCTTGAAGGTAGCAAGTGGGAAAAGATACATTATGTACAGACAAAGATAAGCATTATCACAGACTCCTAATCATGGACTATGCAAGCCAGAAAACAATGGAACATCTTTATAGTGCTGAAGTTATCAGTCAAGATTTTTAAATATGATAATATTATAAAATAAAATGTTAGGGGGCTGGGGATTTAGCTCACCGGCAAAGCACCTGCCTGGCAAGCGCAAGGTCATGAGTTCAGTTCCCGGTACTGGAGAAAAACAAAAACAAAAACAAAAATAAATAAATAAATAAATAAATAAATAAATAAAATGTTACATCATCTTTAGACATAATAATCCCCTACAGAACCCCACTATATGAAATGTTAAAGTGGTTCAAATGGAAAGAAAATTATACCAGATGCAAAATTATTGTCTACACCAAAGTACAGAGAATACTGAAAAACGTAAATATGTGAGTAAATAACAGATATTTTTTCCAATTTTCAAAATTTATTTAAAATAGAATTGATCGGTTAAGTAAAAAGTAATGCATGTGGATTTATAGCTTATGAAGAGTGACATATATGATAACAATAGACAAAGATGGGGAAGAGAAGTACACTGTAAAGTTCTGTATGATACATGAAGCAATATAATGATATTTGAAGATGGATTTAGATTAAAGTGTTTGCTACATATAATAAATACCAGAACAATCTCTAAAAATAAACTAAAGAAGTGTATCTAATAAACCAGTAATGAACATAAAATAGGATCCAAAAAATGGATGATTACCTCAAAACAGGAAAAAAGAAAATATATAAATGCAATAAATAGAAAACAAACAGTAAGATGACAGTTTTGTATACAACCATATTTATATTGCATTAAGTATAAATGTTCTAAACTAGAAATAGGAAAACTTTTCTACAAAGGTCCAATTTGAAAATGTTTTAGGTTTTGTGGGTCCTACAATGTTTGTCAAAGCTATTCAACTCTGATATTGTGGCACAAAAGCAGTCATAGACAACACATAAGTGAATGGCATGGCCATGTTTGGATGTAATTTGTTAATTCTTGGTCTAAACACTTCAAATCAAAGGTGGAAACTACCTCTGTATAGAAATGCAAGACTATGTAAGCCATTATAAATATAAATTTATAGATTGATGGGAAGTAAAAAAGATATGGCATGCGAACACAAGAAAGATGGAACAGCTACTGTGATATCAAGGTTAACTCAAGAACAAATGGTATCAGAGATAAAGGATATTCATAATGATGAAAGGTTAAATTCATAAAAAATATGAACATCCTAAATGCGCCTACATCCATCAAGAGATTAGCTCAACACCACCTCTTCTGTCTCCCCTACCACCACCAAATATACACACAAATGGCCTCACAGAACGGGAGGCACACCTATCTCAGCGCATAAATTCTACTTATCGCAGTCTCCGCTAGCTTTCTACATGTCGTGTCTAACATTCTGTAAGAGATTGCTACAAGTTACAAATAAAAGTAATTTTTAAAATTTGTCAAGAAATAGGGCAGTCAACAGAACTAGACCGAGAAATTACTTTGATGATAGAATGATCAAAAAGGAATCTTAAAATAATTCATATGTTAGATGAACTAGTGGAAAAGGTGAGCAACATGCTCGAACATATAGCGAATTTAAATATAAAAACTTTTTTAAAAATCAAATGAAAATTCTAGGGAGAAAAACAACATACAGATACAGAGAATTTATTTGACAGGTTTACCAGCAGACTAGACACAAAACAGAACAGAATCACTGTACTTGAAAATAGGTCAACAGATATTTTCCAAACTGAAGCACAGAGAAAAAACTTTTAAATGAGGCAGATTCAAAATCTATAAGACAATGTCAAACTGAAATTCCAGAAGAAGAGAAAAAGAACTTTGATGAAAAAAATATTTAGATAGGAGCTGACAAGTTTCCCAAAATTATGGAAGAACTACAAACCATGGATTCATGAAGCTTAGAGAAAAAGTACAAAACAAACAAAAACAACAACAACAAAAATAAAACCTAAACATACAAACTATTCAAACCCTCAAATTTGCTCTATATTGACCTATAACTTCAGTAAAAGTTCAGTGGGTTGGTTTTCTGGTTTTGGTGGGGGTTTTTTGATGGAAATTGACAAGTTAACCCTAGAATTTATACAGAAAAGTAAAGACTAGAATGGTCAAAATAATTTTGCACAAAACAAAGTTGAAAGACTCGTGCTACCTGATTACAAGCTTATTATAAAGCTACAGTAGTCTAGACTCTATTTGCTCAAAGGTAGATGCTTAATAAATTAATGCAACAGAAGATAATCAGTCTAGAAGAGACCCTTCTATGTCTAGTTAATTGATTGTTTACAATGAATCAAAGATAATTTATTAGAAAGATAGCCTTTTCTCCAATTGCACATTAATATGCAACACTTGAACTTTAGTCTATGTGTCACTCCTCACTCCATACAAAAATTAACTCAAAATGTATCATAGACTTAAATGTAATTTCTGAAAATTTAAAACTTACTTTAGAGGAAATCTTTGTAACTCCTGCTTGGGGAAAGTTTTTAGCTATGACCCTAAAAAGAGTACCCTATAAAAGAGAAATATGACAAGTTGTATTTCATCAAAATTAAAAATTCTGCACTTCAGAGGACACACTAAAGAAAATAAAAGTGTAAGACACAGCTGAGAGAAAATGTTTACAAAATGTATAAAAATTAAAGAATTTGTATCTAGAATATAAAAGGAATTCCTGCAACTTAATAATAAGCAGTCAATTCACTTAACTTTAAAATGTACAAGTGATTTAAACACTTAACCAAATAAGATATACAGATAGCTAATAAATGCATAAAAGAACACTCAACACTAGTGATCATTAGGAATATCTAAATTAAAACTACAGTGTGATATTAGTATACCCCTACTGAAATGGCTAAAATTTAAAATAACTGATTATGCTAAATGCTAGTGAACTTTCAGACATTTATGGTAAAAATGCAAAACAGGACAGCCTGTTAGAAAAAGGATTTGGCAGTGTCTTAGTGAGTTAAATTTATACTTGTATATATATACACACCACATGAAATGCGATCAAAATATACAGTGGATGTTACTGCACAATTTCTAGCTCTTCCCCAAAGTCAAAATGACTGTAAAAGGTAAACATCTTGAATTGATTCAAGGTATAAAGGCAGCACAGTTAAAGACATTCACAAAAGAGGACTTCCAGAACTGTTTCTGAAAGTGGCAAGAATGATCACATAAATGAGATCGAAGAGAGAGGGAGTATAAAAATATAAGTTCATGCAACGGCCAATATGGAAATTTTTAGGAACTTTATTCAGAATAGCTCCAATTGAGGAAAAAACTTCAAACATTTATCAACTAATTAATACATAAGCCAATTTTATATATCCATATAATAGTATACTGCTTAGCAATAAAAAGGAACATAATATTGATACATGCAAAGATATAAATGAATCAAAAAAACATGCAAAATGAAAAAAGCCAGTCAGAAAAAGCTACATTAACTCCATTAATCTGTCATTCTAGAAAAGGCAAAACTGTAGAGATAGAAGTTCTCTAGTGCCCCCGCATTCATAAACACAAATATTCTCCAAATTAATTCTTTCTATGCAAATAAATGCATGCAAAACCAAACTTATGGGGAAAAGCTCAGACCAAGCTTTTATTGTCTTGACATTTGGAAGGATGTTCATCACAGTGTTACTTATAATTGGTAAAGTAAAAGGTTGAATGAATAATCTATGGCAAGAAAAAAGCCATTCAATCATGTTGCAGGGAATATTAATGACATGGGGTGGTATTTATGTCATAGACATGTAAGAGAAAAAAGATTTGATAAAAAGCAGAAACACTAACAGTGATATAAGGGAAAGAAACTCCCAACCTGCTAGATATCTGGGACTAGTTCGTGTTCTCTAAAGCTGAAGAATGAATTTTAGGAACAATGTAAGAGCAGAATATATTTACTGAGGGAAAGAAACCTTCTGCAAGAGAGAGAGGCAGAAGGGGACCAGAGTGGGTTACCAAGGAACTTGCCTTTTAAATGGATTTTTATACAGCAAATCAAAGATGCCAGGCATGTCCAAGTAGGAAACATGGGAATTCACAAGGTGGGCATGAGGTGGGACAAAGCTATGGTGAACCAAGATGACAAGTATGACTGCTCAGGTGAAATCGATTAAATCAAGATCAAATGGGGAAGCCAATCACATAGCAAGTGGGCATGAATACAGAACAGGGCTCTTCTTGGCTTTCTCAAGGTGATAAGACCTATTTAGAATATCAATCCCTGATGTATATCCTTAGGAAGGTATGTGAGTGCATTTGTTTTATCTTTTGTCCCGAGGTCTGGCCTATAGCTGGAGGTATCTGTCTCTTCCACAGCTGCAAGGTATCTCATCTTCCACACTGGCTCCTTTGAGCCACTTTAGCTGCTATTTGCTAGCTACCACTAGGCACTCCTCTAAGTAATTTATATGTATTATCCTGTTGTCATCCTAGAAGTGAGCATATTGCTGCTCTTATCAGTCTGAGATGAGAGACCTGAGGTTTAGGAAATCAATACGACATGCCAGGAAGTCATGGAGCTAGGATAGGAACTCATACTGCATAGTCTACTAGACTCAAAACTCCAACCATGGCAGGTACTATCTCTTTCTGCATGGCTCTAAGTCTGTATTCTTACACCCCAACCCCCCACCACACACACACACAGCATAGGCCTGGAAGCAACTATACCAAAATACTCACAAAACTACCATCTAGGTAGGGGCAGTAAGTAGATGTTATTTTATTTTGCTTCTCTGTGCTTTTAAGGTCTGTATAAAAAGAAAAAAGTATGACTCTTTTAATAATGAAGAAATAAAAGAGTACATGAGATTTACACAGCCAAAGACACCGTCTTGTCTGAAAAGTTGCCTCCTCATGAGACATTACATTCTGAGACTGGGACCTAGTCCTGTAAATCCAAGTGTGACCCTTGGAGGGGGTCTTACATCTCCCTTGGCTCTATCCTCTCCTCCTGGTCACCGCACCTCAGAAGTCTAGGATGAACAGAGACACTGTCTCCAGAGAAAAGCCTTCCAGCAGCCCCTGCCAGGAGTCCTGGACTGGCGCCTGAGGGAGGCCGGGAGCTTCCAGCTCCCCCTGAGTCTGCCGCTGGCAGCCTTGCCCTGGGTCTTTGGCTGGGTGCAGGCAGTGAGACCCAGGTCTCCCACCTTAGAGTGGGCTGAGGGGATGGTAGAAGATGGGCAGTCATTGGGCAGCTGTGGCAAAAGTTAACGGAAATAGAAAAGACCTGTTTGATTAAGCCACGTCTTTCCCCCCAGACCCCCTCTTCCCTCCCTGGTCTGTATTCAAACCCCATTGCATTTGGAGAAAAATCCAACCCATGTGTTTCTGATTCATTTACACTTAACTCATCAAAATCCTGTTTTGAAAGAGGCCATTGGATGGTCTACAAAGTCTGAGCAAAGCTCCCTGCCGCCGCAGGCTGGTGATGGACTCACCAAATACCCCATCTAATCCACCAGGCCTGCGGGCAGGCTCTGCCTCATGCAGGAGGCTGGCTGAGTGTCTGCTCCCCGTCCTGGGCCCCATGGAGCCCTTCTTCTCCCCTCCTGCCTTTTGGGGAGCTCTCATGCTATTTGTGAGGGCCTGAGAAGCCCATACAACCCGAGGGAGAGGTCACTCTGCCTGGGGCAGGGTTGAGTTTGAGATGAACCTGGAGAAGAGCTGCTGAACCCAAGGAAGGGCTAGTAGTGAGAGATCAGGCTCAGAGGTCACACTGTAAGGCCACTGTGGGGTATTGTGCTTATCTCAGAGGTAAGCAAGGGGGCATTTGCAATGTGTCTTGTCATCCACCGGGAATCTAAATCTGAATTTCTTCTAGGTCCCAGACCTTCGTGGTGTGGATTTGAGGGATGAGCCAGATTTCCAGCAAGAGCAGGACACCTAGTTCCCACCTGTGGGGCCCACAGGTTTGCTTGGGTCTGTACGAGGGGATGCTTACTTTCAGCTACAGGCACACAGACAAGTCCTCCCAAGAAGACATTTGGAAGTCATTAAGTCAAAATAGAGTTGACTCAGACACAAAGCACGCCAGAGCTAGAAAAGACCTTAGAGAACTTTGTGGTCCAACCCCCACAGTTGCAGAACAATTCCCGTGAGAGCCTGCTCCAGAAGGGTTTGGAGTAAGCCAAATGCCTTCAGCTTACTGCTTTGAGAGGATGGGGGGTGGACAGGAGGGACAAGGAAGGCTGATTGTCCCTCCAAACAAGGCCTGAGGCGAGATACATGGGAGCAAGCATGGACTAGACAGTGGGGACGTGTGTCCTTTTGTGTAACTGTCACAACAGGCTTGGGCCCCTGTGAGAGCTTTCTTTCCTGCATTGGTCTCCTTTCCCTTTGGTTACTGGCAGGAATGGGTTTTTCAGATCTGCCAAGAGGGTGCATGTAATTAGGGACCAGACAACAAATGCTGCTCTGTGGGGAACTGGGAGAAGACACCAGAGGCTGGCGGAGAAAATGAGGAAGATGAATAATAACAGATTTATTGGGGTCCTTCAGCCATAAAGCTCAGAGAGGTTCAATAATTTGCTGTGTCACACAGCTACTAAATTATTTTCATCAGAATCCAAATATATGTCTCCCTAGCTCTAAAACCCAGTGAAATAATTGAGGATAGGTAGACAGAGGGAAAAGCTATGCCGAGAAGGCTCTGCGTTCACTGGTGTGCAAGGCTGATAATCAAGGAAGCCAAAGAAGGAGGTGGGTACAGAGTCTGAGAAGAGAGAGGGGTTTACTTTGGGAGAGAAGAGAATGGTTCAACTGGAGTATCCAGAGGGCGCCCGTGGGGACCAGCGGCTCGGGGCACTAATGGTATGTAGTGGTTGTGCCCAGAAACTACCAGCAGGTGGCAGTATTTCAGAACAAGAGGGGACTCAAGTAGATTCAGACAGATAAAAAGAGGGGGAGATACTGTGCTCTTATTATATGCTGGGCACTGTGGAAAACAGCTTGTACAGAGCATCTCATTAAATGATCACAGCAGCCATGTGATATAGGTACTATTAACAGCTTCATTTTACATAAGAAGAAGGGTTTAATAACTTGCTCAAGGCCACGATTCCTACCGAGCAGTCTAACTCCAAACCCAAGCTCTGCAGATGTAACATTCAGCTCAATCCATACGGATATGCTATGTTTCCACCATTCCATAATCATTGTTCTGAGTGCCGGACACTGCAAGCTACTTAGACAACGTCCCTGCAACCGCCTGATTTGGTTTGCCCGTGAATGATTCTAACACCCTGCCACCATGGCTGTAGTGCACCTGAGCCAACAGGCAGTGGAGAGGAGTACTGACCGGAGTCCTCAGTGTGGCCTTGAGTGCTGCCGCCCCAACTCACAGACTGGGTGGCCTTGGGTTTGTGAGCTGATGTCTCAGGGCCTCAGTTTTTCATCTGTCTATAACTGGGTATAACATCAACCTCATGAGGATGAAATGAGAGAACACATGTGGAGCATTAGGCATGGAGGAGGTCATGTGCTTTATTGAAATGACAGCAAATATCAAACACAAAAGGCACAGGGAGCCCAGAGGAGGGGCGGCTGCAACGAGTTTCCAAGGCTGAGCAGCTTGGCTGACAGAGGAGGGTGTGGATTCCAGCCCAGGAGAAGAACTCTGACAAGGCGTGGAGATTTGACAGCCCGTGACGCCTGTGGGAGCACGAGGGGTGGCGGGAGGAGCTCAGTGAGCCCCCTTAATCCCATGAACCAGGACACCGTGGTTTGTTTCATGACTGCAAAATAGAACCTTCTGAGGCTTCCAAACTGAGCTAAATTTAAAAAAAGGAAGTCAATGCCTGACTCAGAGCACTCCATCAGCATGCTGTCATTCAACAAGCATCTCGTGGGCCTACTAAGTACCAAGTACTAAGTGTGAGCTGGCACTTTTCTTCCTGCCACTCTGCAGTTAGGTCTTTGGAGCTGCTCAGAGCACTGTTTTATCCATCAACTGATTCAAATCTGTCACTGTCAGCCCCACCTAGGCCCATGTCCCTGCCCCGCCCAGCACGTCTGTGAGCAACCTGGTTCTTGTCACGAGTTCCCTATGTGCTCTGCACAGCCTACTGCAACTGTGACTCCACCAGACATACGCACAGAGAGAGGGAGAAAGACCATCTCAGCCCTGGGGTGGCTGAGTCACTTACAGAGGGTGCATGCCCCTCTACTTGAGGATGCTCTGCCTTAGGGAGAGCAGCAGAGAGGCAGAGGTGGGCACTGCTGGGTATCTGCAAACACAGTATCATCTGAAGGCGCCTGGAGCAGGAAGGAACAGGATTGTGCTCAGGCACGCAGGGCTCATGCCTCCTTCTCTCCACCTCCACTTCTGACTTCCTAATCTTCTGAAGTAGCAGCAGGGATATCCTCATACTCTGCTCCAGCACCGTGCCTCCCCCAGATCCGCCTCCCCTCTTCTAGCCTTCCTTCTTGAGATATGGCAGAAACAAAGGCTAGAGATTTTCAGCGTGGGCAGGATGATGGGAGGGCATGCCTGGTTCTGGTGCTATCTGCATGGAGGCGTACTCCTTCCCTAGATGCCCCCCACCCAGAAATATCATCATTCATTCCATCATACACACAGCTGGGGCTGGAGGAGGCCATGACAGGTGGGCCAGCAGGGGGTGGGATGGGCCCCGAGGTCTTCTCCCCATCCCCAAACAAGACAGATATGTCCCCTCTGAACATGCTAGGGGAGATTATTTTAACAAGCACTTTTGTACCAGGAAATCAGTGTGTTTAACCTAACAAGCAAAGAACAGCCCAGCGGGGCCCATAAATCTAGTTCCCACCTATTAATTTTACGGCCTACATAAAGCAGTGTTGAAGTCCAAAGTATATGTGACCTAAAAAGGCATTGCTCATTCTGACACATATACGACATGGCCAGGACTCGAACCCTGACCCTGACCCTCACTCTAGGAAGTCAGCTCCCAAGCCACATAGGGTGCAGGGGCTTGTGCTGCAGAAACCTGCCCAGCCTCCTCCTGGAAGAACAGGACAGCTGGAGGACACAGCTATGGAGCAGCTGGAGGATGTGACACTCCTGACACCCAGTCAGTAGGGACCCATTGACCACAGATCCCAACCATCCCCAGGCTGTGTGCTTTGGTCATTGCCCAAAGGTACCCAGCTGAGAGGACAAGTAGGGGCTGAAACCCAGCCTGCATTCATGCACCATCCAGCTGTGTCCAGCTGGGGTACAGCTGTGTCTGCCCAGGGCAAAGGTCTTTTAAAAAATCCACATGAAGGTACTATATGAATTAGCAGCAACACTCACAGTTCCCTTGGCTAGGTCCTAGTCACCATTCTGTCTTCTTCAAAAACTGACCCCCAGATTTCGTGACTCACTGAACCAAACTAATTATATAGCCTTCCCACTAAGGAAATCCAGGACAACTGTTGACGTCGAATATTGACTGCATGCTGATCCTCCCCTGAAATGTCAAGCATGTTTTAATTGTTCCCCCCACCACACGATGACCACAACCAGGCCACTCTGGCCACTTCACAGCAATTACATGTTGATCCCTACAGTAATAAGGACATGGGCCACCCCAATTCAATCGAACAATGGTCAGGTCCCCTCAATCTCATATTGACCCTTCAATAAAAAAAAAAACAATCTAAGGAACCCAAATTCCAGCAACACAGTTGTTGCACCCATGGTTACATGCTGAACCCCCAAATCCAAGTACATATCTGTGCTCAGTACCTTCCGTGTGCTCCTCCCATCTCATTATTGACCCTCCTCAGTCCCATCTGCCTATGGCCTGACTTACAGGGATCGCATCTGCCTCCCTTGTCCTTGGCTTCTCACTGGGGTTCTCAAATTAGAGGCCCTATTAGTAAGGTAAGGGAGCTTTTCTCCCCTGCTGAAACACACACTCTACCAAGTTTGTGCCTTACCTTGAAGAGTCACGTGTAATTTATGATCCATTATATATCTTTGTTAGCTTTATTATGAAAAGTTTCTCTTAGGTTGGATTCCCCTGTGTGAGGAAAAATTTGTTTCCTTGGGCTGTGATTCCAGGAAGTACCACAGAAGAGTGGAGACAGGAGCTGGGGAAGGAAAGAAGCCCACTTGGGGTACAAGCAGGAGACTATGAAGAGATGGGGCTCAGTCCTACTAAGAACCTAGTGTATTTATCCTCCACTTTCTGCCTATTATTAGAGTCAGGCTATCGCTACAGGGATATGATCTTATCATATCCTGCATGGGAGAGACTGAGCCTATTCCCACTGACAACCCTCTCAACAGAGCTGAGATGCTGCGGCAGACAGCTGTGGGCATATGGGGGGTGCAGGATATGGTAGTCACTTTTGCTGCAGTGTTTTCATCCAAATATTCAAGTAAACCTGACTCCTGATTCCTGGCTTCTGAATTTTCTTGGAAGCTTGGCTTAAGAAGTTTATGCTCAGAATGTTCCACCCTAAACAAGGTGCCAAATACCCATAAACTCCCTTTTCCCCAACTCCAGTGACTTGTTTTCTCCCTCATGGTCCCACTCTGAACTTGAAATCTTATCATGTGTAGCACCTGTGGTGAAAGTCCCTTGCTCATTCCAACTCAGCTTCCAGGAGTCTGCTTTGAGGTATCCTTCCTTTACGAGCCTGCTCTGAGAGACTGTCCTCAACTGCATCCACCTCTGAATTCTGCCAGTCAAAACTGAAAGTGACCAACTAATCCCCAGACACACAGAGAGTGCTCCAAAGCTGGCTGCCCCCCCTATATTCCTAACAACACAATGAGCAACTCCCGCTACACGGCAGCTTCCAATCTATCTGGAAATCCTCAATGACAAGTGACCCCAGATCACACTGATGCCTTAATTTCAACCATACACTGAGGCCTCAGTTCCATTCCCAGCCACACATTGACACAAGACACAACCTCATTGGAATATTTAGCACAGCCACATGTTTATCACTGAACTCAGTCACACGTGGCGATGCCCCAACCCCTAACACACACTGGCTCCCCAGTTCCAAACAATGCACAGGCTAACCCTCTCTGTCCCACCAGAACCCTAGAGGGTGCTCACTGCCAACTTTCCAACCACATACTGACCCGGATCCCAATAACTGTCTGTCATTCCCATCTCAAGCTTCACACAGATTCTCACCACCCAATTAAAGCTACTAGCATGGACGCCCTAAGCTAAACACTCCCTGACTCCATTAACCTCAACCAAACAATGACCTCAATCCCAGCCACCCCAGCATCAAGCAATATGATTCCAAAACAAGGATATACCCTTAACCATAGACTGTCATCCGTACTCAGCCCTAACCAAAGGCTGACCTACCAAACTGAACTTCAGAGTGACCTTTTCTCAAGATTTCACTGATCCCCAATCCCCTACCCCCTACATCCAACTTGTGCATACTCAACAAAGATATGATCCCCACCAAGTCAAAAGCCAACTAATGACCAACCCGACTGCAAGCTGAATGCCCTATGCCAAATCTCATTTGCCCTTCACTCAGAGAGAGGGCATTCTGATGAGAGCCCAAGCCCAGAGACTGCTGATGGATCTCTGAGTCACACTGGGCCTTCAAATCCTGTACACACCAATCTACCACTCAACTTTTCCAACCAAACTTCACTCTGCCCCATTCAACCTTCCCCAACATGAAGAGACTAAAAATTTCACTGTTACAGAGACCACTCAAGTTCAATCACAGCCTTATTCTGTAGCACAATTTCCCCCAAGTTTCTGAGACCCCACACAAGTCTGCCCACCAGGATAATATTTAGAAAGGGGACATCTCCAGCCTCTGGTAGGGTGAAGAGCCCAATTAAAGCTCAGAAGTAGCCTGGCCCAACACTCTTTTTTGTATGTCCCATCTCCACAACTTAGGGAAAGGCACCAGAAGTCTTGCCCGGCACTGGGACAACCCAGCTGCATCTCTTCTTTTGTGGTACCTATTAGCTTTTGTGATGACTATTAACTTCCTCTCTAACAAGTGACCTCCTCCATTAGGTACAGTTTCCTTGTAGCAAGGTTAGGTCTCCAGGAAATCATCTTTATCAGCTATACTGAGTTGGGTCATACCAGTCTGTGCAGGCTGCAGCAGAGAGGAATCAAAAACCTAAACAATTGTCCTGATCAGTTACCTATGAGCTGTGTAATCTTGGCTGGTCGGTTCATCTCTTTGGCATTTCTGTGATCTTATACACCCACTAAGTCCCTGAGTTATGAGTGAGTTCTGTTCTGGGAGAACATTTGTAAGAGGATTCCTTTCTAAGCCTGACAAAATGAGTCTTGTACAGTACACCCGTGAAAGTTTGTAACTCCAGTATTCAGAAGTCAGAAACTTACTGCATTAGGAGTCAGCCAACTACCATCAAGGCATCATGCTCACTCACTTACCCATAGCCTGTGGCTGCCTTTGCCCTATAATCACAGAGAACAGTTTCAAAAGAAACTGCACAGAGCTCAAAGTTGAAAATACTCTCTGTCCCTCACAGAAAAGTTGCCTCCTTCCTCTTCCTTGTACCTCTCCTCATGCCCCTCAGAGGATTTACTTGTGCTGGAGAATTCTGTGTAAGGCTTTGGGTACAGGGCACCTCCCCTTCCTTCTCTGAGCTTCTTCATGTAGATGCTCCTTAAAGATGTGCTCTTTGCTCATCATGATAGTAATAAACCTGCGATTGTCCCCTACACTCAGCCTGCAAAGCAAGGGTTGAAGTAAGATCAGAGAGCCAAAGACAAGGCCTTAGGGCCTGGGTAGCAAAATGGGATGCCCCAGCCTCTCTGTTTATTATGAAAGTTCTTCCAAAATTATTGCTTTTGTTTATTGAAACCCAACCCCCATGGCACTCACCATCCTTGGCCTTGGGCCCAGACCTGCCCAGGCCCCAGTCTGCCAATCCTAGCCAAGAAGGGAGGAGGGTGTGGAGGGAGACCTAGCCAGGCCCCATTCCAGAGTCCTGCTTGCTTATAGCCTAAGGCACCCCAGCCCCTCCCTTCTTAACGTCTTGCTTACAAGACAGCATTTGGAGACAATTTCTCATCAGACCTTCTTGTAAACATCCTCCTGGATGAAGCAAGCCCAAAGAGCCCTTATTAGAAACACCTGTACCAGACGGCAGGCCTGGTGAATGACAGCTTGCAGAACCACAATGCCCCGCCTCATCCAGAGCTGGTGAAATAGGTGGGATGGAAGATACGATGAGGTTTGGGTGAGAGCTGTCTCTTCCCTCCTGTTGCTTCCCCCAACCCCCATAGCGCCAGTGTTGCTGAGGCAGAGCCCTTCTCATCATGGTGTCCAGAAGGCCCTGCAAACTGAAAGCCTCAGGGGTCAGTTCTTGTGGCACCTCAAAAACCCTCCCTTAGTACCTCGTAGACTTAAATATGGTCCTTTTCAAGTTATCTAATAAAAAGCCAGCTACCCTTTTCTTTCTCACGTGGACATCCCTAGCAAAGCTGTCATACTGAATTTCTTTCCCTACTGTTCAGATTTGAGGAGCAATGCCTGGGCAGAGGCACAAAGGAAGGTCCCTACATGGAATCTCAGACAGGAAATAACCAAGGCACACCAGACAAGTTACAGAGGAATGGTGGCCCAGTCTTGTAGGACTGGGCAGTTTCAAGCCATCTGCACTGCCCTAATGAAGCATTGTAGTTGGTGCTAATCCAAATCCCCACTTTGCTAAAAGAAGCAGGAAGAGAAGGGAAAGAGGAGGAGGAGCTACTAAAGTTGGCCCTGAGCCCCTAAGATAGCAATGGGTATGCTCTGGGTGCTCTATCACGGTCTTTTATAGAAACTTCTAGTACTCCTCACATGCCTGCCATGCTCACCTGAACTTCTGGCCAAGCACCTGAGCTGCTCGCTTCCTGGCTTATTGTTGAAACATCTCTTGCCATTGAAAAGCTGAACAAGGGGACCAGGTGTGACCAGGCCCTGGGGACATGCTATGGGAACTTCCTTTGCTTCTGGGGAGGGATACTTTGTGGTACACCTTCCTTAGGTGGTCTGCATAGCACTGCACAGGCACAAAGGTCCCTTGGGGTGGGACTGAGACAGCCCGATTCTACCCCATGGCTCACCCTTGGCCTCCGAGCAGGCACCTGGCCATGATTGGAACTGTGTGGGAGACTCAGAGAGGATCGCTGGGAACCTGTCTTTAAAGAATTGGACAGAAAGAGGAAGCACACGGCTCCATGAAATAAATTAGTGAAATCTCAATTCCGATAAATCCAGTTTCTTTAAGAAAAAAAAAAAGCAACTAGTAGGAAAAGAAAATGTAATTTATGCCCATTGAAAGGAGGCCAGGTTTAAATTGATGAAGTCTCCTGTTTATGTAATAAATCCATTTCCATTCATGTCACCAATATATTTATCCACACATCCTGGTCCAAGTCAAATCTTCATTATTTTATTATTCAACGGGGGGCAGAGGGGAGGCCAGGGGAACAGAGTTCTGTGTCGAATTAATAAAGTCTCACTCTCTCCCCCAGATCCCTCCTCACTCACACAGGGACAATTTATTCCTAAGAAGGAGGCAGAAGAACTGGATGCAATTTATGTGCTTTGAAAGAGACCCAAACGTAATTAGGCAAAGTCTCAAGTTCACCGAGAAATAAATCCCAGAGAAAGTAGCCGGGGGTAAAATTTACGTTCCCTGAAAGTCTGAAAGCCTCTCCTCCACAGGCCCCGCCCCTCCCCCAGGCCACCATGCTCGGTTTCCTGAACCCTCCAGGCCCAGAGGTTCTCTCCAGTATCTCTACTTCCCACCCGGCCCCCACACGTCTGAAGGGTACACCTCTGTTTGCCGGTTCCCAAGGGGACTGCCAGCCCTGCCTTTGCCCCTCTCCCCTGGACACATCCTCCCACCCTGCAAGGAAGCCACTGTCTTCAGGAGATCTGATGAGCCTGTGTGAGGAGGGATTAGGAGCGACAGTTGCTACACTATGAGACCTCTTCACCTGCAGGGCATGTGCCCAGAGAAATGAAGAATGCCCAGCACGCCCTTTCCTCCTTAGCTAGGCAGAGGGCTTTTGGAACAAGGCTGTTTCTCGAAGGAAAGCCAGCCCCTTCTCCGGACCCAGGGGACCTCCCTTTGCTCCAGTGTTGCCCTTCCTACTTTGCTCACTTGGAAATAAGGGTCCAGGGTAGGTGTGCCCTATTTCCAGGAAATCAGGCATTGAGGCGTGAGTGAGGGTCCCTCAGGATTGCTAAAAGCATAAATGGATTTGGAGAATCCAGAGAGGCTGGCGTTGGGGGCGATGGCCACAGTGGCTGTGCTGCTGAGAGGCACCTGTAAGTAGCGGGGCAAAGCAGAACTTTGCACCCCTTGGGGAAGCACAGGGCCTGTGGGGAACAGAAAGGGCAAATGTGACAAATGCTAAGTAGCAAAGTCAGGGGCACTGCTGCAGGGGGTCAAAATGGAAGGAAAGGAGTTGAGGACAAATCTCAGGTTTCTTTTTCTTGCTTGAGCAACTAAGTGACTCCTGATGTCATTTGCTGCAATGGGCAGGCAGAGTCAGAGGACAAGGATCTGTGTGGGTAGCAAAGATGAGTTTACCCAAGGAGGAGTGGGTTTGGGGGAATAGCAGGGGTACGGTGAATTAAGCTTAGGGAGAGTGAGTTCGCTGAGACTTTGCCATGCTCTAAGGGAACTGTGCAGTGAGGACATATCCAGGTGATCAGGGGCAGTGTCTGGGAATTGTTGGTACACATGTGGTCACTAATGCCAGGCACAATGTGTATATCCAAGAAGCGTGGGGAGGGAAGCGAGTATGGCCAAGGACTGAACCTGGCCAACACTATGGGACAAAGTGCCTGTGAATTGGGGAAGGCAGAGTCAGAGGAGGGCACAGTGAGAAGGGGTATCAAAAAGAGGGACAGGTCCCACAGTGTCAAGTGCTGAGAGAGGACAGTACACTGAAGCCGGAGATGTCTGCATCACTGGTGGCAGGGGAGGGCCTTGCTGGTGGACTGGGTGAGAGCGTTTTTGGTAGAGTGAGGGGAATATCAGAGGCCAGACCTCAGCAGGCAGAGGAGAGGGCGGGGTCCTGTGTATCAGGGAAGGAAAGGGCAGCTTGCTGTGAAGCTCAGGAGAAAGTAGGACTTAAGGGATGGGATTAGGTACTGGAGCATGTTTCCAGACTGCTCTGATCTGAACTACTGTGTTCCTCCAAAATTCATACTTTAAGACCCTGTCCCCCAATGTGCTGTATTAGGAGGCAAGGCCTCTGAGAGGTGGGATTAAGTCATGAAGCCAGAGCCAGAGTTCATGAATGGGATTTGGGCCCTTACAAAAGGGGCCCTCCGGAGACCCCTTGCCCCTCTACCATGGGAGGACACAGCAGAAAGGTGCCATCTGTGAATCAGGAGGTGGCTCCTACTAGATGCTGAATGCAGCAGAGCCTTGCTCTTAGATTCCTCCCTCATCCAGAATCGCAACAAATGAATTTCTGATACCTGTAGCCATCCAATTCATGGCATTTTTTTAAAAAGTAGCCAGAAGGGACTAAGAGGCCAAACAGTGAGTGACCCAGGGTGCAATGTACAGTCCTGGGACAGGGTCCTGGAGAAGGCACCAAACGGCTGACTCCCAGAGCACAAGGTAGCTGGAGCCTTGTAATTAAGCTTATGAGGCACCTTTCCACCCCCTGGGGTAGGAGGGCAGGTAGCTCTGGACTGTGACAGAGGGGTAAGCCCAGCTGAACAAAGAGGAGAGAATGAGTGCGTTAAAAGCACTCTCTTATATGTTAAGGGAACTGCATGTGTTGCTCCAGGACTTATCCTTTCCCCCACACTAACACTCCTTGTGAGCGTTCTGGATTTGCAACCTTTGCTACCACTGACTGAAAAAGTGAGCTGTTAGAGGCAGACTGCTGGGCCCCTGCTAGAGAATATTGCATCCCCTGATTGCACCTGGCAAAAGCAGTTTCAATGTCTCCTTTCCTTTGCTGTGGCTCACAAAAGGCTCTTCAGACCAGGGTCCCAGCTAGGGAGGCTCTGGAGCTTTCCACATCTAGCACAGCTCAGACACCCATACAAATTGGCTGGGACTTGGATGCCAGGAATGCTGATGCTTTTCTCAGTAAGGCCCAAGCCCGGGCCCCCTCTGCGTCAAGCTGCCTTGGAAGGCTGCTTTGGGGCCACACCTCTGGGAAAGTCATCGTGACTGCAGGGGGCCATCTGATCCAACTTACACATTATTGCTCAACAGCAGCCCACGGCATATGTTGACAGGAAATAGGTTGACGAGAAATAGGCTCACGGTTCAGCCAAAGGGCTCCTGTTTTTGATGATGCAACAATTGCTGTGGGATCTGTGACATGGGTGACTTAGGGAGTTCAGAAGAGTCTGTCCTCAAGATCCCTGTACCCATAGGCAGCCTCAGGGTGACCCCAGGAGGTCTAGGAAGTGGACTGTGAAGATGCTGGAGGAGTTGAGGAACACCTGTGGCTTGGGAGTAGATAGACTGTAGCAGCTGCTGTCCCTCCAAGGGTGATTGCTCTGTGGTCAGACAACACTTATGAGGTTCCACTGAATCTCAGTCTGACTTCTCTGACCTGGACAGAAGACAGTCTGTTTTATGAGGTTCTCTGGGAAGCCAACACTCCCCCGGCAGGCTGACCAGGCAGCCCCTGAGGAGTGTGACAAGGAAGCTGTGGTGCAGGGATGCATTGTATCTTTGTCACTTAGTGAGTAGCTAAGCCCTCAAAAGCTCCAACAACTGACCACTGTCCCAGAAGACCCTTGGCTTCGTCTTGAAGGACGGGCAGTGAGTAAAATCCCCAAACTCTGCTGCCCTTGGCCAAGGCACAGTGACATGAAGGGGAGGAGGGGAAATGAGTGTGAGCCCAGCCTTCTCCTTCTCCGTTCTGCAGTAGCAGAAATGGAGTAAAGAAGGACTAGTTTCTCAGCCTCTCCTCCCTCTCTGGGACTCAGAGCTTTTGGGTCCATATTGCCCATGCACCTTTTGTCATGACCACCAAAATGACTGAACTGAGGGACACGATAAATGTTCCCCCCTCTGGAAATTCTAACCATCACCCATGAACATCAAAGTCATGTACTAGGACCACGACCTTGGCCTTTGAGAGCTAAAGTCAATGAACTCTGAATCTGAACCTGAACTTTCACAGAGAGCTAGTAAGAGACACAACTCCATGTGCTCATTGTCTATCTTTCTTTTGGTTGCCAGGAAGCTCCTGTCAAAATTCTGGAAGTAGAAACCATCCTCAGCTTGCATCAACAGGTCTTTTCCTGATATCATTTCCCCTCACTTCTTCTTTACTCTCTCCATGTACCTTTGGACCAGGCCACTAATCCAGACACTGCTTTTGGTTAGGGCTCCTTTCCTTTTCATGGAAAGGCAGCAACCTCTTGCTCATGTCATCAGGAGAGCTCACGACCATGCCTTAAATCAACAACAGAGTATCCTCACTCAGGCTGCATGTCTGAAATTGTAACCTGAACTCTCTGCTACTCAGTTCCATTTAAAAACTTCATTTAGAGAAATAGTCATTATGGGGGGTGGGGGTTTCCTGGTGATATTAAATATTTCATCTCTGAGTCAATCCAGGCCATCTCAAGTCATCTGAGAGCTCATACTTGGACCATATGGCTTTAAACTCTCCTATAATTGTTTCATCCCTATAATCAATAGTATGTTTTGTGTAACTGTATATGTGGCTTGAAGTAAGTTGTATGAAATTTACTGTTTATTATGGGAATGTTAGCTAAGGTCTCATCTATTAAAGTACCTATTGCTCCCAGGAGCAATACACAGGAGAAAATTTTCTCTGATCTCATGGCCAAGAAGCCAGAACCACTGGTCTACTTTTTTATTATATGGGTATTGAGAATCCTATAAATAATCATCTGTTCCTCTTTCCTTCAGCTGCTATGAAGCTCAAAGCCAAATGAGCATCACATCTCTATCAGCTGTGAGAGTTTCTGTAGACTAGCTAGGTAGAAGGAACTCTCATCTCCAGCTTTACTAGGTGTCATCAAATTATTATCCAAGGAAGTTGTAGCAACTGATACTTCATCAGGCAATTTACGGAGTTCCTGTTTCTCCTTGTCATTGTCAACACTGGGCATCATCGTGATGTTTAGTTTTTGCCAAGCTGAGGAGTTTCAAGTGCATCCCATTATTTCTTAAATTTGTATTTCCCTAATTACTGAGGAGCATCTTTTCATGTCTGCTGGCCTTGAGGTTAACTCACTTGCAAGTTATCTGTTCAGAGCCTTTGTCCCTATCGTACCCTTGGAGTATTACTCTTGCCTTGTTGATTTTTGCATGATTTGCAAGTCTGTCTGTCTACTTCCTTCACTCCTGCCTTCATTTAACCTCCCTTATATGTTTTGCCCTACCTTGATTTCTTTAGCTATTCATTTGTATGTTCCTGCTGTATGTGTCCATGTAAACTGCACAGATACTTTTAAGGATATATTAATCAGGAGAGGCTAACCATGGCACTTAACAACCCTCAAATTGAAATGGCGTTCAGAAATAAGAGGTTACTTCTCTTTCTGGTACAGTCTAATTCATGAATTGCTAACTGAGTGGCTCACTCATTCTAGTAGAATTCCAGGAACTAGAATCTGCCAACTTCATGGGTTCTAGAGTTTTCCACTGGCCTCTCCACATCCAGCCAAGGGGAGATTGTAGGACAGGTTGTCAGGGTCAGGCCTAAAGTCACTTACTATTGCTCATATCCCCTTCGCCAGAACTTGGTTGCTTGTCCTATCTCCCTAAAAGAGAAGCTGGAAAATGCCTTGCAGACAGATAAGGTAGGGTTTATAGAGCATATTACCATTCTGCCCATCACATGCATATGAACACATCTTTACTTCTGTCTTTCAGTCTCTATTGAAGGCTCAGTACAATTGTGTTTACTTTCCTGATGTTCTCTCTGATCACTGACATGACAGCAGCAAAGATGAGTACGTGCAGATGTGGTAGAAGCACGGTCAGGAGGAGTTCAAGGGGAGGAGCTCAGCTGCAGGCAGGGATGACCTTTCTCAGAACTACCTTGAGTCAGAATCATTTGAAGGGTTATGAACACGCACTTTTGCTGGGAGGGATAGAGAAAGAAAGTGGCCAGAGGAAGGAAAAAAATCAGGGACCAATGGAGACATGTGTCAAAGGAAAAACCCACTTCTAGAAAAAGGAATGGTTTGCACCAGGGAGTAAAGATAGAGCAGCAAAACAAAAAAAGCAATGGGAGCCCTATGCGCCCATTCTCAGCAGGAGACTTGGGAGCGGCTAGGGAGTGAGGGGACATTCAAAGTTGAGGACATGGGCCACTGAAGCTAGAAGCCCCCCTTGAGAAGACTGCAAGAGAAAGAAGGCAGTGAACATAGTGAGGGCACTGTCTAGGGGTTGCTGACAACTGTCCCCATAGGTGTCCTCTCCTGAGCCAGGGAGAAGAAAGCAAAGAGGGTAGGCATAGCCCTTACCCTCAGGGGGCTCAGGGTCTGGAAGGACAGACAAATCCTCAACTGATTACACAGTCAGACCATGGTACATTGTACAATGGAACCGTTAACAAGCTACTGGCAGAATAGGAATCTGGGAAAATGGATTCTGCCAAGAGAAATGAGAGGACATTTATGTTGGACTTTGGAAGCTGAACAGAATGTGCTACAGGGGGAAGAAAAGGTGGGAAAGACTTTGCAGACCACATGTTTTGGGAGTTAAGAAGTCCACCTATTGTAGACACCTAACATGCATTGTGTCACTTGGTCTTCACAACTGGCCTGTGCTCTTATTCTGCAGTGAAAGAAATGGAAAAGTGAAATGAAGAGAAGAGATGCGCACTGAACCTCACCAGAGAATGTGCACAAATGCACTCAGTGAGCTAGAAGCAACCCCTTCCAGCCTGGGCCAGAAGGTGCTCAGTTCAAGTTGGGACTGGATGCAAGAAAGACCTTAGCCGCCCTTGCTGAGATTGAGTGTGAGCCTGAGTGAACAGCCAAAGAATTCTTCCCCAAGAAACTGGGCTCCAGACTGCAGTCCCCCTCTGCAACCACTAGGCCATGCTGCTTCCCTGGGCTGTGGCCAGCAGTGCTGCTTCTTGCACAGGTTGACCAGAATGCCAGCCAGTCCTCCAGAGGAGCAAGAGAGGAACAGCAGAGAGCAGGTGACAGAAAACAGAGAGCTATCTAGCCAGGGGCCCTCAGAGATCTCTGTAGAGTGAGAACTCCTTGAAGATATCCTGCTTGGTGGCTAGCAAGAGCTGAAATCTATCCACCCTCCCTTTGGTGAAGGGCTTTCTCTGCTCAGGACTGGGACCCCAGAGGAAGGGGTGTCCAGAGGAAGAGCAAACCTACCCTCAGGGCCACCTCAAGATTTCATCCCTTTGCCCTTTTTCTGCCCCCCTCTGACCCCCATTTCTGCCCTAACCCAGGGTGGAGAGGGGATACTTCATGAAAGGGGATGTAGAGATCGCCCTCCCAGAGGGGAAGGGGACCAGAGCCTGGCATTCTGCAGACTCCTTAGCCATCTCTTGAGAGCCTGATCTGTGGAAATGGTGTTATACCCCTCCTCTCTGCCCACCTAGTCCCTGCTCCTCCTCCTCTGTCCCACCCCGGTTGGCAGGGCTTACCTGGAAGCTCCCTCCCTACATGAGACCTCTGCCTCAGGTTGATCTGAGGCTAGGAAATGTGGACAAGACTGCTTGGGTCAGATCACCTCCCACCAAAGGAGGCCACGTCTCCTCTGGCCAGAGTATTGGCCAGAAGAGGGACCATCCTCTTCCTACATGACTGCAAGGCTGGGGCAGGAGAGACCAATACGTCAGGCTACTACCCTCAGGCTCATCTGGTCAAACTTCCTCTTTTATTTGGTGTTGCGGGGGGACTGTGGCCCAGGGAAGGGCAGTGGTTAACCCAGGTTCCCCAAAATCCCAGAAGGTCTCTGCCAGACCTAAAGGTCCCCTTGATTACGTATAGAAAGAGCCTATATCCCCTGTTCTTGGGGAGATGAGACAGAGTTGGTTGCATGATGTGTCATTAATTCTATTTGAAAACTGAATGGATCTGAGCTGCTTGGGTGGAGGCAGAAGAAGGCTAATAATAGTTTAGTCTTAACAAAATAAAATTTTATGTTCCTTAAATACATGAATTTAACCCCAGACAGCCATTAATAAAGTGTGGTCAGGGGAGGGTCCTGACCGCATCAGAGATAAGGTCAGAGTTCACTTGTGATTGGCATGCTAACTGCTTCCGTGCAACTAGATGTTGCCAAAGGGCACAGCACTTGTTCTGCCATCTGGAACACACCGCACACCCGGAGGCCGGGAGCTCCTGTTATTATTATCTTGTTCCCACTAGGAGTTTGTTCAGCACATGTTCCATCAGCAGGGTCCAATTCCTCTCTGGCCTAGTAAAAGCATCACAAATTCTAAATTAGAGGTGTCTGAGCTAACAAGGGCCTCTCCCTACTCTTCTTAAGTTTCTTCCATTGTGTGCTTCTCATCCCACCACCATCCCCCAGCTTGGTCTCCAATTCCACGGAGACAGGGACCATGTCTTCTGTTTCATCCATTCAACAAGTATTGATTGACCACCTGTCGTGTGTTGTACTAGGTACTTTAGGGAATACAAAACATGAGGAAACCACTTTCAAGGAAAAGGCCAAGGCTGTCAGTGACTATGTTGTTTTGCTTTGATACCCTTAGTGGACCTGAGGAGGTGGCAGAGGTAGTATCATTCTACTTTTGGGCAAGGCTAACTCATCTTCTCCCCAAGAGTCATACCGTTCACCGGGGATGGATCTTAAGCCACAACCACTCATCCTCTGGTCTCTTGCTAAGAGTGGGCAGTTAGACACATGTGCTCACACACAGTCTCCTCTGCCAGCTCATCTAGCAAAAGGGGCAATCCTGCCCCCACCTTTTTGGCACCAAATACCCCCATCCCCATCCCAGTGTGTACAGTTTAAGCAAACAAAGCTTCAAGAAAGTAGAGTCCACACTCCCTCCCTGAGGACGAGACTAAGAAAATGATGGAAGAAAGGAAAACACTGATGTGAAAATATTTGGTCATTAGCCAAATGCACACAGAAGGAGGAGCCTGGCAGGAAACAGCTCCTACCCAACACAGTGCCTCCCCCAGCTCTGCCCAGAGCTCTTTAAAGGAAGTAGTGATCTGTTCAGTGGGTAGATGGTGCTTATTATAGCTTTAGAGAAAACCAAGTTCCCTAGCTGGCTCGAATATTAACGTATGAGCTCCCTCACGTCAATAACACCATCCTTTTACAGAAGACAGCAAGCTGACAATTGATTTTGAGTCTGAATTCATTCCAGCCTCATATCTCTAGCCCAAAGGGGCCAATTTTGAGTTGCCCATCTCCATTGCCAGGAACAGAGTTCTGGGGCAAAAATGGGAGCCAGATGAACTAAACTGGGATGGGGTGATTGGTACTCTCTCTTCCCTTTTCACAATGTAACCCATTTATTCCCAGACCGGGGAATGGTCTCCACTACCATTGCTGACTCCGCTGAGGACATCCAAGGATGTGGCCAGCCATGGTCGGCTGTACTGGGGTTGGGGTGGGAGCGTAAGAAGTAAGCAGATGCTGCCACCTGGCCTTCATTCCACAGGGCCGGGGGTGTGGTGGGAGTAGGGGGATTGAGCAATAAACTTAAAGATCTAAAGAGTCCACACAGGCGGAAATGGCTTCTGGGGAGGAGGCAGGGTTGGACCCTCGAGGGGCTCTCATGGGAGCTGGGGTAGTTGAGGGGAGTAGCAGAAGAGGTGTCCACTAATCTGGGGGAGTTTTGTCCTGGGTTAGCCATGGTTCTCAAAGATGATTTTCATCAGAATCCCAGCAAGGCTTATAAAAAAAACAGGCTCCCTCTTGACCCAAGTTTCTGATTTAGTAGGTCTGGGGTTGAGGCCCAAGATTTACGTTTCTATCAGAGTCCCAGGGGCCTGCTGTTGCTGGCCTGAGGTCTGTACTTTGAAAACCACTGGAGTTGCTAGAAGGGACAAGTTTATTCTCCGTGTGGGGAGGCTCAGAACAGAAGATGAAAAAATGGATGTATTAGGAGGTTTCTGAGTTGCCCTCTGAATATGGGCTGGGCTGAGAAGGCAGGGAAATGGACATTTTCCACCTCACCGGGGGAGAGAGAAACATCAAGGCTGAGTTAGGGATCAGGAATGGCAGTGGTGGTGGTGTTGTGTGGCACAGAACAGGAGCTGGCCTTGTTCTGCCTCAGGAGTTCACTGGAACTGCTATCTCTGCCTCCAGCTCTCACTACTTGATCTCAAATAAACGCTTACAACTTTCTAGGACTCTCCATTTCTACCATGAAAGTAACTGCCTGGGGACTTCTCTCCCTGTCCTCTCCACCCAGCTACTCACATCCTTTAGACCAAACCAAATCCCCACCTTCTCCAGAAGTTCCCCTGGCTGCTCTGGCCTTTCTCTGCCTGCACTCTTGACCTATCTCATGGCGCAAAGGCCAGACTGGCAGACCGGACACGTATTCCTTCTCTCTGTGAAGGAATGTGGCTGAGCCCTGGCAGACACTCAGTCCAGCTCAGTGTGCTGAATGTGGTTTAGAGCAGAGCTAGGAGAACCAGGAGTGGGAGGCAAGGGATGACAAGGCCATGCGCTCCTGACTACTGCACTAAAAGCAAAACGTGTGAACAGCCACGGAAGCTTGGCCTTCTTCCTTCCTTCACCATCTGCTTTGCATGGAAGGGAGCAGAGAGAGGCCGCAGCATGTTCCTCACTTGCTGAGGTCACAGGCTGTGGGAACCAGGGGTAGGGAGAAAGGGAACCAAACTTGCTGTCTCAGGAAATGTCCCTTCTAACTATCCTGCGTATTGACGCCCCAAAAAAGGGCACTTCCTGGCTTCACTTAGTACATCAGAATGTCCAGCCAAGTGTTTCTCCAACACAAGCTCAAGTCCATCCATTTTTCTGCATCCAACTAAATCACCCTGTGACTCATCATGTAGGGTTCACTTACCTACAAGCCAGGCAGATACAACAATGTATTGACCACTGTTGGCCATGATACAGACCATAGTAGTGCCCGGGACTATCGACCATGATCATCTCTGGAGGAACTGGAAAGGAAGACTTTTCATCCCCATGGCAGACCAGAGGGATAGATTTTGAAACAAGAATGTCCCCAACTTTTTACCCCCCCTGAAAGGAGACATAAGTACCTCTGAGGCCCCAAAAACCAGGGCTTCCTCCACAACCTGTGCCCCCAAGAGGGGCTTCTCCTGTGGAGTGGACACCAGGCAAGCTCAGGGGAGGCAGGGATGCCATCCACACCATGGGCCCTGTGGAAGGTCCCCCCGTGGCATTCAGCACGTGGTCTAGAGAGCCATACGCATAGCCTTGCAGAAGTCACCCTGAGAGTCTCTTTCTGGGGGGAGCTGGGAAAGAGAACAATTGTGCCTTTCCCAAGAGGAGGCATCAATGAGGCAATGAAAGTCATGTCCCAGGGCATGTTTTCATACAGTGATTTCTACAGGGAGAGTGATAAGCCTCGCTGGGAAAAGAAGAGGCCACTCAGATTTCAGTATCTCAAGAGATCTACCTAATCTCCTAAGGGTCAGCTTTATTTCATGTGTTTGTTGCTACAAGGGTCTCTAGCTAAGATGTTAAATCCTAATTGGTTAGTAAGAAGCAAAATAACAGTATCGATCCCTATATCCCCAGCCTCACCTCCAATCCTGCCTCCCTTCCTCTGGGTTGCTGAGCTGATAAATCCACCCCACTGTCATGAAGCAATGAGCCAATTAAGAAAGTAAACAGCTGTAAAGCCTCTAGCACAGTGCCTGTCACAGGCCATAGCACTAGTGTCATGGGTCATGTTGATGGGGTGATGGGACTGGGGATTTGGGGACAGTAGGGATTTCCTGGCATCTCTAAAACTGTACTCCAAAGAGAGAGAATTGGAAAAAAGAACAGAAAATGAGGCGGATGACAGTACTTTTTGTCGATATGCTTCTAATTTGGAGATACTGGCAAAGCGCTGAGAGACAGCGTGGCAGGGTTAGTGGAGTCCTGACCCAGGGCCAGAAGCCTGGGGTCTGGAAGCTGCTGGCTGGGCTGTAGCCTTGGGGGCTGTCACCTCCTCCCCTTGCCTCCATTTCCCCTCTGCACACCAAGGGGCCGAGGGGAGAGCACCCCAGGCCACTCCTGCCCAGCACTGCGAGTCTGGGATTCTATTTAAGATCACACAGCCCATCTGGTTCCCATTGAGGACGCTGCATTTTCTCAAGTGCCGCCTCCCCCCTTCCCTGCAATCCAGATTCCCACCATGTGACTCCATCTTCTCCCAATGGTGTTCTGTTTTATGGCTTGTTGTTCTGTGTGCGTGATTTGAGTTTGGGGACTTTTTCTCACCCCCCCAATACACACACACACACACACACACACACGCACACACACACACATTCCTCTCTCTCTTCCAGAAAACGTGGAGCCTGAACTTTTGACTGCCTGAAACCCTCAGGAGAATGGTGCTGAGCACAGAGGGCAAGAGGAGATGGATGTCTCTACTGTCCTCTACTGCTGATTTCTCAGCTTCATTTGTTCCTTCTCGGATTGAAGCGCTGGTCCTGATGGCCCAGCACATGAATCAGTGAGAAATGAGGCCAGAGAGGAGGCTGGGGAGAAGAATTGTTCAGTTCAACAGTTCAACCAGCTTTTATTGAGTCACCGGGCCTGTGCGTGCTAGAGCTGCAGAAAGGGGACGCCAGGTTCAGGCTGGAGGGAACTGCCTGGTCAGGAGGCACAAAGGCAAATAACCCAGCCCTAGGCTGAGTGCTGGCCTGGAGCTGTTCATAGGGAAAATGTGAACTCCACCATGGCAGGGAGGTCACAGAAAAGGCTTCCTGGGAGATAGGATAATTAATCATTTGTTCGATCATTCCACACTCGCAGGCCCCACACTTGCAGGAGTTTACAGTCCAAAGGAAGAGAAAGACACCAGGTACATAATAGTAAATGCACACCTACAGGTATACTTATAGAGTACAAAAATGCCAAGAGCAGTTCTAAAGGTCTCATTTGAGCCAGCTGGTCCTTAAAGAAGTGGTATTTAAGCAAGATTGAAAAAAAAATCAGTTAGGAGGGAAAGAGTTCTTGAGGGAAAGAGAAATTGTATAGGAAGGTACTAGCATCTGAAAGGCCCTTATGCCTTCAGACAACTAAGAGAAAGGCAAGGCAGTGACATGGGAGAGCAATGGGGAGAGGAAAAAGCAACATAGGCCAGGAGAGGGGAGCAGAGGCAGACCTTGCTGGCCAGCGTGAGGTCAGGACTGAGCCTGAGGTCAGAGTTAGGAGTGATTCCCAGATCAAGATTTGGGGTCAGTCTGGAGCTAGGCTCAGTGCTCAGGCATTAAAGTGAGAAGCTCTGTAAGGCTGTGACCAGGGTTAGGTCTTTGATGCCAGAATTAGGGGTTGGTCTGAGGCCAGAGTTAGAGTCAATCTGAATCCAGAGTCAGAGTCATTCTGAGGGCAGTGCAGGGGTCAGCCTGAGGACAGTGTTGGGATCAGTCATTCATTAAGTATTCATTGAGCATCTCCCTGGCCAACTCCCTGGGAGAACAATGATGGCCCTGAAAACATCCTGCCCTCCTGGAACTTAGAATCAAGTGGGAAAAATAATCCTTAAACAAGGAATTGCCAGCCTAGTTCATTAATTCCCATGGCAGGGAGTGGTATGGAGACGTCAGGTGTCCTGAGACCTCCAAGTAAGGTTATCACGGCTGCATAGCAAGCGATCCTACAATTTCACCGCTTAAAACAACCACATCCTATGCTTCCAGATTCTGTAGGCTGGAAATAGTAAAGGGATGGCGGGAAGAGCCTGCCCATGTTGTCTTGTGCTTCAGCGCAGTGGACTCCAAGGCAGAGCCTGGGGACTAGAGCTGTCTGAAAGGTCTCACTCACACATCTGGCACTGGTGCTAACACTGGTGATTCTCTGTGTGGTTTGACTTCCTCAAAGCATGGCAGCCTCAAGGTAATCAATGCCAACCAACAAACAGTAGAAGGGGAGTCAGACCCCATCCTCTGATAAGGGGTGGCTTGGTCATCCTGCTGAACACACAGCTCAGAGACTCTTGGACATTTTTTAAAAGACCATCTTTTGTAGATGTCAGCAGAGGGCAGTTCCTTTTGGCCATCCCTGAACAAGATAAAATGGGAAAAGAGTTTGCTTCTTGAATTAATCCTGGTCTCCCACTCAGAGAAGCAGTTCCTTTAGCTAGGTACCCCTGTGCCTGAAGGACACATTGGGAAAAGAATGGGAGGATTCAGAAATGAAAAAGTTTGGTAACTGACCAGGTCCTACGCACTTCTTCCCCTTGGACATAGAAAGGGTTGACAATTTCCCAGATGTGGGTTCCAATTCTTACTCCAGTATCAATTTCTCCTTTATAAAAAAAAGTCATTTTCCTGATCTGAGAGGAAAGGGGGCCTACATAGTTCAACTGCTTTGGGGAACTTTGAACCTACAGACAGGTGTAATTTTAATTGGATGCCATGTTTTAAAAGCTTTTGATGCCTTACAAGATGGGAGTTGTTAGTAACATCTTGCTGATGAAATTAGAAGTTTTGAGAATCAAATGCCATATGAAATACTATACCAGGGATCTTCTTGCCTTTGTAGAACTCTATGATAAAGTCTGTTGTAAAATTTTTCCAGAGAGAAGTTTGTAAAGCTAACATTTTCCCTGCTTTAGGTTCTTTGAAAATACAGATTTGTGATGATCTGATTTGGGCAAGCAGAGGTTCCCTTCTTGGGCTCCAGGCTTAGATAAAACTTTTCCTTCTCTCACATTCATCTTTCTCTGCCAGCTGGAGTTTTGTCTTCTGTCCTAGGGGCATGAAAGGAAAAGAAATGGCTTCCAATAACAGCGAGGATTTAAATCACAAGTGGAAAGAGCCTGAGTTATGTGAGTCTCTGAGAAAGATAAAAATAGTGGAACCAGGCACCAACCCGGACATAGTGAAGCTGAATCAGAACAATACTGCCTCAGAGACCCCTTTGTTCTGGAAATAGACCTGGGCACCACTCACATTTTAACCAGTAACTTCCTGATTGGTCTCTCTTTGGGCCTCAATTTTCTTTTTTTTTTTTTTTTTTTTTTTTCTCTGGTACCGGGAACCGAACTCACGACCTTGCGCTTGCCAGGCAGGCGCTTTTGCCGCTGAGCTAAATCCCCAGCCCCGGGCCTCAATTTTCTTACTTTGTTGAGACCTTGAGGTCTATTCCTCAGCTCTGGGGCTCCAACCCCAACAGTACCCCCACCCACTTCTCCTCCTTAGTGATGACCTGAGTCGTGCAACAGCCCTGGCAGGAACTCTTTCCTCACTGTCCTTGAGAAACTTCTTGAATTGGCCTGAGGTCCAGGATCAGGCAGGAAGTATGGCCCAGATGACCTCATGCTGGGTTCCTGCCCTGCTGTCCATCCTCCGGCAGCTGGTGACTCACCTGGAGGGTAGGGGAGCCAAGGCCATTTGAAAATTGAAAGCCTCAAGGGGCCCTTTCCTTCCAAGAGCTCCAAGAACAAACCTTTGGCAGGACTCTAGGTCCAGCCTAGCTATGCAGAGCGCTGACTAGGCTCCTAGCCCTCTCTGAGGCTCTCTGCGTCTCTGATCTCCAAGCCTTCTGCTCTATCTCAGGCCATCCCTGGTCTCCTCTCCAGCTGGACATTTCCATCTACCCCTTATTCCCAGAATCATATGCATCTCAGCTCTGGGAAGGTTTAGCTGTACTTAGAAGAGCTCTGTGACAAAGCATCTCTTGCTTGAGTACTTGTGCGCTTCCTCACATTTTTCAGCCCCCTTGCAGTGAGGTGAGGCCTGGTGATCAGTTTTGACCAATGATTACTTTTTGGTTGGACATCAAACAACAGGCAAGAATTCTTCATGTGCTCTCTGCTCCCAACACCTGGGAGACAATAATGAGACCTCAGATAGCAGATCTGTACTGTCCAATGTGTTACAAACCAGCCATATGGGGTAATTTAAACTAATTAAAATTAAGTAAAATTTAAAATTCCACTCCTTAGTCACATTAGCCATATGGCAATTTCTCTACAGCCACATGAGACTCCTGTACTATACAATACAGATACAGAGCATCTCCATCATTGCAAAAAGTTGTACTGGAGGGCACCTTCTCAGATGGTGCAGTTGCAAGGTGTCAGGTCACTGTCAACCTGGTCCTCAAGCAAGCAAGGAGCAAGACCTCTTGCCACCCCACAGCAGCCATATAGCATGGGCAAGAAATAAGTGTGCACTGTGTGAGGCACCTGAGAATTCAGAGTGGAGTTGTTGGTTCTGCAGAGCTGGGCCTATCCTGACTAATATAGCCCACCTGCATAAAATAAGCAGCAAATAACAAGTGCACACAGAAGACGACCAAGTTCTAGCTTGTTGGGCAAATGCCATATGCAATCCAAACAATCCACCTAATATAGTCAATACCTTGCTGGCCTTGCAGGGGCAGCTGGCTGAAACATAATTACAGGAAAGCTCCTGAAGGAGGTGAAACAAGATGGGCCTTGGAAAACGGGCAGGGTTCACACAAGCTTATTATTTTCCACTTACAAGGATTTTTTTGGCCGCCTACCTTGGAAAGCTGAGATATGCCAAGGTGAGGGGCAGACATTCCAGTGGAGCATCAAGATGGGCAAAGCACACGAGCAAAAGAGTTGAGAGGAACAGAAAAGGACTGGGCCATGCAATTTTCCTTGAGGTTGCAAAGGAACCTTAGGGAAACCTAGGAGATAAATCAGATGGGAACTGAGAGGTGACTTTCTCTGTGTGCTTCTACCCAGAGTTGGCTGAGAATAGGGAGCAGAATATGTGGAGAAGGGTGAATTAATGTTATCACTACTGATATAGTCCAGGGTGGGGCTGATTTCAGGAATGACAGGCTGGAATTCAGTAATGAAGTCGCAGTTCTCCTTAGAAGTATGAGAATTTACAGGCAGTATTTGGCTTCTGGAATGATCAGTTAATTGGTGATTAATTCATACCAGAAGCTGCTTAGCCCCAGAACTCCTCCCCTCCGAGTCCCAGGCTCAATTTTCCAATACTCCACTTGGCATCCCCAGCTGAGTGTCCTCTCAACACTTCAGCCTCAGCCTGGCCGGTGACCCATACACCACCCTTCTCCACAGCCTACAGCCAAATGTCATGGGCTTCCCAGCACACGGCTATGGACACACACACACACACACACACACACACACACACACACACACACATTCAACAAGCCTCACGGGGGTATCTTCCAGCAATGACCCAGCCTCTACTCCCACCCAACTTCTCTGGCATCCCTATAAATACACTTAGGGCTCCTGGCTCTGCCTCCTATTTCTCCATTCCCTCCAACCCATCCTCCATTCCAGCACCAAGCTGGACTCTCAGTATTGACCTGAGTGATGTCCCTGCCCCAAGCCCCTCAGGGGATCTCCTTCTCAAGCTGGCATTCAAAATCTTCTACTCCCTGGTTCCAACTTGTGTGGAGCCTGATTTCCTACGAATTCCTTGCAAAAAGCCACATCCCTGCCAAACAGATAACCTCAGTACTGCCTCTGTCCCTTATTCCTTTCTTACTCCTTGTGTCCCAGGAAGCTGTCCTTGATTGTTCTCTTGTCCTATTCATTGCACCTTTCTCCCTGTTATTATGAAGATATTCAAAGGGACAGACATGAGAATAAAAGGCTAGGACTCACTTTTCCACTTACTGGCTGTGTGACTTTAGATTAGTCACATAAACTTTCTGAACCTCAATTTCCTCATCTCCTAAGTGAAGATGATATGATATTCAAAGTAGTTTAAGTCTGAGAAATGCTTTGTGAACCTTAAAGTAATACACAGGTAGCAGGGACAATGTTTTACTTCTGATTTTTTTAACACTTAAATTTTCAAAAAGAGTGATTTTAGGTTCACGCAAAATTAAAGAGGAAGGTACAGAAATTCCCCTGCCTACTCTTCCCAGCCTTCTCCATTATCAACATCCCTCATCAGAGGGGTACATTTGCTACAGTCAACCTCCACTGACACATTATAATCACCCAAAGTCCTTGTTGTACATTAGGGCTCATTTGGTTGTACATTCTGTTGGACTTAGACAAATGTATAAAGACACATATCCTCCATTTAGTACCATACAGAGTATTTTCACCCTAAAAATGCCCTGTGTTCATCTCTGTCCCCATTCCCACCTCTGGTAAGCATTGATCTTTTTATTGTTTCCAGTTTTTCTTTTCCAGAATGTTAAGTAGTTGAAATCATATAGTACTTAACATTTGCATATTAGCTGCTTTCTCTTAGTAATATGCACTTAAGATTCTTCCATGTCTTTTTGTGGTTAATAGTGCATTTCTTTTTAGCACTGTATAATATTTCATTGCCTGGAGGTACGGCTGTTGATTTATCCACTCACTCAACTAGAACATCTTTTTTGCTTCCAGGTTTGGGCGCTTACGAGTAAAATTGCTATAAACATCCATGTGTGGGCTTTTGTAAAGACATATCTTCAACTCATTTGAATAAATACCAAAAATTCTGATTGCTGAACTGAATGATAAGAGCAATAAGACCCAACCAAACTTTCAAAATAGCTGTACTGTTTTGCATTCTCACTGGCAATGACGAAAACTTCCTGTTACTCCAAATCCTTGCCAAAATTTTATGTTGTCAATATTCTGGGTTTTGGTCATTCTAATAGGTGTGTAATGGTATCTCACTGTTGTTTTAATTTGCATTTCCCTAATGACAGACTGTGTGGAAGAGCTTTTCTTTCCATATGTTTATTTGCCTTCTTCTGTATATCTTTTTTTTTTTCCTACTGGAGATTAAACCCAGGGTCTTCATACTGAGCTACATCCCCAGCCTTTTTTGTTTTTTTTTTTTTTGTTTGTTTGTTTGTTTGTTTGAGACAGGGTCTCACTAAGTCACTAAATTGCCTAAGCTGGACCTAAAATTTCAGTCCTTCCATCTCAGCCTTCCAGAGTTCTGGAATTATAGGCAATCATATGAATCACCACACCCAGCTCATCCCTCTCTCTCTCTCTCTCTCTCTCTCTCTTTGAGACAAGGTCTCACTATGAAGCCTAGGTTGGCCTTGAACTCATGGAAATCCTCCTGTCTCTCCCTCCTGAGTTCTGGGACTACAGGTGAGCACAACCACACCTGACTCTGTTATGTCTTTTTTAGTGAAGTATCTGTTAAGTATCTGTTTAGCCTATTTTTAAAAAATTTGGTCGCTTGTTTTCTTATTGTTGTTTTTAATAGTTTTTTGTACATTTTAGATAATAATCCTTCGTCAGACTTACCTTTTGTGAATATTTTTTCCAGTCTATGGCTTACTTGTCATTCTCCAGTCATCTTTCACCAAGCAGAAGTTTTAAATTTTAATGAAATCCAGCAATTTATCAATTCTTTTTCATAGTTTGTTCCTTTGTTATTGTATCTACAAAGTCATCACCTATTTCAGGTCATCTAAGTTTTTCCTATTTATCTTCTAAGAGTTTTATAGTTTTTGAATTTTACATTTAGATATAATATCTATTTTAAATTTATTTTTGTATAAGCTCTGCGTCTAGATTCATTGTTTTGCTAATGGTACCCAACTGTTCCAGCACCACCATCTGTTGAAAAAGACTATTTGCTCCACTAATACCTTTTACTCTTTTGTCAAAGATCAGCTAACCACATTTATGTGGGTCTGTTTCTGAACTGTCTATTCCATTCCATTGATCCATTTGCCTGTTCTTTCACCAATAACATACTGTGTAAATGACTATACCTTTATAGTAATTCTTAAAGTTGAACAATTTCAGACCTCTAACTTAGTTCTTAGTTCTTCCTTAACTTTGTGGGTATTTTGTGTTGCTAAACTTTAGAGTCAGTTTGCTAGTACCCAAGAGGTAACTACTGGGATTTTTACTGGGCACATTAAATCTATAGATCAAGTTGATGAGAGCTGACAAGTTGGAGATTTTCAGTCTTTCTCTCCGTGAATATGTGTCCACTTATTTAGTTACTTCTTTTATTTCTTAAGAGTTTTACAGTTGTGGTCATATAGATCTTGTATGTACTCATATTTAATTTTAAACTATGTCATTTTTCACTTTTGTAGTACTATAAATGGAGTAGTGTTTTTAATTTTAAATGTCACTTGTTCATTGTTGATATATGGGAAAGTAATTAACCTTTGTATATCAACATCATATTCTGTAATCTTGCTGTAATATTTTATTAGTTCCAAGAGTTTTGTTTCTATAACTTTTGTTTGGGAGGAAGCAATTGGATTTGGTACATAGATAACCAAATCATCTCTGTGAACAGAGACAGTTTTATTTCTTTCTTCCTGGTCTGTGTACCATTTATTTTATTTCCTTTTTTTTCATCTTTACATTAACTAAAATTATTTGAAAAGGAGTTAAGGGGAAAGTGCCCCAACACAAGCAAGTAGGCCACCTTGCATGTATTACAACCATCCACCAACTCCAAGCCTGGGTAGCAGAGAAGCAGATCAACTGGGGACCTGATCCTGAATGAGGACAATGCCCTAGGAAAGAAGATAAACCCGGAGGGCCAGCAGACCCAGGGAAAAAGTATCAACCCAGCCAGCAGCTTCAGGACTCCAGTATTACCCTCTGTCTTAGTTACTTTTCTCTCCTTGCTGAGACAAAATTTCCAACACCGAAATTTAAGGAAGGAAAGGTTTATTTAACTCACGGTTTGTGGAGGTTTCAGTCCATACTCATCTGGCTCCAAGGCAGAGGGGCATGTGGCAGAGGGCAACAGTTCATGGTGGCAGAACACAGCAAAAGCAACAAGAGCAAAAGGTAGGAGCAGCAGCAAGCAGCCTCTTTCCCTCTCTTACACTGTATGCAAACTACCCACCCCAGAGAAGGTGTAGCACTCACTTCCATAATTCCAACATTGGACCATGAATCAATCATAAACTCTAGAAGCCCACACCTTGATTGCATGAGGTTTTGGGAGGACATCCACACACAAACTATAATACCCTCCCAAAGTGACTGGTTGAGAGACAACCACAAAAGACCACCATGGTGAGGGATTAGGCCAGACATAGTCTGCCCCCAAGAAGTATAAACTTAGGCTGGGAAGAGCACAGGTCTTGCCCTCCTTAGGGAGCAACCAGACCCCACTAGTGTTGACTTTAAACTCAACAGTCTACTTGAGCTCCTGCCCTATGCCCTATATCCAGCAGAGACCAGAGGGCTGATTACTTTTCCCATCTACCAATGTGAGCAAGCACATACCTTGGCTTGGACAGCAACCACAGTCAAGGGTGAACAGCCTGTGGTGTAGGGAGGACACCTCAAATACCCATAGGCCCTAGAACTACATGGAGAAAATCATAACTGGCTGGATTCCAAAGTTGCAGATCTTGGAAAGTAATCACTCACTCAAAACACAGAAGAATTTTTTCTTTGGCTTAATCTTTTAAAATTTTTTCTATTTTTAATTACTGTTCTCTTTCCTTCCTGTTTTGGAGGTCTTGGGATTTTTTAATGCCTTTTTTTATCTTTTTATCTCTTTAATTTCTTTTCTCTTTTTGTCTTTTTTCCCTTTTCAACTTTCTCTGTCTTATCTTTCATTTCCTGTATTTCACTCTTTGTTTTTCTTATTTTCTGTTTCTTGTATGTTCTCTCCTGTGACTGCTTTCTAGCACTATTAATTTCCTTTTACTTCTCAACAGAATCTCTTGTCTCACTTTTTCTCCCCTACTTCACATCCCATTGATCAGTCTTTCAAATTTTACTTTTTTTATTCTCTGCTTCCCCACCCCCTCTATCTTTATTAATATAACAATTAAGCTTTACAAATCTTTACTATTGAATACTGGTCTATTATTAGTGGAAGAAGAACACTAGTAAATATTTACTATAGGTCAATTGTAAATTAATGTTTGGTTTGTCTTAGTGTTCATACTATAATATACCACATGTTTCCTCAACAATAGACCTAAATAGAAAATAATAAGCTTTGAAAACTAGAGGTCAGAAAGGCCAGCCCCCATCATCCTATCCTTGGCTGATCTGCCATCACCATTCTCTTGCTCCTCTGTAAGGCAGGTAAGGCAAAGACAGGCTGCTTGAAACTGGCATTTTTGATCTCTAGTTTTCAAGGCTGATTATTTTCCAACTAGGTCTTATTTTGGAGGAAAAGAGTGTAGTTCTCTTTTCTATGCGTAAGGGTGGTACGGTATCGGTTCTTAGGGGTTGTCAATATTTAGTTTGCCTTTGATGTTATCATTGTTGCTGATTTTATTACTATAACCAAAGTGACAGAGTTGTTGCTATTAACTGGTTTTCTTAGGATGCCAGTACCTGGATTGCCTTGGGATCATGAACAATACTGTGGTTCATACCTGGAGAACTGGGTACTGGGCCAAATATGCTGTAACCTTTCTTCCCAACTAAACACAGGTGATTGGATCCTGGGACAGAGACAAAGGCCAATAGTTAGTCATGCCCAGAGGGCAGCACTGAAAAGCATACATTGATTAAAGAGGCCTCATACTAGCAACAAATCTTGCCACCTGCAAGTTTCAACACACAAAAACAAACAAACAGATAGAAACATAAGAAGACAAGTCAACAAAATGCCTCTCAAAACTTCCAGCTCCACCAAAGCTGACCCATGGGTCATCAGAAGGGAGGAAACCAAAGCAACAGAGCTAAATTTTTTTTTTTTTTTTTTTTTTTTTGGTTTTTTCTCC
>NW_004955424.1:13425692-13501529 GCF_000276665.1 Chinchilla lanigera | reverse complement strand
AAAAAAAGAAAGAAAATATGTGGTTTTTTATACAATGGAATACTACTTAGCCATAAAGAAGGACAAACTTAAGATATTTTTAACTAAACAGATGCACCTTGAGACCATACACTTAAGTGCAATAAATGGGACACACCTGTAAATATCACATTGTCTCTCCAGTGTGAGAAGCAGAAAGAGTAAATAAGGACTGTAGTGTAGAACAGATTTTGAGAAACAGGAAGAAGTTGTTCAAAAGAAAAGAGGAACTGAGAAGGGAGAAGGAAAGGGAAAGAAAAAAGGATGAAATAAAGATAAAATGGAAACCAAACTTTGAAAGGAGAGGAAGACAGGTTGAAGGGAGAGAAAGGGACTGGGGGAAAAAAGATGAATCAGTATCTATCATGTACAGGTACAAATTCTCTATGATGAAGATGATCATTACGTATAGCTAAACTGTACCAATAAACTTAATAAAAATCAATAATACTAAAATAAACAAAAGAAAATAATCAGCAAGACTACAGAAGACACTGATAAAAATTATGTAGTGCTAAAGAAAATTATGCCAAATATGAATGACTAACATAGAAAGAAATTAGAGTCCATAAAAATGATCCAAATAAAAATTTGGGAGACTTAGATGTTCTACTGAAAATGTGGGCAGCAGAAGAGACCAAGGTGAGGACTATGTCAGAACTAAAAGATACGGTGCTTTTGGTAACCAATTAATGAGAGATACCTTAAAAACAATGAGAGCATAAGGAAGGCTCCAGTAGTGCCTAGGTAACACAAATGAAACAAACTTAATATTAACTGGAATTACTGAAAATCAGAAGATAGCACAGATGGCATTTAAAAATCTATTTGCTGAAATAATAGCAAAAAAACCTTTCAAAATAAGGGAAAAGAATTCAACATACAGACAAGTACAACATATAGAACCCCAAAGAGCCACAGTCAGAAAAGAACCTCCCCTAAACACATCATATTGAAAATTCTGGAAGTTCAACACAAGAACAGAATGTTATTAGAGAAAAGTAACAAAACATTTATAAATATAAGCTCATTAGAATTACAGCAGACTTCGCAACATATACCTTAAAGGCCAGGAGAGCAAGGAGTGAAGCATTCCAAGCCCGAAATGAAATAATCTCAGCACTCAGGAGGCTGAGGAAGGAGGATTGCCATGAGTTCAAGGCCAGCCGGGGCTACATAGTGAGTTCAAGGCCAGCCTGAAATACATAGTGAGAATCTGTCTTAAAAAAAAAAAAAAAAAAGCAACTTCCAACCCAGATGGATATTGCACTTTCTCCAAAATAGATCATGCACTAACCAATAAAACAACCTAAAGTAAATGCATGGGAATTGAAATTATACCATGCATAATATCAGAGCATAGCACAAAACTATTTTTCAAAACTAATAGAGAGATATTTCCATGATAAAGAACACCAAAAGAAACTCACAACCACTAAACCAGCATTCCAAAATATCCTAAAGGATACCCTAGAAAGAGACAATGATGCTAACAATGACAAAAGGGCTAATAGAATAAACATACCAAGAGGGGTAAGTAGAAGAGAAAGATAGGGAATCAGCAATAGGAAAATACAGCCATCACAGGAATAAGTCAATAACTACCAGTGATAACTCTCAATGAGGGTAGTCTCAGTTCCCCAATCAAAAGACACAGATTGGCAGAATGGATAAAGAAACAAAATTCACACAGAAGAAATGGACAGATTCCTAGAAACATATGAATTACCAAAGCTGAATCTGGAAGATATAAATATTCTGAATAACCCAATATCAGTTAATGAAATTGAAAATTTAATTAAAAACTTACCAACAGAGAAAAGTCCAGGTCCTGATGAATTCTACAAGCAACCTCGAAAAAATTTAGTGCCAATATTCCTCAAACTCTTTAATGCAACTGAAAGGGAAGCCATTCTCTCTAACTCATTCCTGGAGTAAAGTATTAACCTGATACCAAAACCAGAGAAAGACCCAAGCAGAAAAGAGAACTACAGGCCAATCTCCCTAATGAAGATACATGCAAAAATCCTCAGTAAAATACTAGCAAACAGAATGCAGCAAATCATCAAGAAGATTATACACTATGACCAAGTGGGATTCATCCAAGGAATGCAGGGATGGTTCAATGTACACAAATCAATAAGTGTAATACACAATGTCAACAGAACCAAAGACAAAAACCACATGATCATCTCAATAGATGCAGGAAAAGCTTTTGATAGAGTCCAACACTCATTCACGGTTAAAAAAAAAAACTCTACAGAAAATCAGAATACATGGTTATTACCTCAATCTGATAAAAGCCATCTATGACAAACCGAAGGCCAACATCATACTAACTGGACAGAAACTGAAAGCTTTTACTCTAAAATCAGGAACAAGAAAAGGGTATCCACTATCCCCACACCTTTTCAGTATAGTTTTGGAAACATTAACCAGAGCAATTAGATAAGAGAGAAATAAAAGGAATAAAGATAAGAAAGGAAGAAGTCAAATTATTATTATTTGCAGATGACATGATACTTGTTATGGTTTGTGTCTGGATGTCCCCACAAAGCCTCGTGCAATCATGGAGCTGGCTTTTGGATTTATGATTGATTCATGATTCAATGCTGGAATTATGGGTATGAGTGCTACACCCACCCTGCAGTGGATAATTTGCATACAATGTAAGAAAGAGGCCACTTGCAGCTGCTTCCCCTTTTTGCTCTTGTTGCTTTTGCTGTTTTCTGTGGCCATGAACTGTTGCCCTCTGCTGTGTGCCACTCTGCCTTGGAGCCAGCCAAGTATGAACTGAAACCTCCACAAACTGTGAGCTAAGTATGCTTTTTCTTCCTTAATTTTGGGTGTCAAGTATTTTGTCTCAGCAACAAGAGAAACATAACCAAGACAATACTGTACATAGAAGACTCCAAAAACTCCACCAAAAGACATCTGGATTTAATAACCAAATTCAGTAGTGTAGTTGGATACAAAGTAAATGCTCAAAAATCAATAGCATTCTTCTACACAAACAACAAACTCACTGAGAGAGAAATTGGGGAAATCACATACTTCATAATAGCATCCAAAGACATGAAATAGCTAAGAATCAATTTAACAAAGGAAGTAAAAGGTTTATACATTGAAAATTACAGTATTCTGAAAAAAGGGATGGAAGAGGATTTCAGAAAATGGAAAGATATTCCTTGCTCATGGATACGAAGAACCAACACTGTGAAAATGGCCATACCCCCCAAATTGTTAAACATTTAATGCAATCTCCATTAAATACTACTAGCATACCTCACAGATATAGAGAAAACACTCCTAAAATTCTTCCAAAACCCGAAAAGACCTAGAATAGCAAAGGCAATCCTGGGAAACAAAGGCAAGGCAGGAGGCATCACAATCCCTGATGTGAAAATATACTACAAAGCTACTGATAAAATCAGCATGGTACTGGCAAAAAACAGACCTGAGCATAAATGGAACAGATTAGAAGGTATAGATAAAACTACAAATGCAGTTAGCCACCTTATCTTTGACAAAGGGACCAAACATGTTCACAGGAAGAAAAATAGCCTCTTTGATAAATGTTGCTGGAAAAACTGGCTCTGCACATGGTGAAGAATAAAACTGGACCCATGTCTATTACCATGTACTAAACCAAAGTCAAAATGGATAAAAAATCTAAAAATTAAAAAAGAAAACTAATTCTATTGGAAGAGAAAATAGGTAGAAATCTTGAAGACATAGGAGTAGGCAGAGAATTCATGAACAAAAACCAAACTGTATGGGAAATACTTCAAAGAATCAACAACTGGGATCTTATTGAAAAGTGTTTGCACATCAAAAGAAATCACCAACAGAGTGAAAGGAAAATCCACGAACTGGAAAAATTTTTTGCCAATTGTCCCTCAGACAAAGGACTTCTTCCAAGAACATATAAAGAATTTTTAAAAATCAGGCCCCCAAAATTCAAAGACTAAATCGAAAAATGGGCACCTGAGATGAATACACACTTCTCAGATGAAGAAATACAAATGGCAAAGAAATATATGAAAAAATGTTCAGCATCATTGATCATTCAAGAGATGCAAATTAAAACAACACTGAGGTTTCAACTCACCCCAGAAAGAATGGCTATCATCAAGAAATCAACAAACAACAAATGCTGGTGGGGAATGGGGAAAAAGGAACCATGCTCCACTGTTGGTGGGAGTGTAAACTGGTGCAACTACTATGGAAATCAGTGTGGAGATTCCTCAAAAAACTAGAATTAGAGGTCCCATTTGACCCAGCTATTTCCTTTCTGGGTATTTTTCCAGAGGAAGTGCAAACATCATACCACAGTGATATATGTCCATCCATGTTTACAGCAGCACAATTTATAATAGTTAAATCTTGGAAACAACCCAAATGCTCATCAACTGAGGAATGGATAAAAAAAACATGTGGTATTTTTATACAGTGGAGTACTTATTCAGCTATAAAGAAAGATAAACTCAAGGCTTTTATAGGCAAATGACTGCAACTAGAGACCATACTTGTAAGTGAAAAAACTCAGACTCACATGTGTAAACATCATATTGTCTCCCTAGTGTAAGAAACTGAAAGTGTAAATAGGATCAGATCCAAAAGGTACAATAGATATTATGAAAGGGAAAGAATCTGCTCAAAAGGAAAAAAACAACTGGGATGGAGGAAAAGAGAAAAGAGGGAAGGGAATATATAATTTTGTTATAGATTTTATTATTTTCTTCCTCTTTGGATTTAATTTTCTCTTCGCTGTTTTAGTTTCCTAAGGTGGAAACCTGGATAACTGATTATAGGTCTTTGTTTTCTAGTACTTGCATTCAGTGTTATAAATTCTCTCTAAGTCTTGCAGTTGTTGCACCATACCAATTTAGGTAAGTTGTTGCACCATACCAATTTAGGTAAGTTGCGTTTTCCTTTCCCTCTCATTGAAAATATTTCTAAATATTTTAAGATTTCTAAATCTTTTAAGATTTCTTCTTTGACTTGCATGTTACTTAGAATTGTGAGTTTTACCATTAAGAAACAACAGGTTCTCATAGTAAATATGGAAAAAACAACAACAACAAAAAATCCAACAAAACCCCTTCGTGCTTCTGGCAGGGGGATGGGAAAGGGACTGTTTTGAAATACATCAGAGCATTCTGTTCTTAACAGTCTGTTACCCGGGAGAAATTATCTAACCAGAACCTAACCTGCAGGCATTTCCTCAGGTCAGAGTCATATAGTTGCCTGGGAACAGCCACTCTTCCTTCCAGTCCCAGCTCACCAGTGGCTTCTCCATATCCACCAACCGCTGTAGCCCCAGCATTACATACTCATAGCTCACTGTGCTTTCTGCCCACAGCTCTTCTACCACTTGTACTTACACCTTGGCATACTTATGTCTGTCACGTTGGTCTTCTCCATCAGAATATAAGCTCTGTGAGGGCAAAGGTGGAGCCTATTTCAGTCACTATTTAATCTCTTGTACTGAGGCTGTCATGCAGTAGGTGTTCAACAAAGGTTTAGGGAATGAATGAATGGGAAATAGATAATTTTTAATCATGAAGAACTCTAGCACTGCGTGAACTGATCACATGTAGGCTCACCTCCCCCGACCACCTTTGTACTCCACCCTCACACCTCACCGTTCCCAGCCCACACCCTACTCATCCTCGTTCCACATGGCCTCAGCTGGCCTGGACCTCACACTGAGTCTTCCGGGATTGGATTTGTGGAGAACAAATACTCCTAATCCAGACAGGCCTCCCTTGCCCAGGAATTGGTCATAGACATAGAATTCTGCGAATCTGATTTCCCCAGGCCCTGGGCTCCTCCCCAAGCTGCTGCCTCTGGTGAGGCCTCTGGACAGGAGCCAGGACTCTGCCAACCTCAGGGTCTTTTGCCTCCCACACTTTTCAGCCACCCTCAGCTCATAATCTCACCTTCAAGATGTAAAAATACATTTCAAGGCACTAACTGGGGAGGTCATTACTTCAAAGACCCTCTTGGCAAATTCTTTTATTGGTCCCAGTTTAAAAAGCCAGAGTCTTCATATAAAGGGGCTTCTTAAAGCAAAGCCCACCTGTGAAAATACTGCCCTCTTTAGGGATCCAGCCAGGCAGACAAGGGCAGGCACCAGGCCCCTCAGCTGCTCCCAGAGGAAGGGTGGAGAGGAGGCTCAGAAGAGCTTAAGAAATGGTCTTTTCCTAGAGAAAAAGAAAGTCTTCCTGGCCAAAAACTCCAGATGGGAATTAACACTTTCAGGACCTACTCAGGCTAGTAATAGCGTTCTGGACCCAGGCAGCAGCTCTGATGACTTCTTAATAAGAATTCAGTGCACCAGTAGGGCGTGACCATGCCAAAAACATTTATGTCTCCCTGCCCAGCCCTCTGAATATAACTCCCACTGAGGAGGAAGTGGTTGAATAAAAATCTCTGGCTCTTTTGCCCCCATATACAAAGGTCCCTAGGCCTGTTCCATCATGACATTGGTCCCTCCACTCGGGTTGACATGGAAAAGCTATCTGTTATAAGCCTCCACCTCCCTTTGGGGTACCATCTCCAACACTATGCAGCTCCAGCTGCAGCCCCTACTCCTCTATCCCATTCACTGCCAATCAGGGAAGTACACACATTGATAGTCTCTTTATCACTCTTACTTTCCCTTCTATGTTAGTACACTTTATGTTGCTTTAACAAAATACCTTAGACTCAGTACTTTATAAATAAAAGAGGTTTATTTAGCTCACAGTTTTTGAGATTGAAAGTCCAAGATCAGACAGCCCCATCTGGTAAGCCTTTGGTGAGGGCTTTGTACCATGTTATCACAATGGCAGGGACATATGCAGAAGAGATCCCATAGCAAGGTAGCCAGGGATTCAGGATTGGCTTTGGTCTTTTTATGTCAACTTGTTCTTCTAAGAACTTACTCAGATTGGGAAACTAGTACTAATCCCTCCTGAAGATGGTGCTCCCATGGTCTGATCACCTTGTACTACACCCACCTCCAAAAGGGTATACCACCCATAATTTCACTATATTGAACATCAAGCCTCCAGTATACACTCTTGAAGGTCAGAGCAAATCAAACCATAGCATCTTCAATCCATGGTAATGTGGCTTCTATGTCCACCACTTTCTTGAAACTGCTGTTTCCAAGGACCTCTCTTTTTCGCTAACTCCAATTTTGGCAACATCTGGTCTTGTCCCTCTGTTCTGAAATGCTCCTTTTCCTTTCCTTTCTTAGCTCAGCACACCTGGAGCTGGCTCCTGGTTGCCCCTTCTCATTCTCTGTTGTGGGCCTTCTTCAGGCTGTTCTGGATTTTCCTCTTTTTTAATCTCATTCTACACTCTCCCTGGGTGATCTCATCACTTCTGTGGTTTCAGTGACTCTAGGATCTTTGTCTACAGGCCAGATCTCTCTCTTGGATTTCAGACTTACATATTCATTCATTCACTCATTCATTTTCAATTATGCCTTCTCTTACTCACTCACTCAACAGATTGAACTCTTAACATGTGCCAAGCAATGGTCTCAGGGTCAGAACAGATTAAGTCTTCATACTTGGTCAGTTTACCAATATAAAGGCAACACAATATAACCCCATGTGTAAGAAAACAAGGTAATTCTCTATACAATAAGTGCCAACAGATTACTAGGCCAGTATGACTGGGGGTCAGGGAGCTTGCAGCAGTCAGGCTCAAATCAGAAGGCAGAGATGTTGTGGGTCTTCAGAAATAAGGAGCATATAATAGGAATAAGATACTTCACAACTGGGAAATCTAGGGGAGCAAAGGCCCTAAATGAAGAGTCACAAGACCAAAAGAAAGTTTCTAATCAGCCCCCTGCAGCTTGACATGCCCAGCCAGGAGGGAACCTGAAGAAAGTCCATGGAGACGTCTGTTGGCAGCAGGTGAGCTCAGAGTTGAGAAGAAGAGTTCAGAGAGCCCTCGGGTCTCACTTGGAGTATGGAAGTTTGCTAACTGGTCTCCCTGATATTTTCTTTATGTCCTTCCAAGGTTTCATTCACAGCATAACCCAAGCAGCACTGAAAGGGAGACCTAGCAAGACATGATATATGCTTATAATACCAGTACTCTTGGGGGCTGAAGCAGGAAGATCACAAGTTCCAGCCCACCATGGACTACTTAGCAACTTAGTGAGACCTTGTTTCAAAATTTAAAATAAAAGTGGGAAAGGCTGGGGATATAACTCAGTGGCTCAGTAGGAAGGCACCAGGTTCAGTCTTCAGCCTCCCCCTTCCCCCTCCGAAGCTGACCTAAACATGTCACTCCTTTTTGTAGAACTCTTCTACTCCCCATGACCTCAAAGGCACAGTCAAGATCCTTCACAGGGCCTGTGTGCTGACAAGACAGGCCCTGCCTGCCACACCAACCTCCTGTGTTTCCCCTCTTTCTCATAGCACCTGTCCCGTTCCAAGCTCACCCGGGAAATCCAGGAGAGGGAGGACTCACTTGCTTCTCATGCTCTCTCTCTCTTCCTCTGTTCTCCAACATTCTTTTCCCAGTTAATTCTTATCTTGCAGGACTCAGTTCAGACACCTCCTCCTCTAGGAAGCTTCTGTGACACCCACCCACACACATCTGGGTCTTCTTATGTTCCCTGAGATCCCAGATTTCCATCTCTTGGTCTTATTTCACTCTCAGGTAGCTACTGGCTTGCCTGCCCAATGTGCTTCACTTGATTGTAAATGCCGTGCCTGGGGCAGGGAACGTGCTTCAAAAGTATTGATTGAATTAACAAAGGTTTATGAGAGCTGTTTGATAAAACATCAACATAATATAATGTTCATGCAAAAAGTACACAAATTTTTGTATATAGTGATATCACAATTTATAAAATAAATAGAAAACTGCATGCACAGTCAAATAAGAAGGGTAGAAGGAAATAAATACAATTGCTAATACTGATTCACCTTGTTAATACCTATTTACCTTCAGCTAGTGAGATTGAGTGACTTTTCTTCACTCTACATCTCAGTTTCATACTGTTCTTTGAAGTTAAAAAAAAAAAGTTTTACCATTAAAGTTTTTTTGAAGAGCAATAAATTGCTCTCTTACCACCCAGCTCTATTTTTACATTCACATTCCTTCCTAACCACATTTGTTCCTTTCTTCCAAGAATGAAGAGCTCTGTCTTGGACCAGGGAAGCCAAATTTTCCCTTTCAGTAGGAGTTGACTGACCTGACTTCCCTCTGTCATCTGCTCTCAGATACCATCTGCCAGAAAATGTGTTCCTAGTCCTTCCTAATTTGTCTCGCTTTGTATAACAAAAAGTAATCATGCATCAGCACAGAGTTCTGATGGGTATTAATAGAGACATAAATGGTCCAGGTATGGGCTTCCAAATCTTGTTTTCAATGACTATCTTTTTCCAGAATTCCCAGTGGGTATTTAAGCATAGCAGATAAAATAAAGCAAAGGAACTTTTTATTCCAAGCTGGAATTTTGTCCAAAACCCCAATGTAGTACTGAGCCAGTTCTTCCCTGGTCAGCCAGGGAGACCTTGTTTCCAGTGAGCACAACCTTAGATCCTAACACCCTCATCAAATGAGGGAGGGCAAACCTGAGCACTCCTGCCCAGGGAAGAAGAGGATGCATGGTGCACATGGTAGATTTGGCCATAAACCCCCAAGCCTAGGTCTCTAGGCAGAGACAGAAGTAAGGCTATCTCCATCAGATTTACCCAACTTACTCATCTAGTGAAAGTAGATAACTACACAGAGACTGAACACAGGAGAGAAAGTGGACCACAGTTCTGGCAATTGAGGACCAAACATTGATCCCGAGTATCCTCGCTATGGGAGAAGGAAGAAAGGAAACAATAAGAGAGAAGCCTAATGATCCCTCTAGAGAGCAATAGCAAATTGACTTTTTACATTTTTTTTTCAGATTGAGCTCATTCTGAAATCTGGTTTCTTTACTTTTTAAGGTTAAACTTATTGTACAATTTAGCTATACCAGTATGATTAGATTCATCGTTGGGAATTTGTACCTGTACATGGTATGTTTTTTGATTCATCTTTCTCCTCAATCCCCTCCCTTCCTTTCAATCCTTCTTCCCTTCCTTGTTTACAAAGCTTTGTTTGCATTTTATCCTTTTTTATCATTTTTTCCTTTTTCCTTCCCTCCTTTCCCCCTCCCCCTCCCTAGTTCCTCTTTCCTTTTGAAAAATTTCTTCCTATTTCACAATATCTATTGTACATTTTGGTCCTTATTTACTCTTTCAGTTCCTCACACCAGGGAGACAATGTAATGTTTACACATGTGTGTCCAATTTATTTCACCTAAAAATGTCTCAAATTTATCCTTCTTTATGTCTGAGTAGTACTCCCTTGTACAAAAGAAACCACATATTTTTTATCCATTCTTTGAGTGATGGACATTTGGATTGTTTCCAAGACTTAGCTATTAAAACTGTGCTGCCATAAACACGGGTGCACATATGTCTGGTTTCTTTAGATTCACCACTCTCCATCTTTGCTTTGGTCTTATTGTACCTTTGCTCATCAGAGGATTTCCTTAAAAGCTTTAGCTAAAATCATTTGACATAGCTTCCTGTCCCTCTTAGAATTCCTTCCATTTTGCCATTTTTAATCACTTCATGTCATGTTAAGACTTTTGGATTTGATCATCCTAGGAAAAGGTTGATTTGAAAGTTACCAGCCAGTAGATGGTTGGGGTTTAGTGCCCCGAAAAAAAAGTTCTAGCATCAATTCACCCCTCTTCTTCTTTCATGATCTTAGATGGCTATTAGAACAGAGCTCACATGCAGACCTTGTGGCCTCATGTCCATTGCTGTCCCCCTCCCAGTTGTACTCAGGGGCTCACTCTCTTCCCCTATCCAAATGCCCACTGAGCCACACAGCTCTCCTCAGTCACCTGTGAGCTCCAGCGTATATGTATTTCCTCTTCCCTCTGCTACAAACACCCTGTTCCCAATGGCTTTCCTCCTCAGAGGCCCAGCCCTGAGTCCTCTCTGTGCCCTTTGCTGACCAGAAGCAGCCTCATGATTTTGTGTGGTCCCACTGCACTTTGTGTCTCTCTTTTGGCGCTTGCCTCAGTGGCCAGTGTTGTCAGAGCTGATGTGTACTGTGTTTTGCCTCCCGCTCTAGACTGGAAGCTCCTTGAGGGCAGAGACTGTCTTGTGTTCACTCTCTATTTTCCAAGGACCTAGCACTGTGCCTTATACTTCACAGATGCTTAATAAATGTTTGTGCAAGAGAGAAGAAAAAAGAATAGGTAGGGTGGGTTGAGATGTGTGGCAAGGACAGTATCATTAGGATGCCACTGCAATAGTTTAGTGAAATATAGCAATTTAAATTCAAACAACAATTTGAATGTATGCGTCATTTCATGCCCTGAAAATTTGATCTCCCAATTCATATGTTAATAGAGGTTGCAGGTGGCAATTTGGGGGTGGATTAGACAAGACCTCATAAGTAGACTGATAGATTATAGAAGGAGGGCTTCTACAAGGAAGGGAGCCCTCTTTCACATGCTTCTTCCATCTCTGTATGTGATGTCCTTCACTATTTTGTGATGTACCCATATGGGAAATGATATAGGACTTCCAAATGACATAGGGGAAATATAACTCCCAACCTGTTAAATGTCTGATATGCCAAGTTTGTGCTCTGTACAATCAAAGAATGAATTTGAATGAATAAAAGAGGTTAAAAGTAGGAAATATTTATTGAGGGAAAGATAGCTTTTGCCTAAGAGAGAAAGAAGGAGGCCCAGAAAGGGCATTGCCAAGGACCCCACTTTTTAGGAGATATTTTATAGAGCACATTCATGTGGGTACAACATTGATTAAAGCTATGATTAACCAGTAAGATTATAAGTATTGCTGCTTAGGTAATATCGATCTAATGGTGAAGCAAGTGACGTAGCAAATGTATATGGAAAGAATAAGGAGGTTTTAGGAAGGGCTGAGTCTGGGGCTCTTGGTCACCCACTGAGGTGATTGATGTCTATCTAGACTTTATTAGACCAAGTGTCATCACTTATCTTAGGCCTTGGGACAGCATATAGGCCTGGTCATTTTGTCTTTATCTCGAGGCCTGGCCTCTAACAGATGTGCCTCTGGCCACTGTTGTAATGAGTTTTCATTTTTGCCACTGACTCTCTTCAGGGCCCAGTTCTATCTGACTGCCTATAATGTTTCTCCTAACTCAGCTGTCTGTAATAGTCCCCCTTCCGAAGAGAAACCCCTAACTGCTATGAAGAGGCAAGGAGTGATGACTGCTCTGGGTTCTTCAGGCTGAGTGGGGTCATAATTGTGATCAGCAGTCAGATACTCTCTAAAGGGTCTATCTAAAGCCCTTTGATAGATGCTGGGTGTTCTCATCTTGAAGAAGCACATAGCCTGGAGAAGACAAGGGCAAAAAGCAGTTATATATGTATGGATCAAATAATAGGATCAACAAGACTATTATGAATATAACCAACCAATGTTTTCACAAGGAGGATCCAGTAATAGCCTCCCTCAAGGAGGATAAAGCAAAGGTCCAGGGAATTTTAGAATCTGACATGGCATTAACTTGTCATTTACTATCTTGAACAGTGATTGAGATATTAGCAGAAGAATACAGAATTTAGGTTTTATAATTGTACAAGTACCCCCTTATGCTGCTGTTAGATTGTTAAATGCCATCCAACTTTGGAGGATGGCTTGCCTCATTAATTGCATTTTTTCATGTAAGAGAGAGAGAGTAATTGAGGTGTTATTTAAGGCCCACTGAGTATAGCTAGCTAAGGCCTTGATGTATTGTATGACATCCTCTAATCATAGGGATGAAATAAATATAGAAACCAAACGGTCATACCAGTGAAATACTCCTAAACCATCAATGTCGTAGATGGGGTAAGTTTGTAGGTTTGTCAATATTTTTTACATTACTGCCTTGTAACCATGTAAATCCCAGTGTGCATCTCTCTATCTATCCAAGGGGTAGCCAGGGCCACAAATTGGTTCTGCAGGACCAGTACTGATTGCCACTGGGGCCTTCCCATCTAATTCTAGGGTCATTAAACAAATTTGTTGTAAACTAGTCTTTGATCTGTAAAGTTATGGTATGTATATGCTGTTGGAGGGGTGCATATCCCAAGTATGTAGTAGATTTAGGCCAACGAAAATAAAAGTGATTTTTTCTTGTTCTCAACATAAGGGGGCCTTTTTACTAAGCTGTCTTATAGTTGGATTTAGTACATATAATTGTCCAATATCTGAAAATAGTCATCTTTATATCTGGTTGTTTGCTTTCAGGATATGACCCTTACTCTTATTTAATAAAGGTTCTACTAGAGTCTATAGAGATTTTAGTGGCATTTTTAGAAAAAATTTTGATCATGTCTAGGATCATTAAGGGTAGTTTATAGGCCACTCAGTTACCTTGTAACAGTGGGCTAAACTATGGACCACTGAACCTTTTTTATGTCTCATCAGTGTAGTCTTGTCAGTTATGCTAATCATCTCTTTGAAGTGAAGATATCTACCAAGATGTACTTGTCAAGGGGAGCAGGCCACATATCTATCAAGATGTTTGTTGTAAGGAGTCTGCATATTTCTGTGCCCCAACTAGAAAGGAATTTCACTCCCCTTTAAGTAGTAAAGTAATTAGTAAAAAGGCTAAGAATAACATCTTAGATCACTTATCTGAAGATTTGTTTCCTTTCTGAGCAAGAATTTTAAGTAATCTGTGGGTTCACAGGAGTATTTGGCTGGTTGCTCACATCCAGCAACAGTCTCTAGTTTCCAGGGCTTGAGTCAGGTGTGGTCTATCCAGGAATCCAGGCCCGCTACCTTGACAGCTGATGGAATTGACAGGGTCACAGTGTATGGTCCTTTGCAAGCTGGTCCTAGGGAAGGAGATGAGGAGGGGAGAGACTTTATCAGTACTAAATCTCTGGGCTGGAATATGGGATTTTTCTTCTCTTTAGACTGAGCTTCTATTAGCTGTTGAAGAGCCTGTTGGAATTTAGCCAGTGAGGTGAGATCTTTTAGTAAGGCATTTGTTTTTCTATAAAAGAGAAAATCATTAGTGAGAAAAGGGTACCCATAAACCATTTTGAATGAACTGGGGCATAGAATTTGATGAGAGCTAATGGAAGTAAGCAAGGCCTCCATAAGTGTGTTTCTTGAACCATTTTGTGACAATGTCTCTTTAGGATCTCATTTTTTAATTTTCTCAATGATTGTGGTCTACAGGCACAGTGGTGATGATAAAGAATTCCCAGTATCTGAGAGACACCCAGTGTGACTTTTGCTTTTAAAGAAGGACTGTGTATTTTATCTCACGGCTGCAAAGTTGTGCCTTAGATCTAGAGACCTTATAATCTTCCTCTGCTAGAAAATTCAGCAGAACAGGGGTGCCTTGGCTAGAAAGCTCTTTTGAGGGGGCACATTACAGTATATCACCAACATATTGTAAGACTGTGACTGGGGAAAATTTAAAACATGCCTAATCATAGGAAATGACTTGCCCAAAGAGATCAGGCTTTGAGATGCATTTGAACCAGGGCAGTTTTTATTATTCTACCTATTTAACCTTTAGTTATCCATACTTTTAGGACTTATGAAAGAGGCAGCATACCAGACCTGGGTGTATATATATTAGAGTATTCAAATATGAGAAAATATCTCTCCCCAGGAAGGAAACTGGACATTTAGGCATAATTAAAAAGGAATGTGTAAAAAGAAAGCCATCACAGTTATAGCCTAAGGACTGTGAGAAATGGTGAGTTGCCTCCTCCCTAGTGACTCCTTTCACTGAGGTATGGCAGCTGGAAGGAAGGCCAGGGTTGAAAAAAAGGATCAGCCACCACCCAGCAATAGGCTGATTTCTTTTCCCTCTTAGTCATGATTACCTGGGACTCCTTCATGGAGCTGACAATCTGGCCAGAGGGAGAAGGCAGAGTCCTCCAGTGCCCTTTAGTCTCAGGACCAGTTGGTAAGATGGGTCTGAGCTCTGGGGCCTCCACTTCAGAGCATAGTCTGATGTCCAGTGGTCATCTTTGTAGTCAGGGGATGGCAAAGGAGGTCTCTTATTGCAGTCTCTTCTAAGGTGGCCTGGATTTCCATAGAAGTAGCAGGTGAGTTTAGTCATCAAGCTCTTCTTGGAGTCCTGAGACTCAATCTTAGGGTCTATTCCTTTTAAGGCTATAACAAAGGCAGCCATTTTTTCTTGGTCTCTTTGTTTTCTCCCCTTGGCTTCCTCTTGTCTCAGTTTAAAATACTGAGGAGCCAATTTTTATTAAAGTATCAAGTGAGCTATCTGGAGGAAAAGCTATCTTTTGTAGCCTTTTCTTAATATCTAGAGTTGACTGGGTAATAAATTTGTCTTTAAGAATAATTTGTCCTTCTGTTGAATCAGGATCCAGGGATCCAGACATTGTTTATCAATGTCTTTTGTAAACAATCTAAGAAGGCAAAGGGATTCTCATCTCTTTCCTGATGGGTATTCAACAATCCAAAATAATAGAAGGGCTTAATTTTTGTCCTTCTTAGACCTTTAAGAAAACATGTCTGAAAATGTCTCTTATTCTAATCTCTCATCTGGTTAGTAGGCCAGTGGGGGTCTTTTATATGGACTTCTTCATCTCCAATAGGAACCAGTTGTTCCCCTGGTTGTCTGTCTTCTGACCTTTTAAAATTAATATGATATTAACTCTAAGTGTAATAGGAGCTTATACTGCTGCTTGTCTCTCACTAAAAATCAATGTTTGATTTAAGTAACATCACATTTTTCTAATCCAATTTATAAGTCTGAATAAGTCTCCTAAAGACCTCAGTGTACTTATCAGAGTCATCTGAAAAATTTCTAGATCTTGTTTGATCTCTTTAATGTCACTGAGAGGAAAGGACATATGAATATGGGGTACAGCCAAATTTGTCATTTATTCGTGTGGTTTATATTCACATTTTGAATACAAATAAGGTTTTTTTTCTTAATGCAAAGAAAGTCTGAACATAAGGTAATTTTGATCATTTTCTCTCTCTCCCTTATAGTATAATTTTAGTTGTGAGATACTACCATAATGAGTATTTCCCTCTATTTTTTATTTTGGCTCTAGGGGGTAGAGATACCATGCACAGGTGAAGGAAGATATTAAACGATTCTTTTTCAACATGTAACATTTCCCAATGCTTAGGAATACATTCCAAAGGAGTCAGAGATTTTGACATTGGGTCTCTCGTCTGAAATGCAACAGAAAGAATTGGCATCCCTTTTGATTTTATTCCATTTCTATATCTTCAAGTCATCCCCCGATGTGACCTGCTCCAGAGAAAGTGGCTGCCATATGGAGAGTAGAAGATAGGCTGGGCCAGACTAGCCACCTTTTACCAGCTCACAGCCCTATCTTCTCCAGGAACTTGAATTTTTAACTTCAGTGGGTATTTTTAAAAGCACAGACTATAAGTGATTTTAGTTGTAACAGTCATATTTAAAGAAGAAAGAATTGCTAGCAAAAAAAATAATCAAAAGATCTAAACCTCTACTCTCCAATTCTGTGAAAGAGAATGAGAAAAAGATCAAGGGGAAAATTGGAGCACTTTTCACCCAACAAAGGAGATCATATCTAGAGATAAGATAGAGTCAAGTAATGGCTCAGAGAAATATTGCCCTGGGCCCTAGTGCAAAGAATCCTACAAAGCATCTGTGTTATCTTCCTAATCATCTAGGCAATCTTCCTTAGCAGCAAGACAAGGCTAAGTTTTATTTAAAGTCCACTCTAAACCTTCTGTGTCTCTGAAACTCACAGGTAAAACTTATACTCAATGCCCAGCAACCACAACTTACATGTTAGAAAAGACATCTTTATCAGTTTTCTGCATGCATGTGAAAAAAGAGAAAGGCTGACTAAAACCCCTTTTTTACTTTTAGCTAGCATATGTAAGGCACAAGTGTAAACTGTTTCTCTGCTAGCTTTTTTTTGTCTATGGAAGGCAAATAGTGGTTGTAAGCTACCTCAGTCTGATGTCCTGGAGGGAGGGATGGTTTAGCAAAAAGGTGGATTTAGCTAACCAAGGAGTTCAAAAGTTAACTCTCAGTGAGTTGGGTGAGTTATTGAGACAGTTTGTTGTTGAGTCACCACTCTCAGCCTGGAAAGGTGAGAATGAGGAAGCTCAAGAGCTAAGATTGCCTCTTCACTAGTGGAAAATCAGATAAGGAAAGAAACTGAGGCAAAACAGGCTCCACATTTCCTCTTAGGTATAGAGGGACAATCAGAGCTAATCTCTCTCAGTGAAATCTGCCCCCACATCTTAAGAACAGTTGCCAGCTTATTGTCTTTTTACTGGCATTTGGGGGTCTCATGATTTATTAATAGGCATGTATATTTTTTTACATATGAAATAGATTTTATAAAAAGACCCATTTTACAGCATTTTATACCAAGGCCCACTAGGGGGCACTCTAGCACTGCTTTTCACTAGTGTTGCTGTCTAAAATGATAACATACCATAGCAATCAACAGGTCAAACAAGGAACACTAGTAGGTAAGTCCAAATGTAGCATATACAAAACAGGAAGACAAGACCGTGCCTGAAAAAGCACAATGATTTTACATTGTAATTTTCCCATGTTGTCAACTTAAATTTATCATTATTTTTAAGAGAACAATGAGTAAAAGAGACAAGGCATAAAAATTCAACACATAAACAACTGGCAAACAAAGCTGACAATTTTTGACTACCTAAATGAGTCACAATCTAGAATCTATGAAAGAAAAGCAAACTTATCTCCATCAGAGTATCCTACTGGGGCCTCCAAATATGATATGGGAAACAATCTAGGACCTCTAACTGATATAAGGATAGGCCAAGTTAGTTTTCTCCAAAATCAAAGAGATAACTTTAAGGAACAAAGAGGATTAAGAGTAGGAAATATGTATGGAAGGAAAGGTAGTTTTGCCTAAAAGAGACAGAAGAAGTCCTGGAAAATGGGTTGCTGAGGGCCCCACTTTTTAGGGGAAGCTTTACATGGGTACAAGGTAGATTAAAGCTATGATTAACCAATAAGATTATAAGGATAGCCACTTAGGTAACCTTGATCTAATGGTGAAACAAGTGACATAGCAAGTGTATATGGAAAGAACAAAGAGCTTTTTAGGAAGGGCTGAGTTTGGGGGTTTTGGTCACCCACTGAGGTGACTGATGTCTATCTAGACTTTATTAGATCAGGCCTTGGGGAAACATGTAGACCTGGTCATTTTGTCTTTATCTCGAGGCCTGGCCTCTAACAGATGTGCCTCTGGCCACAGTTGAAATGAATTTTCATTTTTTCCACTGATTCTCTCCAGGACCCAGTCCTATATGACTTCCTATAATATTTCTACTAACTTAGCTGTGCAGATACTAGTGCCATGCCTTTGGATTTCCCAACCTCCAGAACCCTGAGCTAAATAAATCTTTGTTCTAGTACAAACAGAATTTGGAAACTGCAAATCAAATAAAAGTTTTGAAAAAATAATTTTGCTACATAAAGTCTTGTCTTTTGGGGTACTAGCCACATCACTCAGGGATTCCAAAGACCTACCTAGGGGCTTTTTATGTATTCTCATGAATCTGTTCATGCTGTTGATCACACGTTGTGATCTAAAATATAAATGCTGCTAATGGTGGCCACTACCTTCCACTTCTACACATGGCCCCCACCAAGTACAGTGCTAAACTATGTGCTTAAATTGTACCCTCTTTCTCTGAGCCACACCAGCAAGCCCAGGGTTTCCTCAGCATTCTACCTTCCTCTTATTATCTTCTCTTCCCCCAATGCTATTCCTAAGAATTCTTGGCAACTAATGTGTTCAATTCAAACTGTGTTGAGATAGTTCAAAAATCACCAAGGTGACATAAATCTTTCTTACCAAGACAGTTGTGTCATTGTACAATTTGTGTGTTTCCTGAAACTATTATAAGATTTGAAGTGATAAAGATATCTTTTCTATGCTAATGAGATGAATGGTGTTTGGGAGGTTCTAGATAACCTCAGGAAGGAGAATCATCATTAGGAATGAGGCAGGAAGAAAGGGTGTGATAAAGCTGCCTGGGGAGTAAGTACGACCTGTTACAAAATTCCAGGAAACATGCACAGAACTGTTCTCAAAGCTCAGTAGGTAGACTTCTTGAGAGATCCCATGATGTGTGGAATGCATCAAAAGGAGACAAGACACCATGAAGAGCTTGCTAACATGCCACTTCACATTAGCCTGCCCTAGATTGTCTAGGGTGTACTTTTATTTTTCCTGTTTATTTTATTTTTAATTTTTGTTTCTTAGCCCAAACTTGCTCTGCAGAATCAGTATCTCCCTTACTCTACCTCTTTAATTTTTCCTACCTCAAATAAATGTGACACTTTGCTACCATTTTGCTTGTTTTGTTCTATTCTTTGTTCAAAATAGGAAGAACCTAGAAATTACCTCTGGAATGAGACCCCAGAGTTCAAAATCTGGTAATAGGAAGACCAAGTATGATTAGAAGTTTGAGATTTTTTTGCCCTGACTTCCACTTTATGAGGAAGGGAGAATTACTGAGGACTGACCTGGCCACCCATGTAAAATGAAGCCAAAAGACCAAAAAAGGCAGGTTTAGGAGAGTTTCTGGATACTTAAACATGAAGAGGCTCCCTGAAAATTGTTCACTCACAAAGGGCATGGACACTCTGTAGCCCTGCCTGCATATATTATGCATGTTTAAACAAGTTCCTCTTTATCCTTTGTTACACCTTTTATAATAAATAGGTAAATGTAAAGTCTTTGCCTGAGTTCTGTGACCTGTTTTAGCAAATTAGTCAAATTCAAAGGAGTCACAGGCATAACTATTTATTGCAGGTAGGGCAGAAGCACAAGTTACAATCTAGAACTTGTGATTTCTATCTGAAGTGGGGGCAGTCTTGTGGGATTGAGCCCTTAACCTGTGGGATCTGATACTATCTCCAGATAGATAGTCTCAAAATTGAATTAAATTATAGGACACCTAGCTGGAGAATTGCTCAGTGTGTGGTGAGAAACCACATACATCCGATGTCAAGCGTTGTATTGAGTGGTGTGTGGGAGTAGAGAGAAAAAACAATTTGGTTTTTCTCCTTTATGGTATGTGGGAAGGATGTATCTTCCCTGGGCTCCTGAAACATTATACAACTTTGTAAAAAGAGCTTACTTCTTAGATAGTGTGAAACTTTCATAAATTTTGCTATGCTTTCAAAAATGCACAATGCTACAAAGATACGTACATTTGGAAAATGTAGAAAATCAGAGAAAAATATATTTGTAGTTTCACTATTCACATTAACACTGTAAATGTTTTTCCTGGGCATATTTTTCCCTCAATTCAGAGGAAAACTATTTTTACAGTTTTATATCCTCTTGTGTCTGTGTATTTTTCCACTGATACACTGTAAAGTGACCATCAGCTACTGTTGGTTATCTAATTATTTCCACTTTACTAGTATAAATAATGTGTGCTACTCATCCTTAAAGACATCTGCCTTATTTATTATTTCTTTGTAATAAATTTCCAGAAGTAGCATTGCTGATAGAAATATATGAAAGTTAATGTTGATTGTCAACTCAATTGACTGGGACAGCTTCTAAAAGAGTAGTAAAGTACACTGTGGGCACATTTGGGTGGATCATGGGAACATGGTGTTGGGAATTATATAAGTGATCTCTGTCTCCTTCCTCTCTGCCCTCTTCCCTATGTCTCTGCCTCCTGACTGCCCTGAAGTGAGCAACCACATACATCCTTGCTCTACCAAGACCTTTGCCATAATGTTTCTGCCTTAGAGCCAAATGACCATGAACTGAAACCTCTAAAACCAAATAAACCTTTTCTCCTTTAAGTGCTGTATGTCAGGTATTTTATTTTAGCAGTGGAAAAGTGATTAGTACGGAAAACTGGAAGCAAAGGGGTCATTGTTGACTACGTGGTTCAGAGGCATTTGTAATGGGCTTGTGGGAGAAATTTGCAAAAGTTTGGAGAATTTGGGGTGTAGAAAATCTGAACGCAGCAACCAGAGCCTCAATGGGCAATTCTGATATGAGTTCAGAAGACCAGAATGTTCATAGCAAAGTGAATAATAACAACTGTGCACTGAGGTCTCAGGTGGGAACACAGACTTTGTTGGGAATTGGACTAGAGGCCATTTGTATTACATTTTGGCAAAGAATTTGTCTGCATTTTTGTCCATGCCCTAAAACTTTGTGAGATGTTGAATTTGAAGGCAACAGTCTAATTGACTTGGGAGAGGAAATGTCAAGAAAATCCAGTGTTTAAGCTGTGGCATGAATAGTGCTGGCGGCAGTTACCCAGATTTATAGTGAGAATCAGGAGCAAAAAGCAGAGGCAAAAGGTTTGAAAACTTACAATTTGATCAAAAAAGAAACACATGTAAATTTGGGGCCAAAGAAGGTGTGTTTGCTGAACCATTGCTATCATTTAAAAAGAAAAACAGACACTTCACACTGGGACAAGAAGTAGGCCCTGAGGGCATCTCAAGACCCACCAAGATTCTACCTAGCACAGGCTCAAGGCTGTGAAAGTATAAAGTCAACCTACCCTCGACAGAAATCGTGAGCCAAAGTAAATATTTTCTTCTTTAAATTGTGTATGTCAGATATTTTGTTCCAGCAAAGGAAAAGTGACTAACAAAAAAAGAGTATAAGTCTTTAGAAGGCTCTTGATATGTAGAGGACAAATTTCTTTCTAGAAAGCTATTACCAGTTTATACTCCAGCCAGTTATGAACAACAATATCATATCACTCTTGCAAGCACTGTATTGTAAATCCTTAGCTTGATAAGTGAAAAAAGACAACTCATTGTTATAACTTGCATATTTGAGTACCAGTTCTTAAAAAGTCTTATGTGTATTTATTGACTATTTTTCCTGCAAATGTTTTCTGACAACTGTGTTTCAAAGCTGCTATGGTTTGTGTCTGGATGTCCCCCTAAAGCCTCATGAAGTCATGGGGAGGGTTTCTAAAGTTTTTTATTGATCCATGATCCAATGCTGGGATTACGGGTGTGAGTGCTACACCCGCTCTGGGGCGGATAGTTTGCATACAATATAAGGGAGGGACAGAGTTTGCTCTGGGCCACTCCTCCCTTTTTGCTCTTTTTGCTTTTGCTGTCTTCCACCACCATGAACTGTTGCCCTCTGCCATGTGCCACCCTGCCTTGGAGCCAGCCAAGTATGGGCTGAAACTTCCACAAACTGTAAGCTAAATAAACCTTTCCTTCTTTTATTCTGGGTGTCAGGTATTTGGCTCAGCAATGAGAGAACAGTAACTGAGACAAATTTTTTTATATGTTAAGAATATTAGATTTTTACCATGTTTGTTGAAGTTATTGTTCAGTATCCTAAATTGTCCATGTACATTTGTAAATAGTGTCTCTTTATCTAGGATGTGTATTTTACAATGCTGCTTAAACTGTTTAAATGATATTGGTTGGTTATAAAATATCTGAAAAAAATTGTATTTATAAATCTCTTCCTATAAGCTTAAGATGTTTTCCTTTGCATTTTGATACTGTAGTGCTTGGAGCATTAAACATCAGTGGGTCTTGGGGAGAAAGAGATGGCTTACTCTAGAGCAGCTGTGGAAAACCTATGGCAAGTGTGCTGCAAGTGGGCTGTTTGCTATCATTGAAAGCCCTAAAAGGTTTGCCATCACTGCTTCAGAGGGTAACTTGAAAAGTGACTATATGCAAAAATGTGGTTTTGGTACAAGGAAACCACAAATGGTAGTGCAGCCCCTGGGAGTACGAACAGCAAAAGTTTGTCACCTTCCTTAAGTTGGAAGGTGCATAGGTGATAAGAGATATGGAAACCTAGAAACAAGGAGGGCAGTGTGGAAGGGCTCCTCTCTGGGAACTGTGACCTGAGAGAAGGGACAACTAACCTATGGTACTTGTGTAAGGAGGATACTGGAACCAACCTCCCTTTGGGCTCTTGCTGCGATCCTCCATTAGTTAAACCCAAGTAGAAGTAGGGTGTCTTATTGTAAATAAAGTGACCAAAGGTCAGCCTTCTGAGACCAAAGCACTAAGTGTATCTGGAGGGGAATTTGAAAGGTGTCAGTCAAAAAGATTCCTCACTTTTAAGAAGTTAACCTTTAACTCTCAACAGTAGAAACTGGCCTTTTTTGATCCTTTTTGTCTTTAATTCTCCTATTTCTGATGTCTTAGGTAATTTAGGCTATGCATTGTTTAATAGTATAAGACTAATTTTATTATCTACATAGCTTGCATTTATGCTTGCAAATTTCACCTGTAAGGTGAGAGTATAAATAAAATGAACTGACCATGGGAAGAAGCTGCAAGTTTTGCCCTCATATCTATTTTCCTGTCCTCTGTACTAATGGACCATCAGTGATCATCTGGGTACATGGCTACTCAGATTTCTCAGACTTTCTTGCAGCTAGGGTAACCATGGAACTAAGATCTGATCAATAGGATTAAAGGGAAGTGATGTGGCAATACTAGTCTTTTGTGAAGGATGATACATGAGGCTTCTTTCTCCTCCTTGTACCCTGCTGTACTGAGCATGAGTAGCAGAGAGTAATCCTGGGCCATGGGAATGGTAGAGCAATGAGGTCCACGACCATGCAGATTGCTAATCTCTAAACACTAATAGAGAAAGAAATAAACATCTCATTTAAGTCAAGTGTATTTTGGATATTATGCCAAGCTGCTTGGCTTATATGTAAATGTTCCCCCAAGCCTCACGTGCTCATAGGTAGGGCTTTTGGAAGTGATGCGATCATGGGAGTGTGATTCTGGATTAGAACACTGATTGGTTTAGCATAGTTCTGGGTGTGGATGATAGATTTACTGGAGAAGACCCACCCCGGGTGTGGGTGGCACCAGTCAATAGGCTTATAGCCAGGACTGAATAAAAAGGAGAAGAAGACAGAAGGCTGCCTGCATTGGAGTTTAGTCATCTTAGCAACTTAGTGAGACCCTGTATCAAAATTAAAAAAAATTTAAAGCAGGCTGGGGATGTTGCTCATCATGAAAGCCTTGAGTTTGATCCCCAGTACTGGAACACACACAACGCATAACTCACATGCACACAATAACATTTCACTTTCCATTATTCTTATTTGCATATTGATGGCCTGTATGTAACTGGAGAAAAAGAATAACAGAAGCTTTGATTGGCTTGATACTTCTCAAGGATAGTAAAAAGATGAATTGGATTAGGAAATGTGCTCAGAAACTGGATATTATTAGGTTGTCATTATTTAATGAGGCCTCCACATTGTTATTTCCCTGGGTTCTTTTTCAAATGTCTGCTTTACACCGCTGCTTGGAGGGATGTACTGTGAAGTTGGCCCATCCCTAGAAAAGGCAAATTGTCACTGCTATTGTCTAGCATGACCCCACATTATCCATGTGGCATGGAATATGCCTCAGAACATATTCCATGTGCTGCCAATGTTTCCAGTTCATAGGAGAACAGAACTCAGCTGGGTCTTTCCTGATTTGGAAAAGAAGAGAGCGACCCCTTTTCCATCTCTTCACCATTTAGACATAAACAACTCAGAATGGTGGTGTTCTCTCCAGGCTTCTCCTTAAATTCCCTAGCTTCTAATGCATAGGTATGATGTGTAACGTGAGTCCAGAGTCTTTTTTTTTTCTTTTAGCATTAGTATCCAACTGCTTTTTTAAAAGACCATCCTTTCTTCATTGAACTGCTTTTACACTTTTTTCAAAAAATCAGTTGGCCTACTGATACCATATACAAAGATTAATTCAAAAAGAGTCAAAGACCTAAATATAAGAGCAAAAACCATAGAAAGCATAAAAGATACAGGTATACATCTTCCTGATTTCAAATTCTTAGATGTGACAACAAATACAAGAGCAATAGAGGGAAAATAGATAAATTCAACTTCAATAAAATTTTAAAACTTTTGTGCAGCAATGGATACAATAAGGGAAATAAAAAGACAACAGATGGAGTACATGAAAAATACCTGTAAATCTTATACCTGATAAGGGTCTAGTATTCTTACCATATTGAAAATCCTCACAATTTAATGATAAAAAGAATAAATAATTTAAAAACTCAAAAAAATCTGAATACACATTTCTCTAAGAAAGATGTGCAAATGAACAATAAATACATGGAAATATGTTCGGCATCATTTTTCATCAGGGTGAGACGAACCAGAACCACAATGAGATACCACTTCTCACTTACTAGAATGGCCATAAAAAAAGCCTATAATAACAAGCGTTGGCATGGATATGGAGAAATGAGAATCTTCATTGACTAATGGTAAATATTTAAAGTGGGCAGCCACTTTGGAACAGTTTTGCAGTTCTTTAATAAATTAAATGTAGGGTTACCAAGAACTCCATTTCTAGGCATATACCCGAAAGAATTGAAAGCAAATGCCAAACAAAAAAATACACAAAGTTTCAAAGCAGCATTGTTCACAATAACTAAATAAGTAAAAGTAACCCACATGTATATCAACCAATAAATAGATAAACAAAATACAGCGATACCTCGGTACATCACAAATGCTTTTGTTTGCAAACAATTTAAATCGCCAACAGAAGTGTTTGGCAAAGTTTTGCATTTGTTTGCAAACTCTGCATTGGGTGACAAATATGAACATGGCCATCTTTTCCATACAAACACAAACATGCTCATCTTTTCCAAAATTGTAGAACTGATTACATTCATGAACTGAGGCACCACTGTATATTGTATGCATACAATGGTATATTCAGGCATACAAGGAATGAAATACTGATACATGCTACAACATGAATAAACTCTGAAAACATTATGCTGAGTGAAGGAAGCCAGACACAAAAGCCATATATTCTGTGATTCCATTTACTTGAAATATCCAGAGTAGGCAAATCCATAGAGACAGAAATCAGATTAGTGTTGTCAGCAGGGGGGAGGGAGGGAAATGAGGAGCGACTGCTTCATGGGTAAATGGTTTCCTTTTGGTATTGTTTATATAAGTCTGCACAGCAAAGACAGTGAAAGAATGACTGCTTCATTCAACAGCATAGATGAATTTCACAAACTAATATTGAGTGAAAGAGTGTGGACTGTATGATTCAACTTACACAAATTTCAAAAATAGGCAAAACCAGCCTAAGTGGTGGTTTTCCATGGTGGTGGTTGAGACTAGTGACCAGGGGTCATCGTGAAGGAACTTCTGGGAGCTGATAATTCTCTTTTTTTATTTCAGAAAGAGAGAAAAAAGATAAACATAACAATGAAACCAAATTTCAAAACAGGTTATTAGGACAGTTACAATAGTTGATACATTGCATATTGTGTTCTTAGTAGTTACTCAGAGTACAAGACATAGGCATGATATCTTGTCTATACAATATTAGCACAAAGCTTTATTTTTAATGAACTAAGAGAAACTAGCTGTATAACAATCTTAGCTATCTTCTGTATATATATATTTTTTTCTTCTCATTTCCCTTTTCCCATCACAGTTTGTCTTTTGAACAGTTTCTTCCCAATTCACAATGTCTACTTACGTTTCAGATTTTACTTACTTTTTAGATCTTACTTACTTTTTTGTTTTTCCACACTAGTGAAATTTGTCTGCTGAGCTTCACACTTTGGATTTTGCTCTTTTCTGTGTATATATTTATATAAAAAGTTTACTTAAAATTGTATTCACTGAGACATTCTTCCCAGAACTAGAGAAAAAATTCAAAAGATCCATATGGAAGCACAGAAGATCCCAGATAGCTAAAGTAGTCTTGAATAAAAAAGAACAAAGCTGGAAGCTTCACAACACCTGATTTCAAGACATAGTACGGAACTATAGTAACCACCATAGCATAGAGGTGACATGAAAACAGACACATGGATCAACAGAAGGAGCAGTATAGAGATCTCAGTGAGAAGCCTACATAACTACAGCTAACTGGATTCTCCACAACAGCATCAAAAATGTATAGTGGAGAAAAGACAGATTCCTCAATGAATGGTGTTGGGAAAACTGGTTACTCATATACAGAAGATGGAAACTTGACTTCTACTTTTCGTCCTATACAAAAAAATCAGCTCGAGAAGGATCAAAGCTTAAATGTAAAACCTGAAACTATGAAGCTACTATGAAGCTTCTAGAAAAAAACGTAGGGGAACTCTTTCAATACTGTACATGGGGAAAAGCAATGATTTTTTGTATAAGATTACAAAGTACAACCAACAATATAAAAAACAGACAAATGGGTTTATATCAAACTAAGAAATTTCCGCACACAAAAGGAAACAATCAATTAAAATTGTTAGTTATCTAACAAAGGATTAAATTTAACCACAAAAAATCCAAGTGGAGAAAAAGGAACTCTTACACACTGTTGATAGGAATGTAAATTAGTATAATCGTGGTGGAGAACAATATGGAGGTTCTTCAAAAATTTAAAAGTAGATTCACCATATGATTTAGCAGTTCCACCACTGCGTATATCTATCCAAAGTAAATCAGCAAATCAAAGAAATACTTGCATACCTAGGTTTATTGAAGCACTATTCACAATAGCAAAGATAGAGAATTAACCCAGGTATTTATATGGATGAAGAAAACGTGACCTATATAGACATAGCTATATATGTTTCAGCCACCAGAAGAATGAAATGCTATCATTTTCAGTAAAATAAATGAAACTGAAGGATGTTATGTTAAGTGAAATAGGCCGGCATTGAAAGACAAATTCTCACTCATATTGAGAAGCTAAAAAGTGTCAATCATCAATCTGAATGTAGAATAGTGATGATTAGATGTTGGGAAAGGTCAGGGGAGAGGAAATAGAGAGGGTTACACAATAGACACCAAAACATAGAAAGAAGAAGTTCTCATGACCTGCAAGAACAGTGGGGTGACTATTGTTCACAATGAATGACTATATATTTTATGAAGAACTAGAAAAAAGGGAGCTTGAATGCTCTCAACATAAAGGAATGATGAAGAGATGGAATTGCTATTTACCACTATTTGATGAGTATGCACTATATGCATATGTTGAACTATCACACTGTACCACAAAAATGTGTACTTGGTTAGATGCCACTCAAAAATTTTGTTTGGAAAAGAGACTGGAGTGATCTCTTTAATGTTCTACATCAATCTTTTGCTTTAGAGTTAAGTTTATATATATGAATATGAGGTTATACCTGTGAACATTTCTCCTTCCTCCCTTCCCTCCTCTCCTTTCCTTTTATCTCATGTGCATTTGTACTCCAGTGTAACACCACTTGTTCATTCAACAGACTTCAAAGCCAGATATATTATATATACATATCATATATATTATATCTATTCTAAATCACTAGTAGAGAAATATAGATTAAAATAATAATGAGATATAATATCGCTTCATTCAACAACCCATATTCTTGGAGGAAACATGGAGAAAAAGAAATTCTAACTTGTTGTGGATGGTAAAGTGAAGTATTATGCTTTTTATGAAAAGCAACCTGTAAGTACCTATAAAATTACATACACACATGGCCTAATAATTACACAACTGAGAATCTAGCCATGACATTAGGAGAGCTAATATATAAGGGTATATATTCAAGGAAATTTATTGCAGTGTTGTTATTTTGGCAAAAAAAAAAAAAACCTGGAAACCAAATTAATTCTTAACTAGAGGCATGGCTGAGAAAATATGGCTCAAACATACCATGGACTATTATACAGCTGTTCTTTAAAAATAGGACTAGAAATATAGTTTTTTCCCTAAAGGATTGACATGACATTTTATTGACAAAGTTGTGAAAAATGATTAATAATATCCTTTACATTCTTTTTTTTTTTTTTTCCAGCTCCGGGAATCCAACTCACGACCTTGCACTTGCCAGGCAGGTGCTGTGCCACTGAGCTAAGTCCCCAGTCCCCTACATTCTTAATTTTAAAATGACAGAGGAACAACAAACTTATGTATATGAGTGGTGTGTGTGCATGTGTGTGCGTGTCTGTGTGTGTGTGTGTGTAAAATGACAGAGGAACAACAAACATGTATATGAGTGGTGTGTGTGCATGTGTGTGAGTGCCTGTATGTGTGTGTGTGTGTGTGTGTGTGTGTGTGTGTGTGTGTGAATACAATGCACATGATTGCATTAGCATGAGGGGAAATAAAGGGGAAAAGACGCCAAATGAAAAAGGAATACAAGACCAACATGTTTATGTCTCTTTATAAATTTAGATGTATGTGTGCATAAAAAATGAAAACCTTTAAAAGATAAAGACTAAATCCTAAAGATTTAGTCATCTTATGAAAGATTAAATAACTTAGTTATTATGCATCTTCCATCTTTCTGATCATTCCAAAAATTTAATTCAGCGTTATAAATCATATTATTTGCTTCTGAAGCATAAGTGAACTGTTTTTCTTGCCCTTCTACTTAACTTTTTTAACATTTTTACTTAAAAGTTTTGTCTTTAAAATGTCTTTTAAGAGCTCAGCACAAGTAGAATGACTCACTATACCTTTCTTTATTTAATTCTTTCTAGAGCATACACTGCCAACTGAGAACATACCATCTGCTTGGTTATCTCCTGTCCTCTATGGTGGCATATGCGTGCATGGAGGCAAAGACTGGGTCTTTTGTTCACCACTATCTCTCCAGTGCCAGGAGAGCTGTCTGGCAGACAGTAGGTGCTCGGTCAATGCTTAAATGAGTGTATGAATGAATATGTTTTCTATTTTGACTTCTCGATACTTGAGTTCATTTCACTAACTCTCAAATTTACTTTGCACATGTTTAAACAAAGTCTACTATGCTTTAGATATGAATAAACACTGAGCTAGAAATAAGAATAAAGAGAGAAGACATGTTCCATTCCCCTCAAACAGCATATGTTCCCGTGGAAGAAGAGAAAGTCAGGGATTATTCAGAGTGATGTGATGGAGGGCAGCACGGTGTATTAGCAGCGTGCTGTGCAGGGACACCTCAGTCCTAACTTAGCCTATTTGGAGATGCAGGTTGTGGGGAGGGGCTTCCAGAAAGTAGTAACCCCATAAGGGAAGCCACAGAGGCTGCAGAGGGAACAGCTCTGGGGACATTGGGGAGGGCTGCAGGTCTGGAGCCAAGGTGCCAAAGGGAATCCCACTCACAGCTGGGCAGGCAGAGGTAGTGGCGGTGGGGCTCGCAGGAAAGTTCTGGGGTCAGCATGATGCTCAGGGTTAAGTCTCCACTATATGCTGTCTATTGGAACATCTAAACAATTATGGCAAAGCTTTTGTCCTTTTGCCTCCAAAGTCAAGTTGGAGCAGAATCGGTCAAGACAGCTTAGTACTAACTCCTGGGTGCCCAGTTCCAGTGGAGTTTACTAGGTCAACTCTTTTGCTTGAATCAACTCTGGCCCTCTGCAGGTGGGGTTCTGCCATCACATCTTTGTTTAAAGAATGTGAGACTCAAAGCCTAGAGGTACTGCTGCATTCCAAGAACCCCACTTTTCAGATTTGCAGAGGAAGGGGCAGCCTGAACCCCTCTAGTGAAATTGTTTCTCATTTCTGAATTAGTGATGAGCTAAGAACACCTCTTCTTTCTGCAGCAGTCCTACCTATGTTCCTTGTGTGTATTCTCACGGTGAGGGCTTTTTGCTTAGTGTATTATTAATTCTCCTTTCCAGCTTTCCTAGGAATAGTAATGATATTATCAGTAGTCTCTGTGTACTAGGGTATTACTGTGGCCTATTTAATTTTCACAAGAATCCTATGAGACTGCCACTTTTATTTATCCCCATTTTCCAGATGGAAAAAAACTGAGACTTGGAAAGATAAGTAACTAAAACAAAGTCTTGTACTCATAAAGTGACAGTCACATACCCTGATCTCCCAGACTTTACCAATGTACTAACCTACCTCACTTTAATCTGCGAGTTATAGGAGCCTGAGTCACTGTCTCCTGCCAGCTCTGTCTGCTCCTGGAGAACTTGGTATGTTTGCCAGATGCCTTCTGTACACCCTTCTCCCCCAGTCCCAGCATCATCTCACTACGGAACACTGCTTGCTTTTCTTAGTGTGGCCTTTTCTAGTCTTGAGTTTAGCTACCATTGAGATGCTCCCATCTCTTCTCCAAAGGAACAGCATCCTCCTGCAATGCTTCTTCCAAAAGGAGACCAGGATGTAGAATTTAACACAAGTCGGCTGAAGGGCTGGACTAGGATGGGCAGCACCACCACACCAAGGCGTTACACTAAGTATTATCAGTGACTGCCTTCTGAGTCCACAGGCATGGGCCCCTTCACGGGAATCCCCTACAATCTGCCTCTTTCCTTGAATTCTGTCCTGCCTCATTTGGTAGGGGCTCGCCTTTTTTCCTTACCCCATTCTGCTACTTGTCTCCAGGCCTCTTCCAAAGGAAGTATCCTTTAGCACGACAGCCCAATCAATGCAAGACCCAAATGAGTCATATCTCAAGGCCTACAGATATGAGGCAGTTGTCTTTATTTAATTCGAGGTCCCTCCTTCCAAGTTCTTATTTTCCATCTCCATGATTAGCTCTTTGAAAGCATAATTGACATCTGAAAATCAGCTTCCTTCAAGAAAACCCCAGCTCCCTCCATATGAATACAGTATGATCTTGCCCTTTGGCCCTTAAAAGGCATATGGACCTGAAGTTACAAATCAAGATATTTCTCAAAGTCTAGTTTAGCTTATTTAGTGTTGAAAAATACCATGTGAGACTAATTAACAGTTGAAGGCAAACCAAAACAAGTCTTTTTCTCTAGTAACTATGTTAACCAAGCTTGCACAGGCTTTCCATCATCTTTAGTGTCCACTCCAAGATCTGTGACCCAATGATTGAAGGTAAATAGCAACACCTCCAAAAGACAAGCAATGTCATACTAAGTAAGGCAGCCTAACCCAGTAGTTGTGAAAGAAGTAATTCTTTGAAGGAAGTAAATCTATCTGCAGAGGTGCAACTATGTCCACTCCCCCACCTGCACCACTCTCAGTCTAGATAAACTGTTAACATTGTCATACAGAGAAACTGAGCTCTTTGGAAATCCATTGACCCCACTTTGCTTAGTCAGGAGGGCCATTGCCTAAGAATGAATCTACTTCCTTCAGCAGAGAAAATTCTTAGTATCTTTGAAATCATGATTCTATTTTAGCGTCAGATGTCCTTGTCAGAATTATACAAACCTCAGGATTCATTTTTGGTTTGAAGATCAAGCTCAGAATGCCTTGGCTTCTTTTCCCATCAACAGCCTGTGCAAGGAGGAAATTTCCAAAGCTTGTGATTGAAGAGTAACAATAACTAACGTAGCATGAAACACTCCTCCGCACACGCGCACATTCTATCTCATTTTCTAACAAGGAGAATAAAACTCAGAAAGCTTAAGGGGTTTGCCCAGAGTCCCATAGCTAATAACCAAGAGAACCATTATTTGAACCTGATCTGCCTAGCTCCAGCCCTCTTCCCTGTGACCTACACTCTTTCTCATGTGGGAAACCGGAGCCCAGCTGGGAATAAGAGCAACTGCAAATACTCTTCTCCTCTGCAGCAGACCACTGGTACTCTGGCCTCCTCCTGATGCAGATTGAGAAGTTAGTATCCTTCCATAGGGAATAAAGCAAACAGGCCCTAAAACCTCCTGGCCAGCCTCAACCTGCCACCCTCTTTTTCCCTCCACCATCACACTAAACCTGGAGGAGAACGCTGCTCTGTGAGGCAGCCACTTCTCCACTGCCCAGGAGAACCACTGTGTGATCCTTGGGTCTGTTTCTTGTCATTGCCATTTCTGTCAGTGCTAGGTTCTAGTTTGTCTCCTGAGGCTGGCATCTGTGCAAATGCCCACTCCCAGCAACTCAGTACTCCCTTTACTTGTTTATCTTAGTCTGTTTTCTATTGCTAGTAACACAAGACCACAGACTAAATTGTAAAGAAAAGAAGCTTATTTTGACTCACAGCTCTAGTCCAAGGTCAAAAGGCCACGTGTGGTGATGACCTTCTTTCTGGCAGAGTCCCAAGGCAATGCGGGGGCATCACATGGAGAGAGACAGGGAACACGCAAGAGATCCTGTCAAACTGGCTTTTATAGCAGGCCAACTCGTGAGATAACACATTAGCCCATTAATGCATTAATCCACTAATCACATGAGTGGATTAGCCCATTCTTAAGGGCAGAGCCCTATTCTCTTAAAAGTCCCACCTGGTTCCACCTCTTAATATCTCGTAATGGGGATTAAATTTCAACATGAGTTTGGAGAGGACAACCTGTATTCAGAATTGTAGCACCTGTTTTTCCATATCAGAAAAGTCTTTCTGATTGGAGGCGGGAAGAATGTGTTCGGAGAGAGGATTGGTCTGAATCCCAAATCAGCGGAGGTTGCCAGCTGAATTCATTTCTTTCTGTTTTTTTTTTTTTCTCAACATAGTCCATTGTTGTGCCTAGGAGGCTCTCCAAGGGCTCTTTCCTCCTTAGTTTGTCAAACATCCAGTCTGTTTGTTTTGGATGCAGAGGTGGAGTCTGACAACTCCGTGCTGCTCCTTAATCCGGGTCCATCAGCACTGTGCTTGGTAGACACTGCATCTATGGTATTAGAGTGAGTAAGTATACAGGCCCCTTTATTCAAATTCTTTTATACAAGAGGTAGCTTTAATGAACTCAAATCTTGGATTAATTATCTCTCAGAGCACCAAATATTATTGCACATATGATTAGTAAACCATTACTCATAATGTTTAAGAGAACGGAGTAAGCTAGGACCTGATCAGTCTGGCTCCAGCCCTCGTCACTGCAAAAATGGCCGCAGCACAGGAGACCAACAAATATTTACTATCTTTCACATAGGCAGGATGGGTGGCATGGGGAAATTGCAAAGCAATGAATATGACTTCTCTTACAGAAAGACACCAGGGTGTATTAATGAGCAGACAGATCCTGCATTCTAAATCACCGTGCATAATCATTAGTTTTCAAGGACCAGCTCAGGGAGGGAGTATAGCTCAGCGGCACAAGCGCCTGCCTGGCAAGCGCAAGGTCCTGAGTCCGATTCCCAGTACAAAAAACAACAACAGCAAGGACCATCTCATGCCAAATGACATCGTCCTTTGCACTTGATTATTTGACTTATAGAACAGGGAGGACTATAGGCATGGCCCTTCCTGGCCTTAGTAAGCTCACTGAAGAAGCTTCTCTTGAAATCTTAGTAGGTAAGATGAAGAAACATGAATTGACTGCTGGTAAATTATGCAAATTTATAACTGACTGAATAACTATATTCATAGAATGTTGGCAGAATATTTTTTAATCAGTAACTTAGAGAAGAGTATTTATGCTAAATTGCAAGTGATAACTAAGCATTTAGATGACACAGTTGGGATTCTAGTTGATACCTGTGGACTGGAAATTGAGCTAAAACTAGCAATAATAAAGTAAATAGGGATAGTGTAAATTTTTTCATTCAGGTATACAAAAAGCAATAAGATAAGTATACAGGAAGCGTTAAGTGTGAGTTAGCCAAAATGCTTTATAGTAAATGGGAATGCTATTGGCTGCAGGTAACAAAAAACTTGATTCAGGACAGGGAAGGCAATTTATCATCCCCTGTAAGAAGGAGACAGAAGAAGAGTAGCTACTAATCTGACAGCTTTGCTTTTCTGATATACTGTAGAACAGAGCTTCTCAAGTGGGGGCAGTTTTGCCCCCAGGATATATTTGGCAATGTCTGGAGATATTTGGTAATCACAACTGGTGAGACAGGGGTTATGCTTCTGACATTTAGTGGGTTGAGGCCAGAAATGTTGCTAAATATCCTACAATATACAGGACAGCTACTCCTGCAAATAATTAATTTAATTGGTCCCTATTTTCTAGCCCAAAATGTTAATAGTTTGAGACTAAGAAACCTTGACTTAGAGACATCCAGCTCTACCTTTCAAGGTGTAAGGAATTGTCTTCCTAAAGTCACAGGGGGCAGGGGTGATAGCTGAGCAAAATTGGGGTTTGTTAGGAAGAAAGGGAGAGATATAGATTGGAGAGCCCACCCTAAAGATAGTGCATTCATTTTTAAAATATCTACTGTTTTGATTAATTGTGAGCCAGGGTCAGTGCCAGCCCATAGGTCTTTGTATGAATTAGAAATCACCCCCTTACTCAGACACTTTACTGCCATCTGCTGGAAAATGATTGAAAGCAACATAAATCTACACTATGTTGTAAATAGAGCCCCCTAGAGTTGTGCAACATGTAAGCTCATAATAATTTATAGTATCTTTTCTATGACTCTAACATGCTTCAGGTATGTAAAATGTCTGTCAAAGAAGAAGCTTAGGACTTTTTTTTCTACACACAGTAACTGTATGTCCCAAGTAAGACAAGTCAAAATCTCACTCTATTCCAAATTAATCAAATTACAATTGGAATTCTTGATTCCATAATTTAATTTTATTAAAACTGAAAGTGACCAAAAGAAGTTGGACTGAAGGAGGAAAAGTCAGGAAGTCATAGTGTATGAGAAGTAGTTAAAAACAAAAACACACTAGGAGTGAACTAGAGTGTTCTCCGCAGATACTCATGGCTGTTAAGTGAAGAGATCAGACTGAAGCTGTGTTTCTCCAAAGAATAAAACTGGGTCCAGTGAGTGGAACCACATAGACCTATGAGATCAATTGGCTGGAACTGTGCCTTGCTGGTCACTGAACCAACTCCTATTAGCACAGCATTCTTCCTAAAGGGTTTCCCAGCAGTCATCTTGCCAGTGCATCTTCAATGAAGGGACAATTTCCCTTCAGGGAGATTGGATACATCTTCAGATGACCTTAGCATGTTTTTTTGGTTTTTGTTTTTGTTTTCTGTTTTTTTTCTGGTACCAGGAATCGAACTCACGACCTTGCACTTGCCAGGCAGGCGCTGTGCCGCTGAGCTAAATCCCCAGCCCTGACCTTAACATGTTTTTAATAAGTCAGACTCCTTTAATCCCATCATTGCTTTTCTCATTGGCTGGTTTCTTATAACTACTAGGTTTCAGAGTCAGTTTCTCTGCATAAGGAGGAAAGTTTTGTAGCCAAGGTTTCCACCCAAAGGCTTCAAATAGAAATTGGATAGCCATCTTTCAGGAATCAGATCTTCCATTGATAAAATGAAAGAGTTACATCTGGAAAATGTCCAAGTTCTTTTCTATTGTATGGTGGAGTGTGGCCCATGGGCTACAAAATTAAGTGTGAGGTTGCTGCCAGCTTTCTTCTCAAATTCCTCACCTTCCTGATACACATGTGTACACTCTGGAGTTTGAATTTACCATAATGAATTTAACCAGTCCCCAACCCATGAGTCTTCAAGTTATTTCCAGTTTTTCATTACAAACCATACTACAGTAAATATTTTTATATATCCCTTTGAGGCATGTAAGCAAATAGTTTTATAAATTAAGTACCAGTGATAAAATTGCTGAGTGAAAGGAATAAATACAGCAAACTTAATCCTGAATGGTTTGTATCCACTTATACTGTACTCATATCAATACTGGACAATCATTTCTGTTAAGCTGATAAATGTATATGTGGATTTGAATTTCTTTTATTAGTAGTGAGACTGAGCAGCTTATGTTTATTGGTTTATATTAATTATGTTTCATAATCTTTGCCCATTTTATTGAATTGTCAATATTTTGTAAATTTTCTATCTTATGGATATTAATGGCATATGTATATGTGTATATATAAAACAAGTATTATTTCCAGTTTTGCATTTACTTTTTAGGTAATTCAGTTATTTTTCTAGGCAGAAGTTATCAATAAAATCAAATTTAATAAAATCTGACAATATTATATTGTATAACTTTTAAGTTTTAAATTATGCTTGGATAGGGGCCGGGGGTTTAGCTCAGCGGCACAGTACCTGCCTGGCAAGCGCAAGGTCATGAGTTCAATTCCCAGTACTGGAAAAAAACCAAAACCAAAAAAAAAAAAAAAAAAAGAAATTATGCTTGGATAAGTGTTTCAAATAGAAAGATTATACAAATATTCTCCAATAATTTTATAGTAGATGTTTCATATTAAATTACTTAGTCTTAATTTTCTTGTATGTGGTGTCAAGAAATTATAGACATTATTTTTTCAAATATGTATTTAAATGTTCTTGTCCCACTTATATTTTTAATTTCCCCTTACTAGCATGTTTGTCACTTTTTTACATACTTAGATCCCTTATGTTTACACATTCATCTATTTTTATACTCTTTATTCTCTTCCATTAATTGACTTTCTTTTTCTCTACCTCTATCATACAATTTACTTTATTTTAAAGAGAATAATAAAAAAGGAACAATAGCAAAATACCAACAACATAGACAAAAAATAAAACAAAGCAAAAACAATATAAATGATACAAGGTTTCAGAACAAAATGATAGGAATTTGTTGTGATTTTTTAGTATTTTTGACAGTTCATAGAATAAATTTCTTTTTAATTTTGTTCCACAAAATGAGAATCAATTTGCCATGTTAGAATGTTTAAACTCCATTGAGCTTTTTACTGGAATTAAATTAACAGAGCAATGTGGGAAGAATTGATTTTTACCTGATTAAATTTACCCATCCAAGAACTTATCATGGTATTTTAAAATTTTTATTTACAACTTTATTTAGTAATTCAGATATTCCATATCCTTTGAGAAAATTATATAATATTTTGTCATATTTCTTGTTAAATTGTTACTAGTTGTTTTGTGATAAAGCATGCTTTTTAAACAGTTTTTTAAATATTTTAATTTTCTAAACCTTATTGCCAGTCTGTAAGAAATCTATTGTTTTGGGGGGTTTTATATAACTTTTTTCTGGCTGCCTCGTAGGACCTAGTGATTAATTCTCCTGGATATTTCAGTTACTTGTGTCAGCCATAATAATGACAATTTTCATTTGAAGTGTGTGTTTCTCTATTTGATGCTCTAATTGTTTCAGCTAGAACCTTTAGGAAAATAATATATACAGTGATGATAGATGTCTTTGTCTTACTCTTGATTTTAGTGGTTTCTTCTAAAACCACTTCACCACTGAGAATGTTGTTCAGTTATTGTGTGATAAATAGTTTTACCAAGTTAATAAACTCCATTTTCTTATTTTTTTTTATCAAGGATAGAATTTGAATTTGCTTAAATAACATTTGAGTATCTATTGCAATGATCGCAATTTGTTCTTAACCTCTTAATATAAATTAATAGATTTCTTTTCCTCCTCCTCCTCTTCCTCCTCTTCCTCCTGTTCCTCTTCTTCCTCTTTTCTTTATCTATTTCTTTTTTGCAGTACTAAGGATTGAATTTAGGGCCTTAAGCATTCTAGGCTAGCAATTGACCTACGAACCCATCTCACAATAATTTATTTTCCATTTTTATACTCCATGAGTTGGGCTATATTTTGGTGCTATCTGATTTTAGTATCAGGGTTAAATGAGTCTCATAAAATTATTAACGGAGGAATTTATCTCTAAGTACAGATAAGAAATATTTGTCCTTTGTAATTATGATAGAACTTAGTTGCAAATTTGTCTGGACTGAGGTCTTTTGGGTGTTAAACATTTTATTGCTTTTGCATTTTCTGCTCTGAATCTTTTAGGCCCCTGCCTTCACTCAAGATAATTTTGCTATTTATGTTAGTCATGAAAAGTGCTAATTTCACCTAAAATTTCAAGTTTACTGACCTAAATCTATAGGTGATACTAAATTTTTTAGAAATTCCCGTTCATGGCAGTTATATAAAATTTCTTATTTACAAAATTATGTTTGTAATCTTTCTTACTCTTTTTTTTCCTTGCCAGTCTTGAAAGATATTTGACTTTTTAAAAAAATCTTTTTAAACTCCACAGATATAGAGATCATAACTACTTCATCCATCTCAGCACTTTCAGTGGCTCTGTGCAGTGGCTGGGAACATACTAAGCACGTCTCAATTGTTTATTGATCTGGTAAATCAATAAAGCCTTGTTTTGATTTTTCTATATCAATTCTATTTTTCCCCTAAGACTTCCATTTTCTAAAAAGACTATAGAACTTTGAAACTACTTGAGATTAAACAGAACAAAAAAATCCAGTAAAAACATAGGAAAGGGAAAATAGAAAAATCTTAAGTAAAATCCAAAGACAAAATATGAGAGGTGTGATTACATACAAAAGTAACAATAAGTGTAACTAAGTTAAATTCTCTAAAGGAAAAGAATCTCAGACTGGCGATCTGTGGTCTGAGAAAGCCAGAGAATGGGCTTCTGGGCCAGGAGAATAGGATTTTCAGAGAGAAGCAGTATGAAAATACATGGCCTACTGAGGCAGAGACAAAATAGCTGGACCCTAAGCATCATTTGCAGGTAGAAAGGAATGTGACTTTGGTTAAGGTGGGGAGACACTGGCTGGTGTAGCCCTGATCATGCAGAACTAGCATGCAATGCCAGAGTTTGAACTTTGTTCTGCAAACTTTTGAAGCTGTACAAATGGGAATGAAGTAATTGAGTTTTGTGTTTTAGAAATAACACTGAGGTGGCAAGGTGAGGGAGGGTGCATGCGTGCTGGGAAGCCAACACAGGGAGAAGAAGACCATTGTACCACAGGAAGCAAGAACTGCTGCTGGGAGACTGAGAGGAGATAGATCCGAGCGATAGAAAGTATATTCACTTGAATCTGGGGACCTATTGGATACAGGGGATAAAGCAGAAGGAAAAGTCAGGGATGAGTCAGAGATTTCTGGTTTAGGCAACTCAGAGGATTATGTTGCTATTCATCAGGATAGAGAATACAGGAGGAGAAGCAGGTTTGGGGGAAGAGAATGAGCTCAGGCTTGAAGTTATTGCTTTCTCTGTTACCTGCAAAAATGATAAACTGTTGATGTCAACAGGTTGGGACGATAGTTGGGTCTGGGTCACAAGAAGATACATCTGGACATCATTAGTGTATGTAGTTGTTAATGCCACCATGGATAAGATTGTCTTGGAAGCAGGCACAGCAAGCAAGGCTGGCTTTGTTGGTATGTGACCACACAGGGTACTGTGCTCAGAAACTCACGCTGGATTTCACGCTCTGATGTTACAATCTTGAGTTTCTTAATAATTTTTTAGCTAGTGGCCCACATTTTCATTTTGCACCAAGCCCTGTAAATTATGTAGTGATTTCTGAGAGTAAGAAGGACAAAGACAAGCCTGAACACCAAGCCAAAAGAGGTGAGCAGTGCAAGAGAAGCCCATGGGGCTAGGGTGGAGCCTGACCCAGGCGGTTGGAGGTGCTGAAGAGGGGGTCATAGAAATGAGAGAGATGAGAGTTCCACAGGTGCCTCATCATGCAGTGGGGTTGATGACCTGGGACGATATCAGAGCAGCAGCAAGGCTGCTCTGTCCGCAGGGTGAAAGGGACAGAGAATGTGCAGACAGCACAAGCAGACAAAACAGACTTCCACTGGTGTGGAACAATATGTAGAAAGATCCAGATTCTGACCACTGCTTACCTTTTTTACTGCCACTGTTGTCATTCAACCCCTCATTGGCTGCCATCTGGACTACAACAGTATCCTCCTGATACTCTGTTTCATCTTTGCCCCTGATGGTCACAGTGATTATGCTGGAACCTAAGCATAATCAGATCATGTCTCTGTCCAAACCCAGTGAGGGCTTCTCATCTAAGCAATGCAAGTCTTTGCTGTGGACTTGAGGTCCTCCAGTCCCTGCTCCATGTTGCCTACCACTTTGTTTTTCACTCATTCAGCTCCATCCACTCTGGCCTCCTTGATTTCCTCTCTCATTCTGGGCTGGCACTTTGCCCAGCCCGTCCCCTGCCTGGGATGCTCTCCAGCCATAGGCACCCTGGCTAATTCCTCTCTTTCTGGGGCTTTGCTCAGATGTGCCCTCTCAGTGCATTGCCCTTGTCCAGGGTGTCTGTGTCTGTTGCCTTATCTTGTGCTATGTTCTCCACACCCTTCACACCACCTGAGTTGTGGTGTAGTTCTTCCTTCACTTTTTGCCTTCCCATGTGGATTTCTAGGCAGTTCATCTATTTGGCTGCTCTTGCAAACACCAGTGGCCGTGGCAGGAGTGGAGGCACCAGGAGGTGTGTGGACCATATTTCCTAAGCCAAAAATATGATATATTGTCTGGTAAGTATAGAAAGTATTTGTTTGTCCGTTTATGTATATACCGCTTTGTTTCACAAAAGGATTTAAGGCAGCTTACAAAGATGCATAAAATTCAGTGAGACGATATAAATTAGAAGCAGGTGAGAAAGAAAAAAATGTACAAGCAAGGGTAAAGCCATAAAGTGGAGACAAGGATGGGACTAATACAAAATAAACATACCGTAAACTTTGATCCATTTGCTAGGGGTGGGCCACAAATTTGGCTCTAAAATTTCTAACAGCCAGTGCCAAGATGAAACATGATCAGCTGAACAATTCCCAGGATTGTCAAGATTAAAGCGAACCACTGGCCCCAGAGAAACATAAGCATTCCTGATGTCCTGGAGAACAGAAAACATGTCTCCTTCACCCCTCCCCGAGAGGACAAGGGAGAAGACAATGCGTGAGTGCTTAGAGGCACCTCTGCAGCAGGCACAGCCATGAGCTTTGTTTCTTACATTTCTCAGCCGTGATTAAGGGAGTCTGATTAATGCAGCTGTTTGGGGAGCTAATAGCTGGGGGTTCATCCAGCTTGCACTGAACATACGCCTGGGCAAATGGTGAGCAGGATACTCTGCTGAATTCCCTAGCAATGCTTTCTAGGAAGGATGTTTCCAAGCCGAGTGTCGGGCAGGTGCTGGGGCACCCTACATTCTCATGACTGGAAATTTAACTGATGCCCTGTGTGACAAAGCTTTGTGTCAGACCCATCAAACCATCTGGCGTTAAGCTAGGGAAAGGTTAAATAAAAATTGAGTCCCTTCACTAAAGCTAAACAGTCAGAAGTAAGATTCTTCCCAGAAGATAACGGTGGACGCAGTGAAATAGAGTGCAAGTGATTTCACTCTGGGAACATTTTAGAACAGATCCATCCAGCCAAACACCTACCCGCTTTTTTTTCAGTGTCAGTAATATCTCCTTCCTGCTGCATCTTCCAAGATAAACCACTTGTGAAATGCACGCCAAGTTAGCTATGTGGAGACCTGTGTGGGATGATTAACTGTCCTTAAAAACTGAGGGACAGCTACCAAAAATAATGACTTTGCTGATAGTTTCTGATCTGAAGTCTGTCTTTAAGGCACTGATAGGGCCAGTTATGTCCTGCAACAGAATAATGAAATTGAGCTGCCCCCAGAAAATCCAGATTGTAGGCTGTCAGGATGCGGAACTGGACTAGTGTGGCCCCTCCCCAGTCCTGTTCCCCACCCCTGATAAGGATCCCAGACTGCCTCCTTGCCCTCCCTGGGATGTTGAAAGTTTTCAAGATAACTAAGTGCCCCTCCTCTGAGGTCCTGGGAATGAAGGTGCTAGGCAAAAAAATCTGTGGTGTGCAGCAAAGGGCACCCAGAAGAGTTGAATTGCAAGGCAGGCTTCAGGCCCTGCCACTCTTCCACACCTTCCAGAAACCTGGCTCCTGAAATTAGGATTGCAACTCCATGATCAAATCAAAGAAATGGGTTGACAGCTTTTTTGAGTATCTTCCCTAAATTCTTGACACAGATTAAAATAGTCTGTTAGAGCCACAAATACTGAGCACATTCAACAACCAAAGTACCACGCATTTAAATTAAAAAGAAGTCCCCTACCTCCCTCTTGGCAACCTAGCAGATTGCTTGCTCTGCAGACCACCTCTCAACCTTCCAACCCCACCCCATTCCCCAGCCCCTAGAAAGCTCAAGCCTACCCTTTGCGTTACATCCCCCAGCCTCCTTGGTCATCCAAGCTTTCATCTGGCTGCCCTCTCTCCACGTTCTCACCCTCTTGCTCGCTCTTTGGGGTTAGTCATAATAACCCCTCACGTCATCAGGGCAGGAAATCACCTTAGATCTGCCTCACAACCACAGGAGGTGGGTGGTTGGAGGCCAATTATTATCTCAATTGTACAAATAAGAAAACAGACTCAGAATCATCCCATGGTTTTCCCACAGCCAGGTCATAGTGAGAGCCCAGGCAGAGAAAAACACTCAACACTCCAGGCTCCCAGCCTATACCACACCCATCCCTATCCTCCAAAACAGCCACCAACTCTAGGACAAGTCAGCCTCACTAAAGGAGGACAACTGGAACATACAATGTGTAGGTGTGTTTGTGCATGTCTGCTTGTGTAGGGGCAAGAAAAGGGGATGAAAGAGGCCTCTGGAACCCCCATTACCTCCATACCTTCTGCTTCATACTACCAGGGTATGACCAAGCCGTAAGGAACCCAAATGTCCCCATCACAACTTTTCACAGATGGAGGAAACGGAGGTTCTAGGAGAGTGGGGCTCCTCTGTACAGTGATTGGAACTGTTCCATGATTGGAGCCGATCACCAGAATTCACAGGAGAGAGCAAGGGTCAAATTCACAGCCACATACACCGTACACACCTCTTCCCATCCACCTCCTGTATGTCTAAGCCACTCAGTACAAGTGACAGCCATGAAATCTGAAAAGAGCCAGGGTTGGATGCCAGGGGCTCTTCTTTGCTGCCCCATCTTGGCGGAAGACAATTTGGGTGATCTTGAGCCATTCCTCTGACCTTTAGGAATCTTTTCTTAACCTCTACCACAAAGGGGATGACTTACATGAGCTTCTGGGTCTTTTTGGCCTCAGAGTTCATTCTAGAACTCCAGGGTTTTCCTTCAGGAAGCACCAATCTCCTTGGAGATTAGCTGTGGCTGAATGAGGTGGAAAACCATGGAGAGGCACAATTGACAGGGTGAGTGTTAGACTGTGGCTGGAGACAGAGACAGGAACTCTGACTTGAAGGAGGCAGGAGGAGGCAAAGCACTAAGAAGAAGAATTTTAGGGGGCCCAGGGCCAGTGAGAGGACTGAGAACAAGTCAAGGCCCACTTGGGACCCCATGCAGCTACAAACTAGGAGGCTGCAGCTCCACCCAAGGCCCTGGGGTCTTAGAACATATTGTTCCTTCTTCCTCCAGATGGATAAGCCAAGACCACCTTTAAAATGAATGAATCTTACATGACTCTTGCAGACCTGTTTCTGTACAGGGTCTCACTGCTGCCCCAGTATCTAAGAAGCCCAAGGGATTGATATTCCCGTTGTAGGAAATGAAGCCAAGAAGTGAGGCGAGGGCACAACTGTGGCAGAAATAGGGATTACAGAGCCTGGACCATAACTTTCTCCGCTATGGAACCTTAACTCCAGAACACCCTTCATAACCAGATCCTGCATCCCTGAGCTGATGAATACAAACTACAAATGTTAGATCATGAAGAGATGCTTGGAATATCATCAGGCAGTCAAAACGCCCTGCCCCAGGCATCAGCATTTTGTGTTCAGTAGTTCTAAACTCACTCATACACTAATCTTTTTCTTCATTTCACTCATCAACAAACGCTCATTGAGTTCCTTCTGTGTACCCGATACCTGCTGCACTGTAATTTTATAATCTGTTTAAGGTCCGAGCTTTAAAATGTATCTGCATGTCCTTATCATGGTGTACTGGAACATCACTGGGGTATTCGGGAGCAAGTTCTTTGCCTAAATCCCAAAGTCTTCCTGAGAAACTGCCTCCTCTATCTCTACTAGATCTAGGGTGAGGAGTGCAGACTCTAGTGGACTCTACTAGGTGCGGAGTAGAGACATGGGAGTGGAAGGAGGAGGGAGTGTGAAAGAGTTTGAGAGAGCTGTAAAAGTGAGGAGGTAATCGCCTGAGAAGTTCTTCTCCATCATTAAAGAGGATCTTAATTAAAGTCCCTGAAATAGATACTCAAAACAAGCAGCAGCTGTGGGAACCAGATCCCATGGGGATAGCACAGCTGCCCAGAGGTGCTGGGTGTTAGCTAGCCAGCTCTGGCTCCTCACCTGTCATTAGGGAGTGGGAAATCACCTCACATCAAAGCCATGCAGGAAGGAATGTGACAAATGCCATTCACCTTTAAAACAGCGATGAAAATAAACTCCAAAGTCTGCCAGCTATTGTGTGCAAAAATTCCTGGGGCAGAAGGATGACCCATAGAGAGAGGCAAGGTGTGTCTAGCCAGGGAGCAGAGCTGAGATACTTGGATGTGAGAACTGAGTCCTCCCTGACTGTGACCATCTTGACCTAAGCATACCTCTCCTGCCCTTTGACCTTTAGTTTACTGGAGTTAAGGACCTTGGAGATCCCTCTCCATTGTCCCTTGACCCTATCCAATTACCTAACATGGTTCTTTCACTTCCTATAGCTGCCTGGGAAATTGGAGCCTTGACACATAAGGATGGGCTCCAAGGACACCACTGGCTTTATCAACTGTGGGGAGTATAGTCATTTCCTGCCTTGGATTTCCTAATCTCCCGCTTCTGTGAAACTGTCATTTTCTTCTTTGGGTTTACGATATGGGTAATCCAGGTGAAAAATAACCCCTGAGTGGGGTATTTCATTACAATATATTCCAGCAGGCAGGATTATAGCACAGGTTGGAATTTCAGGACCAGTTTATGGCAGATTCTGACAGAAATTTACCAATGAGGACCCAGAAACTAGAGGAGCTAGAAGCCAGTGAGCCAATCTTTTGGCCAGTAATGGGTAGATCCAGTGTAAGACAGAGGTATGGTGGCTCAGGAGGCAGAACACTTTTCATCCAAGATGATGTTTACACACTCATCTGGTTAATATGGGAGAATCATTAATGCAGGTCCTTTGGTGAGCATGACTCAAGCACAAAGCAGAGTAGATGTAGCACAAAGACTCAGGACAAAAGCTGAGGCAGAGAAATTCAATGATAATCAGCAGATGAGGGGGATGTCAGCCATGGAGCACTCTTTACTGAAACATCAGAATTTTCCAAGTAGCTTTCTCTCAGTCCTTCATCTATAAATCCAACATCAAGAGAGGACAGCCTACCCTCTCCCGTCTCAGCCCTTTACCTGGAGTCATTTGATCATCCTGTGGCAAGTTCAAAGCAAATCCCAACAACTCTTCCCAGTCATTCAGATGGCCAAGGCTCCATCACAGCCTTTTACAGGGGAGAACCCTCAGCTCCATAATGGTAGCAAAGTACAAAGCAGTCTCTTTCTTGGCTTCCAAAAAGACTTCTTCACACTCTATTATGTTGCCTTGGCCAGACTTCAACTATCACAGGGGTAAGGAGTAAGATAGAAGGATGGGTTCGAATAAAGCTTTGGCTTCCATATTCACACTATGATCTGAAGAATTCAGAGGGCCATATGGACCAAAGAGGTCACAGAAATCTTCCTGGTGGGGAAGTTACATGATCTGAGCCTTTGAGGATGGAAGGAGTTGACACAGAACAAAGTGGACACCCTTTGCAATGGTACCTGTGTAGGCCATGAACTGGCTGTGAGGGTGGGGGGCATGCCATGAATGAATGTCCCAACCAAAACCCAGTTGAAAATTAATGCCCATTATGAAGTATTAAGAGGCAGGACTAGATGGGGCCCCTTAAAGGTGATTAGGTCATGAGGGCTCTGCCCTCATGAATGGATTAATCCACTTGTGGATTAATGGATTATCATTAACTCATGGGTTAATGAGTTACCTGGAAAATGTGTCTGTTATAAATGCAGTTTGGATGTCGCTTGGGTGTACTCTCATTATGTGATGCCTTGTCCTACCTCAGCATCTCACACAGTGTCCCCACCAGCAAGAAGGCCATCATCAGATATAGCCCTCTTAACCTTAGGCCTCCCAGCCTCCAGAACCATGAGATAGATTAACCATCTATTCCTTATAAATAACCTAGTCTCAGGTACTTAGTTATATCAACAGACAATCTATGACAAGAAGTCATTCACTTCTTAAACTATAAGTGACAGAATGCAAAGAGTGTCAGAGGAATACTCACCCTGCCCTTGCAATCAGAGACTGTGCTAGGATAAGAAAGATACAAATGAGGATTGGTACACAAAGCTCTAAAGAGCACTCCATTTGAAGTTTCCAGGGATTTCTCTTGTTTAAGTACTAGGATAAGAAAGATACAAATGAGGATTGGTACACAAAGCTCTGAAGAGCACTCCATTTGAAGTTTCTAGGGATTTCTCTTGTTTAAGTGCTGGGTCCACCAGAACTGCAGGTATTAGGCTAGAAGGACAGCTTGCCTCGGGATTTCCCAGTCATTACCCACTTCTTTTGACCTCTGGTTACTGGGATATCTTGTAGCCTAGACAACCAAGGCATCCTCCTCCTCCTCCTCTACATTGAGCATAAGGGAAGCACAGAGATATCATCTGGCTGCAGCATGGAGTCGAGAGGACAAGTTTGCAGCTCTCCTAAGAGTTAAGGATGATCTTGAAATTCCTTTGCCTTGAAGGATTCTAATAAGGTCTTTGTCTGTTTGCTGCTGGTAATACACTCCCACGCACACACACATCTGTGAATTATGGACTTTTAGTTTTGGAGGAAGGCGTTTGGGAAGGGTCAAGGTTGAGACTGTCTATCACTTTCACAATAATAAAAAAAAATCACAGTTATTACTGCAGCATCTGACACTCTGTTCCAAACACAATTCTAAATGCTCTTCCTGCATTCACCGGTAAACCTCACCCTCAGACAGTGCTCCACCCCCATCCTACAGCTGGGAAAACCAGGAAGAAAAGGCAAATTACTTCCCCCAAGTCACATGGCAAGAAGTGGCCTTGAATCTTGTTCCTAAGCACTCTACAAACTGCCCATCTTCAAATGCCTTCCATTCTGATCTCAGCAGCATTTCCTAGGGGCCCATTATGTGCCCAGATCTGTGCCATCAGACAAAACCCAACATGAAAAAACCCAGCATCTTCAGTGTTTCATGAGTATCTCAAGTGTCACAAGTTATCTACACATGTGGGGAAATTGGGCATGAAATAAGACCAAGGAACTGTTTTTTCTAAATTCTAAGTGTGGGTCCAGCGTCTGACAAAGAGCAGAACATTGAACACCAAGCTTTCTGGGAAATCCAGAGGAATGCCATTCCTACCAGGCTCATAGGGAAAGCTGTGAAGACTCCAAAAGTGCTTTTGTGGACTGGTGAAGAAGAGTCCGGGCCACACTTGAGGACTAAGAGGGCATCGGCTATGGGCCAGGCAATTTCAAACAAGAGCAATGGAATGGACACTTTGTTGTCCAGCAAATTGGTGATCTTCAATGCAGCCACCTTTGCAAGAGAATTCAGCAGGAAGAGGGGAGAGGTTCCATGTCCCGAGGGGTACCAGCTTGGTACAATAGCCCATGCAAGAGCCCTGGCTCTTGTGACAGTGCCATTTCAGAGAAACTTAAAAGAGACCAGATAGATAAAGGACAAAGAGCCTACGATCAATGCCTGAGATGGACAGCATTGGCAAATCCTATTGTTGGTCCTTGGCTGGCAGGCTTGTTAGAGAAGAGTTGTGTTGACTCTAGAAGCTTCACGACACACTGTCAACTCTTCAAGTATAAGCACAGAGAAGAGTGCACTATGTCACCCATGCATTTGGCCATCACTCGTGTGGTAAATAAAGTATTAACTGCACTGCAGACTACAAGTCTGTGTGGGACAGTGAGGGGAAATGGAAACAGAAAGCAGAGGATTTGAGAACCTACTTGACAAGTGGAATTTCCACTTCCAGTGGAGGTGGAGAATGGCACACACAGGTGTGATTAGCTCACCTGTTTTAACGATCCTGCAGTTTCCCCAGCTCAGAAGTCACAGCTGGGCAGATCCCCAGCTGGGCAGATCCCCAGCTGGGTGAGTGCAGGCAAGAGGGTGTTTGTGGTGGGTGGAGGCCCCATCCTTTCTCTGGTGGAGAAAGCCATTTATGACCTCACGGGATGAAAGGAACCAACCCAGGCCCTCTGAGCTGTTATTATAACAATTATCAAGAGGTATCACCTCCCTTTGGGAAATGTCCCCTTTCAAGTTGCAGCACCCCAGTACACCCTGGCCCACAGTTGCTCACAATCATTACCGGATGCCCAGGGCAACTTATTAATGTTTTCTTTCCAATGTGGATGAATGTGGTCCTGTTTAAAGGAGTGTAGGTCTGCAAGGGGCTCATTAAAGTCATCACTACATAGTGGTGAGGGAGCGTATGTGTGCATGGGTGTGTGTGCATGGGCGTGCTCTGATTGTTTTGTCCCACCACAGTCCCCGCCCCCCAGCTTGCCTCGGTGGTTAAAGGTGCCAATGTCGGAGGTGTGGATGGCTTTGATCCTACTCAAGCTGCCCGCTCATGAGCACCAAGAGGAGGCAGAGAGGAGGACAAGGGAAATGTTTTCCCAATTTTTCCCCTACTAGGTGACTCACACATACCTCACCCTAACTGCAGCAGCTTTGAACATTTGGGCTTGGGGCTCCAGGGCATGTGACAGCCCTATTTCCTTCTAGAAGGTGACTCAAGACGAGAGTTCTCCTATCTGGGTGTCCTTTCTTTGGATCGAAGAACAATCTGAGGAGCTCCCTATCTGTACTCCAGCCACCACTGCACTCCCCACTGCCTTAGGTCATTGAGGGATGTGGAATGCTAACAACGGATTCTTGAGGAAATTATTCAAATCTGCTGGAACTTTAGAAATATCTGCCACATCCACATTTTATTTATTATATAAAAGGGGACACTAAGGCTCAGAAAAGAAGGCCCCTTGCCCAAGAGCACACAGCTGGCAAGTGGCAGAAACAAAATGGAATTCACTGTGACCATTCTGGAAGACCAAAGAACAGTTGGGTATTTATGCAATTGTTCAGGGGGCTGCTTATGTTACATTTTAAAATGTTTCTGAAGTAGAGCACTTTTTAGAGAGGTCCTGTTTTTAAAGTTAATATGTGCTAAGTCTTTGGGAACTCAGTCATTTAACCCTCATGCTAACAACTAAGAGATCAGTTTGAAAATTATCCCCATTTTAAAGATGAGCAAACTACACCCCAGAGTCACATGTTCAAGGTTGCACAGGTAGAAAGTGGTGGAGCCAGAATTCAAGCCCAGAGGGCCCAGGCCTGCTCTCTGAACCTTGTTACTAAGCTCCCAATTCTTCACATTCCAGTGGGACACAGCTCTTCTCAGAAGATTCTCCATCTCTCCTCCGTCTTCACTGTAGTACCCAGAAGCAGTGTGCAGCCCTCCAGAAAGCCTCGTCACTGGAGGACGAGGTCACACATTGCCCCTTTATTGCCATGCCCTTTTTTCTACCCTGAATTGTCCCCTCTAACACACACTGTCTGGATCATAATGTCTTTGGACTTTATAAAGAGTTAGCTCTTTCCTTACATAAGAAAGCTTTGTCATTTATCTGCTGTGGTGGACTCACCTGGATAGTCAGGACCAGTGGTTGCTGACCTGTCTAGTCCTCTCCTGTGGAGTCTAAAAGCTTCTGTCTCCTGCAGGACTGGAGAGTGCCCTTGTCTCTGGTCTGGTTGTGGAAGTGCAATGGGAATCCAGGACTGGAAGGAAGGACACAACAAGGCCTGAGAGAAGAGAGATGAACACTTTAACTGAAGGAGAGAGAAAGGAAGGAGAGATTTTGAGAGAGAGGCAGGGAGCTGGCAGGAATATGGAGAGAGAGAGAGAGAGAGAGAGAGAGAGAGAGAGAGAGAGAGAGAAAGAAAGAAAGAAAGAAAGAAAGAAAGAAAGAAAGAAAGAAAGAAAGAAAGAAAGAAAGAAGAAAAGGAGTAGTAGGCATTTCTAGTCAAGAAGACAGAGATGGAGGAAAGGAGGTAGAAGGAAGAAGAAGAAGAAAAAGAAGAAGCAAAAAAAGAAGGAAGGGAAAGACGGGAAGAAAGCAAAGCAGATGCAGAGGACCACAGGTCCCTGGGGAGAGGCGCTGGGGTGGGGGGACACGGGGGGCAGGGTGAAAGAGCTTTCCTGTATGTAGGATTTGTCTCTCGAAAGAGTTCCTCTGGCTGGGCTACCCCTGCCTGTGGCCAGGGAAAGCAGGACAAAGCGTGAGTGAAAGAGAGACAGGTGGGAGACAGCCTCTCTGGAAACTAGGAGGAAAGTAAGGAGGGGGAAAGAAAGAAACAGGGAAGGCTCCCTCTCTGGGCAGACCCTTGGGGTCCCTGTGGCCCACTCTCCCCTTTGTAAAAGGGCTCTTCTTTCCTCCAGGCCCAGACCTTCCCACCGTAGGAGCCAGCAAGGGTGGCCTTGACAGATACAGTGCCTCTTCCACGGCAGGCCAGGAGGGAGGATGTGACGATGTTGCCGAGAAACCTCAGCACAGAGCTCCCTGCAGTGCCTCCCTCATACTTCCGCAACAGGCACCACGACTGTCAAAGCAGCCTTTGGAGGTTGACAGGACAGGGATTCTGGTACCCATTCTGTAGATGGGGAGAGAGAGGCAAGTCCCTGTCTGGCAGTGGTAAAGTGCTTAGCACAAGACCAGACGTATAATCAGCGCTCAGTAAAAGTCAGCTCTAGGTGTTACTGCAAAGCTCAGACTCCATCTCGGTTGGAGCCCTCCCAGGGTGTGTCATCTTCACACATCCCTGGGCCTGGATCCTGGCTCAGGTTCCAGGGCAGTGGGCATGCAGACAAAACCAGCAGGGCACTGCTGGAGAGGAGAGGACAGCTTGTGGGCTTCGGAGGCTCCAAGCAGAGACTGTGCCTGTGCTCTTGCTCTGAGGGCCACGTGTGCTAAAGTGACTTTCTTCACTTTGGAGTCTCGGTTTTGTCATCTTCAAAGTGGAGACAGATGCTCATGCATTCCTGGAGGGGTTAAAGAAAGAACCGCAGTGCTAGTACCTGGTGCCTGTGCACACTCGACAGAGTCCTGGTCCTCCCCCTTCCCTAAGACCACCAGGGACTCCCTTTGACCAGTTAATCATGGCAACATCTGTCAGCGATGCCCATGAGTGGCTGTGTCAAGAACTGTCCCCTGTGCAAAATGCTCAGCAAGGCACTGGGCTCTCTCAGAGGTGCCTAAGCCCAATTACAGAGCTGCTCTTTGTCCTGTCCACAAACAGCTTGTAGTGCTATCCAAGCCCAAGGACACAAGCCATCCAGAGAGGTGTGAAGTGCGCCATGGAAGCCCGTCTTCTTGCCTCTGTCCCTGACACCTGGCCTAGGGCCTGCACCAAGCAGCTCACTGCAGAGAGCCCTGTGGGCTGAGATGGACAGGAAGGAGCTGGGGCACAGGCTTCCCTTGAAATGCAAGTTGTGAAATGTCAATTATGAAAATGCAAACACAGGAACACTTTGCTTTAGTAACTAATGATTTTTAATGAAGGTAATCAGCTCAGTTAAATCGAATAATCAGTTTTGACAATAGATGTGTAAACAGGATCTTAATGAATTTGTTGATTGCTCGTACCTGTTAAAAGACATTACAGTAGTTATCTAGCCCGGATAACACACGTGGGCTGCCCTCCCCTGGTTGAGCAACACCGCCTCCATCAACACATATACACACAGACACACAAACACAGACACAAATACACTGGGAGCTCCCTGAGGCAGAAAATGTATCTCTGCCATCAGCTCAGAGGATCTCAAAGGGTGGGGCTCTTCTCTTCTTGTTTTTGTTTCTTCTCTGCTGTACTCTTTATACGGTTGCTACTCAGGGAATAGTCTTTGGGGAAGACAAGACTGAGGGAACAGAAGTCAGGGTGAAGGAAGGAGGTTAAGACATTGGGCTTCTGCGCCCCGGTATTTTTGCATGTGTGATCTCATTTAATCCCACAAGGACACTTCCTGCTGTTATTTCCATTTTACAGTTCAGGAAGGAGGTGTAGTGGGAGGAGTGGGTTAACGGTGGTGCTTCACAAAGCTGGTAGAGGTCAAGCCAGGCTGGGAGTCATCTATGATGGCTGATACTCTCCCTAGTCTTCTCTTGCCATAGGCGGCACCTGCGGCCAGGAAGATGCTCTTGTCAGCTGGAGGTAGCAAACAAGATGTCTCCTCCATAAAACGATGGGAGCCCACTGGGGCAGAACAGGCATGGGGGTGCAGTCTGAGATAGAGGCAGACAGACTTGAGGGCTCATTGCTGAGATTCTTTGTGAGCCAGAAGTTGGAAACAATCTCCCATCTCCAGAGACACATTGGAGGGTCAATCATGCCTTCACGGCTTCTACTTAGGAGAAATACTGTGGGGTAGTTCAAGAGGGGATGCAGAGGGGACTCCCCTGAAATTTGTGCTTGCACACTCACACACTCTGCAGTGTCAACCAGGCAGATGTCCCCTACAGTGCTGGGCTCAGGGGTGCTGGGCCTGCAGCTCAATGAATAATGCAGTGAGCCCATGCAGGGGTTGGGGTGGGGGCCAGGTAGGGGCTGAAGCAAACAGCAGAGGCAGACACTCCCCAGAGACAGCTCACCCACACCACCCAATGAGATACTATCAGGCAGTTACACTGCAAACACAGCCACTGGTCGGGGAAGCAGCAGAAACGGCGTCGTGGCTGTCTCTCACCTGGGGCTTGCAGATGAGAACATTAGTCAGACAGACGAAGGGAGGGAGGGAGAGTGCGCTGAAACCACCTCAGGCCCTGGACAGCTTCTCCTGGCAAACAGGCCAGCTGGAGAGTCTCCATAGGCCCCTTTGGGAGCTGGGGAAAGAAGGTGCAGCACCAGTCCCTGCCCTAAGTCAGTGCAGCAGATGTGATGCTGCCCTGATGCCTGGGCTGGTGGCAAAAGCCCATTCCACAATCCAGCAGCCATGGTCTTATTTTGGGGACTTACACACTGACTCTCAGAGCCTGCAATCAGTCAGAGAGCCAAGATATTTCCTCTTCGGCCACCTGAGATTGAGAGCCATTTCTAAGAGAGCTAAGCCCAGGGCCGGAAAGGGTAGGGTAGGCAGTAGCAAAGTAGGGAGGGGTATAAGAGGAACTTGAGGCCTATTGTCCTCTTCCCTACGAAAGGACCAGTGGAGATTTCTCCAAACCAGGGGCAACAGTGTTGTGTCCTTGTGTCTTGTCAATCCAACAGCTGGAGATGCTAGAACACAGTGTCCATGTCACCAAAGGGAATTTTTGTGAGGAAGGAGGCCTGCCTCTAGAGAATTTGTCCATGACCTCAGGGTGCCTGGCCAGGTGTGGTAAAGGCATTTGGCAACTCTAGATTCCTTCCCAGAAGGAATAGGTGTCTTCTCAACCTGATCTTGTTCATATAGAAACTGGAAATTGAAAATTGGCCTGTTGCTGGATCCATCCTCTTTGGGGCAGAGCAGGCATGGGGGTGCAGTCTGAGATAGAGGCAGACAGACTTGAGGGCTCATTGCTGAGATTCTTTGTGAGCCAGAAGTTGGAAACAATCTCCCATCTCCAGAGACACATTGGAGGGTCAATCATGCCTTCACGGCTTCTACTTAGGAGAAATACTGTGGGGTAGTTCAAGAGGGGATGCAGAGGGGACTCCCCTGAAATTCGTGCTTGCACACTCACACACTCTGCAGTGTCAGCCAGGCAGATGTCCCCTACAGTGCAGGGGTTGCCACTAGGGTGGAAGGGTCAGACCCAAGGAAGAAAGAGAGAGGCCTCCTTTCCAAACTCTTGTTCCAGCAACAAATCGTTCCACCCTTTCCAACACTTTCATCGCATACTGTACATTCCTCTATTAGCACAATTCATAGTAATTAAATTTGTACCTCTTTCCTTGGATAATGAGCTGCTTCAGTACGGAGATGTTGTGCCTGACTCAGAATGGGTGCTGAGTGTTTCCTGCAGCGGTGGATGGATGAGCAGATGAATAAGAAAACGGATGGGTGGATGCATGGATAAATGGATGGCAGGTAGATGGATGAATGGATGGATGGCAGATGGATAGACAGATGAAAGGATGACAGGCATATAGACAGATGAACCTTGCTCCCACATCTACCATCACCTGAGCGGCCTCCACAGAGTTTACCTTTACTTCTGAATTGGAGTTTCACTAGTCATTCTCCACGTAACCAATTCAAATGTCCATACAAGTGTTCTCGCCCTGCAAAACTTCCTTCTCAGAAGTGAGTTAGAGGCCAAGATCAATTTCTTCCTACCCTTCAAAAATCCCACGCAGGATTATGGCTTATCAAAGAACTCCCACAGGTGTATTGGGAAGGAAACATGGAAAGAGAAGGGTCAGAGTCAAAAGTGGTTGAAGAATGGTGAAATCTCTAAAGTAAGGCAGAGCCCCCACTGTCTTCAGTCATAGCCTGGTCTCCACAGAGTGAGCAAGAGAGGTCACTCCTAAGGGAGAGCTGATCCTGGTCTTTCAGAACCCTATAGCTCCTGTGACTACCAGGCAGAACCTGTGATATAGATGAAGTCATGAGCATGAGTTACCCTTACCCTGCAACCACCCAATCTCAAGCCCTACTCTAATCCATTCACTAGAGAACAGCAAATACTTCCATAGCAATTACCATGTGTCAGGCACTTGTCCAGGTGCTTTACCTATATTAACGCATTGAAACCTCACAACCTTTACATATTATACATTCCTCTACTAGCTTAATGTGTGTTATTATTATTCTCATTCTGTTGCTCAGGAGACTAAGACACAGAGAGGTTATATAAGTTGGACAACAGCTACCAAGTTCTAGGGTCGTGATTTAAGCCCAGAAATCCTGGGTCCTGAGTCTCTGATTTTAAGTACCAAAAAATGCAGCCAGCTCTGTCCTGAATTCAAATTCCAATCATGTTAACCCTACTGTCACCCTCCTCTACCTAACCCTAACTCTATCCCCAACTCTCAGCGCACCCTTAGTTCACTGTATACCCTGGCCACACCATTAATAGAGTTCTCTAGAGACGAATCCCTTTGCTAGAAAATACAGGGGATGCAGAGACGAAGTAAACTCCAGGAAAAGGCAAACGGGCATCTAGAAAAAGGACTGTTCCCCAAGGCAATGGACCTGATTTCTGTAACCAACCAATGGCATGAAAAAAATTTTAAAGTAGAAAATAAATGTTCTAGGTTCAAAAACTAATAATCATAATAGCTAAATATGAATTGTGGCTCTTGTCTGGATCCAGACCATTTCAATAAAGTCACCATAAGAAAGCACTTGAAACATCTGAGGTAGTTTGATAATAGGGTGAATATTAGATGATGTCAAGCAATCAATATTAGTTTTATTAGGTGTGATAATGTATTACAGTGCTCTTAAGAAAATGTGTATAATACTGAAATAGAGTTGATTAATTGCCAGTTATGTTAAATGAAGTCACCAAAATACTGAATCATTGTTCCTGGGGAAATACAGAGTTAGGTGCCTATGAATCCCTGGAGACAATATTTTCATCAACTGATCAATACCTAAGCTTGTTTTACCTGTGTTTCTGTTGAAGGACACCTTATGTAATATATTTTGCTGACTCATTAACATTAAATTCATGTCTAACAGTGCTGTAGCTCCTGCCTGAATGAAGTTCCTCTAGCATACATATTTCCTCTGTTAGGCATGTCACAGGTTTCTTATGCTTAGCATCACCACACAGCAGCTCAGTACTTTGTGTAGGGGGTCATTTTAAACAACAAAAAATATAGAAGTACAAAATATGTGATCCTAAGTAGACTGTGCAAAGGACACTTGTTTATGTGACAGGAATGCAGTGTGTCACCTTGCCTGACTTCAGCCGGGAACCCATGCATCCAACAACTCACATTTCTCACCATTCTGCACCTACCTGGATGACTGAGGAAGCACTGTAAATGTTGAATTTGGCATTCTAAATAACTTTTTAAAGTAGTCAAATTTGCAAATAGAGAATCTGCAGCTAATGAAGATCAAATGTATTGAAGAACAAAATGGCATGATGTCTGGGATTTGCTTTAGATCATCTCAGTGGGGAATGAAGACAAGGATGGTGAAAAGATAAATGAAGGAAATGTTGGAAAATACTGCTAGTAGTTGATGGTGGGTAATGGGTATATGGGATCTCTTAGTCCAAGTCTTCTGAAATGCAGGCACCAACATGGGATTAAAGGTTTTATTTTATTGGGGAAAATGCCTGTGAAAAAGGAAATAGAGACGGAGCCAGGAAGCGTGGGCAGCCAGTTATCATTCTGATCACAAGTGGACTCTTGAGAGGAGAGAAGGCTGGGTAGGTGCATCCTGGACTGTGGGCAGGATGGCAGTCAGGCTGTGAGATGGGTCCCTCAAGAACCACGCAGAGCTGCCTATGCCGCTATGCCCAATCTCCCTTGGAATGAAGGATGAAGGATGCTTACTTTGTAGGATGATGAGTAAGGGGTTTAAGGTCAGTTGGGGGGTAATTTAAAGCTCCATCTGAGGCGGAGCCTACATTGAAGGTATAATAGGGCCATTCCAGGATCAAGGTTGAGGGGACTAGTCTCAGTGTGGGAGTGAAACTTCCTCAACCCAGGGCTGGCAGCCACTATGGATGGAAATGAGCCTCCTGCCTGGCCTGCCTCATGCAGCCTTCCAACCTCCTCTCCTCAATCCCTCCACACCTGTGGGCACAAGCAGTTGCCCATAGAATCAAGATAGCTCCAAACTCTGGCAAGAGCAACCTCTTTCTCTTCTTTAGTATCTCAGCCACTCACCAAGGCTCCTGATTGAGTTTTCTTTAAGCTGTCTGAGAGAAAGACAAACACACTGGGATGCAGACTTGGTGCGCAGGGACCATACTTTCAGCTACACCTTCTACTTTACACTATCTGTGGGCCTCTCCCTCACCCCACACCGAATCACCAGCCTCAGAAAAGTCCAGCAAATCTGTCCCTCCCCTCCACCCTGGCCTTGGAGTGGACACTCCTCATCTCTCCCCTGGGCCTGGGACTAACCAAAGTATGCAGGCTACCTGAGGCCAAAGCCAGCGCACCACCTGTTTACCCAAGGCCCCACCGGCAGACTGGTTTATACAGATGAACATCTGCAGCAGGTGTGATGACAGCGACCATGAACATTTTACCTCAGTTAAGCTAAATGGCACTCTCCCCCCAAGAAAATCACAATCTTTGCATTCATGTGCCTTTACTATTTTTAAAAAACTGCATTCATTGTTTTTGTATTTTAAATGTCATCACTAAAACTTATGGAAAAGTATGCTTTCTCCCTGATTTTATAGTTGCCTAATATCCTCAGGTTTTCCTGCTCACTTCAAAGTCTAAAATATACACTACTCAACCCTTTACAGGAAAACATTGCCAAACTGTTGGTCTAAATTCTTCATTTGAACATTTGAGTCCCATAACTATAAGCATCCTTGCTTCACTTTCAACACAACCAGACTTCCTGAATTCACATCCTGGCCCTTCTACATGCTATGTGGAATAAGTTATTTATTTATATTACTTGTGCCTCAGTTGGTTTGTCTGTGAAATGAGGACAACAATATAATAACTTAATAAATTACTGTAAGCATTGAATGATTCAGTACTTACAAAGCATCTAAAGCAATGCCTACCACGCAATGAGACTATGTGTATGTTTTTGCTTTTGTTTTTATGGTAGGGAGGATTGAACCAGGGAACTTTTCTGCCCCTTTTTTATTTTTTATTTTGAGACATAATCTCACTAAGTTACCCAGGCTTGTGCTCAAAGTTGTGATCCTCCTGCCTCAGCCTCTCAGAGTGCTGGGATTACAAGCATGCACCACCACACCTGGCTGTCAGTGTTTGATAAATACAACCTCTCCCCGCCCAGTTCCACCTCGGAGCACTCTATTAAAACCCCACGTCCTCCACACAGCTTCCTTCTTTCACTGACCTCTATCTGCATATCTTATCTCTAGGGCACAAGGACAGCAGCATAACTCTCACTCTGCTTCCCTCTGCTCTGTTCCCAGCAAGCTCCTTGAGGGCAGGAATAATGTCCTTTCATTCTCATTTCCAAGATGACTTCAAAGCTGAATGTAAAATGAAGACACACACGCAAAAGGAACAAAGAAGATGATATTCAACAACCAGAATAGGGAAGAACTTCCTTAAACTAAAAGTGAATGTGAGAGTTGTGGAGGAAAATATTTTCAACTTGATTGCTTAACATCTAAGTATAACCTATGTCTAAAATAGCAGAATATAAAATCAAACAGGAAACATGGAAACAATATTTGAAACAAACATGGCCAGTAAAAGGAGAGTTAATGTCCTTTACATACAAAGAGTTCCTACAAATCAATATAAAAAAAAAATCTTAGGACAAAATAGCTAAATGGTATAAGAATTTAAATAGAAAAATGGGAATATAAATAGATAATGAGTAAAAATTTTATAACCATTAGAAATGTACAAAAGCAAACAAAAATATCAAAACAACCTTTATATGAGATACTCTAAATGATTTTATAATAAATGTTGTAGGGGCTGGGGATTTAGCTCAGCGGCAAAAGCGCCTGCCTGGCAAGCACAAGGTCGTGAGTTCAGTTCCCGGTACCGGAGAAAAACCAAAAAAAAAAAAAAAATGTTGTAATATTTTAATAATTTATAGAATACTATAAATATGTTAATAATATATAGAATATTTTATAATGTTATAATAAATGATAATTTAAATAATTTTAAAATAAATGTATGCAGTATTCTCAAAGGAACAAGAAAGTGAGCTCTGAGAGTGGGAATAGAACTGATCACTTCAGTGAATTTGATGCTATGAATCATGACCTTTTAAAAAGTCTCAACCTTTGACCCTGTATTGTGACTTCTGGGAATTCAGCCCAAGGAAATCATAGGCGGGTAAAGATTTCTACGCAGTGTTATGAAAAACAAATATAGATTACGTGTATAATAATATGGGATTGGTTTAATAAATATGGTTCACCTATAGGACAATGGTGAATGGTGATTATGCAATCATTTAAAATAATGTTTCCAAAGAGTATTTCATGACATGAGAAACAAAATTGTACAAGCATTTCCATTATCACTGTGGTTTTTAAGTGCTTTGAAAAGATACAAAAAGGGAATATGCATGCTTTCCGACCTTCCAGATCAATATTAGGGTGCTGACCCTGACATGGGGACTTCCGTGCATGTGAGTTTCTGTCCATTGCTGCACATTCGGACCCAGGGAGGGAGATGGATGCATGAGAGAGTTTCTACATTTGTGGACATGGGTGTGAAAGCACATGCAGGATGTGCTTTATGTGTTCATGTGCCTTACACACAAGCCTTTATGTTGAAGCAAAGCAATTAGCAAGCTATAGGGAAAATTCTCAGCCTGCACAGCTTACTCAAAGGAGGTCAGGAGCTACAGCGTCTACAGAAAAATACACTCAACCCCCAAGATGGCACTTGCCAAAAGTACTGCCACACCCACATCGGGAGCCCAGCAGACCACAGGGGCTCACAACTGGAGCAGAACTAGACCTTTCCCTTCTGGCTAGAAATGACTAGAAACCTTCCCTGTTTATACTGCATTATTTACAACAGTCTGTAAATGGAAATTATGAAGTGTGCACAAAACGATGAATGAGAAAAGGAAATGCACATATAAGGAATACTATTCAGTCATAAAGAAAGAATGAAACCCTGTCATTTTGCAACAACACAGATGGAGCTGGAGATCTTTACCTTACGTGAAGTAAGCCAGGTACAGAAAGACAAGTAGCACAGGATTTCACCAAATGTGGAGTATAAAAAAGTTGATCTCAGCCAGGTGTTGAGGGGCACACCTATAATCCCAGCATTCTGGGAGGCTGGGGCAGAAGAACTGCAAGTTCCAGCCCAGCCCTGGTAACTTAGCAATACAGCAAGACTGTCTCAAAATAAGAAATACAAAAAAGAGCTGAAGGTGCAGCTCAGGGCAAAAGCCCTGGGTTCAATCCCTGGTACCAAAAAAACTTGATCCCATGGAAAGTTGAGAGTTGAATAGCAGCTCTTAGAGGCTGGGGAGAGTAGAGGAGAGGAAGAGATGGGAAGTTGATCAATGGGTACTAAGTTATAGTTGGGTAAGAGCAAGTTCTGACATGCTGTTGCACAGTAGAATGATCATAATTAATGATTTTATATTGTTGAAAAGCTCAAAGAAAGGATTTTGAGTGTTTTCACCTAAAAGAAAGGATCAGTGTTTGAGGAAATAGTTGTGTTTATGCTGATGTAATTATTATGCAATGTATACATGTTTTCAGACATCACATAGTACCCCATAAGTATGTACAATTTGTTTTTTCAATTTTATACTTCTAGGTATCAGTTAAAAATAATTTTTTAAAAAAGAAGTAACTATAAATATGGAGGAATTTGAAGGAGGCTGCAGTTGCTTCCTAATGCCCAGAAGGCCAAAATCCATGCAGTCAAGGACAGACCCTTGGCTCACCCCAGGCCCATCCCAGACCACTCATGCATAGGAGCACAGAAAGAACAGCCTGACACCCTTGCCCTAGGGCCGCATGCTTGGTGGCAGCCTTCTGGGTCATGTATCCCAAGCCCTTCTGTCCCCATTCCCAGGAAGGCTCTGAGCAGTGCGGTGATTTTCCACTGTGAGTGCCTGCGTGATTGCCATCTTGCCAGGGCCTGGATGGCCCCGCCCACTGGCCTGGTTCGCGATAAGTGGGCCCCACCTGCTGCCCCCGCCCCAGAACAGGTGGGGGCAGGCTGTCGGGGGTGTGCCAGGATCCTATCTAGAGCACCCAGCCCGCATCACAGGTCTGGAACTCCCCAGACACCCGAGCACATTCACAGAGCCACAGAGAATCAAACCTTGACCTCACGAACCTGTCACGTGCCCTTTTCCGAGGACTCATCATCCTCCAACCAGGTCATCCAGTCCATCCCTCTTTCTCCAAGCTTGGCTGATGCTCAATTCGGCACACTTTTATTGAGCACCTACTCAGTCTCTAGGAGTTCCCTAAGATCCTGGCCCAGCCACACCGGGTCTGAGTCACCATCAACCCTCCTGCAAAACAAGTAGGGGATGACTTAGCCAAACCACTGGGGAAGCATCCACTAAAACCCAGCCAAGGACTTGCAGACTCTCAAAAGGTAGGGGAGGCTGGGGTGAGGAGATGAGAGGGGACACAGGGAGCCACAGCTCTTTCCTCCTTTCCTGTGAGCCACGAGGAAGGCTCTTGCATGTCCCATCACAGCAACTGCTGAACTGCTAAACTCCTGCTGCAGGCCAGGTGCATGCTAGATATGGGGCTGATACTACCTATGCCTACTAGGAACTTACAGTCCTCTAGAAAGATAATACTAATCAAAGAAAAATAAAACTCTCAACTTCACCAAGGGCTTTAAACCAAAGGTGCCTAGTACCAGAAGAGCCAAATGGCAATATTTCCCCTGTTCTGCACCCGTGGGGCAGCTTCTCCATCCCCACAGGCAGAAGGCCAGGTTCCCAGCATCATCTCCAAGCTTCCACAGCTCCTGAAGTCAACACAAGCCTTGAGCCAGAGCTCACCCTACACCTGTGGTTCTCCAAGTGACAGGATTTCGCAGACTGAAACCCCCAGCGACCCCCTTTGCAGAGGGAAGGGGTTCTGCCATCCCCAGAGAGAGGGGGAGACAAGACATGTGGTACGACACACCAGCCTTGATTAGAGCTGCAGGTGTGCAGTGGGGGTTCCTCAGAGAGCAATGTCTGAGTGAGACCCAAGAGACCCAAAGTGTAAAGCTGAGCAGGAGCACCCCAGAGAGAGGACCAGCGGTCCTAAAGACAGGCATGCAAGCACAGGAATGAGCCAATGCATTGTGGGGTGGGGCTACAGAGGCACTTGGTGGGAGATGAGGGGGCAGGGAACACCCAGGGCTGGTCCTTAGGGACTGAGGTCTGCCTCTTGTTTCCATCCTGAGTGTGCTGGGGAGACATGGAAATATTTTCAGCAGAGAATAACAACCGATTTATATTTTAATGTCCTACTGGTCATCATGTGAAGGAATAAAGGGAGACCAGCAGAGAGGAGCTAGAAGAGACCCAAACTCAGGGGCGAGGAGTGGTGAAAGTGAACACAGTGGGGGCCGTGAAGTATCAGCCATCAGGGGAGAGTACAGAGGAGCATGACACAGGCAGACATGATGTGAGCACTGAGGAAGGGGTCACACATGCCCTGTGGGGAGTTCAGCCCCAGAACCTCCCTCTCCAGGTGTCTGCCTTTGCAGCTGGAACGTTGTGGTCACACCTGCAGTCCCTCAACCCCTTGGATGCTCATAGATAGAATGTAGAGGGCCTGGGGATTGAATAGGGAAAACAGTGACACCATTATTTTCACCAACTGCTATTTCAATTACACACGGGAGCAACAAACCACAAAAGTCCATAAAATACCTGTGACTTTGTCTTCAACAGAAATCAGAGATTTTCATAGCATTACAGTTGGGGAGATACATTAAAATATCAGAAGTTCTTACCCCTACACAGCAGTTACAGTACGTAGGAGACCTGCTCTAGATCTCATTCCCGAATGTGCTCCTGAGAGGCACAGGCACTGCTCTCCAGCAGTAGGAGCAGGCTTCTCCTACCGCATGCTTTCGTGTTCCCCCAAGCAGCCACAGTGCCACTGGCACTTTCGCAAGAGAAGACACAGCAGTTTCCCAGCCCATAAAAGCCAAAAACTTGGTGATACCAATAAATCATTGAAAATAGCTTTGCTCAACTTCTATGTGATAGAAATGGGTCTTTAATATCAATTACATTTTCTTTTATGCTCAGACTAGGGAACCAACTACTTGCAGTAAATGCAATATATTTTAATTTAATTTAAATTGTTTCTTATTTTATAAACTTCCCATATTTTATAGCTAGCCACCTTTAGCCATACCCTCAAACTTATATACATCTCGTGGCTAAGGATTATTTATTGGATATTTTGAAATTCTATTATTCTACTTCATAGTCATTTGCCGCAGTGTTCTTCAAGTTCTTGGTGTTTGTTTGTCTAAACTAGACCTGTTTCTGAGAGTCAGGCCAAAGACAACTCTATACAACAAGGCAAAGCATTCTTAAGTAGATAGTGCCATATGCACCATGAATTATTTGCGTGCATTATTTCAGTTGACTACAGCTGAGAGTCTGGTCTCAAGTGAGAGGTGTGTCATGTAATTGTATCATGCAACATGTACATGCTTATTGCAGAAAACACAATCAAGGTATGTTGGCATGACGCTTTTAAAATTTCACTCCAGCACAGTATCAATGGATGGGGTCACAGGTAGAAACCTGGATTAGAAGCATCATGTTTGCAGCTTGAATTTTTGGTACTCTACAAAGAATAGGTACCAGCAGGTGCCAGGTTGGCTTTCCTTAAATTACATTCTTTCTGCAAAGGGAAACTGGACTCAAAGACCCACTGTCATGGTCCTCCTAAATCAGTCCCTACACCCACGGGGAGTCTTATTGGAAGGGTAAGCTTGACCTTACTGTTGAGGCATTGGTCAAGCATGGGGATGGATTACTGTGAAACTTGCAAAGGCAAACAGTCCTCAAATAGGACAGATGTGAAGTGGCCCCAAGAGGCTCTGCCCCCAAGCTGCTCCTGAAGTTCTCAAGTCATCCTCCTCTTCTCTGTTCCCACCTCCTGCCTCAGGAAGGAAGCATCTGATCATGGCATTCATGGTGATGGGTGCAGCCACACTCCTCCCCGGGAAATTTGCCTGCAATAAGGGGATGTACCCAAATCCAAAGGGATGAATCACCTCAGCTACAATTCCATTATCACAACATACCGTGAGGAGCCCTTTTGAAAGCAAACTTAACACACAGAGCTCAAGGAACACACAATCCACCTGTTTCTGGGATCAGCTCTCTTTTATTTTTTTATTTTAAAGAGAAAAAACAGGGGCTGGGGATTTAGCTCAGCGGCAAAGCGCCTGCCTGGCAAGCGCAAGGTCGTGAGTTCAGTTCCCGGTACCGGAGAAAAACCAAAACCAAAAAAAAAAAAAAAAAAAGAGAAAAAACAATAAAAACAGTGATACAAAATTTCAAAACAACATTGTAGGAGAGTAACAATGGTTAGTACATTGCTTATTGTTATCTTCAAAGTAGTTGCTCAGATTACAAGACAGAGGCATAAAAATTTGACCAAATGATGTAAGCACAAACTTTTCTTTTCAATGAACTAATAGAAATTAGTAGTATAGTTATCTTAACTATATTGTGTGTGTTCATAATGCATATATATATATTTCCTTTTCCTTTTCCCTTCCTTCTTTTCCTTTTCCCTTCCTAGTTTCTCTTTCCTTTTGAATAAGTTCTTCCCATTTTCCAGTATCTATTATACATTTTAGATCTTATTTACTCTTTTACCTTCTCACACTAGAGAGACAATACAATGTTTACATATGTGAGACTGATTAATTTCACTAAAAAAACAGACTGAGGATCAGTGGAACAGAAGATGCAGACACAAATACAAACACACTCAGCCATTTTATCTTCGACAAAGGGGCCAAACATGTGCACTGGAAGAAAGATAGTCTCTTTAATAAATGATGCTAGGAAAACTGGCTATCTATATGCTGGAGACTAAAACTAGACCATGTCTATCACCATGCATTAAAGTCAAAATGAATCAAAGATCTAAATATTAAAACAGAAACACTGAATTTACTGGAAGAGAAAGATGGTAGGAATCTTGAAATCATAGGGGTAGGCAGAGAGTTCATGAACAAAACCCAACTTGCAGGGGAAAGATTCCAAAGAATCAATAACTGGGATCTCATCTTATTAAAAAGTTTTTTCACATCAAAAAAATCACCAACAGAGTGAAAAGAAAACCCACAGAGCAGGAAAAAATTTTAGCCAACTGTCCCTCAGACCAAGGACTTATATCTAGAACATATAAAGAACTGAAAAAAATCAGACCCTCCAAATTTAAAGACCCAATCCAAAAATGGGCATCTGAGATAAATACACACGCTTAGATGAAGAAATACAGATAGCAAATAAATATATGAAAAAATGTTCAACATCATTGGTCATTCAAGAGATGCAAATTAAAACAACACTGAGATCCCATCTCACTCCAGATGGAATTGCTGTCATCAAGAAATCAACCACTAAGAAATACTAGAGGGGCTGTGGGGGAAAAGGAACACTTCTCCACTGTTGGTGGGAGTGTAGACTAGTGCAGCCACTATGGAAATCAGTGTGGAGATTCCTCAAAAGCCTAGGATTACAGGTCCCATTCAACCCAGCTATTCTCCTTCTGGGTATTTTCCCACAAGAGTTAAAAGCATCATACCACATTGATATATGTGCACCAATGTTTATAGCATCACAATTTGTAATAGCTAAATCTTAGAAACAACCCTAATGCCCATCAACTGAGGAATGGATAATAAAGATGAGGTCTTTTTATATAATGGAGTAGTTCTAGCTATAAAGAAGGGTAAACTTGAGACTTTTATAGGTAAATGGATGCAACTTGAGACCAGTCTTCTTTTTGAGACCTCATTATTCTTGGGAAAGTCTCTGGCTTCCTGGCATCCTATGGTCTCTATATGTAGTGTAGATACCCTGCAAGCCACTCCATTCCCTGCTCCCTGGGGAAGTGGGTATGACCCAGGAAGTCTCGAGCTTTCCTTATGAAGTACAGGCTGTGCTATATAGGAGAGCTTGCAGGGGCTGAGGAACCAGGGGAGCTTGTGCGGGAAAACTTCCTGGGGAAGAGGCAGCAACCTTGGGCCCCTCACCAGAACATTCCATGAAGTGTTCAGAAACTTCTGCAATCTAGCCCTCCTCTGCACACTATGCTTCTGGCCCCTGAATACTAGTTCATTCCATTCCTCTGGCTATTTCCCTGCCCAGAACATATTCTTCCCAACTAGCTTCTCTAATATGTTGGTTGCTTCCACCAAGCTGCTACCAGTAACCAGCCACCCAAAACCTTTCACGTGGCCACTTTCCAGGCCTTGCACAGCCACCCACAAGGCTGCTACTCCATGTCCTAGGTCTCCTCCAGTGCCCCACAGTACAAGGGGAATCAAAAAAATTTCCTCATGGTCACAAGCAGAGAATTGAAACACAGTTGGAAGATGACAACCAGACATGGGGACAATAGTGACTATAAATGGAAGAGCTCCTGGCATCAGGCAAAATTGGGGTGCACCCTGGCTCCTCTATTCCCTGAATGTGTACTCTTGAATCAGTCTCTGCCTTTTTCTGACCCTCCGTTTACTCATCTGCAAAACAGGATTATTTGAAAACACTTTGTAAGCTACAAAATACTGAACACCTGAACAGCGATCATCTTCAGGAATTGCTGGATGGATGGACAGATAGACAAGTGAGTGAATTCCAGGCCAGGGCAGGGATTTAGGGCAGATGTGCTTAGCTGCCTGCCTCACCTATGCACAGTATCAACCCTCAGCGGGAGTTCCTATTCCTTCCCCGAGAATCCAAGGATTTGCCAAACAGGCAGCTCTCACCTGGGAAGAAAGTGACTCAAGCCTCCAGGAGAGCTGGAATGAATCAGGGAGGTAGGACTGCGTGTGGGGGCCCCCACCCAGGGGCCTGGGCCTCTCTCAGCAGGAAGAGCATGAGCCGTCCCCAGTGCTCACTAGGTGAGAGGGTAATTCTGCTGAAATGTGCCCCTGGCCAGCCAACATGGCCCACTGGTGATCACCGCCATACTCACTCCCACATTCCAGACCTGTCAGGGCGCCTTCCCAGCATTATCTTGTCATGAAGTCTCTGAAGCCGAGTCAGGGAATCCTGACAACTCAGGGGCCCCCCAGTTTCCCTGGAACACCCCTGAAACCCACTCACAACCTCTCAGCCTCACCCTTCCCTCCCCTGCTGCAGTCAGAGCGTCCTTCATAAACTCGGATCAGTCCCTCGGCACTCACAACTCTTAACACCTGGCGCTTCGTACTCACTCAATAAACACTTGTGGGACAAATGAATAAATCAGTGACTGAATGAGACCCTGTAGATTATAGTGATCAAGAGAACTTTAGCAGTCTTCCATTCCTAGCTGTGACGTGATCTCTCTCTGCTTCAGCTTTCTTATTTGGAAATTTGGCTAACAATGCTAACTGATTCGTGGAGCTAATGTGTGGGCTGACATGTACTCAGTAAACGTGGACTGTGACTACGATGCCATCACACAGCATCGCTAGGAGGCAGGTAGGTCCGGCCCTGTTTCCAGTGAGCTCCTAGGAAGCCCCATTCAGTTCCTCCTGCTAAGGAAGGTACTCCCATCTGAGAGGCATAATCCTGCTTCAAGGGGCTTAGAACCAGCTCTGATGCTGAAGGTGGGACATGGAAGAATCTGGGAGTCCAGAAGGCACAGGGCTTCAGGTGGGAAATGGGTCTTTCTGGGACTGGGTCACAGTCATTTACATAAACATGGATCCCTCTTCTAGGAGCTAAGAGTAGGTGGCCTTTCCAGGTCTGGAGTCAGGCTTCCCAGTAAGAGCAGTGTGCAAGCCAGCCCTGATCAGAGAAATCATTGCAATACACCCTTTGGCTCAAGGGAGCCTTGAAGGAGTCCCATGAGAGTTGAGGTCTTAGTCCTCACCATACCCATTTAACAGCCAGATAAACAGAGGCCCACAGGGGCAAGAGGATCCACCCAGGTCCCACTGCCAGGGAGAGCTGGAACTGCAGCCAGCAATCAGGCCCTGTGGCCTCAAGCCCAGACCCGTTTCCCTCCACAAACTGCCACAGTGTGAGCAAAGGCTAGACCGCTCCCTCTCCACCAAGTAGTACTGCAGTTGCAACCTATGGCTCTTCATCCCTGAAGATTCGCTGTTTCATATCCTGTGCCCTGAGGTTTCCACTAACCAAGAGAAAGACCCTGGAAGTTTCTACCCTTGCCCCCTGATGGCCTGTGGATGCATACAGACTCCTATTTGACTTACGATTTCTACTCTGCAAACTTCCAAAAAGGACACAAAGCAGATTACAATAAAATGCATGCATATATGCTGGTACTAGCAAAAGTAATTAATAATAAGCAAAAACTCAGGAGAAGAAATATGCCAAACTTAGGAACAGATAGAGATGGGTGTGATTAAGGCTTAAATGGAGGCAGAAGAGGAACCTCCAGGAGGCATGGAAACATTTTTTCATTGTCCCCCGTCACTTGCATCCAGAAGACCCTCTAAGAATGCTGGAGGCTGATTGCAAACATGGTACATCAGTCTCCTGGACACCTGACTTCACACCTTACTTTGCTGAACTGACCCCGTGAGGAATTACATCCCTATCCTCATGGTCTTTGCCCAGGGATCAGCCTGGGCCATGCCTGAGGCACCTGCACTTGCTCTTCTCCCTCCTCTGAGTAATGGTCTGTGGGCAGGACCCCCAGCCCGCCCACAGGAAGTGTGCCCAGCTCATGGAGTCATGGCTGACTTTGGCACCTGTCCTATTGCCCCAGTGAGTCAGACCTCTCTAAAGAGAAAGCCTCAAGTGGAGTGATTCAAAATGACTTAATTGATTTAATTCATTGAAAAGAGAGGAAAAGAAACCAAGCCCTTCCAAGGGCACTATGAATATCTGCTTGGGTCATGAGTGCTGTGGAGATGCCGCTAGCACGATGGCTTTGGTTCAGGGGACTCGTTCCACTCACCCATGCCTCGGGTGCATGGTGGGAGGGACAGGCTGGCTCTGGATCCTCATTGTCTCAGGAGAACCAGCAGCCAGGGATCACAGCAAGGCCATCGTGGTAGAGGATCAGCCCTAGCTTTTGTGAGTTAGCCTCAGGGAGCCAGGCCCTGGCAGATGTCAACCCAGGAAGCTTCTTCCACCGGGGTGGACTGGGTCAGGCAGCCAGGAGGGATGGGCGGATGCAGAGGGGTGAGGCCAGGGAGGGGAGGCTTTCTCGGAGGAAGGGTAGAGAGGAGCCCTATGGAAAGTTGAGCCCAGCTGGAGGTGGAGCAAAGGTGGGCAGAAGACCTCTTTTCAGCGAGAAAACCTTAGCTCTGCAGGGCTGAGAGCCTCACCCTGTGCTCCCCCCATGTTTCTCTGCCTTGTAGAAACATTGCTTAGTCTGCCCTGGACCACTGACATCTGCCAAGCACTTGGAAGTAAGTGCTAGAAACTACGCTCAGTGCTTGCTGTAGCTTATCCCATTTAAGCCTCCTTATGCCATGAGGTGAGTAATCTCACTGATCCCATTTTTCAAGTAAAAAGACTGAGTTCAGAGAGGTTAACAGACTAGCCCAGGGGTACACAGCTAGTCAACAGGGGAGTCAAGATTTGAACCCAAACTTGTTCAAGGCACCCCAGCTATGATTATCCACCCCTTGCAGATTCCCTTCCAGTGACTGAGACACAGCCTTTGCTTTTGGGAATCCCCCAGTATGGTAAAAGAAATGTGGTATATGATTAAGAAGCCTGGTCTACCTCTGTCACTGTTCTTAGAGAGCTCCGCACTAACAACAAGGGTTGGAGGGTGGTCCCTAACATTCAAAAACTGCAGCCAGAAGGAGTAGGAGGAAGGGTGCTCCTTAGCGGACAACACAGAGAAGGGAACCAAAGTGATGAACCCAGAAAAATCTACCAGCATCTTCTCTGAACCCAATTCCACTGCCCCTGTCTGTGTGGACCACTACAAGCAAGGCGGAACAGGCAAGCACTCCCCACCTTCAGAGAGGTGAAGCACTTGGCCTGGAGCTAGGGGCTCAGAGGGTAGGCAATGTGATAAGACAGAGACATTAGCCCAGACACCCCCTGAGCACCTTTTATGACTGTAATATAGGTCCATTTACAACAAGCCAGCACCCAGCCTGGGACTTTGAGCCAGCCAGTCTATGGGTAGGGTCAGGGGTCGGTCAAAGGTCAGGGTCACACATCAGTCAGAGATTGACTTGAGGTCTCAGCTAGAGGTCAGGGTTAATGGTGCATCTGGGGCTGGGGTTGGGATCAGTCTTTATGCTATGAGCCATAGAAGGGAGAGGCTGGGAGGTCCCAGGCACTGTGTCTGGATCAAAAGGCCACAGTGAGTCACTGAAATGGCCCTTAGAGTGACCCTTGGAGTCCTGCTGCCTGTGGGTCACCTGCTAGGAATCAGGTGCAAGGCGGGACTGAGAAGGCCCCAGGGGTAGGCAGCAGCCTGCACCCAGCCCTATAGACTCCGCACCTCTCATTCTTTTTGGCTGAGGTCATTCCACGGGCCCAGCCACCTGGGGCCTGGGAAGGGAGGCAGCAGTTCTGAGGCACCTCCACCGGAGTACCCATGAGTCACAGTCCCTAGGACTACAACTGCTGGGCCCCACAGAAGACCAGAGTACCCCAGCACACCGCTGCCAGCTCCAGAAACCTTACTCCTGAACAATGAATGGTCAGAGGCCAAATCATATTGAGCTTTAAGGATGTTCCAGGCACAGTTTATATACATTATTTCTTTTAACCCAATGAAGTTACTCCCCTTTTTATAGGTGAGGACCCTGAGGCATATTTAAATATGTGGTTAAATATGTGGCTCTGGCACTTAATCCAGGGGGGTGGCCTCATTTTAACCACTGTGCGATTTAAGAGCAAGACCAAGACTAACTCTCACTCAAGCAGGCTGTGGCATTGCCAAATGATTCCTTGCCACCCTCCCTGTCACCACCACCCCACTTCTTTCTGGAGGAAGCTGGAAGCCAGGTACTAAATCTCTGTGGATACAATTCCAGTTGGCAACAAGGTGGCTTAACGGGGTAGAGCGACCCACCGGCAACATTAATGTCATCTCTATTTTTCCTAATCCCTGAAATCCCACCATCTCCATTGCCTTTTTATATTGGACTTGGGACCTTCAGGCAGGCAGCAATGACCTCGCAGAAGGGAGTCAGGAGTGTCCACGGTTTTCCCCTGAGAGCCAGTGGTAGAAGCTGGTGATAGGACCTCCCTCCCAGGAGAGTGGTCTTCGTGAGTACCAACCTGGGAGATAAGGGAAAGTTTTTTCATGATTGAGAGAAGAGGGAACCACCCCTCTTGTTCAGTTGATGCTATGGGATGGAATGCTATAGCAACTGCATTTCCATTTGATGTTAATGAAACTGGGGCCAAGGTACAGGCTTGTTCTTGGGCCTAGGTTCCCATAGGCAGTAAAGACAGGTTAAGGATGGAAGACCCTCGGGACATTGTATTTGATCAACAACTTACACATTCACTTGGACAAGGTGGACAAAGCAGAGATTATCAATCTTTTTCACAGAGGAGCAAATTGAGTCCCCTGTGGGATGAGTGTCACAGATGCATGGGTGGCTCCCCAGTGACACTCTAACCCAGACCCTTCTCTATTGCTAGGAACTCCCAATTTTGTCCCGACGTTCATCTTCCCAGGTGCTCAAGGAGAACTGACCTCTCTCTGCCCCCAAAACAAAAACTGTTTATTAGCCAAGATCAAGGATCCTTGATCCTCTCAGACCCAATTGCCTTTGATAACAAATATCCTCAGCCATCCTCTTTACGTCCCTGAAATGAAACCTGTGGATATGTCTAAGAAAAAAATATCAACACAGCACCTTAACTAATGTAAAGGAAGAATATATGAAAGAAGTAATTTCTAATGAAGCACGTGGCTGGCGATGTGTGGGTCCAGCAGGATCATACTTGAAGCCCCGCTAAGACAGCAGCAGATGTAGCCCAGCCTGAGGCTTTGGGGCTGCTCCTGCCCCAAGGAGCTGCCCTGCGAGGGCTCTGAGACCTTCAAAAGTAGTGGGCGGCTCTTGATCAAGTTCCAAAGAAAACCAAGGAGTATTTTCCCTCAATTTACCTGGTAAATCTCAGGCAGGAACACTTCTATAAAATGGAGTTAGGGCCGTGGCTTGGATAATAAAAAGCAGGTTTTTCACCTCCATGAATAACTGGTATGACATTAGAGGTCACAGAGGGGACAAACCATCCCATGCATTGCAGGACATTCAAACTCCCCCTCTCCCTCCCTCCAAATGCCATGGTACCCCAATACCATGACAAATGACACCCACCGAGGTTTTCTCCTGATAGCCAGTGGTGTAAGCTGATGGTAGGGTCTTCCCCCCTGGCCTGTGTCACTCAGTCTTGGTCAGTGGGACCTGAAAGACTATGGGACGTTTTCTCATGATTGAGAGACGAAGGAACTACCCTTCTTGTTCAGTAGAAGTTATTTTGTTGTTTGCCAGCCTGACGGAGACATTGCTAACTGCTGTCTTGAGTAGAAGAATTCTTGAAGGTCAGCAGTCTTAGAGTCACCCTGGGTTGGAACTCTCTGCTATGTGAGAACATAAACCCGTCTAGTGTAAGCTGCGCTGAGGTAACCCTCAGTTTCTGGTCATCGCTATCTTCATCAGGCCCTGGATGTTCTTACTGTCAGTGTGGGTTTGCAGATGCAAGAAGTGACTTCTCCAGACCTCAAGGTCAGTCCGAAAATCAGGGCTCACGTCTGCTCTCCTGACTTCAGATAGGTCCCCTCTTCACCTCCTTCTGAGATATGTTAAGCAAGCAGGCATGGTCACTGTTCACAGGAACTTCCAGGAAGGGATCTCTGGAACGCTGCAGGTGCAGACACTTAAAGGGCAGGTGTCCTGGAATGGGAAGGGGACTGGTCCAGGAGCTTTTTGGGACTGTCCCCTCCCCAGCTCCTCCTGTGACTCAAGAGACAGGGGATTAGCAGCTGCATTCCTCACTGGTGTCATCCTTTATGCTTTTAAGTGCTCTACAGGCACCAATTAGCTGCCAAGCACCCCACCCGAGTGTGTCTGCTAAGCAGCCAGGGCCCCTGAGAGGGACACAGGGCAGGACCAGCGCCCATCTGCCCTGAGCACCAAAAGCCTCCCAGAGGAGCCCCCTGCTCAGTCCTGAGGGTGGAGAGAACAGGGCAGGAAGATGGGAGAAGCACCACAAGAAGACCCACAGCCAGGGGATACCACGGTGCAAGTCGTTGCCAGGCAGGGTCTGTAGACCTCAGAGCAGATGCTAATTTTTATCCCAGGACATGAACAGCCACTGAAGGGATTAAACACTGTTAAGTCACTTGCATCCTCCTTTTCCTGACCCTCATCCCTGCAGGCCTCTCATTGCAGACAGGTAGTTGGAGTTTAAGTTTGGTCTTCAGGCCAGGAATATAGCTCAGTGGCACAGTGCCTACCTGGCAAGCACAAGGTCCTGAGTTCAATTTCCGGTACCGAAAAAGAAAGTTTGGTCTTCAAGGAGACCAGGATCTAGCTATAGACCTGCCTTTGGAGACATGGACAGCGTTCCTGATCCAGGTCCTCTTGTGCTTGAGTATCAGGGAAAAGAGCAGCAAGCACAGTACCGCCTGGACACATCACTTGATAGATCACTCTATCACCCCCATATTTAAGACACTCCCTCAGCTCCAAGCATCCAGCAGATCAAGCCCAAATGCACCATCTGGGCCAGATGGCCTCTTGATTTTTTCTTTTATTTACAAACATTAACACCAAGCTCCCAGCAGGCTAATTTCACAGGCCTCTGGGTGTTCCCACCTATAGCCACTTACACACGCTATCTCCCAGCCTGGAACGGCCCCTCCGCTCCCCACCAGCACTCACTTTATCTGCAAACCTCACCGATCTCTCAACAGCTTCGTCTCTCCCAAACTGCACGAAGAGCTTCACAGCTGCTTCACCCGCCAGTGACTCCTTAGTGTTCCAAACAGCAGAGGAGATTTGAGCGCACAATCAATCAGTCTCCCATTGCTACCTTGAACAGTTATTCTCATCCTATATCGTTACTCATCTTTTCAGCTTTGTGTGCTTGCCGCCCACCTCCACTTCAGCGGAAGATGGAGACCTGTGTTACTCACACCTTCCAGCACCTCGCATGGTGCTGGTACTTGCCTGTTCAGAGCTCAAAGAACATTCTGTGGTTTTTGAACTGCCTTAGCTCCAAGGAATGACTCAATGATGAAATTTCCAATACCGAGATAACTGGGTAAGGGGAGGTGGATGGAAGGGTCCCTCCTTCCATTTGGCATCATCATCAGCGGATATTTGTTGTATGTCACTGTCACAGAGTAGTGGGGGAGGTTTGCTCCTCCTGGAATGACAGAGCAAACTCTGAAAGTGAAAGATGCAAGCCTAGAAAGAAACATGGACATAGGATGGAGACCAGGCAGGGACACAGGCAAAGATATGGCAAGAGAACAGACACGGGATAGATGGAAAGAGGGCCAGGGAGAGAGGAGGGCAGGGGCAAGCAGAGACAGGCAGGGACCAAAAGAGACCAGTAAACAAAGGACAAAGAGGGAGAGAGGAGAGCCGACAAAAGCTAAGGGCGGCAGAAGGGCACTGGGTGAGTGGGCCCTCCCTCCCCAGCTGCCTCAGAGCCAGGCTGGGATCTGCATCCTCAGAGCCACTCCTGAAACTCCTGCATGTTGGGGCATGAAAGCCGGGAGGTAGACAGCCAAGCTAGAAGGCAGTGGAGGACCAGATGACAGGGAAATGTGCACCTAGGAAGGTGGCAGTGACACAGGTACACTGCCCTGTCCCGTGGCCCCCGCCCCTTCTGAGTCAAGAGGCAGCACCTGTTGGCCAGCTGAACTGAGCTGGATGAGGAGACTTTCTCCAAGATTTGACTCAGGTGCATGCTGGGGACAGGGAAAGGGAGTGGCCCAACTGAGACCATGGAGGCTGGGGGGATCAGGAGCCAAAGGAAAGCTGGGATTAAAGTTTCAGTAACCTGCCTCAGAAGTGTCAGGCATTGTGTGGGCCAGGATTCCAAGCTGCTGAGTAAGGCAGCCATCCCAACCTGGAAGAGGAGAAGAGAGGCACCGGTGTGAGGCAGGAAGCGGGCCGGAGAGCCCAGCTGCCCCTAACAGGGGTCCCTGACCTCACTACGACCGTCTCCCACAATGCAGCCCCTTCCTCACACATCAGGCCAGGCACCCATTTCCTGAAGGCTCAGCGCCTGGCCAGTAAGAGTGTGGTAAGGAGGTGGGCTGAGACTTAGGAGAGGTCTAGGAATGATTCTCATATGTGTGGTAGGGTGAGGGAGGGAGAGAGAGAGAGAGAGAGAGAGAGAGAGAGAGAGAGAGAGA